>NC_059111.1:103927680-104556846 GCF_020740685.1 Jaculus jaculus | reverse complement strand
AGATTCAGAGGCACACAGCAATTTATTCTACTTACAAGCACTGTCAATACATTATTAAAGCAGCAAGACACAAATGAGTTATAATGAACATTTTTAGGAGTCTATCAAAAATTACTGTGGTAAGCCAAACTTCTAAATTTATGAAAATGTTAGGTGGTGAAAATGTACTTGAATCTATGTTTTCTGTGAATTTCAATCTCTTGTTGTTTCTCTTTCATAATTTCCTGAACTACTATTTATCAAGTAAAAAAACCCACAAATTACAAATGTCTTTTTTTTAAAGTTTTGTTTTGTTGTTTATTTTTATTTATTTATTTGAGAGAGAGAGAGAGAGAGAGAGAGAGAGAGAGAGAGAGAAAAGGAGAGTGGGCACGCCAGGGCTGCTTAGCCACTGCAAACGAACTCCACATGCATGCGCCCCCTTGTGCATCTGGCTAACGTGGGTCCTGGGTAATCGAGCTTTAAACCGGGGTCCTTAGGCTTCACAGGCAAGCACTTAACTGCTAAGTCATCTCTCCAGCCCTACAAATGTCTTTGAAAGCTGGCCAAAGAGCTAAGAAGACAGGAAGCTTTAAGGAGTACACTGGGATTCTTGAATATTAGGTGTCATGTGGTCACACATTGGATTTCCTTCATTTGGACTGGGTCGCTGACATAGTCCTTAGATGGGATGGATGTGCTCACTTTCGGAATCCTGACACAGTGAGTGTCTCCTGAGTAAACACATGAATATAAGTAAAATGAGTCAACAGATATTTGTGTTGACTGCATGGGATCCTCCTTGGATGGGATCTGGAATTCCTGCCTGGCTTAAGCCTTGCCTATGATTATACCAGATGAAGTATGTGACTCCCAAGGGAAAAGGAACAGACTCTATCTAATTTGCTAATAACCACTGTGGATTCTCCCCAAAGGGTTAACTATCAAACATGGGAAAGACACTTCATTTACCTCCACCTCGCATTCATTTCATTCTGCATGGCACCAAAATCAGCTTACCTGAACCTAACTGAAATTTGCTAAGGGATTGGCAGGAGTGAGAGAAGAGAAAGAAAAGATTGAATATCAGTAACTGAGGTCCAAATGTAACACACAGCTTAAAAGGTCATATTTTACCTGCATGCAGAAGCTTATGTTGAAAACGTCAGTGGATTGTTCGAAGAGTATACAGGATGTAACATCTTCCTGGTTCTAAGGCTGAAATCACTTTTTTACACCTGAACAGACTTGTCAGTCCTGGATGGAGTCATTGTTATAAGGAGTAAAAAGGTTTGATGGGCTGAAGAACTCCCTTTGAATGTTCTGGGCATGAATCATTAAGTGTTACTCACATATTAGCAATCTGTAAATCCTTTCCCAACTGAAGAATGGAATGGTTTACAACTTACACTCAGGAAGCCCTCTCTCGGTCACTCCTGATGGTTGTGCCTCCTGTCCTGGCCCTATGCTCTTCTCTTTGTATTATCTGTATGGATCTCTCTCTGGACCTTTTTTTTTAAAAAAAAAATTATTTATTTGAAAGAGAGAAAGAGGCAGAGAGAGAGAGAGGGAGAGAGAGAATGAACACACCAGGGCCTCCAGCCACTGCAACCAAACTCCAGAATCATGTGCCCCCTTGTGTATCTGGCTTACGTGGCTCTTGGAGAATCAAACCGGGATCCTTTGGCATCTCAGGCAAATGCCTTAACCACTAAGCCCTCTCTCCAGCCACCAAGGACCTTTTTTAAAAATCTTTTTTCCATTTCTTACTTTTCCCTCTCTCTTTCCTATGATGTCCCATTCTCAAACTCAACTCCCTCTTTTTTTGTTGTTTTTTGTGTTTTCGAGGTAGGGTCTCACTCTACCCCAGGCTGACCTGGAATTCACTATGTAGCCTCAGGGTGGCCTTGAACTTGTGGCAATCCTTCTACCTCTGCCTCCCAAGTGCTGGGATTAAAGGCATGTGCCACCATGCCCAGCTAACTCGTCTTTTCTATTGCCCAAGATGTATCTACTCAATATTTCTACAGACTTGTCAAAAGCTCCTATATTTGTATGGTTGTTGAGATTTAAACAAAAACATTTACTGGGAATTTTCATACATGGACATATTGCAAATTGGTCATATTTCCATCCACTTATCCTCTGGTTCTCCCTCTCCTCAGCCCCCATTTCACTGAGGTCTCTCTGCTTAGGAGTTTTAGAAGTCACTGTGGGGCCACAAATACACAAGTCAGTTCCTGAAGGGAGGACAGTGCATCATAGTACACCTTCCCACCTTGTAGCTGTAGCTCTTACATTCTTTCCATCCCCTCTTCTCTGGGCCTTGTAGTGCACATTGTAAGTCTTCTTTCATGCTGAGCTCTTGGGAGCCCCTCATTTTCTATACTGATGACCATCTCCATTTCTGGACAGCTGTGAGAACAACAACCATAGTTAATCCACAACTTCCTCTGTAATATTTCCTAGGCCTTGGTGGGTATGATAGAGATGAATTATCTCTTTTTAAAAAAAATTTGTTATTTATTTGAGAGAGGGAAAGAGGGAGGGATGGAGAGAGAGAGAGAGAGAGAGAGAGAGAGAGAGAGAGAGAGAATGGGTGTGCCAAGGCTTCCAGCCACTGCCAAGGCTTCCAGCCACTGCAAATGAACTCCAGATGTATGCCAATATTTGGTGCCATCTATAAAAAGCATGTTCTCTAATCCAGAGTGAGAGCAGCATTGATTGAAGTGGATAAACATATATATTTAGAACCTTTTTTTTTTTCAAGAGAGAGTCTTGCTCTAACCTAGGCTAACCTGGAATTCATTATGTCTCAGGTAGCTTTGAACTCACAGCAATCCTCCTACCTCTGCTTCCTGTCTGCTGGGTACTGGGTGCCACCACACTCAGCTCTAGAAGGCTTTTTGATGATTATAACCTCTTTATTTAGCTTAAAAACAGTATAAACTTCCTGCTTATATCTGTGAACTTCCAAGCCATAGGCTTCCGACTTGTTTCTCTGTACCAGGCATGAATGCTTTCCCACTGAGCCAGCCTCATATCCAGTCAGAGAGTAGTTGATTACCTTTATAACTTTTATGCCACTATTGCACCTGCCAGCTGCAAAATCAACCAGCCAGGCAAGATGGTACCCTTCATCCAATAGTGGCTGAGTTTTTTGTTTTTTTTTTTAAACATAGAAAATCTGTATTCATGTTAGCTTTATTGTAAGCGGCCTTAGAAAGAGCTACCTTATAATAAATAGGAGTGCTATCTGCCAACAGACTTGTCTGGGATATTCTCTCTTAATTCCATTAAGCCAAAAAGATAGTCTTAATGATGCCTCAAATTAATGCCGTCATAAATTGTATTTTTTTCAAATTTTTATAAACAACTTCCATGATAAAAAAAAATATCCCATAGTAATACCCTCCCTCCCCCCACTTTCCCCTTTGAACCTCAACTTTCCATCATATTGCTTCCCCATCTCAATCAGTCTCTCTTTTATTTTGATGCCATGATCTTTTTCTCCTCTTATGATGGTCTTGTGTAGGTAGTGTCAGGCACTGTGAGGCCATAGATATCCAGGCCATTTTGTGTCTGGGAGGAGCACGTTGTAAGGAGTCCTACCATTCCTTTGGCTCTTACATTCTTTCCGCCACCTCTTCCACATTAGACCCTGAGCCTTGGAAGGTGTGATTGAGATATTATAGTACTAAGCACTCCAGTCACTTCTTTCCAGCACCATGATACCTTCTGAGTTGTCCTAAGGTCACTGCCATCTGAAAAGAGAAGATTCTCTACCGAAAGTGAGAGTAGCATTAATATAAGGGTATGAACATTAAGAGAAGTGCTTACTGGCCAGTTTGATAACCATAGTATATACATTTAGCCAGACAGCAGCAGACATTACACCCTTAGGGCTCATGACTATCCCTGTTTTAAGTTTTCAGCATCAAAGATATATTCCCTTCCATGGAGCAGGCCTCCAGTCTAATTAGAGGGAAGTTGGTTTCTACCATGACAGACATGCCACTATTGCACCCATCGGCTCATTTGGCCTGGCTGGCCAATTATAAGGCTTGCAGTGTCCACTGTTGAGTATCTTCACTGGTGATTTCTCTTGCTCCCATTGAACTACATGTAGAATGGCTTCTTCCACCTTTCTCTCAGCTGGTCTACATGGGGGAGGTTATCAGCTTAGTTCCAGCAAGATTTCTCAGTGGTCTTGCAGCCCAATTATGTGGAGTCTTCAGCAATAGGGTCTTACCATCTATTCCTGGTGGGAAACCAAGGGCCTTGGCATTGGCCTATAATGTTTTGGGGGCAACAGGAATCTCTCTGGCCAACAACTCACTGGAAGGTATCCAATCCCTGGCACTGAAAATTTTCTAGCAACTATCTACAGCTCCTGAGTGTTCCATTGTCCAAAGAAGTAGGATTACATATGATTTATTTATATCCTCTTAGATTTTGATTAGCCCTCCCTCTACATTCCCTTTATTCAATCTCTTCCCCTGACCTCACTTTGTATTTATGACATTAGTTTACAAAGAATTTTTTGTTGTTGTTTTTTTGTTTTCCAGGTAGGGTCTCACTCTGGCTCAAGCTGAAGTGGAACTCACTATGGAGTGTCAAGGTGGCTTCAAACTCACAATGATCCTCCTACCTCTGCTAGGATTAAAGGCATGTGCCACTATACCTGGCCTAAGAAATATTTTTGATCTAAGATAAAATGATGATATATTTGATCATACATCATGCCTCGAACATGGTAGGTGTTCAATAAATATTGACTGACTGGATACTAATTTGATTAAATGTAAAGAGACATAACACTGTTGAGCTATCTATTCTGCTTTGGACCAGATTCTTGGGCAATATAGCAATTAGTAAACTTGAGGATCAGCATATTTTTATTTGCTTTGTGATCTTGTGTGTATTTCATAGCCTCTTTAAGCCAGAGTTTCATTCTTTTGAGAAGAAAAATCATGACATGTATTTCATGAGGTGTGGTGGCGGTGACGTGAGGTAACATCCATTAAAAATGGAACATATTGGCGGAAGAGTGAAGAGTCAGTCACCTCAATCCATTATCCATCACTTTTAATTTTGTTTTATGAGAGAGAGAAGGAGGGAGGAAGGGAGAGAGAGAGAGAGAGAGAGAGAGAGAGAGAGAGAGAGAGAGTGTGTGTGTGTGTGTCAGGACCTTCAGCCTGCAACAAATGAACTCCAGATGTGGGCGCCCTCTTGTGCACATGTGCAACATTGCACACTTGCTTCATTGTGCATCTGGCTACCTGGGACCTGAAAACTGGAACATGAGTTCTTAGGCTTCACAGGCAAGTGCCTTAACTACTAAGCCATCTCTCCAGCCCAATTATTCATTTTTAACTGATCTTGGGTAGCTCATAACTGAATGAACCTCATGCTCATGACCTCTTCATGGTTGACAGCAGTCTCTGAAAATCATTAACTCCCTTGGCTATTAACCTTTAAAAGCCAATTTTGTAATTTTGCTTATGATGATGTGAGTTAGCAAGGTGACTTTTTGATAATTTATTCTTCACTCCTGTCCTCAGTACTAGCAGCCCCCCCCCCCCCCCCGCCGCCGCCCGGCTGTATCCTGCTGGTGCTGCACTGTCTAAAACAAAACTCACCTGGTTTTATACAGCCACCCTCTGCATCAAGATTCTACATCTGGAGATTAACTAACTAGGGTTAAGACATATTCAGGCAAAAAAATAAAATCACTGTATAGATCCATCCTTCTCCCTCCTCTTCTGAGCTCCCCCTCTTCCACTTTTTTCCATCCTTCCCTCCCTCCCTCTCTACATTGTAGGAATTATGAATAAACTAGTGATGATTTCAACTAGATGGGGACATGTAGGTTATATGCAAGTAGTAACTCATTAATATAGACTACTCGAGCATCTGTGGATTTTGGTGTTTTCAGAAACTTCTGTAAACCAGCCTTGTGGATATCAAGAGATGAGGCATATACTTAGATTACTGTATGTTCAGAAAGGGTAACAATAACCTCTCTACAACTTTAGCCATTGTAGAATAACAGTTGGCACATATGTAAGAGGAAATGGAAATCCTTGTCAGTCTTGGTGGTGTCAGCGTATGTTTTTACTTTGTTTGTTTGCTTTTTTGTTTTTTTGAGGTAGGGTCTCACTCTAGCCCAGGCTGACCTGGAATTCACTATGGAGTCTCACTCAGGGTGGCCTCGAACTCACGGCAATCCTCTTACCTCTGCCTCCTGAGTGCTGGGATTAAAGGCGTGTACCACCATGCCTGGCTTCAGAGTATGTATGTTTTAAAAACATTTTACTTATGTATTACTTGAGAGAGAGGGAGAGAGAGAGGAGAGGCACAGTACAAGGTCCTCCAGCCACTGCAAACGAACTCCAGGCACATGTGCCACCTTGTACATCTGGCTTATATGGGTCTTGGGGAATTGAACCTGGGTCTTTAGGTTTCACAGGCAAGTGCTTTAACTAAGAAGCCATTTCTCCAGCCCCCCCTGAGTAAGTATTAACAGGGAAAGTGCTACCCCTGTCTGTGAGGAATTGGTTGTAAAGTATAATCAGGAAACTTTGTCAGCTCCCATGCTAGGAATGAAGGATCTCAGACAGGGATGCAGTTGAAGCCTGGCACAGAGGTCCTGTTTCCTCAGACCATCTTTAGGAGCAGCAGAACCCTTGTTTTTGATCCTGACAGATGCAGCAGAATCCTTTATGCTCAGCCTGCTTGGAAGCTCCTGGGTCTCACTGGAGGGGCTGGGCCAGGAGACAGCATGCATGCCTCCCTCTGCTGGGAAGCGGACACAGAGCAGTTGCCTTCTAGTCTGTTCTCATCCCCAGCAGGACACACAATTAGGAAACAACGACACAGAGCGCACCACTGAGACAGCTGCTCTCAATAGCATCCTCAAATATTTGGAACTGTTTAATCTCATATTTCCCATATTGCCGTTATCTCCAACCTCAGGTATTTTCAGTGAACATGTCAGGAAACGGAACCAGCGAGTGAGCTCCTGCATCCATGTCTGTAGATCAGTATCTCTTTGACAGAACCTGCATCCTTTGGCTTCAGCAGAGGCCAAAAATGACCCTTAAAGCCCATCTTAGTGGAAGCAGCACTCTCATGTAAGCAGATGTGGAGGAGGTGGGCAGGGGAGCGTACGGAGGATCAGGAAGTCCAGTGAAGGGTCAAGGTGTCCTAGATGGGCTTTTGGGGACTTGCCTTACACAGAGGTTTCTAGGGTGCAGACCACACACATAGGTCACCCCTCACAAGTCCTCTAATCACTATGCAAATGTGGCTGGTTTCAGAGAGGATTCTCCACTCCTGGGAAGACAGGATCCTCGCCAAGATGGTTTCCCTTGTCCCTCCCAGGAGGATGGAGATACCTAATGCTAAAGTGATCCTCACTTTTATTAACGTTTCCTTCAGATATTGAACATGGGGAAATTAGAAATTTCATTTGAAACCACTAAAAAATTTACAAACTGATGGGTTTGTTACACTGTGACCCTGGTCTTCTGGGTATGTAATATAACCCTGAAGGAAAAAAATTGTTTAAATATTTAATTAATTAATTAATTTATTTGCAAAGGAAAGGAGAGGAGGGAGAGAGAGAGAGAATTAGGACTTCCCTCTACTGCAAACAAACTCCAGACACATGTGCCAATTAGTGCATCTGGCTTTATATGGGTACTGGGGAATCAAACACAGTTCATTAGGCATTGCAAGCAAACACCTTTAACCACTGAGCAGTCTCTCCAGCCCCTGAAGGGACATTTTGCATGCTTCCCACATGTGGAGAACATGGTCACCAATGCTAGTATAGATCCACAATGAGAACAAACACATTTCCGGGAAACAAAAATAAGCGCTCATTATAGTATGAAAAACCCACTGCGTAGAAGGAAATCCATAAATTCTTTTATCTTCTGTCAGGCTCAGGTGAATGACCATTAATGTAGGTCAAACTTTTCTGAAGTTCTGTGAAAACAATAATTTTAGGTCACTAAAAATCTCAGCATGGGCTGGAGAGATGGCTCAGTGGTTAAAGGGCTGGCCCATAAAGCTTATGGACCCAGGGTTTGATTCCCCACTACCCATGTAAAGCCAGATGCACAAGGTGGCGCATGTGTCTGGGGTTTGTTGGCAGTGGCTAGAGGCCCTGCCGCTCCCATTCTTTCTCTCTCTGCCTCACAAATAAATAAATAAAATATTTTTTAAAAACCTTCATCACATAAACATTAATTATAGGGAAAAACAAAATGTCTGAGCCAAGATAAGATAAATATAAAATGTCATCATACTGAGCAAACTAAAATTAAGACAATCCGTCACCTCAAATGACATATTTACTAGTGCATAAGCAAAATGAGAGAGGTAGTGTCTGTTAATGTAGTCAGAGTAAACCAGAAATACGTACAAAACATAAACATACGTAAAGGAAAATAACTCAGAGCCAACAGTCAGATCTAGACTGACAGGTGCACCTACATTGCATGATAGCTCTGGTGTCAGTGGTGAGGTGTTGGGTGAGTGATAGAACCTAGACGTCTGGCTCTCAGCCAGTTCAATAAGGACCAAACCAAACTGTCCCTAACGATGTTCCTCTTCCTCTGGCTCCATAACATTAAAGGAATCAGACAAACAAACATTCATAGTCAAATGGCAAAGGTAAAACAAACATAAAAACCAAAACCCAGGTGGGGGAGACGCTCTATGGATCCGTTGTTTCCCTGACCATGGCTGGGTATCCAAACCTAACCCTCACCTCAGACAACACGTTAAAGTCAGAAGCCTTGGAGAGCTGAATGGAGAATGACCACACTCTAACAGTGAGGCAGAGATGGGATAGTTTTTCAGATGCTCTCAGCAAGTGCAGTGAAAATAACAACATAGCAAGACCGACAGAAGCCCTGCCTCAAATGAGATGGAGCAGTGAGGACAGCCCTGACAGCTGTCCTCTGACTTCCGCATGCGCGCTGTGGCGTGCGCGTGCCCCTTTACACACGTAACACCAATACACATTCACACACAGGCACAAGTAAGTGAACCCAAACCAAACAAACAAACACATAAAAACCAGAACGTTGGAAATAAAATTGGGCCAGTGCAACTAAAGTTCCTCAAGAATACAAGGAAAATGAGGCTTGGGTCTGGAAACACCTCACAGCTGTTAAGTCCTGTGAGAACACTCACTGACTCATTATTCTCCATTTTTTCCCCACTAGGACACAAATTTAACAATGCATTAATGTTAATCCTCAGTCTTATATGTGAAGTGTGGACTGTTAGTCATCCCACCAGGGAGATAGGAGGGATGGTGAAAAATCTGAATACCTCTCCATTCAATGTACATATGCCAAATCAGAAATCATATTTATTTTTGCAAGTTCTCCTGGTGATCTGTGTGCATACCCTGTGGTAAACCCTGGTCTACACTGCCTTGAAAAGAAACAATAGTCATGCAGGTCAGCGATGAGAGTGCCCATCCCACATGCCAGCGATGCGGGGGGCGCAGGCCCTGATCTCACCCTCACTGTCCCATTCCAGTCACTTTCAGTAATTAGAACTCCTGATATGGCCACGCTCTTTCAGGAGATCAGAGGATAAATACCTCCACGTGGCAATCTCGCCAGCAGGGGTTCTAATGGGGCCTTACAGCCTGGCACACTGATTTTGAAAGACCTATAACCTTCATTCTCTGCGTGGCATACAGTAATAAGCATTGTTGTAATTCATAATATGAAGTAATAAATATCTTTCTCTGATAGGTCTGCAGTTTCTCTGCAACCCTCCTGAATGAGATGTACTGAGTACTATTCAATCCAGAAGTATCTTTTGCCAGGACTGAGTCAATCTTCAGAAAGAACTGATCTGATTTATGGACAGTACAATGTCAAATGGCTATGGCTATTGTATTTAATTTGGGTAAATGCTACCAATTCAGGTGATATTTGTATACACCCACCCACCCACCCACCCACACACACACACACACACACACACACATATATATCCTGGAAGATTATAACAATTTTGATTTAAAAAAATCTGAATTCCCTTGTCCTGGTAAAGGAGATTTTAGGTAGTACTGTGTGTTTAATTTCACTCAGCGGATGAGGCATGAGAAAGCAGCTGCCCATCCATCTTCCACTGTCCTCTGTTTCCCTGCCCGGCTCATAGCTGCAGTCCTCTGGCTGGTGCCACAGTTCTGTCTCCTAAAATAACCACTTTTTCTCACATTTAGGTTTGCTGCCAAGTTACTTTTGTTAGAAAATATAGATTATTTAAGCCAGGCACGGTGTCCCACGCCTTTATTCCCAGCACTTGGGGACAGAGGTGCAAAGAGTGCTGTGAGTTCAAGGCCAGCCTGAGACGACATAGTGATTTCCAGGCTAACCTGGGCTAGAGCAAGACCCTACCCTGAAAAACCAAAAAGACAAAACAGAAAACATAGATGATTTAAGTATAAACAGAGAAAAGTCGATAAGGAGAGCTTGGTTCTGAATTTTAGCTGAACTTAAGCTCAGTGAGGGTGACCATTCTTCTCACCTCCTTTCTGTTCTTTTTAAAAATTATTTTAATTTTTAAATTAACTAGTTTTGTACTCTGTGAACACAGTCAGGTTGGTACCATCATTAGGCTTGTCCATGTCCTAACCCCTCCTCCTTGCCCCTCCTCGTTGAGATAGATGGGTCATGCATTGTGGAGTTAGCCCACAGTTACGGGTAGGAGGAAATGTCTCTGCGTTCATGACCCAATGTGTGGCTCTGACATTCTTTCCGCCCCTCTTCCGCAAAATTTCCCTGAGCCATGTTGGGTTCATTTTGGGTCTGCTTCAGTGCTGAGGTGTTGGGATCCTCTGTGTCTCTGGATATCTGAATTGATAGGAGTTGATTGTTCTCTGTGTCGATCTCCACCCTTGTGCTGGTACCTAGTTCACAGCACCCTTGCTTGTTTCACCAATTTGAGGTATGATGGGGTGGTTCTCTCCTTAGGATCTGCATCTATCTGAAAAAGAGAAGCAGATTCTCCAACAGAGAACAAAGTAAGCACCACATGCAGTTGACACGTAAAATGGAACGTCATGGCTGGAAGCTGGAAGAGAGTCAGTCCCCAGACAGTCAGTGCGTCTAGTGCCAGAAGGTGCTACATGGGCGACTGGGGGAAAATGACCAATATCTGTCCAAGCAACTCATGGTCTAACCTACTTAGCAGCAAATAACCTGTCATGATGCCCACCCAAGTGCAACAGTGGCACACAGCCATGGTGGGAAACCAACTGCTCCCTTCTGTTCTGTGTTATTCTATGTCACTCCAGAAGTCAGAGGCTTACTGTGAGTCAATACACAGGAGTCACCGTCTAGGACAACGAGCCCCTCAGGCCTGGCCTCTGACAAACCAGGGTTTGTGGAGCTCACATCAGCTCACAGGGATAAACATTACGTATGAAGAAATTTTCCTGCCATATCCTAGTTTGGGATGGGTAATCTCATTGTTTATTTGATGGAAATGATGCTGATATATTGGCAAATTAACACACAGTGTTATGGTAAAAAGAAAAAAGAGAGGGCTGGCTATTTGGTGTTTTTAGATGTGTGTCTTTTTAACCAAGAAACACAATCTCATTAGCACATTTAATTTTATAATAGTCATGAACCAAATCTTTGATGGGATATATCAGAAACAAAAAGTGTAGAATGATCTGGGCATGGTGGCCCATACCTCTAAACCCAGCACTCCGGAGGCAGAGGTAGGAGGATCACTGTGAGTTCGAGGCTACCCTACAACTACAGAGTGAATTCCAGGTCAGCTTAGGCTAGAGGAAGAACCTACGTCAGCCCCCTCCCCCAATAAAAAAAGAGTCTACAGTGTATTTTCATGAAAATAATGTTTCGTGCTTTGAACAGCTTTGATAAGTGTATCAAATTAGATTAGAGGTGTGTACCACCATGCCTGGCAAATTTAACATTTATTTACTTATTTATTTGAGAGTGACAGAGAGAAAGAGGCAGGTAGAGAAAGAGAGAATGGACGCGCCAGGGCTTCCAGCCACTGCAAACGAACTCCAGACGCGTGCGCCCCCTTGTGCATCTGGCTAACGTGGGTCCTGGAGAATCGAGCCTCGAACCGGGGTCCTTAGGCTTCACAGGCAAGCGCTTAACTGCTAAGCCATCTCTCCAGCCCAAAATTGACATTTTTTTTTTAAAAACTGGGAAGTCAATAAAATTTAAACTTTTAAAAAAAGAAGAGAGGATTAGGACTCGGGCTTGTAAGTAAAAATCTGGTATATGCTACTTTCTGGAATGCACATGTAGAAGCCAAACTGACTACAGGGTCTTCTTCATGGGTTTGTTCTGATGACTAGAGGAAAGGCTATGTGTAAAGTTCTATCAATATGTAATATGTGCCATGTAGTAAGTAACGAAGGCAACAATACCTTTTATTGTAAATTTTGTTTTCATATTCAGAAAGCTGTCTCTGAGTGCCTCCAGTTATAACCAGTGATTAAGAGTGGCTCAAGCATTTGTTAACCCCCAAATGAAGAGCTCATATATTCTTTTGTACCTCTGTGACATTTGGTATCATGGTGACAATGAGAAACACACTCAACATTCTATCTCAAGGCAGATTAAAAATGTATTTTATAGGCAGCCCGTTGAGAATCCACATAAATTGTCAGGGGCCTCATTTGTAAACATGGGTTGTTAATTAGTTTGAATTAGTAAAACAAGGTCCACCACCATTACAGCAGAGTCAGCAAGGGACTGTCCTGCCCACGTTCACATCGGGGTTAGGCTGTCTGAGGAGGCCAGGATGGTGGAGAGAGGCTGGGCACGCACAAGTAGAGACAGGCTGCATGGACGCATCCGTCACAGCTCACCGCGCTTCATCTCCAGGAGATTTCCAAAACAACCAATTTTTTTTTCCTAATGCTTTATTTCCCCAGCCTAATTTAAGAAAATTCACTCTTTTGCCAGCTACCACCTACCCAGTTGAACACGTAATTTGTAAATGATGATTATTAACTCTGCTATTAGCTGAAAACACTCAGAGACCATATGGATTAAATTTCTATAGGACTGGAGAGAGTCAACATTGAAATTTATTCCAGTTCCAAATGTAGATTTCAGGATCTGTGACATACATTAATGTATGTATATGTACACATATGTATATACATATGATTTCAGAACTTAAAAGATGGCAAGTTGTTTCCCATTTAATCAATGATCTGGTGACTTAAAGTTCTTAAGGAAATATCTAAGAAACAATATATTTTCAGTAAATACACAATGCAGCAGAACATCACAGACACCACATTTTAAAAAGTAAATTTCAAAGGATAATGAACTGGCAGGCTCCTTTCTAGAGTACCAGACATGGGAAAAGTAGAATTCTTTTTTTTTTATTATTTTCTTTTCTTTATTATTTTTTAACATTTTTATCAACAACTTTCATGATTATAAAAAATGCCCCATGTTAATACCCTCCCTCCCCCCCACTTGGCCCTTTGAAACTCCACTCTCCATCATACCCCCTCCCCATCTCAATCAGTCTCTCTTTTATTTTTGATGTCTTGATATTTTCCTCCTCTGGCCAACAACTCACTGGAAGGTATACTGTGAGGCCATGGATATCCAGGCCATTTTGTGTCTGGGGGGAGCATGTTGTATGAAGTCCTACCCTTCCTTTGGCTCTTACATTCTTTTTGCCACCTTGTCCGCATTAGATCCTGAGCCTTGGAAGGTGTGATACAGATATTGCAGTACTGACCACTGCGGTCATTTCTTTCCATCACCATGATACCTTCTGAGTCATCCCAAGGTCATTGCCATCTGAAAAGAGAAGATTCTCAACCAAAACTGAGAGTAGCATTAATATAAGAGTGTGAACATTAACAGGAGTGCTTACTGGGCAGTTTGATAAGCATAGTATATACATTTGGCCAGACAACAGCAGAAGTTACACCCCTAGGGCTTATGACTATCCCTGTTTTAAGTTTTCAGTATCAGGGATATATTCCCTTCCCTTGGAGCGGGCCTCCCGTCCAATTAGAGGGCAGTTAGTTTCCCCCATAACAGACATGCCACTATTGCACTCGTTGGCTCATTTAGCCTAGCTGGCCAATTATAAGGCTTGCAGTGTCCACTGATGAGTATCTTCACTGGTGATTTCTCTTGCTCCCATTGAACTACATGCAGAATGACTTCTTCCAGCTTTCTGTCAGCTGGTCTACATGGAGAAGGTTATCAGCTCTGTTCCAGCAAGATTTCTCATTGGCCTTGCAGCCCAAGTATATGGAGTCTTCAGCAATAGGGTCTTACCATCTATTCCTGGTGGGAAACCAAGGGCCTTGGCAATGGCCTATTATGTTTTGGGGGCAACAGGAATCTCCCTGGCCAACAACCCACTGGAAGGTATCCTATCCCTGGCACTGAAAATTTTCTAGCAACAATCTACAGCTCCTGAGTGTTCCATTGTCCAAAAAAGTAGGATTACTTATGTTTTATTTATATCATCTTAGATTTTGATTAGCTGTCTCTCCATCTTTCCTTTACTCAATCTCTTCCTCAGACCTCATTTTGGGCCTTTTCACCCCCATTAATCTATTCTTCTACTTACATATATACAATACCATCCTATTAAGTACCCCCCTCCATTCCTTTCTCTTCCCTTTCTATCTCTTTCCTAGCTTACTGGCCTCTGCTACTGAGATTTTTACTTCTCACACAGAAGCCCAGTCATCTGTAGCTAGGATCCACATATGAGAGAGAACATTTGACACTTGGCTTTCTGGGCCTGGGTTACCTCACTTAATGTAATACTTTCCAGATCCATCCATTTTCCTGCAAATTTCATAACTTCATTTTTCTTTACCGCTGAGTAGAGCTCCATTGTATAAATGTGTCATATCTTCATTATCCATTCATCAGTTGAGGGACATCTAGGCTGGTTCTATTTCCCAGCTATTGTGAATTGAGCAGCAATAAACATGGTAGACCATGTACTTCTAAGGAAATGAGATGAGTCCTTAGGATATAAGCCTAGGAGTGCTATAGCTGGGTCATATGGTAGATCAATTTTTAGCTGTTTTAGGAGCCTCCACACTGATTTCCACAATGGCTGGACCAGATTGCATTCCCACCAGCAGTATAGAAAGGTTCCTCTTTTTTCCACATCCCCGCCAGCATTTCTGGTCATTTGTTTTCATGATGGTGGCCAATCTGATAGGAGTGAGATGGAATCTCAATGTAATTTTAATCTGCAGGGAAAAGTAGAATTCTTAAAATGATCCATTATAAATCAGTTGCTCAGTTTAAAGGGAAGTTCATTTACTTGTGAGTAACAAGGAAGAACTGTAGCTAATTAATTTTCTTGCTTGTAGAAGTATAAACAGAGACTTGCCTGAATTATCTTATGGAGTGAGGATGGAAAAAGCAAATGATGATGATGATGATGATGATTTTACTAGCAGAGTGGCAATCCTAATCCAGTAAGAACTGAAGGTTGGTTTCATGCGATTACAGTCTGGTCGGTAGTTTGTTGAAAGTAGGTAATGGATCATCTGTGGTAGTGTCCTTATGGGCAGTGGGCACTGTAAAAGCACAGAGCACACGTAGCATATTGCCGAGCCTGAGGCTGTGGAGATTTTATTGTGAAAATAGGCTTCAGCAGGAAGAGGAGAGGTAAATAAAGGGAAGACGTGTAACACAAAAGTCTTCTAGGAGGAAAATGTAGAGCTCTTGCCCATCTCACTTGTTCCCACTAATGCCTCAGCCCCTTTTCTGTCACGCTTCATCACCACCCCAAGGACACGTCCTCCATGCTGCCGGCATCCTAACTTGCTCACTTGTTATATCTAGATGCCAGAATGTATTGCATAGCCTTCGTATCCATTTGTCTTTTCATTGCGTTAAAATAAATACATCTTAATAAACTCATCATGTATTTTGGCTAGGCTAACAAAAATTGAGTGCAAGACTTATAAGGTTAACAATGTGCATCAATTTATTTTTCCCCGGAACTATTCACATAGAATGTGCTTGATGATGATATATACTTAGCATTCATAGAATCTGTTTTTCATCGAGGTCCTGAAATAAAGGTGGCGGTAACAGGGTGATGGTTAACCAGCCCCAATGCTGCAACCTGTCTGGAAGAAATTAAGTGGTAAAGGGCAAACCTAGTTTGCTCCTGGATTAGCATCCAAGGATCTCAGAAGGGGAAGCAACTGGAAGCCGCCGACAAAGGGGTCTCCCCTCCTCTCTTCTGCGCCTGACAGATGCAGCAGAAACCTCAGGAAAGGTGTCTCCTCGGAGGTCTCAGCCTGCTTGGAAGACTGCGGAGGGGCGGGGCCGGGAGACATCATGCGTGTCTACCTCTGCTGGGAAGCAGAGACAGACCAGTTCTCTTTTTCTATTTTTATTTTTAAAAATATTTTATTTTTATTTTTATTAATTTATTTGACAGAGAAAGAGGGAGATCGAGAGAGAGAATGGGCATTCCAGGGCCTCCAGCCACTGCAAACAAACTCCAGGTGCATGTGCCCCCTTGTGCATCTCGCTAACATGGGTCCTGGAGAATTGAACCTGGGTCCCTTGACTTTGCTGTGAAATGCCTTAATCACTAAGCTATCCCTCCAGCCCTCGTTTTTCTATTTCTGTTCTCATTCTCACCAGGACACAAACAGCCAAGAGCACACCTCTGAGGAATGCAAAAGTTCTCATTAGCATCTCTGAATATTTGGCATTATTTCATCTCGTTTCTGGTATTATTATTATTGTCCCCAACCTCAGATGTTTTCATGAACCTGTCAGGAATCAGGACCAGCAAGTGAGCTCTTGGCATCTATTTCTACAGCTCAGGGTCTTTGTGGTGAAACCTATCTCCCTTGGCTTCTTAAAAAGTGGGAAGAAAGAACTTTAAAAACTTTTCAATTTCAACTTACTATCCAAACTGTTTAGATATTGTGGGAACTCTTTTGAGGGTCACGCATGGGGAGTGTTGAGGAATGCAAGCAGGACAAGGAAGGGCCAACATGTCCAGTGGTGTTTATGAGACTTGTGTTAGGGAGGTTTTTGTAAGGTGCAAACCATACCTATAGGTCATTACTTCAAATTTCTGCTTTGTTTTTTTTTTTTAAATATTTTTTTGTTCATTTTTTATTTATTTATTTGAGAGCGACAGACACAGAGAGAAAGACAGATAGAGGGAGAGGGAGAGAATGGGCGCGCCAGGGCTTCCAGCCTCTGCAAACGAACTCCAGACACGTGCGCCCCCTTGTGCATCTGGCTAACGTGGGACCTGGGGAACTGAGCCTTGAACCGGGGTCCTTAGGCTTCACAGGCAAGCACTTAACCGCTAAGCCATCTCTCCAGCCCTGTTTTTTTTTTTTAAATGTTTTATTTTGATTTGATTTATTTGAGAGAGATGGAGAGGAGAGAGAGATGGGCATGTCAGGGCCTTCAGCCACTGCAAACAAACTACAGACATATGTGTCACTTTGTGCCTCTGGCTTACTTTGGTCCTGGGGAATTAAACCTGCGTTCTTTGGCTTTACACGCAAACACCTTAACTTCTAAGCCATCTCTCCAGCCCTCTACTTTGTTTTAAAATGAGAAGATTCGGAGTTAAATTCCTTGAGGAAGGGGACGAAAATAGCCTTTCGAAGTCAAGTTACCTTCTCTGGAAGCTGTAAAATTGGATAAGGTCACCCCCGGAAGTTTCTCAAGGCGCACTGACTAAAAGCCAAGAAGAGGTGGATGGATTCATTATCTGTAAAGGTTCCACAGAACACTACAGACAGTACCCCTCCCTTTTTTTGGTATCCAAACAGATTCCGAGACGCCCTCATTTGAGCTACTGTGCTCAAGCTTACATCCTCCCTAGAGGCTCACCTTGCAGAAAATAAAGAAAGTAATTTGTCCTCGAAGGGATTTCATAGATCATTCATCATGAGTCAACCAAGATCTGTTCCAGGAAACTAAGTGTCCAAGAAAGTATCACTTGGTTAAACAATTTTGGAAAGCAACTGTAATCATTTTTACCAAAAGAAATTTTGCAGCTTTCACTATGATAATGCGGACGGTAAGCTCTAAAGAGAGGCAGTTAATTTGGAGTCATTCTGCCTTATTCCTCCACAGAGGATGCTTTCAAAGTCTTCTGGAAGGATAAGTATTTTTTAAAATATATATTTATGAGAGAGTGAGAGAGAGAGAGAGATTGGGCATGCCAGGACCTCCAGCCACTGCAAACGAACTCCAGATGAATGCACACCCTTGTCCCCTTGTGCATCTGGCTTACATGGGTTCTGGAGAATTGAACCGGGATCCTTTGGCTTTGCAGGCAAATGCCTTAAGTGCTAAGCCATCCCTCCAGCCCAGAGTTAGTGTTTTGATCAGACTACTTTGGGAGGTAGAGAGCTCACTAACTTGAGGGCGCTCTGGGAGGCACTGCTTTGGAACTGTGGCTTCCAAGTGCAACCCTGGCATGAACTAGGACCACATTTACCATTTAAAGGCATAAACTTATGGAATTCATTCCATAGGCACCACATCAGGTGTCCAATGGCTCAGTATTAAGTAAAAGTCTCAGCTAATTCTTGTGTCCTAAATAGCAAGGAGCCTCTTGAGATGACTTCCTTAGTCACTGCTAACCATGGTGCCATCCACCATCTTGTCAGGGAGATTTCACCGTATCCCCAGAATTCTCTTCAAAGAATTCTTCACATCAGAGTTCCTGAGACTGTAGATCAGAGGATTGAGCATGGGGTTAAAAAGGCTGTGAAAAAGCAAGAGGTATTTTTTCTGCTCTTTGGAGTTCCCTTGTTGGGGCCCCACGTACATGACGAGAGCAGTACCATAAAAGAGCCCGACCACACAGAGGTGGGAGGAGCAGGTGGAGAAGGCCTTCCTCTGGCCTTCCCCTGACTGGATCCTCAGGATGGCACAGAGGATACGCACGTAGGAACACACAATGGAGGAGAATGGTCCCACCAGCACAGACACGGCCCCGGCCAGAACTATGTTCTCATTGAGGTGGGTGTCTGCACAGGCCAGTTTGAGAACAGCCATGATTTCACAGAAAAAGTGATTGACCTTCTGGGGCATGCAGAAGGGCAACGGTAGTAGTAACATAACGTGAACCAAGGACAGAAAGACTCCAGAGACCCAGGAAGTGACCACCAGGGTCACACAGACTCTCCAGCTCATGATGGAAGAGTATCGGAGGGGCTGGCAGATGGCCACGTACCGATCGTAGGACATCACCACCAGGAGGAGGCATTCCGTGATAGCAAACGTCAAGAAGAGGAAGGTCTGCATTATGCATCCAGCAAAGGAGATGGGCTTGGCTGGGCGGAGGAGGTTCACCAGCATCTGGGGCACCGTGTTGCAGGCATAGGCCATGTCCACAAGGGCCAGGTGGGAGAGGAAGAAGTACATGGGGGTGTGCAGTCTGGACTCCAGGCAGATAAGCCCCAGGATGGAGCCGTTCCCCAGCAGCGTGAAGATGTAGCAGGAGGAGAAGAGGCCGAAGAGGAGGATCTGCATCCTCGGGCCCACGGGGAATCCCAGAAGGATGAACTCTGTGATTAAAGTCATGTTGTTTCCCATATTCCTGTGATGGAGGAAACTGAGTTAATGATTATGGTTTAAAAGGAGACTTTAAGGACAAATTTGTATTAAGTCATTCAATACCCATTGGTAACAAAGCATTTTTGGTTTTAAAGATTTCATTTGATATGCACACATATACTTCTGTTTTTATCTTAATATATTTGATGAATTCTAAAATTAAAAAATAGTGAAATTCATATTTTTGGTTGATTCACTAGAATACTCCATATTCTTCAAAGATATTTTGTCTTTCTTGACTTACCTTATTCAGAGAACTCTCTGTTTATTTTTTTTCCCAGAAATGATGAATTCTAACTGATGAACCAAATTTCACAGCTGTATTAAGTGTAACATTGCGTGGGAAGTTTTCATTGAGCATGGAGCATTTTTAAAGTTAGAAATACCATTGACCCAAAGTACCACGGGCCATTCATTTGTACACACATTATCTATTTTCACATCAGTGGTCAGTTGATGCAGAATAAATATTTTACAAAGTCTCTTCCTATTTAAATGTAAACATATATTTTCAAACTATAATCTTATCTTTTTTATTTAGTTCAAGATAGTTAATATTTAGATGAGCATCTGTATAAATGGCTGCACAGATTTGTACTGTGTAGTTATTTAAACATGACAACAGGATCAATATGTTGTTGGACTCTAGAAGGTTTAGGCACTGCTTGCAGGTGACTGGCAATTTCTCTGACAAACGCTGCAGAAAGGGTATCTATTCTCCAATTGAACTACATTTCCTTTCTATGACTCAGTGGTCAACAGTGAATAGAAACATGATAGTTCCCTTGCTGCATGGATTTTTATCCTCTCATTTTATGTAAAATCTGCTTTTCTGGGATGTGGCAGGAATGAGCACAAATCTCAATTTAATTTTGTTTATTTTTATTTATTTATTTGAGAGTGACAGACAGAGAGAAAGGGAGAGAGAGAGAGCGAGAGAGAGAGGAGAGGATGGGCGTGCCAGGGCCTCCAGCCACTGCAAATGAACTCTAGACGCGTGCTCCCCCTTGTGCATCTGGCTAACGTGTGTCCTGGGGAATCGAGCCTTGAACCAGGGTCCCTAGGCTTCACAGGCAAGAGCTTAACTGCTAAACCATCTCTCCAGCCCTCAATTTAAATATCCATACAATTATGCATTTGAAGCCAGGCATGGCAGTGCCCACCTTAATCCCAGCACTTGGGAGGCAGAGGTAGGAGGATCACCATGAATTCAAGGCCACTCTGAGACTATGTAGAGAATTCCAGGTCAGCCAGGGATAGAGAGTGAAATCCTACCTGAAAAACATTTTTATATATAAATATCAAGAAAATACTTTCTCTCTCAGCTAGACTTCTTTTACCATCATTGTATAGGTGAGTGGCATGTTTAGGCTGGTGAAAATAAAATAATATGCAGATATTTATTGATTTCTTACTATTTATATATTATATTTCTTAGAGTAGAGGCATTGATAATTAAACTATGAGCTCATCACTCAGACTGTGTGGCATGGCATAAGAGTGTAATAAATAAACATTTGTTTACTTGAATTTTACTGGCTTCTATATGTGATAGTTTAGGTCTAGGTTTTTGTTGTTATTGTTGTTGTTACTTTTTGTAGGGTCTCACTTTAGTTCATGCTGACCTGAAATTTATTATGTAGTCTCAGGGTAGCATTTAACTCACAGTGATCTTGCTACCTCTGCCTCCCAAACATTAGAGGATTAAAGGCATGAGCTACCATGCTCTAAAATTTATATATATATATATATATATATATATATATATATATATATATATATATTGCTAACATTTTTCCATGAAAGTCATTTGCTCATAGATGCTTCTTAGAAAATGACTATGTCAAGATTATACATTGCTATGTTGAGATAGAAACCCACTAACCTATGCATTAATAAGAGATAGTAATAATTTCTATACTAAATTATAATATTCTGAGAAATATTAACATATCTTTCTCAAATTCTTCTATTATCATCAATGAGCAGAATTTGAGCCTTAAGGGAGTAGAAAGGTACTTTTGTGACAAGTCAGCAACTCTGAGAATGACTTCAAGTTGAAGCAGAACTTACACTTGGAACACCTGGGCGTGTACAGACGGTTGCTGTGCAAGGTCGTCAATAAGCCTTCATGCAAAAACTGCAAACATCTGCCCTGTGTGCCTGAATTTGCTGCTGGTACTAGTCCGGCCGCTTGTCTCAATGGCCAAGGAGGGTTCCTGACTCTTCAAGTTGTCTATGAGGTAAAAACAAAAGGCTGCGTGAATTTATCACCTCAACCTCACCCTCTCAATTCTCACGAGAGCCCTGTGTAGTTCATGAGAAAACAGGTCTCCGTGCACCAGCATGGATCCTACTGAGACCAGAAGGACCCAGCCACTTCCATTCCAGCCTGCAGAGGGTTGAGTCTATTTCTGTGCGTGAGGAAGTCATAGCTACAAAGCCATAGAGATGGATCTTCTGCAGTTAAGGTAGAACAGGTAATAATTTCCATACTGCCCCTGGAGCACATTGCAGTTGTAATTATCACAGTGTGCAAATGTTGTTGCACATTGGAGTTTCTTGAATTTTAATTTTGTTTCAGTCCCCTAACATTCAAAAGGCACTTAGGAAATGGAAAGATCTATGCCTGGTTATTGATTGACACTGAAATAAAATTTTGACATGAATCCATTCAGTTATATATTTTTTTCTAGTCTGGTTTTGCAATTACTTAGAAGCCATAGAAAAGTAAACATGTATTTCAAAGTCTAAATCATTAGATCATTTTAGATGGAAACTCAGATCTTTAATCTGTGAGCACACAACTTGGGGTTCGTGGGTGCTGTATTAAGGATGTGGAAACCTTGAGGTTTGTTCATCTACCTAGAAAAAGAGTGGATGGCGTGTAAGGTTAATAAAATGCCTTACTTTGAAGATTTTCCTTTTGCAGTAGTGTCTAGTATTGCCCTGATGGGAAGGATGGAGCTCTGCAAAAGTGAAGATTAGCTCCTATTTCCTCCATCTTTGTAGCTGAGAGTGAATCTATGAACTCTTATGAGAGAAGACGCATGCCTTTTTCACAACATGTACATGGAAGATGGCATGATGGTTTAGCAGGTGTTGGTCTACAGTCCAGTGCTTTACAGCTGTGTTTTAGCTCACAGTTCATAAAAGGTTGACAGTCACTGAGAAACAGAGCTCATGTTAGGACAAGTGAATCCATTGGTCATGTGCCCATTGCCACTCCCTTCCCTGTGGAGGTCAACTGAAATGGACCTGCTGTTATGCATGAAGCTTACCAGTGAATCATTTGCTCTGACCACCCACCATTGAGGTAATTGCCGAAGCACTGTGAACAGGAAGGGGACACCTATCGGAGGAATACATATTGCTTGTGATCACGATGAACCACTGGCCTGTACACACAGGGTGAGAGGAATTGGAGGTCATTAGCATGGCACAGATAGATTGGTTTTCTCCATGAAAGGTATGACATTGAGGGGTCAGCTTTGGTCTCTGTGACTGAGAGGCCAGACTTCCTACACAGTAGAACAGCAGAGACCAACATCCTTAGTTAGGAGCCTATCTAATTGGGATGATGCAAAGCTACCATTTCTGTTGTCATGGATACACATTTGTTGCTCACCATGCAATCACTCACTGATAGGCTAGAAAAAGGCATCTTAAGCCTTTTCCACTCACCACCCCTTTTTGCCTCAGAAATTTTTATATGATCCCAGGAATATTTATACATAAAATATGAATATAAATCAAACATTTACTGATCATTAACCATAGAGAAATTTATGCTAGACAATTCCTTGATAGACATAAACTTAGCATTTATTAAAGATGAAAATAAAATTTACACTATTGAAAGTAATGTTTGTTTTGGCTGAATATTTGATAGAGCAGAATTAGAGCACCATCAATGAACGCTTTTTTTAAAAATATTTTATTTAGTTACTTATTTGAGAAAGAGAAAGAGGTAGAGAAGAGGGGATGTGAGCACCAGGGCCTCCAGCCACTGCAAACGAACTCCAAATGGATGCACCACCTTGTGCATCTGGCTTATGTGGGTTCTGGGGAATTGAACCTGAGTCCTTAGGCTTTGTGGGAAAGCGCCTAAACCACTAAGCCATCTCTCCAGCCCCAATGTACTCTTTAGAATTGGCTAGTATTCAGATTTTATAGTCTTCAGTGCTGAGAATACTGCTTCACATAAATACATAGTACAAAATAGCAGAGGTGTGCTTAGCACCATTTCAGACATATACAGAAATTTTATCCTGATGCCAAACCAAATTCATTTGACAATACTTTATGAAATACAGATCAGCAACTCAAATGACAACTTCTTGAAACCAAACATCTTAACACAATATAGTCTAAATATGTGCTAATTTTGATACTTACATATTGTGACTCATGATAGAAAAATATTTAAGAAGGCTTTGTTTTCTGTCAGTAAGCCATTATGTTTTTAATAAGAACAGAAAACTGTGAGCCTATAGTAAAGATGCACAACACACGAGAGGCTTGAGCCTGAGCCGAGGTGTTTCAAGTATCATGACATGCACAGTGCAATGTGTGTGTTCAGGACCCAGACTATAACGAAGTAGTTTGATACAACATGGGACAGTGTTTCCAGAAACACCTTGCACTCACAATGTGATTGATTTTGTGTTATTTTGTAGTCGTTTCATGTTCAGAAACTTCTCATTGTTGCCAATATTTTTTGTGACTCCTCATATTCAGTCATGTGATGCCGCGGCCTCAGTCAGAGGCGGGCTGACGTCTGCTGGCTGAGCCATCCTGTGTCTGACTGTTTTAACTTCCGCAGTGATGTCTCGGGCTGGCCATAGTGTGGATCGCGTAGTGCCTCACACAGCATGCTCTCCCCATCTCTGCCTCATGCCCCTGTTTCTCCAGTAATGTAATTGTGTTCTTTCCAGACTCAGGCAGGACTAGCCAGTCTGATCATTTCACAGTTTCTTGAAGTCATTGCCAATGCGCACTTCAAGCCACTTTTCCTCCATTAGTAGTGACAATATGAATCGCCATCAAGGGACATTGAAAGGATTAACTCAAGTCTCATCTTTATGTCTCACTCCTGAGAGGTCAATAGGTGGGCTGATATATCTAGCCCAATTATCCTTCCCAGGCCTGTCTATGCAAGCCGAGATAAAGGTAGCTGCGATGGAGCGATATGAAGCCGTATCCAAGTCTCCATTCACATTCCTTTGTCCTTTGTCTTTCTTCTGGCTCTGAGGCATGTGGCCTGCATGTAGGGTAGCTGAACGCTGATTGTCCAGTCTCAGGGGAGAGGGAGTCGGACAGCACTTCAAGTCGAAGGGAGCAGCTCTGGATTCATGTGACTTAAGGTTCTATCACATTCCCCACAGTAGATCAATAGTGGGTGAGGGGTTCCACTTTGAAAGGTGAACTGTTTCCTGTTGTGGGTAGAAAGGCCTTCACATGGATTCTTAGGGGTCTATCTGTGGGGATGCACCAGAGATGCCACAGGATACCTTTATCTGCAGGGATTCCCTTCAAATATTTGGAGGCTGCTGGTCAAATGTCCCAGTGTAGAGAGCTGGAGAACAGTTCTTCAGCTGATTATGCTCATGGGGCTGGAATTGAATCGGGAACCTCGAGCATGCTAGGTAAGTGCTCTTCCGCTGACCTACTCTGCAGTCCGAATGTTCGGTTATGACTACGCTCATGCAAACACCACCATGCTCAAAGTGCAAAACACTCACAGTAGAAAGCCTCGTAGTCTACCCATCTCTTCCACTTCCCTGCCTTCTTCCTTCCAGAAACGACTTCCTGACGCTGGGGGCAATGGCGCTCCTGACTTCCATAGCCACAGATTCACTTTGACTGGTTTGAACATCATCTAAGTGAATTATGCCCTTACTTCTTTGAATGGATGCAATGATTTGGGGATCCATCCATACTGTAGAATGAGTCAATAACATGTACTGCACCACATAATATTCTATAGCAATATTCCATCTTTTTAATTCTACTATTCATGGACATTTGGCTATTTAGAGATTTTAGCTACCAAGACTGAAACTTCAACATATGTTTTTGCATGTGTTTTCAAGGGTGTGTACCAAGAATAACATGGGTAAATCAGGATGAGTGCATGCTTGTTTTTAGCAAAATTGTTCAAGTGGTTTTCAAAGTGGTTGTGCAGTTTTAAACTTCCACCAGCACTTGATATTATTCAATCTATAATTTTAGCTACTGTGGTATTTCTGTGATATTATTTATAGTTTTGATGATGCTGTATTGAGCACATTAAAATATGCTCATGGACTTTTGGTATTCTTAGTATGATGCACCTGTTCAAGTCTTTCCCATTTTTGAGTTATTTTTTTTCTTTACTTTATTAGCATCAGTTCTTTTTCTTTTCTTTGTTTTTCCTTTTCTGTCTTTTTTTCCCTCTTCCTTCCTTCCTTCCTTCCTTCCTTCCTTCCTTCCTTCCTTCCTTCCTTCCTTCCTTCCTTCCTTCCTTCCTTTCTTTCTTTCTTTCTTTCTTTCTTTCTTTCTTTCTGTTTTGCTTTTTAGTGCTGGGCACTGAACTCAGGACCTTGCACATGCTAGGCAATTAATCTGTGCTGAGCTATCTCTACAGCTGGGAGAAGTACTAGCAAAATCTGGATGGGGGTGTTTAGCTGGGCGTATATGACAGGGGTGACTTCTAGAATGAAGAATAGAAGTTCTGAATTTTGATATCTTTCTTCATTATTAGTGCTTTTGGCTTTGACTAAAGGAAATTTTACCTACCTCCAAACCATGAAGCAACACTCTTTTTCCTCTCTCTCCCTCACTCCCTCCACATTCTTTGTCCCTGTCTCTCCCTCTCCTCCCCTTCATACTTCCGGAATTCCCTACCTCATCACCAGCCCAGGCAACCTTTGCCCTGTGCACTTCCGCAGAGTTGGGGTGGGGTGTGAAAGTCAGAGCTTCCTCTGGTCAAGCTGCTGGCTTATACAGTCACAGTTCCTCATCCCAGACTTGGCTGTGCTTCCATTTTGATCATTTCTCTTCTTGAATACTGAAAGCTTGGATATCTCTCTAGCTCAATGAAGCTCTGAATAGAAATACACCAGGGTTTGTGTATGGAACTTTTAGCTTATAATCTTACTATATTAATTCATTCTAATTGACTTTTAGCAGATTCATATGATTGGTTTTTGTGGAGGATCCTGTCACCTGATAGCACCATTTTACTTATTCTTTTCTAAACTTGATGTATTTCTTTCTTTTGAAAATGTATATAACTTATTTTTATACATATATATACTCTATCTTGATTATATTCTCTCTGCCCTCATACTCTTTTTTCCCTCCCAATTCTCTTTGTTCTCCTGTATAGTTCACCTGAACTTCCATGTTGTGTATGCGTGTTTATTTTGTGCATCTAGCACCCACAACTGAGGGAAAATATATGAGTATTTTTTCTGAGACTGGTTCAATTTGTTTAATATGATTTTCTCAGTTGCCCTCATTTTCCTGCAAACAACATAATTTAATTCTTCTTTATGGATGAAAAAATTCCATTATGTTTATATTTCACATTTTCTTAATTCGTCTCTCTGTCGACGAGTACCTAAGTTGCTTCCATAATGTAGCTATTATGAATCACACTGCAATACACATTGATGTGCAAGTATCTCTGTGATATGTTGATTTGAGATAAATACCCAGAAATGGCATAGCTGGGGCATAGGGAAGATACACTTTTTTTTGAGGCACTTCCATTCTGACTTTCATAGTGGGTAGACTAGTTTCCATTCCTGTCTGTAGTGTATAAGTGTCCACTTTTATCCACTACCAGCATTTGTTGTTAATTTGTTTTATTTTAATGATGCCATTCTGACTAGGGTAAGATGGAATCTCCATGTAGTTTTGATTTGCATTTTTTTTTTTACTTAATTGCTCTGACTTGTACAATGCTGACTAGAAGGGGAAAGTGAGTATGCCCTTGATTTTGATCCTTCCATCTTATAAGGAAGATATCAGTTTTTTTTTTAAATATTTTTTTGTTCATTTTTTATTTATTTATTTGAGAGCAACAGACACAGAGAGAAAGACAGATAGAGGGAGAGGGAGAGAATGGGCGTGCCAGGGCTTCCAGCCTCTGCAAACGAACTCCAGACGCGTGCGCCCCCTTGTGCATCTGGCTAACGTGGGACCTGGGGAACCGAGCCTAGAACCGGGGTCCTTAGGCTTCACAGGCAAGCGCTTAACCGCTAAGCCATCTCTCCAGCCCGAGATATCAGTTTTTAACAGTCACTGTGCACAAAGTGGTACACATATCTGGAGTTTGTTTGCAGTGGCATGAGGCCTTGGTGCACCCATCCCCTCTCGTTCTCTCTCTGCATCTCTGTATACTTACAAATATAAATATAAATATATATATATATATATATATATATACTTAAAATCACAATTTTAGCAGTGGTTTCCTCATGTGCCCCCTTTCAGATCACCTAATGTTTCAGATTACCTTATGTTTCTAATTTGGTGAATATGTTGTTTCTCATGAAAAGGTGTTAGAATTGTCAAATATCTTAATTATATCATATTGTATTTAATTAACATGCCACATCACATCAATTTTTTTGTGTTGCTTTTTGGTTTTTTGAGGTAGGGTCTCACTCTAGCTCAGGCTGACCTGGAATTCACTATGTAGTCTCAGGGTGGCCTCAAACTCATGGCAATCCCCCTACCTCTGCCTCCCAAGTGCTGGGATTAAAGGCATGCACCACCATGCCCAGCCTGTACATTAATTTTTTTAATGTTCAAGTAATCCTAAACTCCTGGAATAAGTCTATCTTGGTCATGGTGTCTAATGTTCCTGTACTTGCTGGTCTGGTTTCTGGTACTGGCTGAGGATTGTGCATCTATATGCAGCAAGATATTGGTCTGTAGCTCTCACTTCCTGTGTTATCTTTGGGATCGGTGACATTGACCTCAAAGGATAAGCTAGGAAATGTTCTTTTGCTTCTATTACTAATATTACTTGGCCTTTTTACACATATGTAGAAAAGGCTGATATTGAACTTTCTATGTAGTCAAGGCTGACCTTAAACTCCTGATCTTCCTGTCTCCATCCCCCAAGTGCTGGTATTGCAAGAAAGGTGCCACCTTGCCTGGTTTCTTTGATTCTACTTTTTTAAAAATAAAACTTTATGAAAAAGCAATATTAATTGTTTTTTTTCAAAATCTAATATAATTTACTAAAATAGCAATGCAGTAATGAAATTAATTTACAAATTTCAGATAATGAAGTAAGTTATGATAATAGTTGTTTTTCCTATATTTTGTATTTCCTATATTTTGTCTTATTTTTTCCAAAGCTAGAATTTATAGAATAGAATTGCTATTTTTTAAAGATATATTTTTATTTATTTATTTACTTGAGAGAGAGAGAGAGAATGGGCATGCCAGGGCCTCTAGCCACTGCAAATGAACTCCAGATGCATGCGCCACCATCTTGTGCATCTGGCTTACGTGGGACATAGAGAATCAAACCTGGGTGCTTAGGCTTCGCAGGCGTGCATCTTAACCACAAGGCCATCTCTCCAGCCCCAATTGCTTTTTTTTTTTTTTTAAATCAGAGTTCTGATTGGGAAATTCCCATGAGCTGTCGCTACAGCAAACCTCGTGCATCAGAGAAGCACTCCGCCAGCAGCGTTCTTTCTGGCCCTCGTGAGGACCCTGAGGAAGGCTTCCTTCACCTGCGCGTTCCTCACACTGTAGATGAGGGGGTTCAGCACGGGGTTGAAGAGACTGTGGAACAGTGACAGCATTTTCTCCTGCTCTTCTCGCTGGCTCGAGTCAGGGACCATATAAACCACCATGGCTATCCCAAAGAAGAGCCCGACCACACAGAGGTGGGAAGAGCAAGTGGAGAAGGCCTTTCTGCGGCCCTCCTTGGACTGGATCTTGAGGATGGCCCACAGGATGTGCACGTAGGAGATGAGCATCAAACAGAGGGGCCCCACTAAGACGAAGACACAGGCAGCCAGGAGGACAATGCGGTTGACCCAGGTGCCAGCGCAGGCCAGCTTGAGGACAGCCAGGATTTCGCAGAAGAGGTGGTTTACTTCCCGGGGTCCACAGAAGGGCAACCTCAGGAGGAGGCTGGTGTGCGCCACAGAGAGCGCAAAGGCACATGACCAGGCAGTGACAGCCAGGGCCACGCACACCCTCCAGCTCATGATGACAGTGTAGTGCAGCGGGTGGCAGATGGCCACGTACCGGTCATAAGACATTGCTGCCAAAATCAAGCACTCTGTAGCTGCCAAAGCCAGATACAGGAACGTCTGCACCAAGCAAGGTACAAAAGAGATGGCTCTTTGCTGGCTCACCAGGCTGGCCAACATCTTGGGGACATTGTTAGAAGCATAGGACATGTCGAGGACCGCCAGGTGTGAGAGAAAGAAATACATGGGGGTGTGTAGCCGGGGATCCACACAGATGAGTCCCAGGATGATGCCATTGGCCAGTAGGCTGAAGATGTAGAGCAAGGAGAAGACCCAAAAGAGGAACAGCTCCATCTCTGCACTGAGCCGAAGTCCCACCAAGATGAGCTCTGTGACCCATGATTGGTTGCCGCCCATGACAGGCCGACGACCAGGGAAGTGTGGTAGCAAGCTTAGAGCTGGAGAATCCACGAAAATTAGATTTAGTTGTCTCATAGTGAACTCGGGGAGAGGTTATTTGACAGCTTTCCTACTGTTATCTTTGTTTTTAAAGCTTTATTGCAAAATAAAATTAAGCATATAGGAAAGTAGCAAGAATCATGTAAAGAACCCTCATCAACCTTTGCCCAAATTCAGCATGGATGAATTTTCTTCCTTATACTCTTCAATGAAAATGTCACATTAGATATGGAGAGATGGCTCAGCAGTTAAGGTGCCTTCTTCTAAAGCCTAATGGCCCAGGTTTGATTCCCCAGGACCCATGTAAACCAGATATACAATGTGGCACATGCATCTGGAGTTCATTTGCAGCAGAGAGAAGCCCTGGTGTGCCCATCCCCCCCTTCTCTCTCTCACTCTCCTTGGAAATAAAGTAAAAAGTAAATGTCACATAGCTTTAAAAATCAGGAAACTTAATGCTTGCATGTTTCTATTCTTTAATATCTAATGCTCTCCATCCATTTCTACCTATCCCGAGCCAAATCCAATCCTACTCAATACCAAATGTTCTTAATCTCCATGCATCTGGAAAGTGGTCTCAGCCCTTAGGTGCCTTTATAAGCATTGATGTTTTAAAGTATGAGCGTGGTTTTAGTGGAATACCTCCCCAGTTGAGAACATATATTTCCCACACTTAAAGTCATATTATTGACTGTCTCCCAGTAGGGTAGGATGCTAACTCAGATCCCTTGATAAACATGGAACTTACAGTATATTTTTTCCACAGCATAATTGTTGTTTTTCCCAAATTAATTTCTGTGACATCCATTATAATCATTATTTTATAAATACTTTCAATCTCTAGTTTTAACTTTGATTTATTATCTTGCCTCAACCAATTACTGGTGCTGATAGTGAAAAATGTGTGGTCCCCACTCAATCCTTGGTTTTTATACTTATTAGCTGACAATTCTTTTTAAATGATCTAGGTGTCAGTGTACCTATTATCTATCATCAATCTCTCTATCTCCCTATCATTATCATCATCACCTACCTTCTCTTTGTACTCATTAATTTTAATTCAATGGGTAATATTCATTATTGTCATGCTCTATTTTTCTCCATGAAGACCTTCCATACTTGTTCCTCTGTTGCTTTAAGTTGTTTCCTTTGTTTTTGAGTTCTCATTTACTTCTGACATGAGCTGATATTTCAGGCTTACCTTGTCATAGACCCACTCCAGCCACAAAAGTCATTTCTCAAAAATAATCTCATTACTTTTAATGAGGAGTTATGTTTATCAACCAATGTCTACATGTTCTAGGAATTTTAAAATTTCTTTTGCTGGGCTGGAGAGATGGCTTAGCGGTTATGCGCTTGCCTGTGAAGCCTAAGGACCCCGGTTCGAGGCTCGGTTCCCCAGGTCCCACGTTAGCCAGATGCACAAGGGGGCGCACGCGTCTGGAGTTAGTTTGCAGAGGCTGGAAGCCCTGGCGTGCCCATTCTCTCTCTCTCCCTCTATCTGTCTTTCTCTCTGTGTCTGTCACTCTCAAATAAATAAATAAAAAATATTAAAAAAAATTTCTTTTGCTTGCTGCTTAGAATTGAGCCCAACACCATGCCAGGCAAGCTCTCTGCCACTGAGCTACAGATCTTCCCCAATAATTAAAATTTTATCATGAGAATATCATGATTTTCATTTAAATATAAGAGCACATAATCAAGTAAATGTACAGATGGCAGCATAGAATAGTACATCTTCAAGATTACTTCAGAAAACTCTATCATTTAATAGACTTCTTTTATGGAGCCAAATCTATTTCCATAAATTAACCTTAGCATTGAAGAATATGCTCTTGATTAAGTTTATGATCTTATTTTTAATGAAAATAGATATTTGCAATCATAGCACCTTACTCATCATTAGGTTTAGATTATCATCTGAATTTTAATCTTAGCTTCAAAATTATATACTGTGGAGCACTTTCTATTTAGAGGCTACTTTTTCAAGTGTGGTTCAATGTATCAAGAAAGTGGCACCTTCATTTTTTTCAAGTTCTGACATAAAGTTTGCAAAGTTTCTTAGAAAACATTTTGAAACTAGTTAAAAGACTAAGGAGATAATACTGCAAACATATGGCCCAAAATGATCTTTGTTAATGTTTACTGTGCATCCATTTTCATATATCATGGATTTTAAAATCATATGATACAAATAGTTTACACCCATCGTTTGAAAATATATAATGATCATTTTTTCACATCAAAATATTTACTTGCACTATACATTGAATAGTATCCTGTTATTTTTTAAATAAATACACATATCACAATTACTTTATAAATCATTCCATCATAAGATTATGTACAATACAATGTTGCAGCAATTAATATATTATATGAATTTGGTGCTATGCTCTCTTCCTTCTTTTGTAGAATTCCATAGCAAATTCTGATAATTGTGAAACTTCAATCAAATTAACTAATTTATATGTGTCTATGAAGACATCGGTCTTGAATCATCTTAAAAATCAAACAAGAAAAACAAATTGGCATACTAAGGAAGCAGCCAAAAAGCCATGTCTACATCTTATTTGGGTACACAATCTTTGAAGATGTGATTAAGGACCTTGAGGTAATGTAACTTTCAATTTTATAAGTGATTGTTTTGTTTTGTTTTGTTTTGTTTCAAGGTAGGGTCTCACTCTAGCCCAGGCTGACCTGGAATTCACTCTGTAGTCTCAGGGTGGCCTCGAACTCACAGCAATCCTCCTACCTCTGCCTCCTGAGTGCTGGGATTAAAGGCGTGCCCCACCACACCTGGCTTTTAAGTGATTTTTGATTGCAATTACAAGTGTCCTCATAAAGTAAAGAGGGAAAGAGACTGAAAAAGACATACCAAGATAAAAGTGATGTGAAAATGGAGCGTGGGGTGATGACACCAGAGAGCAAAGAATGGTGAGAATCAGCAAAGGTAGAAGAGATGAGGAGGAGGAATGTCTGTTCTCCCCAAAGGTCCCTAGACAAGCAGAGCACAATCCTTCTTGAGTAGTCTCCAGACAGAACTGTGAAAAAAATAAATTTGTATTGCTTTTTGCTACCAGATTTTTGGCACTTTTATATGATCCATAAAAACTTAAATAGAATATTACACCTGCGTTGAAGTTATGCTTGTGAGGAGACATTTTCAGAAAAAGGGTTTGTTTTTTTTGAGTCTTACCATCACATGGCCATAAGGTTACATAAATAGGCTTAAAGCTTCATGTGTGGATTTACAGACTTTTGTAATATCTAAATTCAGGAGCAGGCTCCGTTACATGAGATGTGCTTCTTTGAGAAGTACAACCTCAGTGAAGAGAGACAAGATCAACTCATAATTTTTAATTTCCATTAGAATTCTATAAGAATACTGCATCTGAGGAGAGTTCTAGAGAAATGTGTGCAATGTTACTTTTGCTACAATTACAGAGTATTCCTATAATAGGCCAGCTGGGGAATAGTGGCATATGTCTTGCAAAAACTTACTTGTATTATCTAATGCACATTTAACTGCTGAGCATAAAAGAAAGCAATACTGTTGAATATGTCAGTGTTTTGCCACCTCAGGGGAACGTTTGTTTCTCAACTTTTTGGTTTGTCTCATTTTGTATCTGGAATAATAAATCTTCATAGTCTTCATTATCATTTCCATTTCAATTGAAACATAAACATGGCAGCAATACAGAAATGAAGATTGATCAGGACCTTTGATGGCAACTCAGAAAGCAAAAGGCTTTCACAGAGAGTTGGAGCAACTCTGCACCCAGACTGCATGGAGCGGAAGGCTCTAGGGGGAGAGGAGAGAGGGGGGAGGCATCGGTATCTTTCTTGCTACCTGCAAAATACACCTTGAATCAGGCTGGAAGATCACCCAGCAATGTCATTCTTCTGACTCTGCTATGACAATCTCTACTGTTATCTGTTTTGATTTTGTTTTTGTTTTCGAGGTAAGGTCTTGCTCTAGCCCAGGCTGACCTGGAATTCACTATGTCGTCTCAGGGTGGCCTCGAACTCACCACGATCCTCCTACCTCTGCCTCCCGAGAGCTGGGATTAAAGGCGTGCGCCACCACACCCGGCTCTACTGTTACCTTGATCGCTTCCAGTTACCAGTACTGAAAGCCACTGCCTAGCTCAAAGGAATCTCTTAAACCTAAAGACATGTTGGTCCCCTTGAGGAAAATACTATGAGTTGGACTAAACCCCAAAGAGAAGAGAACCATACCTCTAAAGCAGGCATAGAACTACCCCTCTGGCAGCCTTCACACAAATGAAACCCAAATATAGGCTGATTCACAGGGTTTGCTGACATGTCTCTGAAGAACCCTTGAAGCATAGCTTTTATTTAGAATCAGAGGAAAAACACTTCTGCATTTCCAGTGAGAGTTCAAATTCCCAGCGGGATCACATGCTCTCCCATCTATCTGTCTTCTCGCTGAGGGGCAAGGTTACTCTGACTCTTCTCTCCGGAGGACAGTGAACATTGTACCTGACTAAGCTCAGAGGGAAAATTCTAGACAAGGGGGAGGAAGGTTACTGACATTTTATTAGTTCTGCATAAACCTTCAAGTTTGTGAGGTAGATTAAATCATAACAGAGATCACAAAAACACAATACACAAACTCTTACAGATTCATGACTCTGTGTATCTCTATAACCCCTTCTTCATAATGAAGGTGTACAAGAGGCTGTGGGGTTCAGATGTTTGAAAGGCACAGCTACCTTAAGAAGACACAGCTCTCCCAATGCCAGCGTACATCTCTGACTGCAGGTGGACATGATGGTACAGGGAGGAAGGACTACAGCAACTGTAATCATTGCTGAGTCTTTTGTTATGCCTCAGAAAATATACCCTGTGCTTTATGCGGACCACATACTTTATCTAAACAGTCTGCTGGCTTTACAGATGAGCTGAAGTTGGAATAGACTAGCTAGATTTCCAGTGTATTCCAAGAAACTCACAATTGCTGAGAAATTTCCAAAGGCCCATAGGCTCAAAACTATGTTTTCCCAATTTTTTCCTTTTCTTGCTCTCATTCTTACATTGATGCATGTTGACTTTTCCTAGCTGTTGCTTTCCTTGTGATATTATCACACACAGGAAGCAGCAGAAGAAAGCAAGTGGAATCGTGTGCTATTATAAAGCCACACTCAAAAATTTCGAAAAAGCAAGAAACATAATGATATCTTCAATGTTTCTTAAAATATGGTTATTTTTCTTAAAAGCCATTATATATGTATATAATAATCTATAATGGGAACATTTTAAAGATAAATTAAAAGTAAACATTTTAGAAATCCTCAGTTTTAATTTCTATTATGATAAATATCAACAAATGTACTTATACAATCAAAGTGTCCTTTGGTTCAAGTATCTAACACAGACAACTTGAGGGAGGAAGAGTTTCTTTAGCTTTTCTACTTTGGAGTACAGCCCATCACTGCGAGGAAGGCATGGTGAAGTTCGTGAGGGTGGTAGGGACTCCTCCCATCTCTCCACTAGAGCCAGGGGTGGCATCACCTTCAAGGGCCCATCCTCGGGAACCACTTCTGTTAGTCAGATGCACCTCCTGAAAGCTCCATAGCATTCAGGTCGTGCCACACAGGTGGGAACATTTCCTAATCAGACCATACCACACATGTTTGCGTTGGCTATGATTTGTTATGAGTTATTCACACTGCAGGTCTCTCTGACTTCCTCCTCTGCTACTAGATGAAGGAAATTCCAACTGTTTTATAAGGCTCACCTACTTATCACTGGATAAAACATGTAGTAAGATAAACTGATTTGCAAAGCCTCCTACACAGTGTTTAGGTCAGTGCTTGACCAAGTAGGAAGAAACTTACAGCATGTCTACAGACTTCTGCCCACCCACAAAATCTTTTGTTCTAAACTAGTAGGTGATGTTTTCATTTTCCATATTCTATTTTATTTTCCTCAAAGAAACATCCTCTTGTCCATGCTGCCTTTCCCATTGATGTTCTTATTACTGATGTCCCGACATTAGTGACAATACATTAATGGTGAATTTAAAATATCCAGAGTGGAACAGTCCCCATTTCTGCATATTACCTTATGATATCATTATTAAAATGGTAAAGAGTTTATTCTGACAGATTGCTTAGTGGTTAAGGCACTTGCCTGTAAAGACTAAGAACTCAGGTTTGATTCCTTAGGTGATCCAGATGAACAAGGTGGTGCATGCACCAGGAGTTTGCAGTGGTTGGAGGCCCTGGCATGCTCACTCTCTCTCTCTCTCTCTCTCTCTTAAATAGATAAATGAATACAATATTTTAGAAAGTTTATTTAGAAATCCAAATTTAAACAAATTAAATTGAGCTAAGCTCTTTTGTGCATTCTGCTCACCTAGTCCTTGAGCATTTACACGGGGCAGAGTGCGCACTCAACGGCTGTAAGAGAATCGTTGGCATGAACAAGCGTGGCAGCTGGGAGAATCTCTGGGATTGAGGTAGATCTGATGAAGCTGTTGACCCATGCTCCTATATACATTTTTGTGTGGATCTGACTATTTGATTTCCTTCCTTCCCACTTTATTTGTGCTCTGTGTAGGACAATTTAGCACTAAGCTAGCTGATGGCTAGCTAAACCAAGTTCTTTCACAGACTAGTCATTATCCACTGGAATTATGTTCTGAGGAAGACTTTACTAGTCTCAGATATTTAGTTATTATGGTCAATATTTTTATATGACTTATTTACATCAGGTGGGTAAATTTCACCAATGATATCGGTGTTAAGTATGGCCATGGTATGATGAGCTTCATTATAGATTTTATAGCCATGATGTAAACATCTGTTTTCTGCCATTCACTCCTATTGCCATGAACCGACCTGTATCCTCCGTGCCTTCCCTACCAGGATGGATTGAAACGACAGAATTAATCAGTAAGAATTCAAAAATATTAGCTTTACCTTTCCAGTAAATATAGCTTTGTGCATAAATCAGATTTTTATGTGTACAGAGATCCTTACAGTTGGGCATGATTTGGGTTTTTCTTCATTTCAAATCAGTTTGAAACAATACCATCTTTAACAAACTTCAGTTGGGCTGGGAAAATGGCTTAGCGGTTAAGGCATTTACCTGCAAAGCCTAAGGACCACAGTTTGATTCCCCGGGACTCATGTAAGCCAGATGCACAATGGGGCACATGCATCTGGAGTTCGTTTGCACTGGCTGGAGGCCCTGGCGTGCCCATTCTCTCTTTCTCTCTAGCTGCCTGTCTCCCTCTCCCTTTCTCATTCTCTCTCGCTCTCAGATAAATAAAAAATACACTCAGAAAAAGAAAGAGGCTGGGTGTGGTGGTGCACTTGGGAAGCAGAGGTAGGAGGATCGTCATGAGTCCGAGGTCACTGTGAGATTGCATAGTGAATTCCAGATCAGCCTGGGCCAGAGAGACCCTACCTCAAAAAACAAACAAACAAACAAACAGACAAACAAACAAACAAAACCAGCAGCAACAACAACAAAATACATTTCAAGACAAGAAAGAAACTTCAATCACTATTTCTTGTGTGCAGGGCTCCCTTCTCTCTTGTGGTGTTGAACACAGTGTATTTCAGTGTGGTTTCCAGGCCTCCTGACTGTGCAGGACACCAGCAGAAATTATCAGTGGCTTAGGAAATTTCATTAAGTAAACTCTAAGTTTTATGAGATTCTTCTAAGTTTCCCCCTTAAGCTTTTGCAAAACAGGATGAAAGGACATTGTCCTTTGGTGACTGGAACAGGACAACAGGCCCTTCCTGACACTGAACCCTGGCAGTAACCTACATCATATGTTGAGTCACATACGGTCATTTCCTTACAGCCTCATAAGGTTTTCAGGCTGAGTCCCCTTCCTGGTCTTCCTGCATGGAAAGAATTTCTTCAAAGCCCTTCTCTAATTAACAAATATTGTTTCTCTTAGTCTCACTCCTCATTAAAAGCAAATTCAGCTTGTCTCATAATGCCTAGATAGGTACCTGTTTTCACCAATATCGATTTTTTTTTTGTCTTGAGGGACAATCACACTTTTGTTTGTCACTGTATACTAATGGCCTGAGTGCAATTAGAATATAGGTTATTTTCCAGAAAGAACTGTGTTCCCTATAGTCAGAGTTGGATAAGTACCATCTCACCAGGATATAAATTAGTCAGGATATAATTGAGTATGCCATAAAACCTCCCATGACTCAGTCTCTCAAACTAAAGCCATATCCAGGCAATTCATAACCACGAGGAAGCATGCTCTTTATCATGCTGCTGAAGTTGCAAATTCAAACATAATACATATCTACACAGAATTTTTATGGTGTGCTGGAAATGTAACTGGAATATTTTTCTCCATTCCAATCAAGGATCTTTCCGAGCATCTATTATCCATCAAGGTTTAGAGCCACAGAATGTGTGAACCTGGGCTCAAGGCTGCAAGGAGAATGCCTCTCAGAAAATGGAATTGAAGCTAAGACTATGTCAACATAAAAATGCAAAATATTTCCGGTGAGATCATTTTTAAAAGAAAGCAAGCGAAATCTCAATGCTGTCAGCCCTTGTTTTAGTAGACCGTACAGGAGTGCTGGGCTGCTTGTTACTGAACTGTTGTGTGCCAGTTGAGATCTTCAGTTGCACTGTGGTTTGCACCTGAAACGCCATCCACAGGCACGGGTTTTGAACACTTGCTCCCCACTGATAGTTTGGAAAGAACGGTGGCGCCTTCAGGAAGTCAGGCCTGCCTGGTGAATGTGAGTTGCTAGGGGCTGTCCTCCGAAGGTGAAAGCCTGGCCTCTACTTCTGGCCACTCTCTGCTCCCGGTTTAGCATGGCTGTAAACATTTGTTTTCCGCCACACACTCCTATCGCCACGAACTGGACTGTATCTTCCATATTTTCTCTACAACAATGGATTAAAACCATTAAATTGTTTTAGTCCAGAATTTTGTTCACAGTGGCATGAAAATAGCTAATATGATTTGTGTGGTTTCATTACATGCTCTCAAGTTCAAATTTGTGATGGACAGTATATTAGGAGAATCCTGCTATGAGTTTTAAATATACTGGATAAACAATGTTGGTGTTGATATAGTGCATTGGCTATTACTGGAAACTGTGTTTTAGAAGTTGTCAAAGGAACAAGCACCTCAGTCAAGAATGTCTGAGTCAAAGGGGCTGGAGAGATTTCTCAATGGTTAGAAATGCTTGCAAAGTGTGATGGCCTGGGTTCAAGTCCCGAGCTCCCAAGTAAAACCAGATGCACAAAGTGGTGTATGCATCTGGTACTCATTTGCAATTGCAGGAGGCCCTGGCATGACCATTCTCATTCTCTGTCTTTCTCAGTCTCAATTTAAAAAAACTAACAAAAAGAATGACTCTGTGAGGTCTTGTATAAATTGAATCCAATAACCTGATACTCCAATCCATGATGAGGATTTCTGACTTTGGATCTGATAGAACAAGACAAATTCTAGATCTAGAGACAGGATCCACAAATATCCCTTGGGTATTATTTGGTCATCCACCTGCTTTGTTAAATAAAGTATAATGGAACACTACCATACCCATTCATTTATACATTACCTGTAGCTACTTTTGCCAGAGTCAAATTATGGGAGAAAAAATCAGCTTTCAATTTGAAGAGTGATTATTGGTGATCTTTCACAGGAAAAGTCACTAACAGTTGACCTAGAGGTTGTATAGCATGGTCTTCAACTCAATAGGACTTGGATAATCTAGTTAAAAATTGTGTTTTTTGAATCAATAATTAAAATTAGATTTCCAATAACCCCAGCAAGAGATTGTCTATTAAACTTTTAAACACTTTAGTAGGTGTGAAATAGTATCCCATTCATAGATTTAATTTCTAATTTCTTCTTAAGTAATAGTAGCAAGCAGAATTTTATTTGTTGTTAAAAAAAGCTACTCTTTTATAGAAGTGGCTGTCCAGAGCTTTGCTAACTTTGTAAAATTTGCTTGGTTTTTTTTTTTACAATTGATTTAAAGGAGTTCGTTTTATAATTCTATATAGACTTGTAGGTAGGTTTTTTTTTTTTTAATTTTTAGTTCTTCAAGGTAGGGTTTCACTCTGGTCCAGGCTGACCTGGAATTCACTATGTAGACTCAGGGTGGCCTCTAACTCATGGCCATCCTCCTACCTCTGCCTCCCCAATGCAGGGATTAAAGGCATGTGCCACCACACCCAGCTTGTATGCAGCTTTATAATAAAAATAATTAATCTGCTATGTGGGCTCAGATAGGAATCCTGGCTAGGCCATAGAAGGTCTTCTGGTGTTGGTAATCCTCAACCTTTGAATGGGCTTAGATGGGCAGATGCGGTGGTTTACAGCTATAAGCCCAGAGAGCTAGGGCCCTACACCCCAGACTTTAAAAACCAGAGCCCTATGACGCTAGACAGTCATATAGTTGTTTAATTTTTCTTTAAAGGAATTATGTCTTCAGCCTGTATGTACTGGATTACACCATTCCGCTTTAAGGTAGTATTGATTACAGACAGGGTCTCAAAACATGTCAACTAATACATTTCATAGAAAGGAAAATTCACTGTCCATTTCCATCACAGTGACATCTCCTTCCCCAGCGCCCTCCTGAGGGCGCCCTTGACCTCCGCATTCCTCAGGCTGTAGATCAGCGGGTTCAGCATGGGGTTGAAGAGGCTGTAGAACAGAGAGAGGATCTTCTGCTGCTCCTCGGGGTGCCGGGACCCCGGGGCCATGTACATGACGATGGCGCTGCCAAAGAAGAGCCCCAGCACGCAGAGGTGGGAAGAGCAGGTGGAGAAGGCCTTCCTGCGGCCCTCTGCAGATGGCATCCTCAGGATGGCCACCAGGATGCCGGCGTAGGAGGCCAGCACCAGGCACAGGGGCCCCACTAAGATGAACACACAGGCTGCAAAGATGACCACTCTGTTGAGCGTCGTGTCCGCACAGGCCAGCTTGAGGACGGACAGGATCTCACAGAAGAAGTGGTTGACTTGATGAGGCCCGCAGAAGGGCAGCCTCAGGATGAGGACTAAGTGGACCAGAGCCAAGAGGAAGCTGAGCCCCCAGGAAGCCATGGCCAGGACGGTGCACAGTCTCCAGCTCATGGTGACGGTGTAGTGCAGGGGATGGCAGATGGCCACGTACCGGTCATAGGACATCACCACTAAAATCAGGCACTCGACGTGAGCAAAAGCCAAATACAGGAATGTCTGCATGATGCACGGGACAAAGGAGATGGTTCTTCTTTGACTCACCAGACTTGCCAGCATCTTTGGGACGTTGTTGCACGCATAGGCGATGTCAACAATGGCCAGATGTGAAAGGAAGAAGTACATGGCGGTATGCAGCCTGTGGTCCCTGCAGATTATTCCAAGGATTGCCCCATTCCCCAGCAGGGTGAAGGCATAGAAGAGAGAGAAAAGCCCAAAGAGGAAACTTTCCAGGGCGGGACTGACCTGGAATCCCAGCAGGGTGACCTCTGTGATCCATGTCTGGTTGCTGCTCATGCTTCTGTGGCAAAACCAAGACCTCATCCAAAACAGGAAGATCGGAACAATGGAGTAACCGAAGATTGAAAGTATTTAATGACTGTGAGAGAGGAAGCAGGTTGAAATGTATCCTTTAGGATGGATTTCTAGAATTTTTCTTATGTATGTTGCAAGATACAACTCACTCTAATAAAAAGTGACAAAAATGGAGTCAGGCGTGGTGGCACATGACTTTAACCCCAGCACTGGGGAGACAGAGGTAGGAGGATCACCATGGGCTTGAAGCTACCCTGACACTATATAGTGAATTCCAGGTCAGCCTAGGCTAGAATAAGACCATACCTCACCAGCTCCCTCCCCCCCCCCCGCAAAAAAAGTGATAAAATGTCCTGCTGTATCCTTAGAATACTAGGAAAAACATGTATATACTTACATATGTCTATATAATAAAATATAGGGTAACATATTGCAATTTAAGATACCCTATGCAAGGGGATTCACACTCACATACAGACACACACCATTTTGGTGAATTCCACCTATTCTGGCTTGCATTTCAGGGTGGGCGTCTTGACCATGAATGTCATGCGAGGAGAACCAGCACTGACACGAAGCTGTGGTAGGTACCTTCACTTCCTGGGCTGGCTGCCTTCTGTGTTCAGACGCATCGTGATCTCGCCCCCTGTCCTACTGATGCTTATGTCTAGTCCGCTGCCCAGCTTTTTATCCTTCTACATAACTTCTCCATGTTGTAGTTCCTATAAAACATCTTGAAGGCTGGGGAGGTGGCTCAGCAGTCAAAGGTGCTTGCTTGCAAAGTCTTCTGGCCAGGATCCAATTCCCTAGCACTCATGTAACCGCAAGAGACCTTAGCGTGCGTTCTCAAACACACATATGCACGTGCACATAATAAATGAATAAATCAGGTCTTCTTATTCTGCAGCTTCTTGGATTCCTTTTGGTACCACCCCCCTCTATCTTCAGTGTTTGTAGTTTTGTTTACTTCTTTTTCTTTTTCTTCTTTTTTGTTTTTTCAAGGTAGGGTCTCACTCTAGCCCAGGCTGACCTGGAATTCACTATGGAGTCTCAGGGTGGCCTTGAACTCAAGGCGATCCTCTGGCCTCTGCCTCCCGAGTGCTGGGATTAAAGGCGTGCGCCACCATGCCCGGCTTGTTTTCTTCTTTATCAGCTCCTGATGTTGAAATTTAATATAATCATTTAAAGAATTTGGTTATGTACAAGGGATACATGGATGTATCTTAAAATAGTCATGAGCAACCCATGACGTGGATATGTTGGCAGTGTAACAAGATGACATCACCTGGTGAAGTGGTCACGTCTTAGTCTATGAAGTGCATCCTCTGGTGGTCATGCAATGCCACCACCAATGCATTTTTATGTCACATCTTTGTCTTTAAGTGGCAGGTGACTATCGGGTTTATTATCCCTGCATGTTTGAATATGTTCCTTGATAAAATACCAAAAAGGGAAAAATCAGTTTACATTAACAATGGGTACATTTTAAAATGATTATTCTAATTGCATTTTGCTTGGCTTCTTTCTTCTTTTCTCTGATATAACTTAATATAGAGACATTCATGGCCCGTGATATCTGCTAGTGTGGAATTATCTTTTGTTCTCATATCTTTCCAGTTTGCCAAGTCTGATGGCCATCAGACCTGCATGGCAGCTTCTTCCTCCTTAGCTGTGAATACTCTAACACCTGATGCTGTTTACAGGCATTCTGGGCCTGGGCAGGGCCTCTGACCATTGGAAGCGGTGGCTAGTTCACTCTAGTCATTTCTAGAGAGGTCTGCTTCCATCTAGCCAGCAGAGGGAGACAAGGGCCAGGAAAGGGATGGAAGATATCATTTATACTCTATTCATTTTCTTTCCCCTACAAACAACCTCAGGTTTATATTTTAAATTATGATAATATGGGCTCAAACCAAAAAGAATGTTATTTTAAGACTCAAAGCTTTTCTTTTATAACCTCAAATCTATAAACTCAAAATTAAATTGTATTTCATACTTGTTATTTAAACAAGTGCAGTGCTAAATCACAATATATTGATTTTGTTATATCACAAGTTATTTGTTGGTTTTTCCTACTCATCTTACTTTTTAGGAGCATTAGGATGAAGGTGCTTACAAACTTTGAGTTTTTCCTATACTCGTGATTATTTTTCTAGGATACGTTCTTAAAAGATGAGACATTTCAAAGGCTTTTATACCTGTTGATACCTTCCTTATAGGAAGCAGTACCAATTTCAGACATGTGGACAGGGTTCTACTGCACCAAGACAATACTCAGGTGAGCAGGCACTCAGGTAATCCCTGAATCAAAGTTCAAGCCATTAACTTCTAAACTAGTAATGTCATTTTGGTAATATAAGTGCATCATTAAATCAATCTGCACTTACAGTTTCACATGTGGCATATTTAAGTGACATGCATTCATTGTAGATGGCGCTGAGCTTCATAAGGGCATTTCCATGCAAATATAAAATGTACTTGGAACACGTTCCCTCCAATACCCCCGATTGCCCTCTTTCTTTCTACTCCCCTGTTCTGTTTGTTTCCTTGGCTTCCCTAAATAAGGTCACTTCTACATTTATATTACATATTTACATACATGATTTCATGTCTCTAGATAAAATATAGGGTCTTACATGTGGCATTATAGGTAAGATAATTCTGAATGAAACCACTAACCTATAATAAATGACTTATAAATTTAGGTTAAGGGCATTTGCCTGTGAAACCTAGGGACCCCAGTTTGATTCCCCAAGACCCACATAAGCCAGATGCACAAGGGGGCACATGCGTCTGGAGTTCATTTGTAATAGCTAGAGGCCCTGGCATACCCATTCCATCTTTCTCTCTATCTGTCTCTTCCTTTTCTTCTCTCTCTCTCTCTCTCTAAAATAAACAAGTAAAATATTTATTAAAAAATACTTACAGAAATTCTTAAATAACATCACTATTAAAAATTTGAGGGCTGGAGAGATGGCTTAGCGGTTAAGCACTTGCCTGTGAAGCCTAAGGACCCCGGTTCGAGGCTCGGTTCCCCAGGTCCCATGTTAGCCAGATGCACAAGGGGGCGCACGCGTCTGGAGTTCGTTTGCAGAGGCTGGAAGCTCTGGGGCGCCCATTCTCTCTCTCTCCTTCTATCTGTCTTTCTCTCTGTGTTTGTCACTCTCAAAATAAATAAATTTAAAAAAATTAAAAAAAATATTAAAAAAAAATTTGAGACCCACTTCTTTGGAGAGTAACTTCTGGATCCAATATTTATAAGGAAAACACAATAGCAGATCCACTGCTAAAACAAGGCATGTAAGAGAATGTGGCTCCGGCAGCTACTGAGCTCCCTGGAGGAGAAGACATCTGTCTCCCCCACACAGTGATGTCCTTCTGTGGAGGAGACAATGCTTCCAAGGATGTTCAGGGAAGGTAGTGAGCAGAAGTGAGGAGGAACAGGTACAGGGCCAGAAACTGCTACTTCCTGGACTCTGGAGGTCTTATCTGCAAGGAGAGACCCAAGTTATTGAGGTTCTTTGGAACCCATTAGCCAGGTCACACTCTGTGTGAAGGGTAGTCTGATCCTTGTCCCTGGAAGAGTTATGACAGTCAAGAGCCCTTGCAAAAATGTGAGTGAAGGGGGATAACCTGAAAGAGACAGAGGAACTCTGGCCCCGACATAGTGTGGGCCGTGGGTATTAGACATCTGCTCAGACGCTTGTCATGGATCAAGGCTGGAGTAGAAGGAGACCATGCAGTGAGGACATTCCCTCACGATGACCTCAAGCCAGGTATTTAACTGATCGGGTCTACTCCATTTCCCCTTTGCAACCTTCTTCACAGGAAAATAAACCTCCTTACTTACAATGGCATTATCTGTGACTGTTTCATCAAATGTAGCCGTGGGTACAGAAGAAGCCACAAAGCAGAAGAAACATTCTTCCTTTTAAAGGGGCCTCAGCAGGAGAAGCCCAGACTCAGAGCTCTCTGGACCTGTGTGATGGAGGTTCAAGCTTCCTCTGTCACCCCCGAGGCTGGCTCACTCCTGCAGTCAGAAGTAATGATCCAGAGCCCAGGACCTTGTGGTGACACGCCATCGGTTCTCTCCAGAGAGAACTGCTGCTTGTGAACCCGAGGTGGCATCTCCCCTGTCTCCTCGTTTGTTTGTGTGTTCCCATGAGATGGGTTATGTGCTTGTCTGGGATTGAACAGGGACAAGGTTTAGTCAGAGGGGAGATCCAAGTTCAGAAATTTAAAAAAAAAAAAAACAAAAACTGCGTTGTAAGTTAACATCTCTCAGTATTTATTTTACCAGCCTTAACAGGGTTCCCCCTCCTAACTGACTCCTCCTCTAGTGGAGTGATGAACAGAGATCTTTGGATCTAATAATTAGAGGCCTCGTGGAATCTGTGAAGATTCACCACAAGGTTTCCACCAGTACAGGAGGTATTAAGTAAATATAATTAGCAACATTGAAGTCTTCCAAAATGACAATTACCATTGCCTACTATAGACATATGAACTGTCCTAACATGTCCCTATTTTCCCAACTTTTGAAAAAACTATCCAGTGGAAATTGAAGCCCTTTTTCAGTATTGTTAATGTTTATATTTATTAACACTTTATCTTTTGACACAAATTAATGTTCAGAGTATGCTAGGCTGTCTGTGATGATGGCCCTTTACAAGTGAAGATTGATTTTGAAGTATGTATTTACTTGTGACAATTACACAATACCTACTGAGTGGCCCATATTTTTGTTTAATATTTTGCTGTTTCAGAAAAAAATAACTCTTCCATATGATCTGGGTCTTTCTTTTCCCCTTTGTTTTCTCCTTCCTTTCTTCCTTCCTTCCCTTCTTTTCTTCCTTCCCTTTCTTCTTCCCTTGTTTCTCAACCCCCTCCAACTCTTCCACAGGTAAATTCACATGTCGGTGAGATGGAACAACAGTCTTCCTGTGTTATTCCTCAAGTTTCTCCATATCTATGTCAAAGTCACCATTTCCTTCCCTTAGATGGTTGAATAATGCTCCAAAGTGAATAAATACATAATGCATACTATTCCTTTGACCATAAATGTTATCATTTATTCAACATATTATTTGTCATTAGGTTGCATGTGACATAATGCTCCTGTGATTAAGGTTGATCTATTGGTTACATAATGGGCTCTTATATACTCAGTGAAAAAAAACTGGCCTAGTATTGATGGCCAGTTGTTGGAGTTAGGTTCTCTGACCATTCTAATTATGAATGATCCATTAAAAAGCTTGGATTTTTTTTGCTGAATAGGCAACAGTTCCTCATGGTGGATTGAATTACATTTCCTGACTAACTAAAGATGCAGAACATCAGACCATGCTTTTATTAACCACTGTGTTTACTCCAAGAAGTCTCTTCAACTGTTTTGCCCATTTAATATAGTTTGATTTTATATGTATATATGCATATATATATATATATATGATATTTTATTTATCTGATAGAGTATCTGATAGAGAGAAAAAGGGAGATAGAGATAGAGAAAGACAGAGAGAGAGAATGAGCACACCAGGGCCTCTAGCTGCTGCAAACAAACTCCAGACACATATGCCACCTTGTGCATCCAGCTTATGTGGGACCTGGGGAATTGAACCAGGGTCCTTAGGCTTCACAGGCAAATGCCCTAACTACTAAGTCATTTTTGCAGCCTTTATATATTCTTTATTTGACAGGTTTTTGTATACAACATAGTGTGAGCAATGTGTGGTGGTGCATGTCTGCAAAGTCAGTACATGGTATAATTACTTCCCAATGTTCTTTATAGGTATGCCCACCCAGCCTCTTACCCTGCTCCCATATGCTTTCTATCCACCTATTTTAGACTTGGAATCTTCTAAGTAAATTCTTCCTCCTCCTCTTCCTCCTCCTCTTATTCTTCTTTTTGATGCAAGCCCAACAGACTGGCCCTTTTTTATGTGAAAGAGTGAGAGGGTGAGATAGAGAGAGAGAGAGAGACAGAGAGAGAGAGAGAATTGGTGTGCGAGGGCCTCCAGCTACTGTAATTGAACTCCAGATGTGTGCACACCCTTATGCGCACGTGCAAGCTTGTGCACTTGCATCACTTTGTGCCTGTGGCTAACGTGGGACCTGGAGAGTTGAACCTGAGTCCTCGCGCTTTGTAGTCAAGGGCCTTAACTACTAAGTCATCTCTCCAGCCTTAAATTCTCATTTTTGTAGTTTCTTCAAAACTACCTAATACCTGCTTTTTCCAGTAGCCAGATATCCCTGGGATAACCTGGTACTTTCTAACATCTTTTCTAGACTGCATTTCATTTAAAAGTTTACTTTTTTTTCAGGCATCCCTGCAAGAATCCCTTGGCTACCTGCAATGAACACATTTCAATATTTTAAACCTGCAGTCTTTTATCTTTTTATTTATTTTTTTGTTTTATCAAGATAGGGTCTCATTCTAGCCCAGGCTGACCTGGAGTTCATTATGTAGTCTCAGGGTAGCCTTGAACTCATGTCAATCCTCCTCCCACTGCTTCCCAAGTGCTGAGATTAGAGGCATGCGCCACCACGCCCAGCAATCTTTTAAGGTGTGAAACTTAGAAGGCAAACCTACTTATGCTAGCAACATTTACATTAAAGTGCTATTTTGACTTCATTTTGCCAAACTCTTTTTTTTTCATCACTTAATATAGTGACTAATCTCAGAGTTGATCTTGTTTTCTACTGTGTTTTCAAGATGTTGTCACCATAGCTTTGGCAATGTAGGTTGTCATCAAATCCCCTGATAACCTTCTTCCTCGTCACTTGTTACCATGACAACAGTTTGCACAGATCCAGTGTATCCTGAGCTGATCAGGGATGAGAACAATTATACATCTTGCTGGGCTCTTTCTTGTAAGCTCTTCTGTAAAAGGCCCGAGATCTGTCCAGCCATTAGAGTGAGATAAAGGGAAAGTCCATGTGTCCAGTGCTGTCCCTTCACATTTTCATCAGATTCTGATCTTAATATTTCAATCACGTGAAAATGTCAAATTCAGCAGATTACTTTCAGAAATAATTTCAATATTCACAGTAAATGTTACTCTCAAGTGTATGTTCTAAAAATGAAAATGTAATAGAATTGTTGACATTTTGAACTATCATTTTCACTAAACATAACAGAACATTGTCATGTATTAAAACATGATACACACAAAATAGTCATAGAAAGAAATCTCAACTTACTACAAAAATCAGTTCAATGTTCTTATTTCACAATTTAACATTTCATTATTAGAAATAATAAAATTTTCACTTTCTTTTATGTTTAGTACATTGAGATTAATATTCTTACAAACTTACTTATTTCTTAAAATACATTCTAAAATTAAATTGCAAATGCTAAACATATAGACATTTGATACCTATTTACTGTTGCTTTCTAGAAAACTTATGTTATAAATTCGTGAATGTTATAGCAATGTAAGTTTTTATAAGTTTAACATGCCTACACCATTGAGAGTAAGTGGGTTTCTTGTATCTCTCTGACATGGGCATCAACACTAACATTCCTAGTTGTAATATTTATTTGATACATGAACATTCAATACAATTTTTGTTCATCAACTCCTTCCCTTACGTCCATGACTACAGGCTCTTCTCCAAGTCTGTTCTCTGCTCTGGAGGACAGTTATGGACAGGGGCAACATCAGGAACAGGAGGTGCGAAAAGAGAAGTCCTGGGTAGAGAGCTACTTCTGTGTACCTCTCATTTTCATTAGGGGAGAAAACTGCAGTGTTGAATGCGTTAGAACCAGCCTGCCTCTCTCCACCCTAAACCTTACATGATTTGGGAGCCAGGATGAGATGTTGAGGATGATCTTGCCTTTCTGTTCACATGCAGGTCCAGCCCTCGGGGCATTAAGCATTCGCTGTTTCATTGGGGGTTGAAGGTATGCTGGTGGTTGTCTTTATTTATTTATTTATTTGAGAGCAACAGACAGACAGAGAGAAAGAAGCAGATAGAGAGAGAGAGAATGGGCTCGCTAGGGCCTTCAGCCACTGCAAAGGAACTCCAGATGCGTGCGCCCCCTTGTGCATCTGGCTTATGTGGGTTCTGGGGAATTGAGCCTTGAACCAAGGTCCGTAGGCTTCACAGGCAAGCGCTTAACTGCTAAGCCATCTCTCCAACACCTCATTTTAAATGGAAAGCAATCTTCATGACATAAACTGTTTTGTAAAATATTTTTATTTATTTATTTGAGAGAGAGATAGAAAAAAGCAGAGAGAGAGAAAGAGAAAGAGAGAATGGGTATACCAGGGTCTTCTGCCTCTGCAAATGAACTCCAGATGCATGCTCTACCTTGTGCATCTGGCTTATGTGGGTCCTGGGGAATCGAGCCTCGAACTGGGCTTCTTAGGCTTCACAGGCAGGCCTTTAATCACTAAGCCATCTCTCCAGCGCCATAAACTGTGTTTTATAACAAGCCTCACTACCAAAACACGTACTTGTACTTGTAGGATTTCTGCCCGACTCTCTCCTTCTCAACATCCCTTTCCCCTTCTATATTTGAAGCACAGGGGAGGTATAGTTCATAGTCTCCCCTCCAAAACCACCAGGAATACACAAGTGAAAAAGAAAACTGAGCATGCAAAGAATTCTGATCAGGATGAAATGAAGGAAAGTGATTTGATTTAAGGGGCTCCTTGAAAGGGGGTGATCAGGAAGGTCTCTCCAGCAGAGACATGAACAGAATCTAAATGATGAAGGCAGGTCTGCCCACAGAAGGCAAAATGTCTGGGCAGGAAGCACTTGTTAGGTTTTGGGAAGGAAAAGAAGTTCAATGTGCCTGCATCAGAGGCAAGAGGCTGTATATGTTCCTTGAAACCATGTATATGTCTTTAAAAATTAGAACTGAGTAAGTGGTTTTTTAGCTGACGATGGATTAAATATAGATGGACAAGTTTATAGCATGAAATAAATACTCTATAGCCATTAAAAGGGATCATTCAGGTCTTTCCTTCACCACAAGTCATGTGTTTGTGGAGTGATCTGGTTTATAACTTAAAATCTGAGCATCTATACACAAGTCATTTTGTGTCTATTGTTTAGAAAAACTATGTAGTGAACATAGAACAATTTGCACTGCTTGTCTCTGCAGAGGAGGGTTACACAGTGAAAAACTCCTCATGCAAACTGTCAGCTCTTTGTTGAATAAACCATCTGCAGCATCAGGGGAAATAAAACCAGAACGTTTCCATCTGGGAGATGCTCACAATGCAAGATACAATTAGAGTGGCCCATTATTGTTGCTCAGCCACTCACTAGTTTTATCAGAAGTTGCTGATCTGAGAAGAATTCCTTAGAGCTTCCAGTAGAGAATGTCGCTCTCTTAGTTAACCATTAGAAAGAGCAGAAATAGAACACTCAATACTATTTGTCTTTATAAAGAACCCACTGGGCAGATTCTACCCAATGTGTCAGGTGGTCCCATCTTCCTCGCAGTCACAATAAAACAAAGGAGGAGCTTGGGATGTGGGTAGAGGAGCCCCTCAGAACAGAGGCACCTGTGGTCACCAGTGGGGCTAGCAGTGGCTGGCAAAGATCTGTTCATAATCAGAGGGTGAAGGTCAGAGAACGGCCAGATAGCGAGGGCATTCTGTCACAAATAACTGGAGTCAAGAATATCATTTGTTTCTCATTTTCTACTTCCCTGGAGCAAATAGACTACTTTCACTTTTAGTTGTACGTTTTGTAGGATTTTCAAATGTAGCCTTGAACTTAGAAGAAACCTCAAGGAGAGGATGGGGAAAAAAAAATCTATCATAGATGGCTCTCTGAAGGATCTCGCTGAGAGTGAAGCCTTCTGGGAGCCTGTCCCCTGAGACGCAGCCCTCTGAAAACTGCTCACTGCGCTTACCCAGAAGCGCCGTGGCTCTGCACCTCTCTCGCCGTACCCAGGGAAAACTAACGAATTGGCTGTATTTTTATCGATAGCAGGAGAACTAATCAATCTGTCGTATTTATTCACTGTTTTGCCAGGATCCCCCTGGGATCTGTTTCACATTGTGTTTTCCTGGGGTTGGGTAAAGGTCAGAATTTCTGCAAGGAGGTAAAATGGTACAGAAAGTTTTTAATAAATTAGAAGTAATCAATTAAGTTGATCTCAAATCAAATATATTATCAATCTTAAAATTGCTCCCCTTCTAGACTGAGGCCAACATAACCCAACAGTGAATACCATAATCCCAATCAGAAGGGCCCCAAGGAAACGGGAAAATACTATAACGTGTTATACTATATAACAACTTGAACAGGGGGCAGGAGGGATGGCATCCATGACCTATAGCTTCCTACCAGCCTACCCGGCCTGCCGCCTGTGCCCGGCCTCTGCTCTGCTCCTCTGAGCCCTCAACCACATCGAGGGCATGGGAGGGAGAGGGGAAAGAAGGTCTTGTTCTCCAAGCTCAACGCCCAGCCTCTGGCTCTCTGCTGGGGCCCGGGGCAGGCTTGGGTCTCGTCGCAGTCACCAGACCACCCTGCACGTGCCGCTACCACAGGCTGGCGTGTGGGTTACCCCCCAGTCTTGAAATTTCTAATCATTATTTCACACCAACTTCAACCTTGTTACTATTTGATGTCAAATATCATACCAATTCTTTCATTTTACTGCAACTTTAAAACATGAGCACACAGTAATTTGATCATGTCCCCATCCAGTTATCCTCTTTCCCTTCTCCCCTTTTCTCATTCCTCTGAGGACCCTTCTCTTTCTAGGTAGTCCTTAGTCCTTCCTCCGTTGTGATGTCTCATTCGTTTTGTTCTCCTCTGGGCTCTATGTCAAAATGTTAAAAGTCTCAGGACAAGCCGACCCCATTTTGTTTGCAGAAACATCCAGTCCTCACTAAGAAGCAAATATATCCCATAGAGAAACCAATTCCTGAAGCAGGTTGAGGTTATGTTAAAAATAAGAAGTGGCTTGTTATACCAACCAAGTTTGAGATATCTTCAACAGCAAAGTTTAAAATCCCTGTAATCCCAAAATGCAACTTAAACTTCACCTTTTCAACTCTCAAACTTTAAATTGTTGCTCACTAAGAAGATGAAGTTAATCATAAAGGAATAAATGCACCCCCTGTTCTTATTTCTTCTCAGAAGAGAAAAACAGGCTTGTGAGTCAGCAGTGTATTTATGTGTACTCTTATCTGAATAGAACCAGTCTCCCTCATTAGGTTGCAAGCCCAGCTGGGTAGAAATGGCATTTAGCTCATTATTGTATTACCAATGTCCTTCTCAGTGTGCAGCAATTGTAGGTCATGGCTAAATGGCAACAACCCTATAGGCAGACTGTCAGGCAGCCAACCAAGGCTGATCCACGCCTAAAGCTTACATAACTGATTATATATCTGATAAAAATGATTATATATGTTCCCCAGTACATGCATTAATTTTTACATAATGATAATTTCCTATATTCTGAAGTATAGACAACTCACATATCTGCCAGGAATAGAATGGATACATTGTGATATATTTATACAGTGGAGTGCTATAAAATAATAAAAATGTATGAACTACGGTACCACTTAACCTAGATGTATTTCACAAATGTAACAATTACCAAAAGAAGGAAAATTAAGAACATAGATATTTTGAAGGCATGTATTCAACTTGCATAAAGTCAAATAAAGGATAATACTAATGCTTGCTTCTAAAATTTAGGGTCAAAGTTTTTTGCATTTATTTATTTGTTTATCTTGAGTCAGGGTCTCACTGTAGTCCAGGATGACCCAGAACTCACTCTGTTGTCCCAGGCTGGCTTCAAACTTACAGCAAACCTCCAACCTCTGCCTCCTGAATGCTGGGTCTAAAGGTGTGTGCCACCATGCCCAGCTAGGGTCAAAGACCTTTAGTTTGTTAAGAAGAGGAGGTCAGAGTAATGGGGGGAGGGTGTGATGAGATGCTGTTTGTCCATGGCAGGACATGCTCACGTGAGTGCCTCGTGATTCATTGAGCTACATGTACCCATTGCTCATTTCTTTGTGCCTCTTCCCTACAATGTTCAAAACAATTCTTCCCTCTGTTGATTCTTTGGAGTGGGTCAGCCACTGAATGACGCCCATCCCTGTCTCCCACTTGACTCTCCCATGGTATTTTCTCCCGTTCATCCCTAGTTCTATCTCTGCCAGCATTCTTGTCAAGCCTGAGGCAACAGCCTCTAAAGTGACTTCTGTGCTTCACACTCGTCACTCAAGATCTCACTCCACACAGCACCAGAAGGTTTTCTAAATCAAGGTATGACTAACTGTCATTTTTTTGTACTTGTACCATGGCCTTTTGTTCAAGTTAAGTGGTATTTTTGGCTCATCAGCCTAGGAGAGGAGTTCCTCCACGCTCTACCTCTCTAGCCTTGACCCTCCTCAACCGGGTGCTTCTTGCTTGAAAAACACCCTGACCTGTGAGTGTCTCCCACAGCTGACATTAGGATCTTAGGATCTTTGCTTCTCTCACTAATTAGGTGGAATGTTCCTTCCTGCCGATCATTTCTAGGCTCTTCTGTCTCACCTTCACTTCTCGAAGATGATTTTCTTCTCAGGGAAGTCTTCCTTGAGTTGATCCTCCCCTGGTCCAGATGTGATCCCTCTGCTGTGCTCTGACACCCAGGTCTATTACAGAAGCTGTGTTGTTGAGTGGAATTACTAATCTCCATCTTAGATCTGTGTCTGGTCTGGTTGTGGTACCTGTGGGTCTATCTCAGTGACTATCTTGCTAAGTGGAATCATTAATCTCCATTTGCATATCTGTGTTGCCTTCCGTTTATAAGTCCATTTAAACAGTGAATAAAGCAGTGGTAGGAGATGTGTCTAACTCATCGTTTTATATCAAGGACCTAGTATTGGGAGTAACACAGACATATGAGAGCATGCATGCCCATAGACATGCACACACATGAACTTTGGCAATGTGAGTTGTGCTTATGCTTTTCCCTTGTTCCATTCACCATCTCCTTTTCTAAACTTTACATTTATTATTTATTTATTTAAGAGAAAGGCAGATAGAGGGCCAGGAGAGAGAATGGATGTGCCAGGGCTTCCTGTAGCTGTAAACAAACTCCAGGCACATGCACCACCTTGTGCATCTGGCTTATGTGGGTTTTGGGAACTCGAACCTGGGTCCTTGGGCATCGCAGACAAGTACCTTAACTGCTAAGCCATCTCTCCAGCCCTAGCCCCACTGTTTCTTTATAGAATGGAGATTATGAAGGACCAGCTTCATGGGTCATTTATTGTCGTGCAGTTATATCACATAAAAGGATGAATTTTAACATTCTTGCTTTATGTAGTAAAATGGGAAATCTGATCCTCTGGTCCTTTTTCTTTTATTGTTAAAGATAAAGTATGTCTGTGTATTGGGTAACAGTACTAAGTACAGTTCTTTCAGTATTTGTCATGAGTCATAAATTTTGACAATGAGCGCTCCATCCCCTTATGTTCACCATGTCCTGTGATCTTCACATTACTGACCCCATTCTATACACAATAAGTCTAAATTAAAAGAATTTAAGTACATTTCAAAATTTCAACACTTAGCAACTGGAAGATCTTTGCAAAAATCCAGGTTTTTTTTGAACCCCAAGCACATGTATCTTTAAACTTTTTGAGGAGCCTGGTATTACATGTGCATATCAGAAAGATATAAAATGCATGTGAGGTCAAAATTCATGTATCTTCCTCTTTTGAATCCTTTGCACAAAACTCCCATCTTCAAAACAATTAAACATTTCCCTTCTGGAGGATCACTATAAGTTTGAGGCCACCCTAAGACTACATAGTGAATTCCAAGTCACCGTTGGCTAGAGCAAGATCCTACCTTCCCCCATCAAAAATCATTTCCCTTTTACATAATTTGTTTAGGTTTGAGTTGTGTGTAAGTTAAGAAAAAATGTTTATAAAATGTCTTCATTTTCCAGTAATTTTCAATTGTTATTTTCTATCCCTTTAAAATTAAATGGAAGAGGTTCATGTCTGAGTCAAAAGGATAACTTCCTCAAATATCTTAATTGAAAGTAGATCATTCCTATCAATTTCCACTTCTAGCATCATTGGTCTACTAGTCATTACAGTGATTATAGTTCTTATTTGCCTCAGTGGTATTACCAACCTTTGACAATTTTCCTGTAGGATTAAATTGACCAAACCAATTAAAAATAATATCTATCTATCTATCTATCATCATTATTATCTATCTATCTATCATCATCATCAATCTACCTATCTCAGTGACTCTTCATAAATCCCATTTTTTCCTACTCTTTTCTCTGCTTCCCATAGAGCTGCAGTGCTCTTTATAAGCAGAAAACAAGGGTTGGAAAAGCTTCATATTGCTGTATTTCTTTTCATGGAACCTGTAGAGGTTTCCTTTGAGTAGGTGGATCCATTAAATTTTCAGTTCTCCTTCCCTTGAAGCCACAAGTCATCCTTTTATTAGGAAAGTCATGTCTTCAAAAACATTACTGCCATAAGAATACATTCAAATATTGTTCAGTATAAACCCATTTTTAAAGGAGAAGGAATTAGCTGAGTGAAGAACAAAAATCTTAAAAGGATGTCACCAATATCTATTACCTTCTATTATCTTAAGATGTTTTAGCCGCTTGTGCTCCACCCACCTGCAGAGTGAGAGGAGCAGAAGGCAGCGGGATTTCCTGGGAGGTGTCAGCACCATTTAAGAAGTCGGAAAGGACGCCCACGAGCTCAGTGTACGCGGCAGGTACCACCGAAGGTTCCCCCCGTGGCTTTGGAGGCTGTGTTCCGCGGTGCTCTCAGGAGGCGCTCTCCTTGGCAAGCATCTTCTTCAGAGCACGGTTGACCTCTTTGTTCCTCAGACTATAGATCAGAGGGTTCAGCATGGGATTGAAAAGGCTGTGGAAGAGCAGCAGGTATTTCTTTTGCTCCTCGGCGCTCCCGTGTTGGGGCCCGACATACGTGACAATGGCTGTACTGTAAAACAGTCCAACCACACAGAGGTGGGAGGAGCAGGTGGAGAAGGCTTTCTGGCGCCCCTGAGGGGCCTGAATCCTCAGGATGGCACACAGAATGTGAACATAAGATACCACGATGGAGGAGAATGGTCCCACCAGCACAGACACGGCCCCGGCCAGAACCATGACCTCATTGAGGTGGGTGTCTGCGCATGCCAGTTTGAGGACAGCTATAACTTCACAGAAAAAGTGATTCAGTTTCTGAGATCCACAGAAAGGCAATGGAAGGAGTAATACTAAGTGGACCAGGGCCAAGATGACTCCTAGCACCCAGGAAGTGACCACCAGGGTCACACAGACTCTCCAGCTCATGATGGAAGAGTATCGGAGGGGCTGGCAGATGGCCACGTACCGATCGTAGGACATCACCACCAGGAGGAGACATTCCGTGTGCGCAAACGTCAAGAAGAGGAAGGTCTGAGTCATGCATCCAGCAAAGGAGATGGGCTTGGCTGGGCGGAGGAGGTTCACCAGCATCTGGGGCACCGTGTTGCAGGCATAGGCCATGTCCACGAGGGCCAGGTGGGAGAGGAAGAAGTACATGGGGGTGTGCAGTCTGGACTCCAGGCAGATAAGCCCCAGGATGGAGCCGTTGCCCAGCAGAGTGAAGACGTAGCAGGAGGAGAAGAGGCCGAAGAGGAGGATCTGCATCCTCGGGCCCACGGGGAATCCCACAAGGATGAACTCTGTGATTAAAGTCATGTTGTTTCCCATATTCCTGTGGAAGAGAAAAGGGAGCTCACCAAGTGGGAACTTCTGAGGCAGGTAGCTAAAAATAGCACTATGGCCCAGCTTGGTGGTGCACGCCTTTAATCCCAGCACTCGGAAGGAAGCAGAAGTAGGAGAATCACTGAGAGTTTAAGGCCAGTCTGGGACTATGTCACGAATTCCAGGTCAGCCTGGGCTAGAGTGAGACCCTACCTCAAAAAACAAAAAGGGGGGGGGCACTCAGGAATGTGTCATGTCTGGGTGTTTCCCAGGAAAATGTTCTCCATGGCATTTAAAAAAATATTTTATTTTTATTTATTTATTAGAGATAAAAGAGAGAGAGAATGGGCTTGCCAGGGCCTCTAGCCTCTACAAATGAACTCCAGACACATGTGCATCTGGCTTATGTGGGTCCTGGAGAATAGAACTGAGGTCCTTTGACTTTGCAGGCAAGCGTCTTAACTGCCAATCTCTCCAGCCCCTCGTTGGTATTTTTGACCTGTTAATCATGTACTAAGTGGAAATTATGTATGTGTCACAAATCAGAAAGAATTTTGTAACCTATAAGTTAAATGCTAATATTATATTATACTATCTAATAAACTTGACTCTCATGTTCAAACTCATCTTCATCAACAAAGTATGGTGATACTTTTGGACTTCACAGTGGAATGCTTGTTTGAGTTTGTGCTGTTTTTGTCAGATGTTTGGCCATGACATCGTGTCTTGTACTGGATAGGTGTGTTCACACAGGTGTATGTGTGTTGGATCTGATAATCTTTATAAGAAAGAAAGTGTGACAATGATTATGGCTTAATGGTTAAAGTGCTTGCCTGTGAAACCTAAGGACCCTTGTTCTATTCCTCAGTGCCCACATAAGCCAGAGGCACAAGGTGGCACATGTATCTGGTATTCATTTGTCATGACTACAGACCCTGGCATGCCCATTCTCTCTCTCCCTCTTTTTAAAAAATTATTTATTTGAGAGAGCCAGAGAGAGAGATGGAGAAAAAGAGAGAGAATGGCCGTGCCAGGACTCTAGCCTCCACAAATGAAATCCAGATGCATGCGCCACCTTGTACACCTGGCTTACGTGGGTCCTGGGGAATCGAACCGAGGACCTTTGGCTTTGTAGGCAAACTCCTTAACCATTCTCCAGCCCCCCTCCCACTTTCTCTGTCTCTTTATCTCCTCCTTTCAAATAAATGGACAAGTAAAATATCTTTAAAAAGTTCTTACAAATGAGCTTGAATTATGGCAACATATACTAGAATTAAGTTGGGAAAATGGAAGTTTTCTTCACTTTGGCAGGACATAATATAGTCCAATGTCTTTTCATTTTTGTACCCACAGATGGTCTTCTTGTCTGGTGATCAGAACATAGTTACCTATTACTCTTCTTACGTTCTATACTTCTTCTTCTATATTTGCATATACATCTACTTACCTATCTGTACTTGGAAACTTCTGACATTTTTGGCACCTTTTGCTGTAAGGAATATCTGCATAGTACATAATAAAATGAGTATATGAAAATAGTTATTTACTTGAGTCTTGGCATTTTGCAGTCACTTGAATATTCTATTTGATCATGGCCTATCCTATCAGATTGACTAATAAAAATGCTTGCTAAACGAGTTCATGGTAATTTGTAGCCTAAAATTTTAAAAAATGTTGATCTGTATCAAAGATTGAAGGTAAAGTTATAGATTTATATTTATAAAAATTTTATTATATAGCTTTTAAAGCATGATGTAGCATAATTATTTCTTACTTGTAGTGAATCTTTTGCTTTTGTGGATAATAAATGGCTACATCCATTTCCACACAGTTTTCTGAAGTTTGAGTTGTAACTTTAAATCACTGCTGCTGTTTACTTTGGTTCTCTACCATTACTCAGTCCAGAATGCATCAGAATTCCATGTATAAATGAGAATCTCAAAAAAATCATATTTGATTTCCTAACAATGTGCCCCTTATTCATATTTTTAAATATTTGATCAGTTCATAAACTAGAGGAAGTAAACTTTTGCATTACTTTAAAGAATCAGAAATCATTGAGAAACAAAGTTATCTTAGGCCAAGAAATAGCTTTGCGACAATTGGAATCATCCTTAAAAGCTGAAATTTATGCAAATGGATATTTTTTATGCATAATGAAATTTATACCTATGATCGTTATTTTAAAAAGTATTTTATTTTTATTTACTTATTTATGAGAGAGAGAGAGAGAGGGAGAGAGAAAGAGAGAGAGAGAAAATGTGTGCAGCAGGGCCTCCACTGCTGCAAATTCCAGACACAGGTGCATCTGGCTTATGTGGGATCTGGCGCATTGAACCTGGGTCCTTAGGCTTCACAGTCAAGTGCCTTAGCTGCCAAGCCACCTCTCTAGTCCCCATAGGCTCATAATATTTTTTAATTTTATTGATTTATTTATTTGAGAGAGCAAAAGAGGGAAAGAGGCAGAGAGAGAGAGAGAGAGAGAGAGAGAGAGAGAATGGACATGTCAGGGCCTCCAGGCACTGCAAATGAACTCCAGACACATGTGCTACCTTGTGCTTATATTGGTCCTGGAGGATCAAACCGAGGTCCTTTGGCTTTACAGGCAAATGCCTTAACTGCTAAGCCATCTCTCCAACCCAGCTCATATTTTTTAATCAGTTTAAAATGCTATCTGATCAAGGTGTCTCCTCTTTTGATTTGTTTTGCTGCTTTGTTGACAATTTTTATACATTAAGACTATGTCCAAATGAAGGCTGAGTGCTCATTGAGACGTCTATAGCATCCTCCCCGAGGCTCAGAGGACACTGTGGAAGAGCAGACAGAATGTAATAGCCAGAGGATAGGAAGGAAAACTTTGGGATATTATTTTCTAGACACAAAGTGACCATTACATGATGTTCTTATAGCGGCTGACACTGTCTTCGCAATCATCTACAAAAACTGAGCCAGGGAAACTTTTAAACAGCAGGTCCATTAATCATCTATGCAAGATGAGAGAAGTTGATCTGGGATGCTACTAGGATGCAAGTTCTACTACAGGATTCAGCAAACATTTGTATAGAAAATTGATGGTCATTTTCACTTCAGCATTTCTGTCATATTTGGAACCAACAAAGATAGTGATTGTATCTCTAAAATTTCATAGGATGATGTAACACCATAAAATAAAGTAAGGAGACCCGTAGGCATCACTTTTATTCTTCCTGTCTCCAAGTAGCCACAGCACAAATTCTAGAAGCTATAGATAGGGGCTGGCACGTTCTGCTCCATGTCTTAATAACAGGTGTAGATGTTCCTCTTTGCCAGCACAGTTTCTTTCATAAGAAGGGAGCTCACATTCTAAAAATAAAACCTTTGGGACAACTTTGTTCTTTACCATAAATCCATTTTGCAATTAATTAGTCCCATTATATTATTGTTATTTGAGCTGGAGAGATGGCTTAGCAGCTAAGGAAGTTGCCTGCGAAGCCTAAGGACCCAGGTTTGATTCCATTCCCCAGAACCGACGTGGTGGCACATGCATCTGGAGTTCATTTTAGTGACTAGAGGCCCTGGAGTGCCCATTCTCTCTCTTTCTCATAAATAAATAAATAAATAAATAAATAAATAAATAAATAAATAAATAAATAAAATATTTCAGAAATTGCTATTCATTTTTATTTTCATGAAGTGATAGAAGTTGTTTTATTTATTTATCTGTTTTTTCTGGGGTTTTTTGTTGTTGTTTTGTTATATTTTCAAGGTAGGGTCTCACCCTAGCTCAGGCTGACCTGGAATTCACTCTGTAATCTCAGGGTAGCCTCGAACTCACGGTGATCCTCCTACCTCTGCCTCCCAAATGCTGGGATTAAAGGCGTGCGCCACCATGCCCCACCTTTTCTGGTTTTTTTGAGGGAAGGTCTTGCTCTAGCCCAGGCTGACCTGGAATTCACTTGGTAGTCTCAGGGTGGCCTCAAAATTGCAGCAGTTCTCCTACCTCTGTCTCCTATCACTGCCAAGTGCTGGCAGTAAAGTCGTGTACCACACGCCTGGCCGACAGAAGTTTTTACAAGAAAACAGCTCAAATAGATATCTTTCTAATAATTTAAATGAGAAAATCAGCAGGAGATGCATAAACTGAAATTATCCACAAGATAATTATCTGCAAGAGCTAATCAATTTCTAGTTGTCTTTGGTGCTGTTTATAAATAGCAGGAATTTGGAATAGGTAGACCATATCCATTGCATTTTCAGTTGTGACCTTTCACTCCAGTCTACTTGAGGTTGTATCATTAATGAAGACTAGGTAATATAAAAAATTTTGCTGAGACTTACAAGTCACAATAAGAAGACATGTTTGAAATGAGCTGCTTGAAGTGTCACAAATCAACAGTGGGTAGTTGTTATTGCAGAGATTATTTTCTTTCCAAAGGATCGTTGGAAACGAAATTTCTCTCAGAAGAGAGGATTTTATTTATGCTTAGCTCAGTCATCTCTTTACAGTCTCTGAAAGTTTGTAGATGGGAAGGGGACAGCTCTACTACTCACTGGCACCTGCTCACTTCCAGGGAAAAGGCTGTCACAGTACTTAGCTCTGGTTTTCCCTGCCGAAATGTTCATGACAAGATGAGAATGCTGTTGTGTCTTCACTCAGTGGAGGCTCCAGGATCACAGATATAGGAGGCGATCAAATGACTTCCAGGTCAGAATACACTCACAGATTATAGTTTCCACCCTCTTGGATTTGTCATGGTTTCAAGTATGCCAAATGTCCTTATCTATGACCTCCAAATAGATCACCAGCAAGTTTAGGCAGGTGGAATCAATATATTATTCCCATCCTTTCAAGTCATGTTGACCTGCCCATATATGTGTATGTGTGTGTATATATAGATACAGGGATATTTTTATGAGTGTCCCGCAAGGAACACAATTCACAGAGTAATACCAGATAACAAGACCTACAGGAGCTATGGGTACACATTCAAAAACCAGGAAGGCGAGTGAAATATCCCAGTGGGACTTGTTAAGTGATAATTTGTGGAATGTTCCTGTGGCGCCAGCCGAAAATAAAAAGTCTTGGCAGGAACCAATCTCAATTCTTTAACTCGAGTGGCTTGAGCCCAAGAGAGGGCGGATGATCACGATCCCCCTGGAGCTGACGCTACTACAGTTCTCTCTTCATCGTGTGATGGAAAGGAAAACAAGCCGACCCCGTTTTGTAACTTCATGACTGCAGCTGAGATAATCTGAAGGCACCTTCAAGGCTTAAAGTTCTCTTTTATTCACTTACCTAAAGTCACCCTCTCCTTCTCAGATATGCCAGAGGCAAAGTACAATTTCTTAAACATTTGTGATGCATTCAATCAGTTTCTTTTCTATATTCTATCAGTTTTGTTATCAATGTTGCAGTAGCCTGATAAAACAAACTGTATTGTTTTCTCTCTTTTTATCTATTCTCAAAAGCTTTTGTACAACATGAAAATTAGTTATTCCTTGAAGACTGGTAATTTTAAAAAAAATTTTGTAGTCAGTGAATACAGTCAAGTTGGTTCCATTGTTAAGCCTCCTCCCCTGTATTCCCACCCTCCACAGGGAACCTCCTTGTTGGGGTGTATGGGTTGTGCATGGTGGGGTTAGCCTTTAGTTTTGAGTAGAAGGAAATGTCTCTGAGTGTCATGACCCAATGTGTGGCTCCGACATTCTTTCTGCACCCTCTTCCGCAAATTTCCCTGAACCATGTTGAGTTCATATTAGGTCTGCTTCCATGTTGAGATCTTGGGTGCCTCTGCATCTCTGGATAACATATCTGGTTCAGTGAGGGTTGATTGTTCTCTGTGTCTATCTCCTTCACTGTTGTGCTGTTTCCCGGTGTGCCAAGAAAACAGCATTCTTGCATGTTTCCCCAATTATTCTTCATCTCAGCTGAGGCCATTTTGAGGTATGATGGGGTGGTTCAGTCCTTAGAATCTGCATCTATCTGAAAAAGAGAAGCAGATTCTTCAATGGAGAGTAAAGTTAGCACCAAGTAAATGTGTTAGCCATTGTTTTTTAGAGAGAGTTTAGTGGAGAGCAGGTTCATTTTTGGATATGGTTCTGACTTGTTTCCCATCTCCAGCTATGGGTTCTGTTCCACTGAACAGATCAATTAGCCAAACCAAGAGCTGTTCATTTCCCACCATGGCTATGTTGGCAATCAAGTGAATGATGCAATTCTGAAAATTCTCAAATCAGGTTCTCCCTGAACTAAGTGAGCACAGATACCAGCTCATGCTTTCACAATAAGACTTGCCCTCCCGTGCCAAGGCACCCGTATTCCTGAGCATATTTAGTTCCAGGACACATGTTATAGGTCAAAAAAAAAAAAAAATGGCAGGTAAAAAAACCTTTGGGCATAGAACATAGTGTTATAATGAGATCACTTAGCATGAGTCAGAGTGACTCAGTGATTTTAGATGGCTCTGTGTTAGTTTCCTTGGAGGAACTTATCTGAAATGAATTATAAACTCTGAGGGATCGTTAGCAATCATTTAAAAGTGCATCAACACCTCAACTTCCACACAGAAACCTGAGTCATTGTTTCTAACAGTACTTGCCAAACAGCATACGATTCTGTTCCCCCAACCTGACTTCTACACTATTTAGCAGTAAGGCACTGTGGTTACACAGACATTTTTTCTGATTATTGCATCTTCTTTGTTTTTAGGTGTCTTTTTTTCTCAATTTTTATTAACATTTTCCATGATTATTAAAAATATCCCATGGTAATACCCGCCCTCCCCCCCCCCACTTTTCCCCTTTGAAATTCCATTCTCCATCATATCCTCTCCCCATCTCAATCAGACTCTCTTTTATTTTGATGTCATCATCTTTTCCTCCTCTTATGATGGTCTTGTGTAGATAGTGTCAGGCACTATGAGGTCATGGATATCCAGGCCATTCTGTATCTGGAGGAGCATGTTGTAAGGAGTCCTACCTTTCCTTTGGCTCTTACATTCTTTCCGCCACCTCTTCCACATCAGACCCTGAGCTTTGAAACTTGTGATCAAGATGTTACTCAGTACTCCAGTCACTTCTTTCCAGAATCATGATAACTTCTGAGTCATCCCAAGGTCACTGCCATCTGAAAAGGGAATATTCTCTACCCAAAGTGAGAGTAGCATTAATATAAGGGTATAAATATTAAGAGAAGTGCTTACTGGGCAGTTTGATAAGCATAGTGTGTACACTTATCCAGACATCAGCAGATGTTACATCCCTAGGGCTCATGACTATCCCTGTTTTAAGTTTTCAATATCAGGGATGTATTCCTCCCCCCACCCCCCCCCCATGGAGTAAGCCTCCAGTGCAACCGAAGGGCAGTTGGTTTCCACCATGACAGATTGCCACTATTGCATCTATCAGCTCATTTGGCCTGGCTGGGCAATTATAAGGCTTGCAGTGTCCACTGTTGAGTATCTTCACTGGTGGTATCTCTTTCTACCATTGAACTACATGTAGAATGCTTCTTCCAGCTTTCAGTCAGCTGGTCTACATGGGGGAGGTTATCAGCTCAGTTCCAGCAGGATTTTTCAGTTGCCTTGCAGCCCAAGTATGTGGAGTCTTCAGCAATAGGGTCTTACCATCTATTCCTGGTGGGAAACCAAGGGCCTCTGCAATGGCCTATAATGTTTTGGGGGCATCAGGGATCTCCCTGGCCAACAACTCACTGGAGGTATCCCATCCCTGGCACTGAAAATTTTCTAACAACGATCTATGGCTCCTTAGTGTTCCATTGTCTGAAACCGGAGGATTCCATATGATTTATTGCATCTTCTTGAGAGAGTGTTACCTTTTTTTATTGTTGTCCAGCTTTCTGTGGCTGAGATGAAGAACTCACCATGTACAACAAAAGAAGGACGGCTTTATTTAGGGTCATGGTTCAGTGGCTTAGCCTGTGGTCAGCAGGCTGCATTACTCTGGACCACGGCAGTGCAGAACCCCTCATCAGGGGGTTCCTGAAGGAACAAAGCTGCGTATCTGACAGCATCTGAAACAGGGGGAGGGACATGCTCCCATTATAGCCTTCAAAGCCATGGCTCCTGTTTGCTCCAAGGATGCCCTGAAGTTTCCATCATCTAAAAAGTGCCTCTGGCTGGGGACCAAGCTTTCACAACGTGGTCCTTTGGAGGACATGCAGGTCCTAACAATAGTAATAATTATGCGGTGCTTCTCTTTATGCTAATCTATTCTGTGTGCATTTTGCCTTATATAAACAAGTGTAAATAGCTGCTTGATATTTACATTGCTGCATCAACTTATTAAACATTTGGATAGCGAATGTTCTCAAATATCATATTCCCAGCTTGCTTCGTGATTGTTTCTTAATTGCTGTTATAAATAATGCATAAGTTTGTGGTTTAAAAAAATCAACATAAAGTAGAATATAATGATCAAATATTTGGGCTCCCAACCATTGTGTTTTCTGTCGAGCATCTTTCTAAAGGCTACTATATATTATTCTCTCTTTCTTTTCATTGTCTCCATAAAGAGATGCTGAAAGATTATCTGTCAGGTTTCTCTTTATTTTTGTCTCTCGTTCTTTTGCCTTCACGTAGTCATCAGTTCCTAGGGCTCCTGGGCAGGTTCACTCGGAGTACATGTAGCTCATGCACCTGCCTCAAACCAAGCCACCCTGCAGCTCTCCAGGTCATATAAAGACACATTTTATGCTAATTTTTCTGTTCTTTAACTCTCATACCTCTTCCGATAATCCCTATAATCATGGCTGCCTCACATTTTCTAAATTGTCTTTGAATCAGCAGGAACCCATCAACAGAAAGCACCCTGCTATTCCAGCATGGTTTACTGTAAGAAAGAGGTTGAACCAATGCCTACAAAAGAAGGCCAGCAACAATGGAGCTCTCTGATGAGCAAACCACAGGATGGGGGCGGAAGCCCAGAATTTAGGATAATTAGAATTTAGAAGGTCATAGAGACATCCTATAGAGTTGTGCCTTAAATCTCTGAGGAAAAGGTGTCTTCCAACTGGTGCCTTTGTATAAAAACTTAGATTAATAAGACTGATTCTGGGAAAAATCAGAAAAAAAAAAATTGGAAATGGAACCTAGTTGTCACTGAAAATGTAAAGAGTTATTGGGGCAATATTGACCAAAGGAGCGAACAAACAGAGTTCTGGTCTTAATTTATGTGGCATTCTTCTTTAATACTACCTGTTAGCAGATCCTAAGTTGTAGTTAATTTACCAGCCCAGACCTATGGTAGTGTGTGGGGTTTAGCATAGAAGAGTAAGCTTGGAGAAGAAAAATGATAGGTTAGTATCAATTCAGTCTACCTCTTTGGTGATTCCACATTAACAACTCCTTTTTTATTATTTTATTTTTGAGTTAGAGAGAGGAAGAGAAAGAGGGGGAGAGAGAGAGAGAGAGAGAGAGAGAGAGAGAGAGAGAATGGGTGTACCAGGGCCTTTCTCTTTCTCTAATTTTTTTGTTTTATTTTTATTTATTTATTTGAAAGTGACAGAGAAAGAGGCAGAGAGAGAGAATGGGTGTGCCAGGGCCTCCAGCCACTGCAAACAAACTCCAGACGGCATGCGCCCCCTTGTGCATCTGGCTAACGTGGCTCCTGGGGAATCGAGCCTTGAACCGGGGTCCTCAGGCTTCACAGGCAAGTGTTTTACCTCCAAGCCATCTCTCCAGTCCCCAGTACCTGGGCCTTTCAACCACTGTGAACAAACTCCAGGCGTGTGTGTACCCTTGTGGTGTGCATGGGCAACATTGTATGCTTGTGTCACCATGTCTGTCTATGTAGGACCTGGAGATTCGAACAGATATTCTTAGGCTTCATAGGCAAGTGCCTTAACAGCTAATCCATCTCTTCAGCCCAATAACTCATTAAATTTTTTTAAATTTATTTTTATTTAATTTTTTTGAGAGAGAGAGAATAGGAATGCCAGGGCCTCCAGCCACTGCAAGTAAACCCCAGATACATGTTTCACCTTGTTCATTTGGCTTTACATAGGTCCTGGGGAATCAAACCTGGATCCTTTGGCTTTGCAAATAAGTGCTCCATCCATTAAGCCATCTCCCATCCCAATAACTCCCTTTATATAGCATGTAAACAAGAGCCGCTTCATGATTACGTTAGATGCACTGCCATGGGCCTTTGCCCATGTGGATTCTGGCCTTCTTATTGAGAAAGGAAGTCCCAGTAGATATTGCATTCTGTTTTGGATGACAGTCACAGGGTTCACTTCTTTTTTATTCTTTTAATTTTTTTTATCTTTTCACAATTTTTATTAACACTTTCCGTGATTATAAAAAATATCCTATGTTAATACCCTCCCTCCCCCACCCTGCACTTTCCCCTTTGAAATTCCATTCTCCATCAAATTACCTCCTGGACCTAACAGATATATACAGGACATTTCATCCAAATGCTGCAGAATATACATTCTTTTCAGCAGCACATGGAACATTCTCTAAAATAGACCATATATTAGGACACAAAGCAAATCTTAACAAATTCAGGAAAATTGAAATAATTCCTTGCATTCTATCTAACCACAATGGAATTAAACTACAAATCAGTAGCAAGAAAGGCTATAGAGCATACACAAAATCATGGAAACTAAACAATACGCTACTAAATGATAAATGGGTCAATGAAGAAATCAAGAAGGAAGTCAAAAAATTTCTAGAGTCAAACGATAATGAGAACACAGCATACCAAAATCTCTGGGACACAATGAAGGCAGTTCTAAGAGGTAAATTTATAGCTTTAATTGCCTATATTAAGAAATTAGAAAGGTCTCAAGTAAACGACCTAATGCTTCACCTTAAAGCCTTGGAAAAAAAAGAACAAGGCAAACCAAAAATCAGTAGATGGGAAGAAATAATAATGATTAGGGCAGAAATTAATGAAATAGAAACAACAAAAAAAATCCAAAGAATTAATGAAACAAAGAGTTGGTTCTTTGAAAGGATAAACAAGATTGATAAACCCTTAGCAAATCTGACCAAAAGAAAGAGAGAAGAGACACAAATTAAAGTTAGAGATGAACAAGGTAACATCACAACAGATTCCAGAGAAATTCAAAAAATCATAGAGACATACTAAAAAAGCATATACTCCACAAAGTATGAAAATCTGAAAGAAATGGATGATTTCCTTAATTTATATGACCTACCTATATTAAATCAAGATGCAATTAATCACTTAAATAGACCTATAACAAGCATGGAGATCCGAACAGTTATCAATAATCTCCCAACTAAAAAAGCCCAGGCCCAGATGGATTCAGTGCTGAATTTTACCAGACCTTCAAGGAAGAGCTAACACCATTGCTTCTTAAGCTCTTCCAGGAAATAGAAAAGGAAGGAATTCTACCAAACTCCTTCTATGAAGCCAGCATCACCCTGATACCAAAACCAGGCAAAAATAGGACAAAAAAAAAAGAAAATTACAGTCCAATCTCCCTTATGAACATATATGCAAAAGTTCTCAACAAAATATTGGCAAACAGAATACAAGAGTATATCAAAAAGCTCATTCATTCACCCTGACCAAGTAGGCTTTATCCCAGAAATGCAGGGATGGTTCAATATACACAAATCTATAAAAGTAATACATTATATAAGCGGGTTGAAGGACAAAAATCACATGATCATCTCATTAGACACAGAGAAAGCATTTGACAAAATCCAGCAACCCTTCATGATAAAAATCCTACAGAGACTGGGAATAGAAGGAACACATTTCAATATAATAAAAGCTATTTATGACAAGCCTACAGCCAACACATTACTAAATGTGGAAAAACTGGAAGCTTTTCCACTAAAATCAGGAATAAGACAAGGGTGTTCACTGTACCCACTTTTATTTAATAGTTTTGGAAGTCTTGGCCATAGCAATAAGGCAAGAGACACACATAAAAGGGATACAAATTGGAAAGGAAGAAGTCAAGTTATCATTATTTGCAGATGACATGATTCTATAATAAAGGATCCTAAAGACTCTACTAGCAAACTGTTAGAGCTGATAAAAACATACAGCCATGTAGCAAGATACAAAATAAATACACAGAAATCAATAGCCTTCATATATGCTAACAACAAACACACAGAGGATGAAATCAGAGAAACACTCCCATTCCCAATCGCATCAAAAAAATAATAAAGTACCTTGGAATAAACCTAATGAAGGAAGTAAAGAACCTCTACAATGAGAACTTTAAAACACTCAAGCGAGAAATTTCAGAAGACACTAGAAAGTGGAGAAACATCCCTTGTTCCTGGATAAAATTCAGGCAAAGAGTTGGGCGCTTATCATCCCAGTGCTGGGCAGGCAGAGACAAGATGATGCCTGAGGCTTGCGAGTTGGTCAGTAAAGCCTAATTATGAGCTTCCGGCCCTGGAGAAACTGTGTCTCAAAGATGGAGAATGATATGCATATGATGCCCAAGGCTTCCATGCTCATGCACACACATGAAAACACACACACAGGTGCATCCACACATATGCAAACATGAACACACATACATAAACACACATGCATTAAAAAATTCAAAGTAGGATGAACTTTAATTTTTTTCAAAAAAATTATCCCTAGAAAAATATACATCCAGTGGCTCACATGCTGTCAAATATAAACCATTGTATGTATATTCCTCCTTTTCATTCCTCTTTCTCTTCTTGCTCTTCACTTTTTATTCTCCATTAAAAATAAAATATATCAGGCTGGAGAGATGGCTTAGTGGTGAAGGCACTTGTCTGCAAAGTCAAAGGACCCAGGTTCTATTCTCCAGAACCTATGGAAGACGGATGCACAAGGGGGTGCATGCGTCTGGAGTTCACATGCAGCGGCCAAAGGCCCTGGCATGCCCATTCTCTTCCTCTTTCTCTCTCTCTACCTGGCATGCCTATTTCTTTCTCTCTCTCTCAAATAAATACAAATAATAATTTAAAAAAAGAACTAGTTATTTCTTTTAAAAAATAAAATATATCAAGCCAGGCGTGGTGGCACACACCTTTAATCCCAGCTCTCGGGAGGCAGAGGTAGGAGGATTGCTCTGAGTTCGAGGCTACCCCGAGACCTCACAGTGAGTTCCAGGTCAGTAGAGTGAGACCCTACTTCGAAAAACCAAAAAATAAAATAAAATATCATTGTCCTTCTTATTCCCCCCAGTCTTGAACCTCTTTTCGTTGTCATTATTTTCATAGTATCATTACTTTCAGCACTTCTCCAGTTAGTTCAAGCAACACTCTCAGGACTGTTCTGGACAAAGCAACCTCCCAGTTCATAACCTGCAGAATGACAGTTTCTACAGCAGGTAGATGCTGCCATTTCCAACAGCTCCAGGAACAATATTGCTGGAAATGAGAATCACTTTAATCTTTCTCATCCGTGAATAGTTGTACCCCACGCATTTCTGCTGCTTCCTCGATGTAAGGACGGTTCATCATGTTTGTGAAACATATTTCCCCTTTAAACATTTAGTGTGTGTGTGTGTGTGTAGGTGCATGCATACTGTTGTGGAGGTCAGAGGACATCTTTCATGCCTAACCTCACAGTCTGTCTTATCTGAGGCAGAGTTTCTTTCCATCTGCTTTTTTTGTGCTTTCCAAGAGCTTCCAGAAAGTTCTTCTGTTTCCACCTGAGGCTTTGACATCAAAGTGCTGGCACTACAGAAGCCGTGTTATGTGGGGTGTGAGGGCTGGTCTTGAGTGTCCAGGCTTGGCCCACGAGCCTTCATCCACAGAGCTGTTTCCTCAGCTCCCATCTTTCTCATTCTTAAAAGCAAAGTCCCCTTCTTAAAAACCGCCAACAGAAACTGATTCATCCACTTAAAGCAGTACTTATCAACCCAGTTGCTCCAGCCTTAAAATTTGTGGGGACCACAGACTGGAGAGATGGCTCAGCAGTTAAGGTGCTTGCTTGCAGAGCCTAATGACTTGAGTTTGATTCCCCAGTACCCATTTGCACTGGCTGGAGCCCTTGATGCACCCATTCTTTCTCCTCTCTCTCTCTCTCTCTGTCTCTCTCTCTCTCTCGCTCTCGCTCTCTGTGTGTGTGTTTGTGTATGTGGGTGTCTGTCTGCCTCTGCTTGAAAATAAATAAAAATTTTTTTTAAATGTGTGCCAGAGGGTTTCATCTCATAAATTGATTTAATTCAAGTTTCAAGTTTCATAAAAGCTTCCAGGCAATTCCAGTGGTCACCCAAGGGTATGAAACATTTCTTACAGTTATTGCTTTAATTTAATTTTTTTCTCTTCCTTAGCTTGGCTTTCTCTTTTTATCTTCCACAATTCCCACAATACCTGATCTCCATCGATTTTATCTCCTGTTAGCTCAGACCAAGATGGATCACTTTGATTGCTTAGCTAACAAGCTGGTACAGATAATTATATTTTATGAGGAGCATTCATTTCCATCTCCATGGCTTAAGTCTGTTTACCGACTTTAGGTGTGGATTTAACGTGGTCATTGATATACTTTATGGTTAATCGAATCAGCTTCCTCAAATGAAAGACTGAACACTCAGCCAAAATCGAATACCTTTCAATGAAAAATGGACCTCCTGATCTTCTCAAAGATACATTTGCCTTTTCCTCAACCTCTCCCCTTCCTTGTCATCAGGCTGACAATCTTTCGACCCTTCCTGCCCTGTCTGACCAGATTCCTCACCTTCCCTTCATCAGGTCTTCCCTCTGGATGAGCTTACCACATCCTGATCCACCTCATCAACTCACTCAGCAATTTGTGTGACCTTCTCCGTCCCTGACTCCCCTCACATATTGCCCCTTGGACTGAGCATGCTGTCACTGCCTCATGGTGTCTGGGCCAATAAGACAGGGCCAGGAGAGCAGCTGGACAGCTCCTGAGCTGAGAAAAAGTCGCTCATAGACAAAAGGCCCTGTCTCTGGCTGAAAGGCTCATACAGCCACTCAGGACTTGATGACACACCCAACAGCTATGCCCCCTGCGATAGAAAGGACTCTAACGTTGGTAAGTATGCTCTGGGTTCAAGTGAGTAATGCATCCTAGTTAGAAATTCAAATTAGTAATATTAGCCTAGGTTATATATTTAAATTAGTAATACATCCCAGGTTATAATTTTTCTCCAAAATTTTCATTTTCTTCCTAATCACATCATGAATTTTACCATGATTTAATTATATATTGGTCATATTAATATTGACCTTTGTTGCTAAGAGGTTTTTCATATAAAAATCTCTTTTGTTTTCACTCAACAGTTCTATGAATTAAAATATCTATTAATTTGTGCAGTTGGCCTATATCATATCTTATTACTAACCACTTTTAATCCAGCTATATCCATTACTATTTCACCCAAGGAAGAGAATATTTACTAGCTTTTATTTTTATGAGAGAGATAGAGATTGAGAGAAAGTTGGTGTGCCAGGGCTTCCAGCTACTACAATTGAACTCCAGACACGCGTGCCACCTTGTGCACATGTCACTTTGTATATCTGGTTTATGTGGGATCTGGGGAGTTGAACATGGGTCCTGAGACTTTGCAGGCAAGCACATTAGCCCCTAAGACATCTTTCCAGCCTTTTACTAGCTTTTGTTTCAAGGCATGTTCAAGGTGGTGTTTCTTCCTTATGTAATAGTTTTCCCGAGTCTGGAATTACAAAGTAGCAGTTTCCTCATCCTTTTGAAGATTGTTTCCTAGCAGCCCTTGCTAAGAGAATGCCTATAAATTGCTTTACTTCTTGCTCTTTAAAAATACGTGTGCCTTTTTGTCTCTAAAGCTTTTATGCATTTTCTTGTCCTTTCTACATTCTGTGCTTTTATTACATTTGTAAACATAGATTTACTTTTATATTCATATGGATCGGTACTCAGATTTTTCTCCTGAGAATTCATATGTTCATCAAGCAGGTAAAAGCCCTCAGGAATGCCATGTTTTCGCTATCCTTCTCATATGATAAATGGATACTATATTTTACTTTGGTTTCCAGTTTTTAAATTTCATTTTCTCTTGTCATGATGGCATGCAACTTACCTTTTTTTTTTTTTTTTTTTTTTTTTTCGATGTAGGGTCTCACTCTAGCTCAGGCTGACCTGGAAATCACTCTGTATTATCAGGGTGGCCTCAAACTCATGGCAATCCTCCTACTTCTGCCTCCTGAGTGCTGGGATTAGAGGTGTGTGCCACCACGTCTGGCATGGCATGCACCTTTAATCCTAGCACTTAGGAGGCTGAGGTAGGAGGATCACTGTGAGTTTGAGGCTAGCATGAGACCCCATAGTGAAGTCCAGGTCAGCCTGAGCTAGAGCAAGACTCTACCCTGACCCCCTCCCAAGGAAACAAATAAATGACACATTTCCTCTGACAAGACTTCACTTTTAAAGATGCACAACCTTCCCAAGCAGTGTCACCAACTGGGGAGTAAATGATATGAGTCTACAGGGGACATTTTACATTCAAACAACCGCAAATGATAAGTTTAAATAACATTTCCTCCTGGAAATATTCCAGCTAGATAGTGCCTTAGAGCTCTGGGTTCAGGCTGAATGTAATGTAATGTAATGTAATGAATGTAATGATGATACAGAGTAATTGTTTTTGTATATATATCTGATCCTAAGTGCTTTATTGGGAAATCTTTTGGGATTGTAGTGATATAACTGCATTAAAATGTGATAATAAAACCCACTATGTTCTATACTTACTAAAAAGCAATAAAAACTCTGTTACTAGAATTGCAGATGTGCAAAGAATATAATTTTTTTTTTTCGAGGTAAGTCTCACTCTAGCCCAGGCTAACCTGGAATTCACTATGTAGTCTCAGGGTGGCCTTGAACTCATGGTGATCCTCCTACCTCTGACTTTGGAGTGCTGGGATTAAAGGCGTGTGCCACTACACCTGGCAAAGAATATAAAACGTTTGTGTAGGATTGTCCTTACAATTTCATCTCCATTGTCTCTAGCAATGGGAGGCCATGTGCTTTTGCAGAAAAGCATGGTGGGAGAATCACTAGGCAAGACTGACTAGGCCAAGGGGGGAGAGTTTCTACTGTTACTGAAGATAACAATGATTCCGCCAAATGTTGGCTGGCTAAAGGTTGTATATTCCAGATACATCTATCCTGTGGCTGCCTCGCCCAGTCCATGTGTGTGACAATCTGCTATTTGAGAAGGACGATGATGAGAATCAGTGTGCCATGAACACAGTCCAGGCTTCACTCTCAACTCCGTCCTCTTTCTGCTCATGCAGCCCTGGACAAGTTACTGAGTCACTCTGAAATGATGTCTCCTTATTTGTTAAACAAAGAAAATATTATCTCCTCCACTGTGTTATTGAGAAAGATGGGGTAACATTTGTGAAGCAAATACACGTGTTTTTATGCAGTTTATTAAATATACACACATATGTGTATATATGTACCTGTATTCTACCAGAGCCTCTCAGGTACACTGGAAGACAGTTCTTTTTGATTCATCTGTTCTACTTTCCTTCTGCAGAAGTTGAATCATTTTAGTCTAGCTTTTCTTGAGCACTTAATTTTAATTCATTAATTAATTAATGTTTTTCAAGGAGCGAGAGACATATATTCACACAGAGAATGAATGAATGAATATGGGCATTCCAGGGACTCCAGCAGTTGCAAATAAATGTCAGATGCATGTGTCACCCTGTGCATCTGACTTTAATGGTGAGCCATTTCTCCAGCCCTCTTGAGCACTTTTGAACTGACATAAGAATCCTTCTATGTTTTTTTCTAATGAACCGTAAGCGAAAAATTCAGAACTCATCTATAGTTTATGCTTTATGTTAAATAAACAACCATATGTTGTTCCCTATTCTGCTTCCCTTTCAGTTTTTAAAAATATATTTAAAATTTTTATTTATTTGTTTGCAAGCAGAGAGAGGCAGAGAGAAGAGAGACGGATAGAGAGAATGCATGTGTCAGGACCTCCAGCCACTGCATACAAACTCCAGATGCAGGCACCACTTTGTGTGTCTGCTTTTATGTGAGTGTTGGAGAACTGAACTTGGGTTGTTAGTCTTTGCACCTTAACCACTAATCCATCTCTTTAGTCCTCCTTTCAGGGTTCCAACCATAGTACAATGTAGACACAATACCAAATACAACAATTTTTGAAGCTGACTTTGGAAATCTTTGTTATATGAAAATATTGTCTTTTGCTTTCTACCTTTAGCACACATAATTTCACAGCATCTGACAGCTACACTGAGAGGCAGTATTGCTTCAGGTTTTTATCCTGTGGAGAGAAAGTTTCAGATTTCTATGGAGATAAGATGACTAAAATAATGGTCACAAGCAAGATGTTTTGCCCAGGTAAATGGGCAGGTAGAATAGTGAGGAAAATAATAATTGAGAAGCTGAGAAGATGGCTCAGCAGATAAGATAGAACAATTGCTTTGCCTGAGAGGGCTTGAGATCACCTGAATTCTATTCCCCAGGACCCAAATAAATAGTTCTGTGTAACTACTCACTTCCATAATTCAAGTCCTGTGTGACAGAGACCGAGGAAAATCTCTGGGACTCATGAAACCCTTAGCTCCACATTTAGAGACAAAATTAATCTCAACAAAATATGAATATGAGCAATGTGGGAAATGACATGATGTTCTCCTCTGGCCTTTAGAGCCAGTATTTGCATATACACATGCGCACACCTTATATACCACACCACACACACTACACATGACAAACATAATACCTCCGGAGAAAGGATGGAAGGAAAAGGTTTCCCCTTTGCTTCTATTTGTTGGGAATATAATGAAAAAGGGTGATAATGCTCCATGAAAGAATTAAGGAAAAAAAGAATAGAAAGATCTATAGAAGGTTGGAGGGATGGTTTAGTGGATAAGACACTTGTCTGCAAAGCCAAAGGACCCAGGTTCAATTCCCCAGGACCCACGTAAACTGGATGCACTAGGTAACACAGGCTTCTGGAGCTCCTATGCAGGGGCTAAAGCCCCTGCCTGGCATTCCCATTATCTCTCTCTCTATATATATATATGTATATCTACCTCTTTCTCTCTCTATCAACTAAATAACATAAATGAATAAAATAAGAAATGAACATTTAAAAAAAAAGAAAAATCTGTTCAATTCATAATAGCCAAGAGCTGGAATCAACCCAGATGTCCATCACTAGATGAATGGATAACCAAGATGTGGTATATCTACATGATGGAATTCTACACAGCAGTAAGGAAAAATGACACAATGAAATTTGAAGAAAAATGGTCAAGCCTGGAACAGCTTATTCTCAGTGAACTCACCCAATCACAGAAAGATAATTGCCACAAAGTCTCACTCATCTGCAGCTCCTAACCTGAATCTACCTAAGTTGCCGACATACCTACCACGCATCTGGAGGACCAGACAATAGGGAGGGTGGGAAGGGAGGGGAGGGTAAGGAAGGGAGGGGGTACACAAAACTGGACCCAAAAGGCAATGGTACCATAAAACTCTACATGCTAAAAGACAGACCAAATGGCTGAACCTCCACCAGGCCCTTAGAGGGAATACTGGATTCACAAATCCCTGGAGAGGGTACGACAAAAACTGTCCATTATCTCCTCCTATTTCTGCTTCTCTCTCCCTCCTTCCCTCTTCTCTCTCATCTCTCTATCTCTTTTATATCACTTATCCAGTTCTTCCTTCTCTTCTTGGCCACTGACCTGTAACTCCCAGTACCATCAGGTGCTAATTGTCCACAATGAGCCTTTGGTCACAGAGACCTACAACGTTTCCCAAAAGAAGACGGATTTATGTCAGAGTACTTGAGGACACACTATAGGTTAGTGGTAAGATCCTACTGCTGAAGATACCATACATTGTTGGTATGTAGCATGGAGCGACATGTCTGGAAGCTGGAAGAGAGTCAGTCCCCAGACAGTTAGTGGGCCTAGGGCCGGAAGATGCTACATGAGTGATTGAGTGATAAAGACCAATATCTGCCCAAGCAATGCATGATCTGGCTTACTTAATATCAAACAACCTGACATGATGCTCACATAAGTGCAATAGTGGTGCATAGCCATGGTGGGAAATGAACTGTTCTTGATTTGGCTAACTGATCTGCTCAGTGGAACAGAACCCATAGCTGGAGCTGGGATACAAGTCAGAACCATATCCAAAAATGAACCTGCTCTACACTAAACTCTCTCTAAAAAACAATGGCTAACACATTTACTTGGTGCTAACTTTACTCTCCATTGCAGAATCTACTTCTCTTTTTCAGATAAACGCAGATTCTAAGGAGAGAACCACCCCATCATTACTCAAAAGGGCCCCAGCTGAAACTAAGAATAATTGGGGAAACACGCAAGAATGCTGTTTCCTTGGTGAACCAGGAACCAGCACAACGGTGAAGGAGATAGACACAGAGAACAACCAACCCCCACTAAACCAGATATCCAGAGACACAGAGGCTCCCAAGATCTCAACACAGAAGCAGACCTAATTCGAACCCAACATGGCTCAGGGAAATTTGCAGAAGAGGGGGCAGAAAGAATGTCGGAGCCACACGTTGGGTCATGACACTCAGAGACATTTCCTTCTACCCAAAACTAAAGGCTAACCCCACAATGCACGACCCATATACCCCAACAAGGAGGGTCCCTGTGGAGGTGTGGAGGACAGGGAGGAGGCTAAGGTACCAACTTGAATGTGTTCACTGACTACAACTTTTTTTGTTTATTTTTATTTATATGAGAGAGACAGAGAGAGAAAGAGGCAGAGATTAAGAGAGAGAATAGGCGCGCCAGGCTTCCAGTCACTGCAAACAAACTCCAGATGCGTGCGCCCCCTTGTGCATCTGGCTAATGTGGGTCCTGGGGAATCAAGCCTTGAACCAGTGTCCTTAAGCTTCACAGGCAAGCGCTTAACCACTAAGCCATTTCTCCAGCCCAGACTACAATAATTTTTTAAAAAGAAAGATCTGTAGAAAAGAGATAATGATGTAATATCTGCATCTTAAATAGTTGATGTATTTTTTTAAATGAGAGGTGAGAGAGAAAATTGGCATGCCAAGGCCTCAGTCACTGCAAATGAACTCCAGACGCATGAGCCACCCTGCACTCATGCACCGCCTGTCCATGTGCTCACCTTCTGCATCTGGCTTATGCGGGTTCTGCACCTGAGTCCTTAGGCTTCACAGGCAAGCACCTTAACCCCTAAGCCATCTCTCCAGCCCTTGCTGAAGTATTTTTGAGACATTGTCCTTGTTCAGCAGACACCATGACTTAGGAGTCATTAAAATAAAGTTGGATATTATAGTTCTATACTTGTTTAGTCATAAATTTTACTGGTGCTCAATTTTACAATTTCATCACTTTCATTCTCATTTCCTTATATTTTTCTTATAAAGGTATGCCTTGGAAATCAGAGTCATGTGCATTATATCATTTAGCAACCATAAAAATTATACTTTATGAAGTAACTGGTGAAAACATTATCAACTTCCAGAAAGTGTTTAAAAATCACTTTAGGGGCTGGAGAGATGGTTTAGCAGATCAGACACTTGCTTGCAAAGCCTAAAGACCCATGTTCTATCTCCCTCCACATCCCACGTAAGACATACACAAAGGCGAGGCAAGCACAAGGTCACGCATGCCCACTAGGTGGCACAGCGTCTGTAGTTTGATTGCAATGGGTGAGGCCCTGGAATGCTAATTCATTCTCTCTCTCTCTTTCTCTCTCTCTCTGTCTGTCTTTCTTTCTTAAAAAATCACTTTAGGGCTGGAGAGATGGCTTAGTATTAAAAGTACTTCCTGTGCAATATAAAGGCCTAAGAGACTCGTGAAACCCTCAAATCTGTTTTCTTTTCTTTTCTTTCTTTCTTTTTTTTTTTTTTTTTTTTTTTAGAGGTAGGGTCTCACTCTAGCTCAGACTGACCTGGGATTCACTATGGAGTCTCAGGGTGGCCTCGAACTCACGGCGATCCTCCTACCTCTGCCTCCCGAGTGCTGGGATTAAAGGCGTGCGCCACCACGCCCGGCTTCAAATATGTTTTCTAAGAGCTACATAAGCAAGTGGGCATAGCCACACAAATTTTTAACTCCATTCTTACGGGGATAGAGATGAGAGATTTGTCAAGTCTGTCACAAAAAAAAAGCCTGTCAAGGCTTAGGGTCACCATGACACTGGCTCAAGAAAGACCTGGTGCAGAGGCAACATACCGAGTCACCCAACGTTCCCCGTAGCTCCTGCAGGCGTGCACACCTAGAGCACCTGGGATAGGTGTGTGCGGGATTTTACTGATGTTCCTAAAAGTCCTATGTGTGAGACTTACTGTAGCCTTGATCTGAGTGGTGACCTAACAAATTCCAGTTCTCCTCCATCATTTCTCCTCAGGCAGTATTTTTTTTTTTTTTGCATGTGTATGTATTTGTGGTGTGTGCATATATATGTGTCCACCATGTATGGGCATATATACGGAGGCTAGAAGCTGGTACTGAATGTCTTCCTTCATCACTCTCCACCTTGTATTTATTTACCAAAAGAAGGTGGCACATTTAAACTCAGAGATTGCCAATTCAGTCAGTCTAGCTAGCCAGCTGCCCCCCCTCCCTTCTTTATCTCTTGAGCTCTGCCATTTGGACCACCACACCCACCTGGTCTTTTTGTGGTTGTTGTGGATCAAAAAGGAGGTGCTTGACTATGATCAGTATTCATGCCTGGGGATGGGGGAGAGGGCGGTACAGGAGGCAGTATGTGATCATTAGCAGACCCTTGTGGCAATCAGGAGGCTGGAAATCACTTTGAGAGGAGATTGCAGGAAATGTGTCACAAACAGTAAGAAACCAGATATTAGGTAATCGTGACAGGAGGAGCTCTTGGCTCCCGGCCCTCTGTACTTTGCCACCACCACCCTACCCTGGCATCCGCTGTTACAGTGCCAAGAGTCCTTGGTTCCTCCTCCTGCGCAGTGGCCCTCCCCAGTGCTGTCCATTTGACCTTTCTGGTTGTGCTTTGTGGGCTGGGAAGTGCCTGTTCAGCGAGAGAATCTAATCAATGTACATCAGTATACATGACATCATAAATCTAAAAGAAGTAACGGTAAAGCTTTTTTCCCCACGCCTCATTTCTTTCTTTTTTTTTTTTAAGATTATTTATTTATTTAAGAGTGACAGAGAGAGAATGAGGCACATAGAGAGCGAGAGAGAGAATGGGCGCGCCAGGGCTTCCAGCCACTGCAATCGAACTCCAGACGCGTGCGCCCCCTTGTGCATCTGGCTAACATGGTACCTGGGGAACCGAGCCTCGAACCGGGGTCCTTAGGCTTCACAGGCAAGCGCTTAACCACTATGCCATCTCTCCAGCCCCACGCCTCATTTCTATAATCTCCTAGAGATCTCATCTTGTACCTTCTACCTTCCCGAGGTAACTGTTCACTTTGACCTGTGTTTCCCCAGCGCCCCTCAGAGGGCGCCCTTGACCTCCGCATTCCTCAGGCTGTAGATCAGCGGGTTCAGCATGGGGTTGAAGAGGCTGTAGAACAGAGAGAGGATCTTCTGCTGCTCCCCGGGGTGCCGGGACCCCGGGGCCATGTACATGACGATGGCGCTGCCGAAGAAGAGCCCTAGCACGCAGAGGCGGGAGGAGCAGGCGGAGAAGGCCCTCTGCGGATGGCATCCTCAGGATGGCCACCAGGATGCCGGCACAAGAGGCCAGCACCAGGCACAGGGGCCCCACTAAGATGAGCACACAGGCTGCAAAGATGACCACTTTGTCGAGCGTCCTGTCCGCACAGGCCAGCTTGAGGACGGACAGGATCTCACAGGAGAAGTGGTTGACTTGATGAGGCCCGCAGAAGGGCAGCCTCAGCATGAGACGCACATGGACCAGAGTGAGGAGGGAGCCACATGCCCAGGGAGCAGCAGTGAGAAAGGAGCACGCTCTCCTGCCCATGCTGGCGCTGCAGTGAAGCGGGTGGCAGATGGCCACGTACCGGTCACGCTATGGGGCAGAAAGAGTACTTCGGGGCACTGGCCTCCTGACATAAACACACTGGTGCATTCATGACCCCACTGTGATTTCCAGTACCTCACAAGGTCTGCACTCTTTTCAGCCCATAAACATTTTGACACAGAGCGTGGAAGAGGATAAAGAAATGAGGGCTGGAGAGATGGCTTAGCGGTTAAGCGCTTGCCTGTGAAACCTAAGGACCCCGGTTCGAGGCTCGGTTCCCCAGGTCCCACGTTAGCCAGATGCACAAGGGGGCGCACGCGTCTGGAGTTCGTATGCAGTGGCTGGAAGCCCTGGCGCGCCCATTCTCTCTCTCTCCCTCTACCTGTCTTTCTCTCTGTGTCTGTCGCTCTCAAATAAATAAATAAAAAATGAACAAAAAAAAAATTAAAAAAAAAAAGAAATGAGACAAGGAAACAGAGGAAGGATGACCTTCAAACAGGAGGGTCTTCGGTGGAATGGATATGGGGGCGAGGGGACAAAAGAGATAATGTGACGAAAACTTGACCAAATTATACTATATTCATATATTAAAGTTGTGGGTAATGCTTTTCAAAAGTAGAATGAATTTAATTACAGTAAGATAAATTTAATTTTTGAAAAGGAAAAATACCTAAAAACTAGAGTCCTAAGTAAAATACATTCAAAGAAGCTTTTCAATGGTCAATAAATTATCCAAACATGGAACATTTTATTTCTACAGTTATTCATGAACAGAACTTAATAATGAAATTTATTATTTGGTTATCGATTTGCTTGTCCATTTGATATATTAAAAGAAGCAGTAAGTCCTGGAGAAGCAAATATTAATACAATATGGTCTAAGTCTACCAAGAGTCACAGTGTCCTTACAAAGTAAGGCACACTAACAGTTTCATAGCTATGGTACTAGTGGGCAGTATATAATCTCACACAGAAGGAAGCGGTAGATTATTTTGATACGGGGCTGGGAAAGGTTTCCCCATGAATGATCCTTAGACCCTTTCAGAAAGCATAGGGTCAATGGGACATACCATTGGGTTGACCGTAAGGTGAAGAGAGGCTCACAAAGGAAAGGAGCTGGAAAGAGATTCAGAGACCAGCTTCTTGACACAGAGACTAGATCTTATTGTAAATAAATAGCTGGGCAATATGAATAAATATGTGATCACAGCAATGGCTAATGTGAAGGGCTGTGCAGGAGTCTGTGGAGCTGTGAACCCAGGCAGTCTGAAAAAAGAAAAAATAAATCTATGTATTCAAGTGACCAATGATGAAATCCAAACTAACATGCAGCCCTGGGTGGAGGAAACAGCTCTGACCAGACACAGAGGACCCAAAAGGGCATGCAGTCCATAGCCTATATTTAGTGATTCCAGCGTGTGGTAAGGAACACAGCACAGCGCGGATGCTTCTCTGGTTGATGCAGTGTCTTCTCTCACTTGTGTGGAGAATACCTGGAGAAAAACATTCCGAAAGGCTAAGGCCTAAAAAGAGCATAGATTCGATGGGCTTGGTGCCCTCAGGGGACTTATAAAGTTTTGTCTACACTGAAATTAGGTAAATGTTTTGGAGTTCACTAAGGATATCTAGGCCAAAGTTGTGGATATGGGATACCTCTGTTAGCACTTTGGTAATGAAAATGATCAATTAAAGAGATCAGATTCTTTGAGAAGAAAGGAAGAACACAAAGAATATATTAGTGCAAATCATATTAAAGAGTGGTAAATGAAATATACACTTTGGTTATGATCAATTTTGCTAATTTTAGAAACAATTTTCCTATACAAAAATATAGTATAACTAGTTGTTATAATGAATGTATACAAAACCAAAGCCACAGAGTAAGCCATTATTATTCTTCAGGAAAAAATACAAGTTGTTTTTTAAAAAAATATTTTATTTTTATTTATTTATTTGAGAGAGGTAAAGAGGTAGAGTGAGAGAGAGAGATTGGGCATGCCAGGACTTCTAGCCACTGCGAACTCCAGATGCGTGTGCCACCTTATACATCTGGCTTACGTAGGTTCTAGGGAATTGAACCAAGGTCCTTTGGCTTTGCAGGCAAGTGCCTTAACTGCTAAGCCATCTCTCCAACCCAAAATACAAGTTTTAACATAGTTTCTCATTTTCATCGACCTGTACAGAGGTGAGCATAAAACAAACAACATGCAATTTTAATTTCCAAAGACTCTAAAATCAGGTTGTTTGTCAATAGTACAATGTAACTTTACAACAACTTCCCTGTGAAAATTAAAGGTTGTTGTCACCACAACTAAACTGAGACAGTGTGGTTGGTGCCCAGGAAGGAAGGACAGAGAACCACAAATTTCTGAAGTGAGGCTCACCGACATGGTCCCTTGGCAGAAGCCCGCTGTGTTGCAGGAGAGGGTTGAGAAACACAGCTTCAGTCTGGTGACTCAGGAAATTCTTAATTTCTCAATGCGTTTAGGAAAAGCAGGTGGTTAGGAAAGTAATGGGACTTTATACCTCATTTCTTCACTAACTAGGGTGTTACCCCAACCTCTCCTATTTCCCAGGATCACAGTAGATTCAAAGGGAATGAGGCACATCTCCAAAGATGACAGCTAGTGTTATACCCTCGTGGCAATAGTAAGTGTAATTCTCAAGGATAATGGCAAATTTTGTATCAGCAATTTCTTTTCTCTTAGGAAACCATTCATCCTTCCCATTCCTCTTCTCCCTGCACCTCTCAATGGCTGGGCAGTTGGACAAATTCATACATGGTGAAGAACCGTTTCTCAAAGCTCAGTCCTTGGAGCGGCGGCTCAAAGTCAGTGTCTCGCTCTGACTAAGGAAGCTACAGCGCCCCACAAACTTTCAAGACCGATGTAAATGCGCACTCCCAATTTTCAATGGTTTCCTCCATACAAGGAGCCTTGGGAACACCACATTGAACGGTTCGTACTTAAGAGCATTCTGGAGCGAGAGAACTTAATGCTTCTCTGAGACCGAGCGCTGGTCTTGAGTAACCCAGCATCGCAATAATGGACAACACGGGATGATTATGTTTATTCTTCTCCTTCTCCCATCATGCCACAGTCTATCACTTTCCTTCAAGGGAGAAACTGAGTCATTCTTACTTCTTCATCTTTAATTTACTTTTTGTATTAAATTCTATCCATGTTAAATGTCTTGACCGTCATCCACACTCAATGGGGAACATGTTTAGAACGTATGTACATGAGATATATATTCCATATAAGGGCTACATATTCACAATGAATCTCAAGTATAAACTTTTAGTGCTAGTTCTGAAGTGAATGATGTGAGAAGATATAATTTGACTGCACAAGTTAAAAAATTGAATGTACAACCTCATATTCCCATAGCTCGAGCATAAAGCTTGCAGTGTACTGCAAATAATATTGTATTAATCCCATACTTACCTGTAACTAATGTGTATGTTTTTTATTTTAATTTTAAGTGTTTTTATTTATTTATTTGCATGTATATGCGGCGTAACGTACAAAACAGTCTCTTGTCACTATAAACATGTAACACATTGTGTATCTGGCTTTATACGGATATTGAGAAATCAAATCCGGGCCAGTAGGTTTTATTAGCAAGCACCTTTCACCCCCGAGCCATCTCCCTTGCCCACAAGTGTGTGTGTGTGTATTTAATTTTGACCTTTTTTTAAAATTAGTTTTATACTCAGTGTATACAGTCAAGTTGGTAGCATCGTTAGCCTCCTCCCTGTCCTCCCCCACCCCCTGCGGGGACCCTCCACGCGTTAGTTAGCTAAATGAAAATATTTAATCTATGCCCTTTCCAGCTCATGGGAGGCTCCTTTTTCTGTTTAAAGCTGATAAAACCCACTTACCTAATGAAATGGTCCTCTATCCTTTTCAAATGCAAAGCATATTTTATACTTTTTAAAATCTCCAATGCTCGATCTTAAATAACTTCCCAAGCACAAGATAACCTGGGCCGTTCTGCTTCTTGGGCCGCATCTCTAGCTTCCTCTGGTCAATGCACCAGAGCCACGCTGAGCCTGGAGCAGGTCCTCACCCTGCCCAGCTTCCCCCACTCTGCATTCATTGGCCCATATGCCTGTAGTGACAGATTTCACTCCCTCCTCCTCCTCTTCCCAATGACACTCTTATTGTCTAGCAAGGCAGCACATGTCACAAAATAAAAGCCAACTTCCTTTTCTTTGTTTCTTTGGCTCCTTTTGTGGAAGAAGAAGTTCTCTAGGGGAATGGACAATAGCTGTCCTTTCTTTGTCCTGAAATCCCTTTGTAGCTTGTTGATGAATATGTAAGTCAACGAATAAATCATGCTGAGGTTTATGTCATGGTGACTCATTGAGAAAAAAAAAGTGAAGGATATTATAAGTTAGCAACTTTGAGCTTTACATTCAATGCAAACTTCAAACAATGCTAGGTTTTGCTGGGCATGGGGGCTCACACCTGTAAATCTCAGTCCTTGAGAGACCAAGGTAGGATTCCTGTGAGCTGCAAAGTGAGACCCCGTGACTGTCATCTTGCCTCCCTCCCTCCTTTGCTTTTAGGTTCTCTCTCCTCCACCTTCCTTTGTCTTGTGTATATTTTCATCTGCCCTTTCTGCTTCCATGGCGTGTTCTCAGTCTAATGAAGAATTTCAAACAGGAATTTTTATAACAAGGCAAAAAAGAGTAAAAACAAAAGGACCAGAGCTAAATAAAATAAAATAATAAGAAAGCAGCACACCATAACTCTGAAGCTTGAATGTTGAGAAATTCACTGGGTCACCCCTTCTTTGCTCACTCGCTCATCCCAGGGAAGGCACATGTGGGAACATGTGGGAAGGATGCACATGCTACTAAGTCAGACACTGTAGAGGTTTAATTCTTTCATCTCATCCAGGTAGCCTAAGTCTTCCTTTTTAAATTTATCTTTATTTTTATTTATTTATTTGAGAGTGATAGAGAAAGAGGCAGAGCGAGGGAGAGAGAATGGGCGCGCCAGGGCCTCCAGCCACTGCAAACAAACTTTAGACGTGTGCCCCCACGTGCATCTGGGTAACGTGGGTCCTGGGGAACTGAGCCTCAAACTGGGGTCCTTAGGCTTCACAGGCAAGCGCTTAACAGCTAAGCCATCTCTCTCCAGCCCAAGTCTTCCTTTTAAGATCTAACTCTAACTTTGCTTCCTACCTTCTTCAAAAATAGCTATTCAGTTGATTTTTTAATAACATAAGTAAATTATTGGTCCTTCCCAAAAGTCTAAGACTGCATACCATGCAAGTGTATTGTATGTTGGCCATGTACAATCATGGTCTTTGTCAGTGCTGAAGCAACCAGGATACCCAAGTCTTGTATCATTTTTTTAAGATGTTTCATGCCTTCCAATTCTGGACACGTTATACTAAAAAGTAGCAGCATAAATCTATTTCTCCTTTCTCATTGATGACTTGCATAATTAATTTAAGACATTCTGAAATACCTGTACATCAGTCAAAAGTATTAATTTATCACTGATTAAACAAGTATGAAGGGCTTCACGTTTTAATAACTGGTTGAAGGCAACTTTCATACACATACATAATGTGCTTTGATCATAATCCCTTCCCATTGATTTTTATTTTCCTCTTTTCCCATTCTCGTTCCCTGCACCCCTTCTTTCCAACTAGTCATTCTTCTATTTGGATATCATTTTTCCTTCCTCCATTATTCATGAGGACATGCTGTTGGCCCAGTATTGCTCAGGTCCCATGCAGGTAATGACAGTCATTACGTGCTCATGACTCCGACAGATATTTTATGTCCGGGATACAGATGGATCCCGTGTTTTCATTTGCTACAAAAATATTTTTTCATTTAATGCTTGGGATCTTAATACAGAAATGTGGTAACTCCTTTAATCTTTTCACTATATTTAGACCTTATAAACTCTACAGTCAAGTGATAAATTATCATTTCTTCTGAGTTTAGCTAAAATAGGTTAAGCCATTCTAATCAAAATTAGAGTTAGAATATATAGCACACGCAGAAAATCTAAGCATTATGTCATCTCATGACATTTAAACCTTTGCTCATGTGCAAAAACAGTTTTGAGAAGTTTCAAACTCCAATGAATTATTTTGAGTTGATGTTTGAAAATTTTAACATAAATTGCAAAGGATGATTTTGCTTCAAGTGTGAAATTTCTTTGTCATTTAAAAGATAATCCAGTTTTAAACATTTTTCAGAAAAAGTGCAAATACACTACCAGACACTCAGGTGTCTTCCTTCCCCGGTGGTGCTTTGATTCAGGTGTTCCCCATAATCTTAGGTATTCTGAATGCTAGGTCCACAGCTGATGTCAATTTGGAAATTAAATCCTCCTGAAGGCAGTGTATTGTTGGGGGCGGGCTTATGGGTATTACAGCCAGTGTCCCTTTGCCAGTGTTTGCACACTCTCCTGTTGCTGTTGTCCACCTGATGTTGTCCAGGAGGCGATGTCCACCCTCTACTCATGCCATCATTTCCCCCTGCCATCACGGAGCTTCCCCTCGCATCTGTAAACCAAAATACACCTTTTTTCCCCACAAGCTGCTCTTGGGTGATTTCTGCCAGCAATGCGAATCTGACTGCAACAGATGCCTTCCAGAACCATCACCACTCTTAAGGTTGCAAAATGACAAACTCATGTTTTCACAATTTCTTTTGCATTTATGGCTGCCATTCCTTTGTTAAACATAGCTTTTACATATATCCTATTTATTTTTTTGGTTATTATTTATATCCGTATGGACTCATGAATCCTTATTTTCTTCATTGGGTTGTAATTTATTCCTTCCTTCATTTTCTCTTTATTTCTTTCTTCTACCTTCCTTCCTTCCTTTTTTTCTTTCTTCTGTCTCCTTTTTGTGCAGAGATGGAGGGGTCTCATGAACCACAGGCTGTCTGAAACTCATTGCATAGTCAAGGTTGGGTTGACCTTAAAGTACCGATCTTCCTCACTCTACCTCCCAGGCACTGGGGTTACAAGAGCAGACCACCACACACAGCTTGCTGCTTTCATTACTTGTTTTCACTGGGCTCCTGAGAGTCCCTTCCAGATGGTACCTGTACATTCTGACACACTCCATTATCTAGAGGGCTTCCATGTTTTCTAGGCTAAATGGCTTTGTAGGCTGCTCTGGTACCTTATAATTCTTATTGTGGGCGACATGGTGGCAATGTCTCTACTGTCTGTCTGTCTGTCTCTCTATACTGGAGCCCTTCAGTTCTTCCCTTGTGTTTACATTAACAGCTGCACTGATGAAAAGTCTGGTGTGTGGCAAACATGAAATCATTGACAGTGCAAGGTCAAAAATTTCAAGAGTCATATTACATTGTCACTTTCTTCTCTTACCTGGCTTTGAGGATGGACTAGCTCATTTCACAAAGTAGTTTCAGTTAAATATTTTTTATCATGACTTGACAAATTTCTTCCCAAGTTGCATTTTTGTGCAGTGTAGGACGCTGATGGTCCATTCCTCAGTGTGCTCATTACCTACAGAGGACTAGTTCCTGTTTCCATCTTATGGCTTCCCACCCGGTTCTCACTTTGATTTCCTTTCTACATCTCTGGTAGTTAGTAGTTTCTTCTCTGATGTTAGCTACTGTTCTTCATTGTGCTTTCCTATATATATATATATAAATATGGTGCAGATTCTCTTGTCTGCTTACATTTCTGTCAGTTACTTGTGCCTGTGTTATTCCCTTGGCTGTTTTGTTTTTCACTTGCATTTTGGGAAGGAGAAAAAAACAAAAATGTGTATGACAAACTCCCTTGCTTTCAGAGGCACTTAAAATTGTCTATTCATGCCAACTAATTTTTCACACTATGGGTCCTTGCTAAAATGCTATTGAATTAAATTGACTAAAGCTTTTAGATATGCAAATTTCCAGCATGTCCAGGAAAACATAATGACAATTAATAATAGCCTGCTGGCTTATTCTTCTCGGGAGGCATTTGAGAAATGGGATTATGGTTTATCTTAGATCAGGATCTGAAGCTGCTTTATAATTCCCTGGGCAACATGGTGGCAAGGTCTCGACTGTCTGTCTGTCTCTCTATACTGGAGCCCTTCAGTTCTTCCTTTGTTTACCTTAACAGCTGCACTGATGAAAAGTCTGGTGTGTGGCAAACATAAAATCACTGACAGTGCAAGGTCAAAAATTTCAAATGAGTCATATTGCATGTCACTTTCTTCTCTTACCTGGCCTTGAGGATGGACTAGCTCATTACACAAAGTAGTTTCAATTAAATATTTTTCATCACAACTTGACAAATTGGCTCCACTAAATTTCCAAACCGGTTTGTGGAGGCGGGGAGAAGCACATGTGCTTATCTCCAGGAGGCCAGGAACCACTTGGTGCATCCATGGGGTGAAGTGAAGACCACAGGTAGCCGAAGCTTGGAGACAGTCGCCTTAGACAGAGTGTGTGCAGCTCGCTGACGCCCTGGTCCTCACCCCTCCTGTGGCGCAGAGTCACCTAGAGCCTGCACACCAGTACCAACGTGACTGATGGAACCTTAACCTAAGGGACCTGGAGCGTCCTCCCTGACTTCCTCCCGCTGGGGCTGTGAACGAATCAGAGGGTTTCTGGTTGAAAAGCAGGCAGTCCATGAATCTGCCCAGGAAAACAGCCTACAGTGTTCTCAGAAGTTTTCCTTCCCAGGCTCATGGGGCTCCCTCTCTGTTGAGGAGCCTTTAGAGAGCTCATTAAAAGCCACAGCTGGACAGCTGCCTCAGGCACCTTGGTGAAGATGAAGAAAAAAAAAAAAAAACTTTTTAATTGATCTCCAAGGGATAGAAACTATAGCAGGATTTTAAAAGTAAGTGTTGCGGAGGGGGTGGGGTGGGAATCTCCTTATGGGGCTGATTAAAACTTTGCCACTGTTAATTACTGCAGCCTTACTTTGCAGGTAACTGCTCAGGAGTCCTTTGGGGTCCTTGGTCTTTAGGTTAAAGTCCTGATTACTCAGCTGCAGGGCTCCCAAGTTGATGTTCTCCTGGAAGGTGGAGCTTCCTCTTCCTGGAGAGCAATAATTCCAACCTCTTGTCAGTGAATCAAGCTCCTTCCTGATGCACATCTTATATGCATTTTACCATCTGCAGAGTTCTTTTGTGGATAGGAGGTACTAGGAACAGGCATGAGGATTGTGTGCTGGACTTCATGCTGGACTTTCTTCAAGCAGAAAAATAAACAAGTTTTGGGATGAATTTTAAATTCTGGAACTCTTCCTCATTTGACCTTGTATATAAGTTATTAAACCTGATTGAAATTATTTCTTCTTTATGCACATGGGGGTAATAGACATTCACTTTTACTTATTATTTTGATACTGTAAAAAGAACATAAAGGATATAAGCTATAATTTCTTCATATTAACACATTTCCACTTTTCATATTTAATGTGTCTAGCATATGTCTGTCCCAGCTGCCTTCAAACCCAGGGCTAACTCCACCATCCCCTCAGCACATGCTCCATTTAGGTTCCTTTGCTGAGGCACAACATCATCTTTTCAAATAGGTAGTTACTAATTGGTGTCAAATTGTCCAGGCCTCCCAGCTCCTCTGAGAGCCTTTGCCAGGACTCATGGCACAGGGAGTATTTGGTATTAATACGTTGCAGTTTAGTGTCAGTTATTTTACTTGTTGCATTGACCAACTACCTGTCAAGAAGCAGCTTAATGAAGGAAAAGTTTGCTCTAGTTTACAGTACAGGGGATCAGCCCATCATGGCGAGAACAGAATGGGAGCAGAAGCGGGAATTTGGCTGTTCTCTGCAATCAGTCGGGATGAGAGAGAGAGAGAGAGAGAGAGAGAGAGAGAGAGAACCGGAAGTGGGGTCAAGCTTGAACACCTCAAGACTCCCCCCCCCCCGTAACACAGTTCCTCCAATGAGGCTCCACTTGATAAAGGTTCCCCCACTTTTCCAAAGTGCACCATCAACTGGGGACCAAGTGCTCATATGCGTGAACCTACGGAGGATGTTTTACCTTGAAACCAGCACTCAAATTTTTGCTGTTTCTTCAGGACGCAGGTGCCAAGACTTGATTAGATGTATCAGAGGTTTATTATGGAAGTATAAGCAAAAACGAAGTCTTACCCAGGGAAGGCTGCCAAAGCCATCCAATGCACATCTGCTTTTGTAAAGAAGAGGTAGCAGGAAATAAGCAGAGCATAGGAGTCAAGCAGGGTCACAGCAGGAAAAAGATGGCACGAATGACGCTCATTGGAGGAAAGTTTAATAAAGTGACTGTGAATGAGGACAAAGGACACGAGGAGGTGCCAGGGCAAATCACAGTGCAGAATTCTGGCATGGTGACAAAACTCCTACAACTTTTTAGCAGAAAGGAGAAGGGGGATTGTTGTTACAAACCAGAACTAAGAACTACCAGAAAGGATTGACCTGGTAGGATCAGGAACACAGAGTCAGTGGGAGCAGTAGATCCTCTCCGCCCTCTTTTGGATCTCTTTCCCTCCAGTACACCGAGCCCAACTGGAAGACAAAGGGCAGTAGAGCCCGTGCGTCGCCAGCCTGGCAGAGGCGCTACCGTTCCAGTGCGCCCTCAAAGAGAACAGGGCAGGGGAGGGAAAGAACTCAAGAGATGAAAGAATGAGTACTGCCTCGCTTGCAAAATGGAACGACACAATTAGAAAGCCACTGTTGTTCAGACTGCTTACTAATCAATTGAAGCAAGCAATGAATGCTAAAATACCTATATAAAACATATTACAAGAAAGGCTCCTCAGATAGTTTCCCAGACACATGCAGAAGATTACTTAATTTTCAAGAGTATGAGGAGATCTCTTCCTAACGGAGTCAGTTATGCAGTTAGCAAACTTTGTGTCATTGCTCGTAGGGCACACTGATGACATGTGTCTCCTTATGCACTTGTGGGGACTCAGCATAGCCTGTGCAGGATTCTTTTCCCCAAAGGTCAACTCAAACATAAAAATGAAATCCCAAACTTTAGGGCATTTCTACAAAACAGCCAGCCTGTCCTCTGCCCAGAATGACAGTGATGTAAAAGACAAAAGAAGACAATCCTTTGTGATGAAATGAGACCAAGCAATGAGGAACTCATGAGTAGTGACCGATGTTTGATCAAATGCTGAACTGAAAATAGATCCAAAATTCAGCCATTTTATGTGTTATTATTTTACCAACGCTGAATTTCAGGCATGTGATCATAGTGTCGTGTTTAATGTTTTTTTTGTGGGTGATAATTTTTTTACGTTGTTCTTGGGTTAATAGAAGAGATATTCTATAAATTTTTTTTAATTTTTTTGTTCATTTTGATTTATTTAAGAGTGACTGGACTGGACAGATGGCTTAGCGGTTAAGCGCTTGCCTGTGAAGCCTAAGGACCCCAGTTCGAGGCTTGGTTCCCCAGGTCCCACGTTAGCCAGATGCACAAGGGGGCGCATGGAGTTCGTTTGCAGTGGCTGGAAGCCCTGGTGCGCCCATCCTCTCTCTCTCCCTCTATCTGTCTTTCTCCCTGTGTCTGTCACTCTCAAATAAATAAATAAATAAATAAATAAATAAATAAATAAAAAAGAGTGACAGAGAGAGAGAGAAAGAGGCAGATAGAGAGAGAGAATGGGCGCGCCAGGGCTTCCAGCCACTGCAAACGAACTCCAGACGCGTGCGCCCCCTTGTGCATCTGGCTAACGTGGGTCCTGGGGAATCGAGCCTCGAACCGGGGTCCTTAGGTTTCACAGGCAAGCGCTTAACTGCTGAGCCATCTCTCCAGCCCTCTATAAATTTTTATACATAATGTTTACTCACATTCTAAATGAACATATACATATGTGTATATATGGGTGTATGAACACATATTACGCTTTTTAAGCTCAGCAATATTGACATGTTGAACTTGACAAGTCTTTATTGTGGGTGAGGAGATCCTAGATGTTGTAAACTTTAGCATCACCCCAGTAGATGCCTGTACTATTCCCTGTCATGTCAATCAAGAATATCTCCATTGTAGTAGACGCTGCAAAGACTCAGAATTCAAGCCAGCTGAAAATAAGCTGTTGAGGGCTCATCGCTAAATAAGACATCTCGATCACACCCTCCAAGGTTCAGGAAACACTGCAGAAGAGAGGGCGGGAAGAGGGAAAGGACCAAAGTGTGGGAAAGGGTACGTTTGGACCCTGTCCTCTGAGCATCAAGCGACCTCACAGAGCTTACTGGTACTCCCCCAAGACCCCAGTTCTGAGCCCACCAACATTTTGACATGGAGGACAGAGGAGAACAGAAGGAAAGAGACATTAAAACAGAGGAAGGACTCCTTGGAAAGAGGAGAGTGATCAATGGAATGGAGGTGAGAGGGGTGGGACAAGAGAGGGCAATGGGGTGGGGACATGATCAAATTATATTACGTATTAAAATTCTCAATAATTAATGTTTAAGCATATCTCCAGGCATCACTGCATGTCCTCAGTGGGAGGTTTAAAAACTATTCACTGACAAGATATATATGTGTGTGTGTGTGTGTGTTCACACACATATATTTTCCTTGCTGGTCATCAAGAGAAAACAACATAGATAAATGATGAATGGAAAGTTTGTGAGCATGTTAACAATTAGGAATTAGTAAGTAGGAGAAAGAGATAGGAAACCTCTGCACAGTCAGGTGCCTGTAAACCCGTGGCTGCAGCGTTTCATCAACTGAAGAACCATGTTTGCTCTGTGTGGATCCGTCTACTGATGTCCTGAGAAAGCAGGCCAGTCTCGGCATCTCAAACCCACAAATCCACAAAACTCTTCTTCTGTATAACATTTGCCCAGTACTTTTTTAAGGATGTTATTTATTTATTTGCAGAGAGAGAGAGAGAGAATGAATGGGTGTGCCAGGGCCTCTGGCCACTGCAAATGAACTCCAGACACACGCTGTACTCGGTGCTTCCCACTTTTTACGTGGGTCCTGGAGAACATAACCTGGTCATTAAGCAATGCAGGCAAGCACCCTAACTGCTGAATCATCTCTCCAGCCCAACAGCCAGTATTTCTTTTTTTTAAACAAAAAACTTCTACCACTCTCTTATCTCTGGAACCTTACCTCAACTACAAGTTTAACATTTTTTTCATGCTGTATTCCTCTATGGAATATGTTAGTCAGCCAATTCCAGATGAGAAGGTTTTCATATTTCTTAAATAAGAGTTACATGATCACAGATGTCTTGATTTTTAGCATGACCAACATTTTATTGTGTTGTAACTAGCTATTTTTTCTGTCAGTTATTATCATGGATGCACAAACTTAGCCACTTTTTCCATCTTTTTCATAGTTGTGCCATTCCCTGTAATTCTTACCTTAATACTCTCTGGAGCAGTCTAATGTATAATTCAGCAAACAGCATCTCTTTCATAAGGTCACTCATTCACATTGAATACCTGTTGCATGGAAAGTTATTTAGCACTTAGGCTTTGTTTGCATATGGACATCACCACTTTCTTACGTTTAGAAACGCCAGACAGTAAGGTATGCGAGCATCGGGCTTATGAGTCATCTTAAAAATGAAATTCAAAGTGAAAGCCCAGAATTGTGGAAATGTGGCTCTGGAGTGTACCTTCTGAACTGAAATGCACATATAAGGTGACTCAGGTTTTATGTAACTGGACATGTCCACAGAGGACCTCGGCAGCATCCTGTGTATTGATTTGGGGTCACAAATAAGTGTTACCAGGTAGGCATATTGACAAATAATCTGTGCATAATGAGAACATACTAAAATATTCTATGAACATACTACACAAGCAAAAAAGTAAAGGCATTTGAGATTCATATGCTACCCTAACGTTTTAATTCATTAAATTTTTGTCTATAATATAAGAAGCTTTATTAGACAGTCAGGACTCCAGACTTAAGGCAAACATGTTGCTGTGGTGTGGGTAAGCATGCCTTAAAGGGCCGTGTGTTAAAGGCATGGTCCTCAGACAGAGATGCTATAGGTGAGTGGTGGAAACAGAAGAGGTGGGACCTAGTGGACACACCTCCAGTCACAGAGAGCATGCCCTTGAAAAGCAGAGAAGGACCACTCGCCCGGCTTTCTCTCTGTAGGCTCTGCCCAGCATGGGAGCTCTTCTGTCTCTTCATTGCCAGGAGGTGATATCTTGCCACAGGCCCAAAGCAACAGGTCCCATAGTGAACTGAAACCTTCTAATCAGTCAGCAAAATAAGCCTTTTCTGGTTATAATTGGTTGCCATGGATATAGGTTTTACAGTGACGGGAAGCTTGCTGACACATGTTGATACTATACAAGGAAATAATGAAAGTGCAGTGACTGCAGCAGTGAAAGACCAGGCGAAAACACTCCAGGGCGAAGCTGGAATGAGATGGACATTTGAATAAAGGCACAGCTGGAGGCACTGAGAAATGCTGAACTTCTAAGTAATGCATGAAGCCATAACCAAGTCGAAATCAGGTACTTACATGAGTCACCAGGAAAATGAAAGGGCTGAACAACAGCCATTGTACATCTGATGCATTTACTGTATAGTTTTAAACCATAGCAGAAGAATATTTTAAAATACAGTTCAGTAACAATTTTTCTGGAGTGAAAGGCATGAACTTAGAGATTGAAAAGCAAAAATGATTCCTGGGAAATGGGCACAGAATGGCACAAAATGATACATCTTAGTAATGCTGCTGCCTTACAAAAGTAAAGAGGAAATCATGTGATTCGGCCAAAAGCTAGTTAGTTAGCCCTTGGCAGGTGGAGAGAGAGGTTTAAAGGCAAGTGGTAGGGACTGCTCCAGTGTGTAATACACTGGAATTTCCAGGTTCTTGTGTCTCAGAACAAGAAATTGGTCAGGGCCACACAGACAGTGGTAGAAGAAGAAATAGTTTACTAGTAGAGAAGACAGTCCTAAGAAAGGAGGCGGGCCAGAGCTGGGAGGAAGAATGGAAGCAAATAAAGAAAAAAATAATAATTAACAAAGCCTGGGACAAAAAGAAGATAGGAGATTATGTAGTGTTGACTTCCTTATCTTTTTTTTGTTGTTTATTTTTCTTTATTTGAGAACAACAGAGAGAGAAAGAGTGAGAGAGAGAGAGAGAGAGAGAGAGGGAGGGAGGGAGAAAATGGGTACACCAGGGCTTCCAGCCACTGCAAACGAACTCCAGATGCGTGCACCCCCTTGTGCCTCTGGAAAACGTGGGTCCTGGGGAACTGAGCCTCCAATCAGGGTCCTTAGGCTTCACAGGCGAGCACTTAACCACTGAGCCATCTCTCCAGGCCTTGACTTCCTTATCTTTAGAATCTGGAGTTCAAAGTATTCCACTTATATCTGGACATCAAATAAAAGACATGAGGAGGACATTGTCTTGGTAAGAATTACCAGCAATATAATATGACCAACTAATATCATATTATTTAGAGGACAGGAGAGTGAAGGAGGCAGGTAACAAGCACATAACCAAATTTCATTATTACTCATAGTAATTACCTACCTTTTGGCAGATCATTAGTTCAATGCACTGGACCAGGAGGTTAAGAGTGACATCCACAGGCTGGGGAGCTAGCTCAGTGGGCACAAGTGCTGTCCACAGAAGCACGAGTTCAATCCCCAGAACCCAGCTAAGACGCTTGACGTGGTGGTGCATTCTTATAATCCCAGGGTTGAGGAAGTAAATCCCAGTGTGCAGGCAGTCTAGCCTATTTAGTGAGTTCTAGGACAATAAGAGACACTGTCTCAGGCTGGAGAGAAGGCTTAGCGGTAAAGCGCTTGTCTGTGAAGCCTACAGACCCCGGTTTGAGACTCGATTCCCTAGGACCCACGTTAGCCAGATGCACAAGGTGGCGCATGCATCTGGAGTTTGTTTGTAGTGGCTGGAGGCCCTGGCACACCCATTCTCTCTTTATCTGCCTTTCTCTTTCTGTCTGCCTGTCGCTCTCCAATAAATAAATAATCTTTTTTTTAAAAAAAAAAAAAAGAGATACTGGGCTGGAGAGATGGCTTAGCGGTTAAGCGCTTGCCTGTGAAGCCTAAGAACCCCAGTTCGAGGCTCGGTTCCCCAGTAAACCCATGTTAGCCAAATGCACAAGAGGGCGCATGCATCTGGAGTTCGTTTACAGTGGCTGGAAGCCCTGGTGCGCCCATTCTCTCTCTCTCTCTCTCTCTCTCTCTCTCTCCATATATATATATATATATATATATATATATATATATATATATATATATATATATATATATATCTGCCTCTTTCTCTCTCTCTGCTGCTCTCAAATAAATAAATAAAAATAAACAAAATTAAAAAAAAAAAGAGATACTGTCTCAAAAAAATATGGGTGGCACCCCAGAAATGACACCTGGTGTCCTCTGGCCTCCACAAGCATGAGAACCTCCCCCCACATTCACAAAAAGAATTCTGTTTCTCCCATACCACTTTTTTTTAGCAGAAAGATCTTGCAATATTTTATTAAATTTATCTTTATGAGTTCCTATGTAAATTCTTTATAGATTACCCTTTCCAATCTGTGCATTTTTATTGCTACTAATTATTATTATAGTCATTAATAAATGTTAATTGTAGGTATTAATGAGTTTCACCGTGACAATTTACTCCATGTACGAAACATGCCGTGACCCTATCTAGCAGCCCCCCTTCAATTCTACTCTCACACTCTCTACTCCCCCGTCCTTCTTCTCCTAGACTACTAGTCTCTGTCCTTCTTTCAGGTCATCGTTTCAGGTTTGTGCATTTCCATATATTAGAGAAAATGTCATGCTTGACTTCCTGTGTCTGGCTTATCTCACTTAACACAGGGATCTCCAGTTCCGTCCATGTTTCTGCAATGACATCATTTAGACTGAATTTTACTGTAGTGTGCACATATACTACGTCACCTTCGTGTACGGATCTGTTCACAGACACCTAGGCCAGTTCCCTACCTTGCCTATGGTGAAGAGTGCTGTGATAAATGTGGGTGTACAGGCATCTTTCATGTATGCTGACTTTGTTTCCTTCAGGTGTATGCCCAGGACTGGCAGAGGAGCTCAATCACATGGTACCGCTCTTCCTTAAATTTTTGATCACTAACAGTGCTCTTGTTTATAAGGACTAGACTATTTAACACTGCCAAGAGCAGCATGTAAGGATTCCTTCCCACCTCTGGCATCCTCTCAAGCATGCATTTTTTTTTTTTTTTTGGTTTGTTTGTTTTCTTCTGATAATAGCTGTTACAGTCAGGTTAGCATTGCTGGTAGAAATCACCTGACCAAGAACAACTTGTGGGGAAAAAAATATTTATTTTGACTTACAGACTTGAGGGGAAGCTCTAAAATGGCAGGGGAAAATGGGTGAAGGTCACCTCCCGGCCAACATCAGGTGGACAAAAGGAACAGGAGAGTGTGCCAAATACTGGCAAGGGGACCCTGGCTATAATACCCATAAGCCGGCCCTTGCCCCCAGTAGGTGTTAATTCCCAAATCCCCATCAGCTGGGAACCTAGCATTCAGACTACCCAAGTTTATGGAGGACACCTGAATCAAACCACCACAATAGCCATCCTACCTGGGTTGAGAAAGAATCTCAAAACTAATTTTTAGTTTTCATTTCCATGATGGTCAGAGATATAATAGATTTTTTTTGGCTATAATAAGGCTGCAGAGATGGCTTAGCAGTTAAGGCACTTGCCTGCAAAGCCAAAGGACCCAGGTTTGACTCTCCAGGACCCATGTAAGCCAGATGCACAGGGGGCACATGAATCTGGAGTTCATTTGCAGTGACTGGAGGCCCTGGCATGCCCATTCTCTCTCTCTCTCTCTCTCTCTCTCTCTCTCTCTCTCTCTCTCTCAAATAAATAAATGAAAATTTAAAAATCTATAATTTACCAAGCTCTCCATGAAATCATAACAATGGAGCAAAAACAATTCATTTATAATAATAAATGGTGCCACACTTAAAGTCACTTATAAAATAAAATAACTTTACAGATTGGTTCATTTTTTTAAATACTCAGTTATATCTGCTGATAAGAGAGGTGGCACCTCTAACAGTGAGACAATATGGTTTACATGATCAATGTACTGAAACTACAATCTATACTGGAAATAACAGCATTAGACTATACCTCCCATTCAGAAATCCCGATCCGTTCTAAACATAAGCTGAAGCCTAGGGGACATTTCCACTATTTTCTTTGAATTTTAAACCATGTCAATAGATAAACATTTTTAAAACAAATAAAGTGCAAAGATATCCTTCAGCTTTTATATAATGTGTTCTTCTGATTGTAAATGTACATGTTTTAGAAATGTGAAGCAAAGAGAACTTATAATAACCAAGACAAGCTACAATGCCATGCTATTCTAATAAAAGAAAGCAAATGACATAATTTTCTGCTCCTTCTTTTCAAGCTGTCATTTTCTTCATTTATTGCAATCATAAAATAACATTTGCCTCAGCATTTTGCATAATCATCTTTGTCTGCATCTTTGTCTTCCAAAGACTTTTCCTGAATCATCTAAGACAATTTTCTAAAACACTATATTTGGGCTGGAAAGATGGCTTAGTGGTTAAAGCACTTGCCTGCAAAGTCAGGTCCAATTCCCCAGGACCCTCGTAAGCCTGATGCACAGGGGTCACAAGCCTCTGGAGTTCATTTACAGCTGCTGGAGGCCCTGGCATGCCCATTCTCTTCCTCCCTCCCTCCTTCCCTCCCTCTCTCTCTCTCTCTTTCCCTCTCTCTCTCTCTCTCTCTCTCTCTCTCTCTCTCTCTCTCTCCTCCCTGCTTATTTCTCTCTCACTTTCAAAATAAAACAACGAAAAAAAGTTAAATTTAAAAAAACAAAACATTACCTTTACTTTCCTTTAAGGGATTTGAAATATAACACATTTAAAATCAATGTAGAGGGCTGGAGAGATGGCTTAGCGGTTAAGCGCTTGCCTGTGAAGCCTAAGGACCCCGGTTCGAGGCTCGGTTCCCCAGGTCCCACGTTAGCCAGATGCACAAGGGGGCGCACGCGTCTGGAGTTCGTTTGCAGAGGCTGGAAGCCCTGGCGCGCCCATTCTCTCTCTCTACCTCTACCTGTCTTTCTCTTTGTGTCTGTCGCTCTCAAATAAATAAATAAATAATTTAAAAAAACAAAAAAAATTAAAATCAATGTAGAGTCCTTCAGGGGCAATCTTTCCAAGCTAAATCTTTCCAAGTTATTACCCATCCCCATAACAATACCATATCTCTTCTTTATTTACTTTTGACAAATGGTTGTAATTTTGAAATCTAGCCATTGTTACTTAGACTTACACCACTAGCTCCAAGATTTTGCTTCTGATTTCTGGCACAGTGTAGCTCAGCATAGTGTGTCAAGTTTGTTGATTTAAAGCACTCTTGATGAGCACTAGCCAGTGCTTGACTTCACACGGTCCTCCTCTTTCGTCTTAGCCTTACTATGCTTGTACCATAGCACTCCTATTTCTGTCCCTTCCTTCACGTTAAAGTTCCTTCCTCATTTCGGTCACTACTCAAACCCTGCACAGTTTTCAAAATTTGGTACGAAGTTTTTACCACTGACTCAACATGCTTTTCTTATTTTTCAGAATTTTTGTAGCATTTATTATTATTATTAACATGGACATATTTTGTATGCAAACATCACATGTTGGTACCATCTTTCCCTTTCTCCCTGCCCCTTTTCTGAAGAGACCTTCCTCATTGGGGGAGCAGGTCAATCGTGCAGGGATTGTGGGTCATGCATTATGGGGCAACAGTCAGTTATGGGGAAAAGACAATGTCTCTGTGCAAAATGTCCTAACTTGTGCCTCTAACAATTGTTCTGCTCCCTCTTCTGCAAAATTCCCTGAACCATGTGGGGAGCATTTTAAGTCTACTTCAGTGATGGGCCCTATTGGTTTGGTAGGTGTTGAGTGTTCTCAGTATCTTTCTCCATCACCTGACATCAGCTTAACTAAAAGCAGTGTTCTTGCTTATTTCCCCAATTCCCCTGTGGTTTCAGCTGGGGTCAGGGTGGAGTGCACTGGGTTGTTTTGCATTTTTTATATATTTATTAAGCAGATTTTATATTCATAATAAGTAATTCAAATGTTTTAAGGTCACAATGTTCTTCATATGTTATATCGTCAGTGAGACTAGAAACTAGGCCTTAAAATATTTTGCATCCTATCTCTAAGCTTATTTCATATAATTGGTGCTCAGTCTTTTGCAAACCACAAGAAATGTCTTGGTCTTAAGTCTCAATTTTTTCATACAAGTGATAGACAGTGCTGGATGGGTGATGGCCCAGGCCCGACTCAGCCCTGACTTTACAATGTCCATTTAGTCACTTAGCATTACTCCTATTTCCCACTAGATGGTACCAACACCAAATAAACTGCTTGGAAAATTGGGAATACATTTTTTTAAAAGAGTGTTAGTGAAGACTTCAAACAGGTTAGTTGTTAAGCATAATGATTATCATTTGAGAAATAAATTAGAAAAATACATTTCTATATGCATGATGCCATCAAGTCAAGTCAATCAAGGAGATATCTATCTATCTATCTATCTATCTATCTATCTATCTATCTATCTATGTAAATCTTCCAAAAATTTCTCCATGTCCTATTGTGGTTTTGAGTTTTGTGTGTGTGTGAAAACACAACATAATACCTTTCCTTTTAGCGTATTTTAAGTGCCTTATACAATACGATTAACTATTGGCATTATGTCATATAGCACATCTCTAGAGCTTATTTATCTTATAAAACTAGAACTTTGTATCTACTGAGCAGCAACTCTCCACTGACCCTGATAACAATCCCTAGTATTTATCCAAGGTATTTAAATTCAACAAGATGTATCCATTAAGTATGCACAAATTTTATATGTCAGTTGTACTTCAATAATATAATCATAAAGTTGTTCTAGCTTTTTTGTTAATTAATTTATTTATTTGAGACAGAGAGAGAGAGAGAGAGAAAGAAAGTGGTAGATATATTAGAGAGAATGGGTGCTCTAAGGCCTCCAGCCACTGCAAACAAACTCCAGATGCCTTGATACCTTTGCACATCTGGTTTTATATGGGTACTGGGGAATCAAACCCAGGTCCATTGGCTTTGCCAACAAATGCCTTAACTGCTAATCCATCTTTCCAGCCCTGTTCTAGTTTTTTTAAATATTTTATTTATTTATTTATTTGCAAGCAGAGAGATGCAGACACAGAGAGAGAATGCATGGGCATACTAGGGCCTCTATCCACTGAAAATGAACTCCGCATGCATTTGCCACTTTGGCATCTGGCTTATTATGTAAGTACTGATGAATTGAATCCAGGCCATTAGGATTTGCAAGCAAATGCCTTAACCACTGAGAAATCTCTCCAGCCCATTCTACCTTTTTTAAAAAAACATTTTATTTATTTGAGAGATAGAAAGAGGGAGAGAGAGAGAGAATGATATGCCAGGGCCTTTGGCTGCTGCAAACGAGCCCCATAGCCACATACTGCCTGGTGTATCTGGCTTAAGTGTGTCCTGGGGAATCCAAGCTGGGTCCCTTGGCTTTGTGGGCAAACACCTTAACTGCTAAACCATCCCTACAGCCCTATGTTTTAGAAATTATAATATAAAACATGAGACTGCTCAGAAGGCACAGTAGTATTTTCAGATACAGATATCTGCTTCTTTTATTCATGAGAACTGGAGTAGTTTTGCTTGTTTGTTTGTTTGTTTGTTTGTTTTTGGATTTTGAGATAGGGTCTCACTCTGGTCCAGGCTGACCTGGAATTAACTATGCAGTCTCAGAGTGGCCTCGAACTCACCATGATCCTCCTACCTCTGCCTTCCAAGTGCTGGAATTAAAGCCATGTGCTACTACGCCTGGTAGAACTGGCGTATTATTTTTTTTTTTTTTGACAAGTTCTGTGTCCTGTGCCACATTCAAAAAGCCCACTGAAGCAAAGAAAGACTTTTCACATGTGATCTCATGAGAAGAGCTGTTATGTAAGCAGGCATGTCTGTGGTTGTGGGGCTATTTGATGAGCGAGAGAGGAAGGTAACAGGCTGCAGGTGGAAGGGATAAGCAATGCTTGCGTCCACGTGAGCCATGATCACGGCGAGGAGATGGGTGATGTGCGAAGTGATGAACCCATGCACACAGGTAAGGGTGGACTTCAGTGTGGGCAAGGAATGTGAGCGCAAAGACTGGGCAGCTTGGAAAGGACAGGAGGAGTCAGCTGTGTGAGTGATGACAGTCTAAGGCTTCTCTCCTGCACCAAATCCAGGCTGGCCTGCACTCCATGCTCTTGAAGTGTGCTAAACATCTGTTTTTTGACCTAAACAGCTATGAGATCTGTGGAGCCAGTTAGGATGGTGTGGAAGTTCATCCCAGCCTCTGAAGCCAACTATGGCACATGACAGCAGCGTCTAAAGCAAGTCACTCGCAGCTGATCTTTGTGGAATCTGTCAGCGACACAACTATGCAGGCCTTCGAAATAAGCACCTTAATGGAAGCATTTAAACATATTTAGAACACTGTTGGGAAAAGCCCATGAATGGGTCCAGGAAACCTCTTTCCAATATACCTTTTTTTAGAAGGATAAATCTCCCTTAACCCTTGACTTTGTTCAGTTTAACAATGTGAAATTAACTCAATACCAAGGCTTTCAGGACACTAAGAGGACCAAGGCAGGGATCCTACTCTTCTGAGCTCAGAGACACTACAGGACAGAAGACCGTGGCTCAGATAGTGGCTCAGAAGAGGGGCCACTTTCAGGTAAAATTCCAGAAGGAGGTGATGTCCAATGGAATAGGAAGGATGTAAGATATCAATAGCTAAAGAAAACAGGATGGTGTGGACTCAGTAAATAACCTGAATCAAGACAAAGAGACCTGGAGCATCATGCGTGTCTCAGGAATTACAGAGAGCTTGCCAACAAAAGTTGTAGTGGCTAGTGTCAGAGGTAGATGCTAGAGAAAGGCCCAGGTAGGAACAAGTCAGGGGATCATGTGTTCGAGAACAACGGCCTTGTCTGTGATTACAGACAATAGAGACACGATGTGTTTTACAAAGAAAACTATTATGGATAGGTTAGCATTTTGGTTTGGTGGGTAGTGGTATATTTTATCTGAGAAACAACTATGTAACACTGTTTTTAAAGGGAGAGTCTCACTCTAGCCAAGACTGGCCTGGAACTCACTTTGAGGTATATAGCATTTTTTAAAGTAACATAAAATGTAGAAAATAGGAGACAATCAAGAAAGAGGAAGGGGTGAGACAAAAATCTTACATTTTGCCCATTCCTAGACAAACTCTTCCTGAAATTTAGTAGCCACATTTCCAAGTGTCTTCTTAATAGAAAATGGTCATTGATCTCATAGTCTCAGCAGATCATGGTAATATCTCGATGTTTCAGTCAAAATGTGAATCAAAAAGGAAACTGCTCCAAATGCCAAATATACTCTGACAGCTACATGAGCTCTTTCTCAGCAATAAGCTCCATCGTTACCCTGACAACCTTCATAACAAAACTCGAGGTTGATGGAATTGCTCAGATCTAGGAGTCATGCCACATCATTTGATACTGTGCAGTTGTTCATGTTAAGTAAGTGATAAACAGCTTCCTGTGCCAAATGTTGTACACCACAAATCCTGAGTTACCTAAATCTTCCAGTTCCATGTAACATGCTTCCTTTGTACATACACTTACATGTGGGTTGAGATAGGCCTAGAGCAAAGGCTTTTCTAAATGAATCAGAAAGTGATCAAGAGTAGCCGGGCGTGGTGGTGCACGCCTTTAATCCCAACACTCAGGAGGCAGAGGTAGGAGGATCACTGTGAGTTCAAGGCCGCCTAAGATGACATAGTGAATTCCAGGTCAGCCTGGCCTAGAGTGAAACCCTACCTTGAAAAACCAAAAAAAGAAAAAAGAAAATGAACAAGAGTGAAAAAGGAAAAATACACTGTCATATTTTATCACTAATTAATATTCTGCCTCAATTTATGGTTTCTACCATAGTGTGAGGAGTCGGTCAATGAGACATATATCTGTTCTCTCAAACCCTGTTGGGCTATTTCCCTTTATTCAATTAATATGCGACTCACCTATCCTGACCTCATCCTTCCTGTATAAATGCTTCTTTTTTTCATTTTCCATAAAAATATATGCACACTAAATACGTGAGTATTTCGTGGGGTCACATGACACAAATTTTTGTGCTTACTTATTGGTGAACTACTTATCACTCTATATATTATGAGACAGTTGCTATGTCATTTTATCTAGAACACCCTTCATCACTTTCCTGAATTCTCCAGCAACTTGCTACACGTTATTCCATTAGTTTTCTATTTTTGACGTGGTAACTCCTCATTTTCTACTATAAGCAAGAGAGTAATGGGATCTCATTGGTTATTTTTATAAAAGCTGGAGAGATGGCTTAGCGGTTAAGTGCTTGCCTGTGAAGCCTAAGGACCCTGGTTCAAGGCTCGATTCCCCAGGACCCACATTAGCCAGATGCACAAGGGGGCGCAAGCATCTGGAGTTCCTTTGCAGTGGCTAGAAGCCCTGGTGTGCCCATTCTCTTCTCCTTCTCTCTGCCTCTTTCTCTTTGTCTGTCACTCTCAAATAAAAATAAAAAAATAAAATAAATAAATTTAAAAAATATCTGATATAGTTCCTTAGTAAAAATACCCTCAACATTGTTGCCCCTTTTCCAGGTCCATGATGATCCAGTTCTGGTCATAACACTTTTGTCCCAAATAAAAACAACATCTGGAGAGATGGCTTAGCGGTTAAGCGCTTGCCTGTGAAGCCTAAGGACCCCGGTTCGAGGCTCGGTTCCCAGGTCCCACGTTAGCCAGATGCACAAGGGGGCGCACGTGTCTGGAGTTTGTTTGCAGAGGCTGGAAGCCCTGGCGTGCCCGTTCTCTCTCTCCCTCTATCTGTCTTTCTCTCTGTGTCTGTTGCTCTCAAATAAATAAATAAATAAATAATTTAAAAAAAAAAAACATGTTGGGCTGGAGAGATGGCTCAGCAGCTAAATGTGCTTGCTTACAAATCATGCTTACCTGGGTTCAATTCCTCAGTACCCACGTGTGGTGGTTTGAATATGAATGTATATCCACAATTACATTTTTTTTATTTATTTATTTGAGAGTTACAGACACAGAGAGAAAGACAGATAGAGGGAGAGAGAGAATGGGTGCGCTAGGGCTTCCAGCCTCTGCAAACAAACTCCAGACATGTGCGCCCCCTTGTGCATCTGGCTAACGTGGGACCTGGGGAACCGAGCCTCGAACCGGGGTCCTTAGGCTTCACAGGCAAGCACTTAACTGCTAAGCCATCTCTCCAGCCCTCCACAATTACATTTTTAACTAAGGTTAACATTCTTACCTAAGGCTCTAGCAACCTGCTGGAAGGGGAATCACTCAGAGGGTGGATATTTTAGTCCATACTTTTGGTGTGTAAAAAGCCAGTTTGAGCCTTGTTGTTCGTGTTTGCTAACAGTTTGGTGGTGTCTCTGTGATATGGATCTGTGGAATTTAGCCAGCTTCTTCTACCATTAAAGGTGTTTGCCCTGGATTCTCTATGCTTGAAATAAGGCATCTCCTCCTATAAGCTGCTCTGGTTGGATATTTGTACCAGCAATGAGAAAGTAACTAAATACAAAGTTGCACATGCATCTGAAGTTTGCAGTAGCAGGAGGCCCTGGTATGCCCACTCTCTGTCTCCTCTTCTTGCAAATAAATAAGGTTTTAAAAAACACAAACAGGGGCTGGAGAGATGGCTTAGCGGTTAAGTACTTGCCTGTGAAGCCCAAGGACCCCGGTTCGAGACTCAATTCTCCAGGACCCATGTTAAGCAGATGCACAAAGGGGCGCAAGCATCTGGAGTTCGTTGGCAGTGGCTGGAGGCCCTGGCGCACCCATTCTCTCTCTTTCTCTCTGCCTCCTTCTTTCTCTGTTTATCACTCTTAAATAAATCAATAAAACACAAACAGAACAATGTCATTGAAGGCTTACTCATTGATCTCCATTACTCCAAATACTTTGAATTTCCTTACTGTTTTCAAAATAATACAATGGCACAGGCACTACTGGACTTTCCATAGGCAGAAACAAGAGCAACAGGGTGAGGCTCATTAGGTCGTTCAAGTTCACACAGCAGAAACTGGAACAGTGGTTGGTCCCAGAGCCTGTGTTGTTGTGGTCACTGTCCTCTTCCCATCCTGACTTTCCCTGCTCCTCCTTCAGGTTTTGGAGGAAAGCTGCCTCTCTGCCCAAGCACATCTGGACTTGTGATTCCTCACTTGCTGCGCCTACCACACTGCCCTCTCTGATTCCCCTATGGCTACATGTTTCACTTGTGTCATCCATAAGACCCCGATTCTTCTGCTACCTGGCTTCTGGATGGATTTCTCCTGCTAATGGACGGGTCTGCCAATGGAGAAGATAGGGCGGGTGATGGTGGTGGGGAGTGAAATTGAGAGCGGGGCAGCTGGTGGGATTTCTTTCTATTTCTTTTTTTTTTTTTTTTGAGAGCGACAGACACAGAGAGAAAGACAGATAGGGGGAGAGAGAGAGAATGGGCGCGCCAGGGCTTCCAGCCTCTGCAAACGAACTCCAGACGCGTGCGCCCCCTTGTGCATCTGGCTAACGTGGGACCTGGGGAACCGAGCCTCGAACCGGGGTCCTTAGGCTTCACAGGCAAGCGCTTAACCGCTAAGCCATCTCTCCAGCCCTTCTTTCTATTTCTCATTACCTGTTGTTGCAGGTGGGTCTGCACTGCTGGCAGAAATCACCCAACCAAGAGTAGCACTTGGGAGGGAAAAAAAAAATGTTTATTTTGGCTTACAGACTTGAGGGCAAGCTTCATGATGGCAGGGGCAAACGATGGCATGAGCAGAGGGTGGACATCACCTCCTGGACAACATAAGGTGGACAATAGCAACAGGAGAGTGTGCCAAACACTGGCATGGAGAAACTGCCTAAAACACCTATAAGTCCACTGCCAACAATACACTGCCTCCAGGAGGCTTGAACTCCCAAATCTCCATCAGATTGGGAGACTAGTATTCAGAATATCTAAGTTTATGGGGGACACCTGAATCAAGCCACTGCATATGTTATACCATGCCTGCAGCCTAGCTGAGTCCTAGATTGCAGCACTCTCCATATGGTCCATACATCACAGCTATCTCCTCTCAGCTTTGGTGACACAACCTCCACTGTTCATCATCATCATCCCACCAGCTCTAAAGATACATTAGCACTAGACATCCACACGAGCCAGCCCTAATGTGCACCTGTGTCATTAGTGCTTCCACTGAAACCCTTCCGCTTGAACAAGCCAGGTGCACTCTATTTCTTGACAGGAACCTGATTTAGGATGAGCTTATTCTCTTTATTTTCTTCTTGACTTCTTGAAAGGCTGACTTCATCATGTTTGTAATTTGTTTCCCCAGCACACAAATGTCATAAGTAGGAAGAGTGCTTATTTTACTCAATTCTGAATTTTCAGCATATAGTAGCTATTTACTTTATTCATTTATCTATGAACTTATCTATTAAAGAGTATATGTGTTTAGTTGACCCCTAGGTAAATGGAATATCCATGATGAAAAGCAGTGCTTCACAACAAAATATTTTGTGAGGGAGCTGGGGAGTTTGCCTGCAAAGCCTGAGGACCTACATTTGATTCCCTGGTACCCACATAAGCCAGATGAACAGAGTGGTGTATGCATCTGGAGTTCCTTGGCAGTGGCTACAGGCCATAGCATGCTCATCTCCCCCCCGCCCCGCACACCCTTTCAAAATCAAGTTAGTAAAAAAAAAAAAAATCCCTTTTAGTTTGTGAGAAGCAATCTGGTACAAAGAGGGCAGCCTGCACAGGCTCTGAGGGGGCCTCTCCATCCCCACAGGAGCAGAAAGGGGACCAGTAGCCCCACACATCATTTCAAGTATTGGCTGTATTTCAAGGCATGGCTACAATCTGTCAATCAGGAAACTATTCTCCATGAACATATATTTTTACTGAGTAATATTAATGTGTTTTTATTTACAATTAATTCAAACTTACTAGACAGCCTAGCAGGTACAAGCATGATGTTGGATCTTTAAAACATATATATTTATTTACAAGGAGTGAGGGAGACAGTGAAAGAGAAATAGAGAGGAAGAATGAGTGTGCCAGGGCCTCTTGACACAAACTCCAGACACATGTGCCACTTTGTGCATCTGGTTCTACCTGGGCACTGGGAAACTGGATGCTGGCCGAAGGCTTTGCACCCAAGTACCTTTGATTGCTGAGCCATCTACCCAGCCCGGTGTTGCTAGATCTTAATTAAACAACTTATGCTCATTCTTGCTGACTGAATGGAGGTGACTGAAGTTTTGGATACGATTGAGTTTTCAAACTAACCAAATTCGAGGAGTGAGCACTTCCTACATGAACAATTTAATATCAGCTTTTGTCAGTTACGTAGCCACAAGTGTAATTTAGGCTTTGCTTCTCTGCTAATCCCGAGCTGCGCTGTGAGCTCTGGTTGGAATAAGCCTGCTGCTCCTTTTTCTCAGCTTCATGACCAGTAAGTGGCAGGAACAGACACATGACTAAGTTCTAGTCAATAAGACCCAAGGAAAAAGACTACAAGTGTTTCTGGGAAAGAAATATCCTTGCTTTATTGAAATATGTGCCTTCTGTTTTGCTTTTATGCCCTTAGGAATTCTCTTCACAAGGAAGTCAAGGATTTGTCAATAATTCTCGTTTGAACTTGGTAACGCAACTTGATGGAACTTACCAAGAAACCAATTTATACACTACTCAGACACTCATAGGGAAATAACAAGGAAACAAACAGCCCCTTATATTTGCAGCCCCGGTTATGTGCATGAACCAGTCAGTGTGAGATGGTTTTAGGCAGATGAAATTCCAACGTATTGCAAATAAGCCTAATTCAGGAGCACCTTGCTAAGATCTCATACTATCCCAGGCACTGAATAGCCAAGGTCTTTTGGGTCATGTTAGTTGATCCTCATAACCACTGTATAAATGAAGCTGAGCAAGCATAATTTCTCTTGCTTTACCTATGAGGCAATGTTTCAGAAAGTATACATGATTTGTCCAAGGCCCAATAGTAAAAACATGTCTGGAGCTAAAACTTGGATTGTTGCCAGTCTTATCTTTTATTATTTATTTAATTTACATGTTTAGTATTCCAAAAGGATTGTACCATCATAGTTTCAATCATCTGAATTCTTCAGAAAATGATTTCTTTTTTATATGAATGAAATTTTTTTCTAAATGGTCTTATTTATTTACTTGAGACACGTAGAAGGAGGTAGACAGTAAGAGAGAGTGAGTATAGGCCAGGACTTCCTGCTTCTATAAACAAACTCCAGATGCATGCGCCAGTTTATGCATCTGGCTATACATGGGTACTGGGCTTTCAAACCAGGGCCACCAGGATTTGCAAGTAAGAGCCTTTAACTGCTGAGCCATCTCTCCACTCCCAATGAATGAGATTTTAAAGTGTATTTAAAATATATTCAGAAACTAGAGAGATGGCTTCATGATTAAGGCACTTACCTGTAAAGCCTAAGGATCCAGGTTAGTTTCCTCAGTACCCATGTAAGACAGAGGCACATGGTGGTGTATGCATCTGGAGTTCATTTGCAGTGACAAGATGCCCTGGTGCACTCATTCTTGCCTGCCCTCCCTCCCTCCCTCCTTCCCTCCCTCTCTCTCTCTTTCTAATATATTAATAAATAAAAGCTTAAAAATATAAAAATAAAACAATATATATACTTTTGTATTAGACTAAGGAATCAAAATCAGTCCAGGAACCAAGAGAAAACTATTTCTGCTATAAGCGCTGTTTGTATTTATACTTTATTCTTGGCAGTGACGTGTCTGTTTTGTTATTTCTTTTCATTCCTGGGACCTATACTTCACACGTGTCCACCTTATTTCACTAACTGTGCTCCCACACTGCTAACTCATGATTCCATCAATATCCCTTAGCAATTAGCTTCCACACTTGGCCTGTGAAGAAGCAAGACACTCTCTAGGGAGCCACCTTGCACCAGACAAAAGACCCAGGGATCAGAGCCAAGAGATTGGGCTATTGACCTCTTCCCTTCACTGTCTGAGAATATATCATCTATTTCCTATTTCCTTGTTCCTCTGCTTGCAAAATGAGCAAATTCTCCCACCTGATACTTTTTACTTTAAAAGAAAGATAGAATATTCTTAAAGGTGTTACTTGTACTTGGAATAAAGATGTTGAAAATGTAACGAGAATGCCTTTGAAAACCTGCTCGTAGGATGAATTAAGCTCTGACCAATCAGAACAGGTTCTGTTGAATGCAGCTTAAAGAAGGATTTCCTTTGCCATTGGTTATTCTGAAACAAGGATGAGCCTCGGACCTCTGCAGCTAACCGCAAAGGTCCCAGGTAGGACATCAGACAAATAAAGAGGATTACTGCGTTGTGGAAGGACAATCCCTGGAGATCCTTACAATGTGGATGGCTGCTTGCATCTGAGATACGCATGGAAAAACAACAAGCCGGGGAAGAAAAGGGAGATGGCAAAGGAATGAAAAACATGGGGTTCTGAACACAGGGGTCGATGAAGGCCAGTTCATCTGAACACATTTAGTATTTATTCATCCTCTACTCTATACTCATCATTGTAGGTTATAAGCCAACATTTCGACATCAATCATTGAGAAGGGAAATTTGAACTTGGATCAAAATAGGTATAGAAATGGTATCAGAAGGCAAAATATAATTGTGACATGCTTGGTTCACTCAGAAATAAAAGCTAGCCCTCTCTGGAAAGAGAATGTGTACTAACTCGGGAAGGGCTACTTAACAAAAATTCTTGGAAGGAGCTGAGGAATACCTCTAGTCTCTGCCTCCAAGACTGACTCCCAGTACCTGGGCAGTGGGATTGGTGACAGAGCTTCTCCTACCATGTTCATGGGAAATCAAGAAACTCCATGGGATCTTCTGACTGCAATGCTTTAAATGCCTGTGAGACTCCCCAAACAAGCTGACACACCACCATATCTCACCCACTTAGCTCAGTTATGAACTCACTCACAATCTTGGAAACTCCACATTGGGTTGTACACAAAAAAGAATTCTCCTTTAGCCATTGATGTAGTGCATATGCCCTGACAGCACCACCCACGTGCTGAGATGCAGAGAAGCCTGACATTGCTGTGGACACATCATTCTCACACTATTAATATCGAGCTGGGACACTAAAGGAGAAAGGATATGTAGGGAATCAGCAGGCCATCCCTGCTTTCTCATCAATCATAGCACACTAGTCAGATCTGATGGCCTGGCAATGGGCAAGTTTCTTCAGGGCTTCTTTGACTTCTCTATTCCTTAGGCAATAAATGAAAGGGTTCAGGGCAGGGGTGACAATGGCATAGAAGACGGAAATGATTTTGTTCATGTTGAAGGCGTGGATGGCTCGGGGTCGGGCATACATGAAAATGGTGGCTGAGTAGAAGATGGTCACTACCACCAGGTGAGAGGCACAGGTGGAGAAGGCTTTCTGCTTTCCAGTGGGCATGCGTAACACAGTGGCCAGAATGCATCCATAAGAGAGAACAGTGATTGACAGTGGGAAGAGGAAGATGACGAGGGCCAAGATAAAATCAACCAGCTCAGCTACGGACATGTCTGTGCAAGAGAGGTTCAGGACTGGAGAGATGTCACAGAAGAAGTGATTGATAACATTGGGCCCACAGAAGCTGAGGCGGGAGATGAAGTAGATCTTTGCCAAAGAGATGCCAAAGCCAGTGACCCAGGAGCCCAGTGCCAGGCGGAGACAGAGCCCATGGCTCATGATGGTGGGGTAGTGGAGTGGGCGGCAGATGGCCACGTAGCGGTCGTAGGCCATGGCGGCCAGGAGCACGCACTCTGTGCACATGAGTGCAATGAAGAAGTAAAGCTGTATCATGCAGTGAGTGAAGGAGATGCTGTTGTTCATGGACCAGAAGCTGAACAATAGCTTGGGCACTGTCACGGAGATGTACCACGTCTCCAAGAAAGACAGGTTGGCCAGGAAGAAGTACATTGGCTTGTGCAGTGGCCGGTTCTGCTGAACCAATAGGATGATGATCACATTCTCAGTCACTGTCAGAATATAGGACACAAGGAACACCACGAACACGGCAGCTCGCATGCTTAAGCTCCCAGGAAAGCCCACCAGGATGAACTGGGTGACCCGTGTCTGGTTCACCTCCATATCGAATACACGGGGTTTAGCTTTTCTGGGTCGGGGGATGGAGAGAGTCATTTGGTCAGAATCTATAACCTACTTACCACCCTCCATTCCTGCCTTCTCTGCCTTACAGTAGCAATTATTTACTAATAATACATTGTAGGTTAGACAGGTGCACATCGCATAATTAACATAATATATTTCAATTTCCCTGTAACATCTGCACCTACCTCATTCTATGTTCATTTTGATGATGCAACAAACAATGGCTTTTCAGCTTCTCACTGACATCAGGGCAAAATTACATTAGCGTTGAAATCTAAAGCCATGTGCTATTTCTATTTCTTACCCTTCACCAATCCCTCCCAACTACTCCAGTAAATCTCCAGGCTCCATGGTTTGAATTTCACCCTTAACGGATGTACCAGCCTTTTGCCCCATCAGCTGCTCACAATGCAGTAAACTCTTCCCTACAACCCACATATGCCATTGCTTGTTTTTCCTCTACCATCAGAGATGAAGAGGACCTGCCACCACCTTGGAGGTGTGCAAGAAGGTAAGGGAAGTTGGGAACTGTACTGTAAAAGACCTTAATCTCATTCCAGTCCCAAGTCTCTCACTGATTCTCTAAGTGACTTTGAAATCCTATCCTCTCAAAGACTCAGTTTTCCATTTTGTTAATATCTATATCTATATATGTATATATATTAATAAGTGCTCTCTAAAGGATAATGTGGATCAAAATGTAAGTGAGGAAAAAGACAATGACATTTTGTACCAACTGTAAATGACAATGCATGAGACAAGGGCTCTTACCCTACACTAGAGCAGTGAAGATGACTCTATGCCAGCTGGGCACAAGGGCTGTGAGTCAAGCACAGCAGTGAGCAAAACAAATTTGGAGTCCTCGTCAGGAAGCATGAAGTTTTTAAGGGTAAGGATGGGCAACTACTTAAGGAAATAGAAAGGCATCACAAAGTTTGAGATATTTTCTATGAAGATTAAAAGCCCAAAAATAACACTAGTGTGATCTAAAATTTCCCCTTCGGTCTTGGAAGAAGAGACATTTGAACAAAGAAAGGTTCCTTTGAGGAGTTGAGGTGGAGAGCTGCGGTGGAAGGAGTTTCCTGTGGCTGGGAATGGAGCTAGGAGTGGAGAGGCAAAGCCGACAGGGCCCTGCAAGTCCAAAAAGAGATCCGGACAGCGGCCTGAACACTGAGAAGCACGCTGAGGCTCGGAGGTGAGTGCGGCCGGACATCACTGTGACGTGGAAAGAGAGCTGTCCCTTCCAAGCAGACACCAGAGGCATGAGAGTGGCTGTGAGGCGGGCAGGGAGAGCTGTCCAGAGGAAGTGCCCAAGAGGGCAAAGACTACAGTTTCATGGAATCCTTAGTAGCAACGGGGGGATTGAATATACATGAGAGGGGAGAAACAATCAAAGAAAAATCACAGGTAGATGCTTTATCGCGTGAAGAAGGTGTTGCTGATTTACTAAGATAGGGAAAATTGAGATTTTTTAAAAAGCAATTATCTTCATGCTCAAAGAGATGGCAACAGACAAAAATTTGCTATTTTAATGAATTAATTTTTTTTTTTTTTAGTTTTTCAAGATAGGGTCTCACTTTAGCCCAAGCTGAGCTGGAATTCACTATGTCGTCTCAGGGTGATATTGAACTCAGGGTGATCTTCCTACCTCTGCCTCCCAAGTGCTGGGATTGAAGGCATGAGCCACCACGCCTGGCTGTTCTAATGAATTTTAATAGTCTGTTACATCTTCTAATAATGGGTTATTGAGCATGTAACAGATGTCAGGGACTTTGCTGAGTTATACTTTTAATTCAATGTTAGTGAGACTTGGTTATTCTAGTTTCACAGGAGATACTGTGATTTAGACACATTAAGTAACATTTAAAACTTAAATACAGATAAAATCAGAATAAAGCTCAGCTCTATGTGATCTACAGAGATACACCCTAAACTGACTGACTCTCACACAAAGAAAAAAAAATGTCAGATTTTGGTTCCACCAAAAGATTTGCACATTTAAAATGTGCTTGTCTTTTAGGATCTGTTCTCCATTCTGACTCAAATTTTATTATGAGCCCAGGCCACCAGAAATGAACCCAAAAGGAAAAAGGAAAAAAACGACTATAAGAATATACTCAGACAGGCACGTAAAACAGAAATGAACATACAGAAACATCTGCTCAATCTACCAGAGGCAAGATAATCATTGGATAAGCTGTGAAATGTAAGTCAGTGAGAACAAAAGGCATCTTAGGTAGATGAGTCAGAACAGAGGCTTGGAGCAGAGCAGCCTGGCGTCGCTGGGAAAAGATCATACAGTGGCTCTGTAGCTGCGTGGCAAACAGAGTAGATGAACAGAAAGGACACATGCGGGTGGGGAGAGGAAGCGATTCATCAGGGGCCAGGCCAAAAGGTGGTCCTTACATAACAGCAAGGACTTTAAAGAGCCACCCCGAGGGAAGAGGCTAACTTCAAAGTCTACCCTGGATCTTGCTGAGGGAAAATGGATTTGGTGAATAAAGCTTGTCAAACCAGAAATTGATAGACAGACTGGAAGGCACCTACGTGGCAGATCCTTAGAGATACACAAGCAAGAGAGAAACCACAGAGAGAAAAGCAACTTTGAGCTCTTCCAAGATGCTTAACCAAAGAGGGAGGGAGAATACTTGAGGAGGAGATGAGGGAGACTAACTTCCTTACTTCTCACCAACTCATTGGTAATTGATGCACACTAATGGGAAGCCTTATGGTCTCACATGGATTATTTTTCAATATACTCCATTGTCTCTATTTACTCACAGTAGTTTTTAACTGTACCACAGCATACTCAAACAGGTGATCTTTCCTGCCAGATTTCACCAGTGATCTGGACCCAACCACCCTCGCTTCTGTCCATCTTGTGCAAGCTGTAGATGCTGCACTTTCTCTAGTTTTGTACCAAGGTGTGTACCAAGTAATGCAGATGTGATGAAAATACAACCTCAGGCTCTTTAAGACAGCAGTTAGCCTTTTAGTCACTGTCACAAATAAGAGGCCAGAAAGATGTTGATCTGCACCACAGAGTGGTCTGGTGGCATGGTTGTAATATAAAAGTTGGGTCAGGTTTGGGGGGTGCTTAGTTCTGATCCAATGGCAAGGAATGTCTCTCAAAAATAGTAGGAAGGAATTATTCCCTCAGTTTACTGAATAATCCCCTGCACATAGATGTCAGAAGATGAAATCATCACTCAGACTGACTGCTGGAATGAAAGTGGGTGGAAAGGAGCATCATGAGGCATTCAGGGTTTAACGACTATTGTACTGGAAACCGTTGTATTGTGGTAAGAATGCTCAGAGAGGGGACACTTACCTTGGCTGCACAGCCTCTGATGGGGTAGAATATGAAAAGAAATTCTTCACAGATTCTAAAACAGGAAGAGGTAAATAACAAAGATTCAAGGTTTGAATACATGTAAGGAACCCACTCCCTAAACCTAGAAATAGCCAATGGGTACAGATTACCACACTGCTTTCCAGCAGATAGCCAGGGCTACATGAATGGGCATCCCTGGACATTAAGACAACATTAGTGCCCACTGTGGCCCCAGGCTGGATCTTCCAGCTTCCTGGGGCCAGAGCACCCATTGTCTTCCTGGGAAATATCTCAGGGGTTTGAGGGACATCAAGCTGTGAACATCTTTATCTTCTGAGGATTTTATAGAGCATCAAGACTTTTCCTTTGTCTCTGCCAGGACCCAGGAGAAAAGAACCTTGACGACAGCTGTTCATGTCTCTTGTGAGAACCACAAGATTTAGTTTTGCCAAGTGTGACCATCTCATTTGTCTTATACAGTAGTTCCCTAGGGAAACCATGACTTATGGCCACAAAATTTGAAAAGGACCACATTTTATTTACTCTTTGTCGAAAGATGAAGAGGAAAGAAGACATTACCTATCAATATCTACTAATAGCTTTTCAATTAGCACTCAGTCTTGGCTTACTTGAGACAGAATGGCCATCCCAGTGTTCTTAGAGAAACAGTGACTCTGAAAATAGAATGGTATTACTACATTTTACTAAGAGTTTAAATAGAAGAAGCCTTTGTTAAATACTGATGCCGCAATGTGTGCGCCATCAGTTGATCATGATGGGGCATCACCACTACACCTGCCTTTCAGCACCACTTTGCTAACATTTCACATTCTAAGATATAGCTTTAATTTAGCAAATATCACTGATATGTTTGGGAGAACTCTCATGCAGTCCTCACACAAATAACAGCTGTCAGATTCACTGTGGTTTCTCCAAACCACAGCTGGAGCTATTGAAAGTTATCAACAAATTATTGTGGTAAAATGTTTATAGTACTTAAGCAAGTAGCCTTCAACAGTTTCTCCTAATGAAATGAACTATGGAAAACAAATTGGAGCAAGTAAAAATAAGCTATTCCTTTCATATCTCTACTCTCTGTTATCATCAGCTACCAGAAACACTCTGACCTCATTTAAATGGATCATTTGATATTATTTGAAAATTTCTCTTTGTGTATTTAAGCTAGAACATAACCCTCACTATCTAGCTGTACACTCAGTGTAGCAGACAGAGTTAGGTCACTGAGCTGAACTTTAAGACTAGGCACAGTTATGGAGGAAGGTATTTATTGGAGATGGAAGGAAAGTTTCATAATGGCAGAAGAAGTTGCCCTGCTTTCACAGGCCAACTGGGAATGTTACCAATTTCTGGTACTAGGAGTTGCAAGCCAGAGTCAAATGTTTTAGGGATGTGTATAGACAATTGTAGAATAACTTGAGGCTATACATCTTATCTTCCACAAGAGGATTTAATTGGCTTTTATTAGGCAACAATCTTTGGGACAGGCTACCTTCTATGAACTGACTAGCCAATGGGAAGCTTTTCTTTTTGCTGTTTTTCCTCAATCTTGGAGAATACTTCAGAAGCCAAAGCAGAATCAAGGGACTCATGCATGCTAGGAAAGCACTATAGCAACTAACCTACGTCTCCTTTCAAAGAAAAGCTGGGGACAAGGAAGATTCCACCACTTGTAGGAAAGGAAGACAGGCAGCTGCAGAGAGGCTATCCCAACACCAAGTTGTCCATCACCAGCATGTATGTGTGATTGATGGTGCTGTTTCAAGGTATAAATGCCATTGATTGCTTATGATAGTAGGACAACTAAGATCAATGAACTGCCGACATAATAATCAAAAGTCATTATTTCTGTGTTGTTTTTTTGGTCTTAGTTTGATATCTGATGCTATGATGTCCTCTATCTCCATCTTGGAGGATGCTCTCTGAATGTTGCTTTCTGTTGCGATTTTCTCCTGAATTTGCCCTTTGGACTACAATTAAGAAATATCAGTGATCAGTCCTTAGATTGTGTGTTAACTTTGCATAGGTCTGGACCCTTGGAGTTAGGAAGGTTCATTTCCAGACATCACACCGTACTGAGGAGGGAACCAGGTAATTGTCGTTTCGAGGATTGAGGCCACATTTGAGTAGTGAGGAGGTTAGGAAGCAGCACTTGGACGGCATCTTGAAATTACTCATCTGAAGTTGTGCAGGAGAGATGTCCTTGGATTTAATGAAATCCTTTTTTCTTTTTTTTTTTTCCTGTAGACATGATTACAAAGTGGATCACAAGATGTGTCAAAACTCTTATAGAGCACATAGACAATAAATGGCTAGACATGGGTCAGCAGTAGAGCACTTGCCTATCCTGCTGAAGACCCTGGGATCTAAAGCTAAAACCACAAAGATCAAAAAATGATAGATTACGGAATAGCAAACAACAATAGAACCATTATTAATGACTTCAATCAGCTAGAATCTGATTTAAATTGGCTTTATAAACAAGCCTCCTAAGGTAGATGTACAGTCATTTGGGTCATTAGTTCATCATGCCATTGACCAGGTGAGTTGTACTTGGTAACCTGGCAGGTCCATAGACATGGTATTCTATTCTTCTTGGAAGGCAGCTATGATATCTGGTGCTATGCAGTGTTGTAATATCACTTTTCTCAGTAAGGAATACATATTTGAACAGTGGAAGCTTTTGTTTGTGTCTGCTGTTTAACATTATTGACTCAGTTTGGTTCATGCTTATATGGAGGCAATCATATCTTGCATATCTTTGAGTGTTGGAGAACTGAAAAATGGAGAAACGAAATGATCGAATCATTAAAGCATGGCTCACATGTAAAGTATGCCAGTGGTGTAGATCAAAGGCGTATCAAAAATGCCCCTGTTCCCCAGGAAAACCTAAACTGCAATATTTACCCAGTCAGGGACAAGGGAGAACGAAGATTGATTGTACAGAGCTACTGAGTTCCATTATGTGCTCCTTGTTCCTGACAAGTCACCATTCACGATCAGTCACAAGTCAACCAGAAGCTTTTAAAGTTATAATAAAGGAACTACACAGAAGAATTCCATGCATGGCAGTAAGCAGTGTTTAGTTGATCCATTTTAGTGTGATGATATTGCTGTCAACACAAGGGAGATTTATATGTTAAGCATTAGTAGCGACATATTTAACAACATATTTCTATCCTATAATTAAAGAATATCTCATAAAAGGCAGACAAATCATTCTTGAATTGTTCTTCCCTTTTTTTTTTTTTTTGAGGTAGAGTCTCACTACTAGCCCAGACTGACCTGAAATTCATTGTGTTGTCTCAGAGTGGCCACAGTGACCCTTCCACCTCTGCCTCCTGAGTGCTGGGATTAAAGGCGTGCACTACCACACCTGGCGTTCTTCCCTCTTGGCTGAGAATCTTCATGTTAGTCAGCTCTGGACCATTGTGACAAAATACTGAGATAATCAATAAAAAGGGAGGAGGATTCACTGTGGGTCCTGGTTTCAGAGATTCCAGTTCACTGTCACTTTGGGCTCATGACAGGACAGTGCAGCCTGGTCAGAGAACTAAGCAGGAAAGGTCAGTTCACTACATGTTGGCCATGAAGCAAAAGAAAACCAGAGGGGCTTGTGCCCCTCTAACCCCTTCCTTGCTATGCTGCCAGATGACCTGGCTTCACCCCATAAGTTCCTTCCTTCAAGGTTCCACCAACTCCTGATAGCACCAAACTGAGGCCCAAGCTTTCAGTGAATGAGTCTTTGGGGAACATTCCAGTTCCAAATTATCATAATCTTATGGCAGTGTCATAAAACATAAAAACATGTCTGAGACAGAAGTGTCATGTATAAGCCAATTAAAGAGATTACAATTACTGAGGTCTATACTGACTGGTATAGAAATATGCTAATATTTTAATATATAAAATATTTAAAAATATTTTATTTTCACTTATTTATTTGAGAGAGGGAAAGAGGGAGGGACAGAGAGAGAGAGAGAGAGAGAGAGAGAGAGAGAGAGGATGGGCTTTACAGGGCTTCCAGACATTGCAAACGAGCTCCAGATGCATGCACCACCTTGTGCATCTGGTTATGTGGGTTCTGGGGAATCGAACCAAGGTCCTTTGGCTTTGCAAGCAATTGTGTTAACCACTAAGCCACCTCTCCAGCTCAGGAATGTACTTTTTAGACAAAATATACTATCTTGATGACCAGCCATTCCTTTTTTATGGGAATATCCAAAAGGAAGTGAAAAGGGTTCTAGACCTTGTAGTAGAGCAGAGATAAAACAACTGGGTTTGTTTTTAAAATTAGGTGGTAATTTGGTCCATTGAAGAAAAACATTGGAGTTAAATGTATCAGTATGTGCTAAGAGTTAGAAGAAAAGATGAATAATGCCACAATTTTAAAACAGCTATCTACATCTGATGTCTGCTTCATTTGATCAAGTTAAGTGGGTTTGCTAAATTTCTAGGGTGTTTTAACTTGGGGTGTCCACTGTCTGGGGTACTTCAGATACCCTTTGGGTATAGTAGCTTTAACTCCATGAGAACCATGAACTTATGAGTTAATTTCTTTTAGTGTAGCGGCAGCAGGTCAGTTAGTAATGCCGGTTCCCTTCAAATAAGATTGAAAGGGGCTATTATGAAGGTGGCATTGCCTATACACAAAGTCACAAGGAGAAAGATAATGTGACACTATTTATCTGCTTCCCAGGAAGGTGTCATAGAAGGATTGCTCTACATGTTCTAAATTAGCTTTAAGGACCTTCTTTAGTCCCTGTAGGAATTGAGTATGCTTCAATCTCAGCAGCTTCGCAAACTCCTTGCTCTAGTTTCACGGGTCTTCCAACAACTACTACAGAAGACACTTTGTCCGACTTTTCCTGGGAAGATTCCCAAAAATCTCTGTTCACCTCACAAAGGGCACTCATGTCAGACCAAACTGATTCCACCCATGTCTGCTACGTGGAGGATGAAGAGGAGGAGGACGAAGAGGAGGAGGAAGACCCAGCAAACGCTTGGTGTTGAGTGAGGCAGGCCCCAGCATCACGTGGGAAGCTGACAGCTTTTAATACAGTAACTCAGTCTTTGAAGTCCTCTGACCCATCTACAAAGGGGAGCATTATCTAAGTCATAGATTTTAAATACTAAATGAAAAGTTGGATATGTTGCTGAAATGCAGAGGCTAGAACGTAGTATAAGCTCCGGTCCCATACAAATCAGTGGTATGGGTAGTCTGGATAGAAATGTTCCTGAGAAATGCTTAAGCTGAGACAAGCTGTTCACATAAAGGTATGCAAAGCAAGTAGGAGAGGCAGGTGGGATGGGTTAACACTGTGGATGGAGACAAGGCAAAATCTTTAGGGAAATGAAAGAAATCCAATATGACTGGGAGAGACAACATGATTGATGGGTAGATGATGAGCTATGGAGTAAGACAGATAAGAGCCAGGAAATGCAGGGCACCTCGATGATGATATGAACTAAGGATCTTTTATACTAATAGCAACACCAGTAAGTTGTTTGGAGCCAGAAGGACTCTTAATTTGAAAGCACAAGTGCATTCTTGCTGAAGCTGTTGCCATTGATGGAGATGAGGAAATGTGGAAGTTGGAAAAGCAGGGTCACTTTTAGGGTATTCAATGAAAAGTGGTAGGGTTGGATCGATGGCTTAGCAGTTAAGCACTTGCCTATGAAGCCTAAGGACCCCGGTTTGAGGCTCGATTCCCCAGGACCCAGGTTAGCCAGATGCACAAGGGGACACATGCGTCTGCAGTTCATTTGCAGTGGCTGGAGACCCTGGCATTCCCATTCTCTACCTCTCTCTCTCTCTCTCTCCATCCCTCTCTCTGCGTCTCTTTCTCTCTCTGTCTGTCACTCTCAAATAAATAAAAAAAGTGGTGGAGACTTGCATTGTGGTGGCTATGGGAGGGGATGGAGACAAACATGAAGAAAGTAGAATTCAACAGCACTAGGGCACTTTGGGGCTGAGAAAGGGGAGTGAGGAGATAGATCAGTGCGGGCGTCAATCTACTGTCATGAGCAGCTTAGAGAATGACAAGATGTCAACCAAGCAGCGGGATTTCAACCCATCAAGGAAGATAGAGCCACTTTGAAGGCGTTGCACTCATACAATCTGGTAGACAAACATATGTGTGGGATGAAAATATGGATGTGTAAATCATTCACATGTGGATTATGAGAAAAGGTGAGTACATTTCACAAAGACCTTTGAGTGTAAGAAAAGCAAGTTGAGGGGCTGAGTTGAAAGCTCAGTGGATCAAGAGCTTGTAGCACACGTACAGACACCTGAGTGTGGATCCGCAGAGTCCCCGGGAAGAGTTGGGCAGGTGATATGAGCATCTGGAATGCCAGCGCTCTTGTGGCAAGATGGGAGGTGGAGACAGGAGAGTCTCTGGAAGCTCACAGGCCAGCTAGCTGGGCAAAGGAAGTGAGCAAGAGCCCCTGCTTCGAGCAAGGTGGAAGGTAAAGACAAACATGTGAGGGTTCCTGCACACACACACACCAACACACACACACACACACACACACACACACAGATTATTATTTTTAATTTTTTAATATTTATTTATTTATTTGAGAGCCACAGACACACAGAGAGAAATAGAGGCAGAGAGAGAGAGAGAGAGAATGGGCACTCCAGGACCTCCAGCCACTGCAAACGGACTCCACATGCATATGCCCCCTTGTGCATCTGGCTTACATGGGTCCTGGGGAATCAAGCCTCGAACCTGCAACCTTAGGCTTCACAGGCAAGCACTTAACCACTAAGCCATCTCTCTGGCCTGAGATTATTATTTTAAATGTTTTTAACTTTATTTTCAAGCAGAGAAAGAGTGGACATACCAGGGCCCCTTGCTACTGCAAACAAACTCCAGGTGAATGAGTCACTCTGTGCACCTGGCTTTATGTGGTTACTGGGGTGTCAAACCCCAGCTACCAGGTTTTGCAAGCAAAAACCTTTACGTTCTTAGCCATCTCTCCAGCCCTGGCAATGAGTAGTTTTAAAAGCAAAATGAGTAGCTGCTGCTCTGCAGCCCAGAATTCTCCACTCCTGGCCTGGGGCACTGATTGTATGGAAAGTGACAGCCTCTGGGTGTTTGCAGAACCAGCCTTGGGTGGGACACTAAGCCCATGAAAGTTCCCTGGGGGCCAAAGTTTGTAATTTCTCTCAGTCATGGTACACAATGGAATAAGCCATGACAGCCAAGCAGGATTAATTGACTTTTCCAAAAGGTATTTCCCATCCTTACAAATGTTAGGTGTTTCCTCTGGATTTTAGCTTTTCTCCCAACTCTTTCAATTATTTACTTACTTATTTTATTTATTGGAGGGGGGCTGCAGAGAGAAAGAGATAATGGGTATGACAGGTCCTCTAGCCATTGCAAAGAAACACCAGCTGCCTACACCACCTTGTGCATCCGGCTTATGTGGTTACTGGAGATTAAACCTGGATCCTTAGGCAAGCGCCATAACCTCCAAGCCATCTCTTCAGACCCTCTTTTAATATTTTTTAATAGCACTTAAAACTTTAATACTGACATATGAAATGGCAGAAGGCCTCAGATATCCAAAAAATGTTCTCAGCAAAACAAACACTGCTGGAGGTAACAAAGCCATAGTCACAAAAGGCAGTATAGTACTGGCATAAAAACAGACATATAGACCAGTGGACCAGAACTGAAGACCCAGACCTTAGTTCAAGTAACTACAGCTATTTGGTCTTCGACACAGATGCCAACAACATACGCTGGAGAAAAGAAAGCATCTTCAACAAATGGTCCTGGACAAATTGGATAACTACATGTAAAAAAAATGAAACTAGACACACTTCTATCACCATGCACAAAATAATCAACTCCAAATGGATTAAAGACCTCAACATAAGACCTGAAACTCTTCAATGACTGGAAGAAAAAAGAGGGGGAAGTCTCCATGAAATAGGAGTGAGAAAAGAATTCTTGAACAGTACCTTAGCAGCCCAGAAAATGAAATGATAACTCAACCAGTGGGATCTCATGAAACTGAAAAGCTTTTGTACTGACAAGCATACCATAAGCAGCCAAGAGACTACCCATAAAAATGGGGGAAAATCTTCTCCAGCTATACCACTGACAGAGACCTAATACCTAGACTCCACAAAGAACTCAAAAAACTAAGCAATAAAAAAAAAAATCCAGGGCTGGAGAGATGGCTTAGCGGTTAAGCGCTTGCCTGTGAAGCCTAAGGACCCCAGTTCGAGGCTCGCTTCCCCAGGTCCCACGTTAGCCAGATGCACAAGGGGGCACACGCGTCTGGAGTTCATTTGCAGAAGCTGGAAGCCCTGGAGCGCCCCATTCTCTCTCTCTCCCTCTATCTGTCTTTCTCTCTGTGTCTGTCGCTCTCAAATAAATAAATAAATAATTTTTTAAAAAAATTCACTTAAAATGGGGAAGAGGACTGAATAGGGAATTCTCTCTCACCTGTGGCTCCTAACCTGAATCTACCCGACATGCTGACATACCTAATAAGCATCTCAAGGACCAAACAATAGGGTAGGTAGGGTGGGAGGGGAGGGTAAGGGTGGGGGTGGGGGATGCAAAGCTGGACTCAAATGGCAACGGTACCATAAAATTCTACATTCTAAATGAAGCAAACAAAGAAACATAAAAAAGTTCAGAGCCATCAGTCTTCATTGTATGACATGGGTATTTTACATCATTTCCTAATGCAATATTTATATACTACCTCATAAAAAATCCTTTAATTGAGAAAACAAATGTTACCTGGTTTTAGAAGTTTGGAATGATTTTACATTATAAATGTGTTATGTGAGAAAAGGATCTCTTTTATTAGTTATGTACGCAGTGTATACTGTCATGTGGGTGCCATTGTCACCCTTCTTCCTGTCCTCTTCCCTCCACAGGGACCTTCCTTGTTGTGGAATGTGGGTCATGCATTGTGGGGGTGGTCATCAGTTATTGGTAAGAGGCAATGTCTCTGTGCATAATGACCCAACGTGTGGCTTAACATTTTTTCAGCCCTCTCTTCCATGAATTTCTCTGAGCCATGTTGGGTTCATATTAGGTCTGCTTCAGTGATAAGGTCTTGGGAGCCTCTTTGTCTCTGGGTCTCTGGTTTGGTAGGAGTTGAGTGTTCTCTGTGTCTATCTCCTTCACTCTTGTGCTGGTACCAGGTTCACCAAGGAAGCAGAACTCTTGATCATTTTCCCAAATACTCTTAGTTTCCGCTGGGGCACTTTTGAGGTATGATGGGCTGGTTCTCTCCTTAAAATCTGCATTCATCTGAAAAGGGGAAGCAAATATTCCAAAGGAGAGTGAAATTAGTGCCAGATAAATGGAATAACCTTTGTTTTTTTTTAAGAGAGACTTAATAGGTGTAGGCCCTCTTGTAGCCCATGACTGGTGGGAGCTTGATAATGGAGAGCAGGCTTGTTTTTGGGTATGGTTCTGATATGATTCCCAGCTCCAGCTATGGGTTCCATTCTACTGAGCAGATCAGCTAGCCAAATCAAGAGCACTTGGTTTCCCACCACGGCTGTGAGCCACTCTGGCACTTGTGTGATCATCACGTCAGGTTGTTGCTGAGTAGCTTAGACCACAAGTTGCTTGGACAAATGTTGGTCATTTTCCCCTAGTTCCTCATGTAGCACCTTCTGGCACTAGACAAGTTAACTGTCTGAGGACTGATTCTCTTCTAGATTCTAGCCAGGTCACTCCATGTTATGTACTAAGAGCATATAGTATCTTCAGCAGTAGGGTCTTACCACTAACCTTTGGGGGTGGGGTCATCAAGTACTCTGACAGAAATCTGTCCTCTTTTGGGAAACCTTGTAGGTCTCTCTGATCAACAGCTCATTGTGGGTGTTAGCCACATGCTGGTACTGGGAGTTACAAGTCAGCACACAAGAAGAGAAGAAAGAAAAAGATAAGTAATATAAAAGAGAGAGAAGATAAAGAAGAGGGAGAGACAGAGAGTTACAGGAGAAGATTAAGGTCAGTCTTCTTCATACTCTTTCCAGGGCCTTGTGATTCAGGTGTTCCCTCTAACAGCCATTTAGTCTGTCTAATAAATTGAGTAGCTATAAACATGGTTGAGCAAATCTCTATGAACTGAGGTGTGGAGCTTGTAGGATAAATGCCCAGTAAGAGAATAATTGGGTCTGTTGGTAACGCGATAGTCAACCTTTTTAGGAGTCTCCATATTGCTTTCTAAAGTGGTTGTACCATCTTACATTCCCACCAACAGTGGTTGAGGGTTCCTATTTCTCCACATCCTCACCAGAATTTATTTTCATTTGATTGTTTAATGTTTGCTATCCTTACTGGGATAAGGTGAAATCTCATGGTTGTTTTAATTTGCATTTTCCTGATGATTAAGGATGATGAACATTTTCTTAAGTATGTGTTTGCCATTTGTATTTCTTCTTCTAAGAACTGCCTGTCCAGCTCTTTGCCCCATTTTGTGAGTGGACTGTTTCACTTTTTATTGTTTAGGTTTTTGAGTTCTTTGTAGATCCTGAAAGTTAGGCCTTTGTCAGTTGGATATTCAGCAAATATTTCTTCTCCCAAGCACCAGCTCTTACATGGGGGAAGGAAACTAGTGAGGTCTTTTTTCATCTTAAAGTTCTGTTTGACTTAGTAATCATATCAAAAGATAATTCTTCTCTTTGTGGTAAGGTTTTGCTCATGTAAATGATAATTCACCCTATATTGAATGTTAGACTTGTTAACCTTTCTTCAATCCTGTCTACCAAAGCTAGGAAGCAGTTGAGGCGACAACTATCCCAGAATTATACATTCAGGTCCATGGAGACAGGCAGAATGGGCAACAGGATTTGTTTGTACTATATACACGTCAATGACCTGTATATTAAGAGACAAAAAATCTAACAAACAGTAACAAAAAGGTAATGTTTTCTTACTTTTCTCAAAAATATTCAGGCCGGTGAGACGGTTTAGTGGTTAAGGCACTTGCCTACAAAGCCAAAGGACCTAGATTCGATTCCTCGGGACCCATGTAAGCCAGATGCACAAGGTGGCACATGTATCTAGACTTTCATTGCAGCAGTTGGAAGCCCTGGAACACCCATTCTCTATTTATCTGCCCCCACCCCTCTCTGTCTTAAATAAATAAGTAAATAAATAAATAAATAATATTCTAATAAATCCACAAAAGGAAGCCAGGAGTGAGAGGCAGAGGTAGGAGGATCACCATAAGTTCAAGTTTACAGAGACTACCAACTGAATTCTAGGTCAACCTGGGCTAGAGAGAGACCCTACTTCTAAACCCCCCCCCAAAAAAAAATCAACAAAAGGAGATAATTTGTGCCTAAAGCCACGCTGGTTTTCTCCATAATGTAATCACAAAAGGCTATCTCCCAGTGACTTATTACTTGTATAAACAAATTTTGGTTTCCCCTAGTAAAATATGCTTATTATTTTTAAAAGTGAGAAGTATGAAAATGAAAAAATATAAATGAGAATGAGTAAGTGGTGGGACTTACTGATAGTTGATCATGGGAAGAAATCATTTTTCTTTTCTAAAAGAGAATTTTGAAATAAACACTTCTGGATGTCATTTCACACGGACTAACTTGTTTATTACTCAACTCCTCTTGTATCTATTCACAGGGGAGCCTGAGCTTGCAGTAGCTACCATGGAAACTCAGGGAGCATTAGTAGTTACAACTTGAGAGTACCCCCAAACAAGCTATTTTTTTTTCCTTCATTATTGTTACAGAAAACTTCAAATTCCCTGACCCAACTTAATTTCTGTTCTCCACACTGTGTCATCGTCTAAAATAGGAAAGACTTCAACAGGAGTCCCCATGTGTTGCCTTGGCACAGTGGATACATTCATGATATCCACTTTAACGGTGTACCTCTTTACCCAGAACCTTTAAGTTTTTCAAAAAGCTAAGCATGAAAAGATCGAGAAAAGAAGATTAAGTAAACACACAAAGAACACAGGGCCAGGAGGAGGGGACAGACTAAGCAGAGCACGTGGTGGCACGCAGGGTCTGTCTACCTCTGTGTATACCCGTCTCCCCTCCCCTGTGTTCAGCTACTGTCCAGCCATTTCATCACCATCTCCTTCCTGCTTTGTCCCAGAACACCTAGAAAATGAGAATCAAGTAGATGTCATCACCACAGGTTCCTAGCCATATTTTTATTTCAAGTACACAGGGCCTTTCTGTTTCTTAATGTTGTCATGACAGATCTATGTCTTTGGTTCATTTTCGTGCAGCTCATTTTATCTCCACTTTAAAAGACAATTGCTCCTGGATTATGATCTGAGGGAAAGTAGGTATTCCCCTAACCTCAGCGGGGAATCACCTTTAAATATATCAAATGAACATGTGGCAAAAATTATCTGCTTGAGCATGTAGTTATTTAGTAATCAGAAAAATTTTGAAAAGCAATTCATTAAGTAAATATATAAGTAGAAATGACCTTGAAACTGTAAGAATATTTTAAAACATGTACCAACTATGTAGTGCATTTGAAGTGCAAACGTACTTGTCCTTGGTCCCTGGAGAAGCCGTGTGATATTCTGACAATTATTAGATAGAAATAACTATGAAGAGAGGTCTCAGGACCACCACAAGCTGGAAACCTTGGAAAGTCTGGCTTCCTGGTTTGAAAAACTAGAATGTAGCTTCTCAGAACATATTTTCAGTAGAGAACAGCTGTGATAATATACCTTTAGCTATAGGTTTCAGAAAACCTATGTTCTGGTTCATGTTGCTGAATGTATGTTGAGAAAACTATTTCCAGACTCACCTACTCACCGCTGGAAAGCAGAGAAGGCTTCCCAGAGCCTGAGAAGTGCAGCAAGGCTGGAGATGTTTGGAATTTGAAGAGAGTGCCTTTGGAACAAGTAACTTTCTCCAGCTTTAGGAGGGAAATCTCAAGGGTCTAATTGTATTTTATTAAATCGCTCCTCTTTTCCCTCCCCCTCTGTCTGGTAATTTCTGCACCTAACACCCTAACCATTCCAACTTTGCAAATGGAAGTTTGCTTTCCTTGTCCCTGGAGCATGGCAAGGAACTTGGCAAACTTTACTTTCTCAAGGGATCTTTGTACACTGCAGTGATCCCATCCTGAATGGAGAGACGTTTATCTCCAGTGATGAAGACGCAGGTGATGAACTCCAGCTCTCCCATCCGCCCCCCAGTGCAACAGGTCCAGGCAACTCAGGAAAAAAAAAAAATATATATATATATATATATATATATATATATATATATATATGTATATATATATATATATATATATATATATATACAGTCACTCTCTGTGAACAATTTGATGTGAACATGGGTTGGGGACACTGTCATTCCATCCCTAGTACGCTGCTGTCCATTCTTGGGCTGCTTTCTGGATTTGAATTTTATCACTGTATCCTAGGAGTTTTGCCCTTGTTTATCCTTAAGGGAAGACAGAGCTTGTCCTGAGTTATAATTTTAGAAAGTTACTTCACTGCTTACTGACCAAAGTGCAACCAGGTGATGAGTCTTACACAGGGAAATCTACAGTGAGGATTGCGTGGGGGCGGGTGTCACTGTTGTGTGACAGGAGCTGGCCCATGCTCTGCTGAGCAACCTGACATCAAGTGAGCAAAGTCTGGTTTCTCCTCCCTCGCTTGTTCTGATAATTAGGAGAATGGCACCCACTGCTGGCCAATGGTCTGGAAATCATTTTCTTTTTCTTATTTTTATTTATTTGTTTGAGAGAGAGAGAAAAATGGACGCACCAGGATCCCCAGCCACAGGAAACGTATGAGCCACCTTGTGATCTGGTTTAGTGTGTCCCGGGGAATTGAACCAGGGATCTTTGGCTTTGCAGGCAAGCACCTTAACCACTAAGCCATCTCGACAGCCCCTGGAAATCATTTTCTAAGGCCAATGCACAATGGAGACAGAATGGCAGGAATAACTGGGCTAGGGGCAGAAACGCAACAGAGCCTGAAGCAGGCCTGGACCATTAAATGCAAAAGAAACAGACAAGAAGAAGAAAAGGGGGCTGGAGAGATGGCGTAGCGGTTAAGTGCTTGCCTGTGAAGCCTAAGGACCCCGGTTCGAGGCTCGGTTCCCCAGTCCCACGTTAGCCAGATGCACAAGGGGGCGCACGCGTCTGGAGTTCGTTTGCAGAGGCCGGAAGCCCTGGCGAGCCCATTCTCTCTCTCTCCCTCTACCTGTCTTTCTCTCTGTGTCTGTCGCTCTCAAATAAATAAATAAATAAAAATTTAAAAAAAAAAAACAGAAAAAAGAAGAAGAAAAGGAAGGGAAGGGAAGTGGAAGAGAAACATAAAATGAAAGGTATTTCCTAGTTTCCAAAATGTTACTGACATCTCTCTTGAAATGTTTCTCCCCTTACTTATACTACTTTTTACTTTGCAAATATATTACCTCATTTCTTATTCTTTCATTGTTATTTATATGATTGTCAAAGAGACCAGATATAAGTGCATTTGTAAAATAGACATCCTTTTTTTTTAATTTTTTTTTTTATTTGAGAGCGACAGACACAGAGAGAAAGACAGATAGAGGGAGAGAGAGAAAATGGGGCGTGCCAGGGCTTCCAGCCTCTGCAAACGAACTCCAGACGCGTGTGCCCCCTTGTGCATCTGGCTAACGTGGGACCTGGGGAACCGAGCCTCAAACCAGGGTCCTTAGGCTTCACAGGCAAGCGCTTAACCGCTAAGCCATCTCTCCAGCCCAAATAGACATCCTTACCTATCAAATTTATGAATTAATTTCTCTTTATGGTATATTACAGGAAAAATATTTCTTTTTGTTGTTGTTGTTTTTCAAGGTAGGGTCTCACTCTAGCCCAGGCTGACCTGGAATTAACTACATAGTCTCAGGGTGGCCTCGAACTCACGGTGATCCTCTTACTTCTGCCTCCCAAGTGCTGGGATTAAAGGCGTGCACCACCACGCCTGTGTCAAGAAAAAATATTTCTTTTTTGTCCATACAGCCATTTGTCCAAATATTTATTTGGCAGTGCATATTTTCCAAGATATATTGGAAGTTAGGAATGTATGATATAGAAGTTTATCAGATGCAGTTTTTAGACATTATTTTGACTCATTTATTCATGTGAATTTTTTTATACACCACAGACTCAATGGTAACTATTTTACCATATGCTTTGGCACATTAGGACAGTCTCGTTTTATTTTATTCTCTCTTAAATCTTTTTGGCTATTCTTGTTTGATAGTGGTGAACTGAAGTCCCCAGAAAAAAAAGTTGCCACATCTATCATTAAAGATTCCATAAGGCTGTTTAGAATTCTGTGGAGAGTTAGAATGTCGTACACCCAGAGCCCAATTATCTTGGGCTATCTTTCATCTCCTTAAAGGCCATTCATTTTCTACCTCTGTGTCTGACCTAACATCTTTGTGGGTAACAGGTAAAATCTTTCGGAATGTATAATTTAACAGACCATTAGCTTCCACCAACCCCAAAGTTAAGAATGTTATCAGATAGCAGAAACCTATAACACAGATTTCTCCACTTTGCTGAAGCTCACCTAATTGATGTTTTCACCAATGTATTTGAAAAATGTCTTCAAACAAAAAAAGAAAAGAAAAGAAAAATGTCTTCCTTTATAGCTTTCTTTGTTCTGTAACTATAAAGCTTCATAAAATAGTTTCCACATCGTAAAATGTTATTTAGGGCACCCTAGACCCGTGTTCCTGGGCTATGGTCACTCATATTTAGCCCAAGAATTAACTATGTAGAGGCTGGGCTGGTGACAGCACAGTCAGGAAAGCACAAGTATGAGGTCCTGAGTTCAGATCCCAAGAACCCATGTAAATGCCAGGCATGGCGGCATGTGCCAGTAATCCCCGCGCTCTGGAGGTAGAGACAGGAAGTCCCTGATGCATCAGTATATAGCCAGTCTTGCAGAGTCAGCGAGCTGTAGGTTCAGTGAGAAACGCTGCGTCCATAAAGTGGAGAGTGATAGAGGGATACACCCAAAGTCAGCCTCTGACCTTCGTTCACACATATGTGCACCTACATACACATGTGCATCCACAGACAGACATGCATGCTCACCACACACACATAACTATTTATCTTTATATCTGCAGGTTCGTTCTACTCCCAGTCTGTCAGAAAATCCTTCTTTCTTCCTTTCTTTTTCTCTTCCTCTTTCTTCATTCTTTCTCCCTTCCTTCCTTCCTTTCTCCCTCCCTCTTCCTTTATTTCTTTCTTTCCTTCTTTCTTTCTTTCCTTCTTTCTTTCTTTTTTTCTTTCTTTCTTTCTTTCCTTTTTTCTTTCCTCCTTCCTTCCTTCCTTCCTTCCTTCCTTCCTTCCTTCCCTTCCCTTCCCTTCCCTTCCCTTCCCTTCCCTTCCCTTCCCTTCCCTTCCCTTCCCTTCCCTTCCCTTTCCTTCCTTCCTTCCTTCCTTCCTTCCTTCCTTCCTTCCTTCCTTCCTTCCTTCTTTCTTTCTTTCTTTCTTTCTTTCTTTCTTTCTTTCTTTCTTTCTTTCTTTCTTCCTGGCAATGGCAGGCAGTTAATGCTGAAAATCAAGACTAGCCAAGTACTGAAAGTGAGTATCTGCTGGGTGCTTGGTCCTACGTAGAACACCTACATCAGCTCTCCAGGGCTCGGGAAACATCACAGGAGATGGGGTGGAGAAAATGTAAGAACTGGACAATGGAATGAATGCTGTGGTTCCATCGTCCAGACAAGGCCATTGCACTCATGAGCTCACAGCAGCCGTGGCTCCTGCACAAGACTTGTGCATGATGGGGCCGTCCACGTTCTGTTACAGGTAAGGACGGAGCTTACGAAGCCGCCTCCCTCCCTAATGAACGAATGACAGTTATAGATTGCCAGAGAGGGGGAGTTATTCTCTTCCATGGCATAGCCACTAGTAAGAGATGAGGAAGAGCACAGTGAGAGGGAACTAAGGCAGGGTAATGTGGTGCATGTGACCAAAATGTACACGTGTGCAAAATGTCAAAAAATTTTATTTTAAATAAAATTTTTAAAAAACCAATAAGCTCCCTTCTATTCCCATTGAGATGAGATCTGTGTTTTGCATTTGCAATAACGTTTCCTTCATATAAAGTTTCAGGTCAACCTAATTAGTACAGCTTCTAAAGCTTGTGCTAGATTTGGACTCCTACTGCCTTGAAGTCAAATACAACAGTTAAGGGGCTTGCCTGAAAAACCTAAGGACTGGATTTGACTCCCCAGTCCCCATGTGAAGGCAGATGCATAGAGTGGAACATGCATCTGGACTTTGTTTGCAAGCAGCTGGAGGCCCTGGAAAATGTTCGTTCTCTCTCAATCCCTCTCTCTCTCAATCCTTGAAAATCAGTTTAAAAAAAGCAGAAGCAGGGCGTAGTGGCGCACGCCTTTAATCCCAGCACTTGGGAGGCAGAGGTAGGAGGAGCACCATGAGTTCGAGGCCACCCTGAGTCTACATAGTGAATTCCAGGTCAGCCTGAGCTAGAGTGAGGCCCTACCTCGAAAAAACAACAACAACAACAACAAAAAAAAAAAGTTAGCAGGGAAACAAAACAACTTACTCATTTCTAAAATTTGACAAACTATGCAGGTGATAATATCCCCTGTACTAAGGATTGCTATGATTATGTACCTGCGGTTTTTAAAAACAACTGATTTTCTAACATCCTAAAGCCAACATATATTGCCTTTATGTGTTTCATAAAAGACAACTGAAATAGATATGGAAGTGTCAGTCACTTCCCGGAACAGTGAGCAGGAGGTCGTGGCCCAGCGAAAGCAGAGAGAGTAGATGTGACCAAGTGTGCCTGTCCTTGCCCTCACGAAGCCACAGGGTACCCAGCCAAGAGAAACGGAGTCCATTTTAACAGTGAAGGATGCTTTGTTTATGTTTTTTTTGAATATATCTTTTCCTTATTTCTTTTTCAGAAGAGGGAGAAAGAGGAGAGAGGTAATAGTCATGGCAAAGCTTCTTGCTGCTGCAAACAAACTCCAGATGCACGCACCACTTTGTGCCTCTGGTAGTAGCTGGGCACTGGGGAATTGAACCCTGATCGTAAAGCTTTATAAATGGGTGCCTTTAACTGATGAGCCATCCCAACAGCTCTGACTTTGGTTTTGCTAATGAATAAAAATCCAGTGATCTATAGTTAAAGCTGTAATGTGGAGAGCCAGGCTACAAAAACGCAATCCAATGTGGGAGAAAATTTTAGGAGAAAGAGTATATACATCATCTCTTCCTTGCCTTGGATGTGTTTTGTTGGAGTTTGGGAATAAAGAAGCAATTATTTCTCTCTGTGTTTTTTTTAAAGAAGTTCTTTTTATCTATCTTTTGCCTTAAATTTTCCCAGCACTCTTTGTAAGGCTCCAGTCACATCATTGTTTCTCAAGCTGTAGATTAAGGGATTCAGCATTGGGGTCACTACGGCATAGAAGAGAGCAACCATCCTCTCCTATTGGGCCAAGGAGTGGCCCACAGATTTCATGTATGTAAAAACAGCTGTTCCAAAGCACGTGGAGGCCACAGTGAGGTGGGATGTGCAGGTCCCAAAGGCTTTGCGGCGTCCCTGGGAAGAGCGGATACGCAGGATTGCCACAATGATGCGGGCATAGAGAGAAGCACCAGAGAGCAGGGCAGTAAGATCACCAGGAAGCCCGAGACGGCCACCAGGACCTTGTTGAGGGAGATGTCCGCACACGCCAGCATCTCACAGGCGAAGTGAGGGTACGTGGAAAATCAACGCGGTCTGCAGCAGTGAATTCGTGAGGCCAACCGCCAAGCAGCCAGCAGCCAGCCCCAGGCCCAGGCCTCCGAGCTTGAGGACCATGTAGCGCAGGGGGTGGCACACTGCCACGTAGCGCTCATAGGCCATGGCTCCCGGCAGGAAGAACTCTGTGCCCCCCGTTGCTAGAGAGATGTATAATTGCAGCACACAGTTGTGGAGGGAGTGGACTTCCCCACCGACAGGAACTGGACAAGCATCTGGGGGACAGTGCTGTTGGAGTAGCAAAATGGGGGTGTGGAGTCTGCTGTCAAGCTTGATGAGAAGGATAATGAGGAGGTTCCCCAGCACCGTCACCAGATACATGGCCAGGAACACAACGAAGAGGGCCACCCACATCTCCCGGTCACTGGACAGCCCCAGCAGGGAGAACTCACTTACCCACGTCATGCCCTTGAACATCTGAAGACCAAACCCAGATTGCAGGTCGATAAACACCTCAACAAAACTAAAACAGACCTCTTCCTGTCTCCTCCCTTAAATGGAGATTTTATGAGTGTACGCTCATGTCAGTTAGAAAAAATTAACTGTAAAACTACACTTTATTCTTTACATCCACTTTCTATCCATGAAGTTCATGTGTTTCTTTCTTGGATATGAGTTTCCCCCTACTTGCTCTCTCAGAACCAACCCATAGTGACGTCAGTTATAAGCACTTTCATGCTAGTTTATTTTTACCTCTGTATTCTCCAACTTTGAAGATACGCACAGCCGTTTTGTCGGTATAATCAGGAATTTTGAGTGTCAAGTTAGGCAACAGAAAGCTCACATAGATTTTTAAGTTGCAAGAAAATGTCAAAAATTACATATGGTAAAACTGAAAGACAAAATCCTAGGTGTCAGTTAGTATGACTTTCTATGAGGGTGAGTAAGAATAATTACTCCCCCAAAGTTACATTCTTCTTCCAGAAGAGTGGCAAAGAATGGGCTATCAGCAGGATATGCCTGCTGAAAAATAAAACAAATGCAGAGCTGAATGGACTCTCTTCTCTCGGTACTACAGGTATCAGCCTGCTAGGACTTCGTGGGAATCTGGGTGCACGCACATCTCGCCCTTGCTGAGGCCATGTTTCCTGCATGATGCCTACAGACGGCTAGTGTCTGGATACTGAAAGTGATGGACAGTAATGGAAATGACTGCTGATTCTGTTCGTCTCTTAGCCCCCATTCTTTTTTCCTTGCCTTCCTCCCTTATTCTTCTCTGTCTTTCTTTCCTTCCTTCCTTCCTTCTTTCCTTCTTTTTCTCTTTTCTTCCTTTTTATCTCTTCTTTTTTTTCATTCTTCCCCCTTTCTCTCTCACACACAAACATAGAAAACTATTCTCTTTCTCTCTCTCCCTCCCTCCCTCTCTCTCTCTCTCTCTCTCTCTCTCACACACACACACACAGAGAGAGAGAGAGAGAGAGAGAGAGAGAGAGAGAAGGGAGAAAGGATTTCATAATCTAGCCCAGTTTGGCCTAATACTAGCAATCCTACCATCCTATTTCTGCTTACTGATGGATGGAACTATAGGCGTGTACTACCACACCCAGCTCCTAATCCTCTTCTGACACATTTCACTGCTTCACTGCCACGGGAGACTGTCTCCTCTCATCTTCGTGCTGTTCTCCTTTGACTGACACTCAGACAACCAGAGGCTAAGATTCTGGCCATCTAGACACAGCCTCAAGCTTTCTAATCCTGTCGTTGTTCTAGTAATTCTGAAACGTCAAGGTCTCTGTGTTCAGAAATGCCCTTTGGAGCTCTTAGTACCATTGTGTGTACCTCCTTCAAGTCACAAGTGATTTCCAGATCACAGATGGACTGAGCAAAGCCTATAAAAACTCTCACCCATTCTGCTCCTCTAATTACTTTACCTTGTAGGAAGAAAGCATGAAATTCACACGCAGATATCCCAAACAGATCTGTTACCTGTTTGCTGTTGGCAATCAGGCAACGTCTCTGAATATGTGATGAGAATCACACTGTGTGCTGAGTGTGCTCAGGCCAGTGAGGGAAGCTACCTGCAGATGAATGCATGGGCTTTTGCATAACCATTCTCCACCTGTCAATCCATGAAGCATGGTGACACAGCCCTGCACTATGTAGTTAACATCACACAACCCAGGGTCCTTAGGCTTTGCAGGCAAATGCCTTAACCACTAAGCCATCCCTCCAGCCCTGATCTTAGGTTTTTGTTTTTGAGGTAGGGTCTCACTCTAGCCCAGGGAATTCACTATGTAGTCCCAGGGTGGCTCCAAAATCAGGGCGATCCTCCTATCTCTGCCTCTCGAGTGCTGGGATTAAAGGCGTGCACCACCATACCTTGCTCCAATCTTAATATTTTTAAAGTACCTCTGCCTGTCAATCGATGAACTACTTCGCTAATCAATCTGAATTTCCCAGTTAACTGTTATGACTTATTTATCTGACCAAAAGGGAACATATTCTCACGTCTGCCATAGTTCATTGCAGGAAGGAAAGAAGGGAGAACAACGGGATTAAAATATTTCACTGGGAGTGGTGGCACACGCCTTTAATTCCAGCACATGGGAGGCAGAAGTAGGAGGATCACTGTGAGTTCGAGGCCAGAATGAGACTACATAGTGAATCCCTAGTCAGCCTGGGCCAGATTGAGACCCTACCTCAAAAAGCCAAAGGGCTAGAGAGATGAATCATTAGGTGAAAGTACTTGCTTAAAAAAACTGACAGCCAGGGTTTGATTCTCCAGTACCCTCATAAAGCCAGATGCATAAAGTTGCACATGCATCTGAAGTTTATTTGCAGTGGCTAGAGGCCCTGGTGTGCCTATTTTCTCTCTTTCTCTCTCTCTTTCTCACACTCTTTCTTTCCCTCCTTGCAAATAAATGATAAGTAAAATATTTAATTTTTTTGAAATTTTAGTACATATACACATATACACATATATAATATATAATGTACATCATATATACACACACACACTGATTTTCAAAAGCAAGGTGGCAATATTAAAACTGACAATAAGAGAGTTCACAAGCATTCCTTACCAAATTTTCTTCTTGGAATTGTGATTCTAGCTTCCTATTATGCATGACTATTCACATCACACTTTTCTCCTAACAAATAAAGCCACATGAAGGTTGGGCTGTCCTCAGATGTTTATTGACTATGGTCTCCTGCCCTCTCCTCGCTTCCCTCTGTATGCTTACTTTCATACATGCTCCGCTGCTGCCTCAACAGAAAACCTGGAGCCCACCATTCAGATGACGTGGGCTTCCAGCCAGCATCACTGGAGAATGATTGGGCACTCCCAGTGGGTGCTCTGATCCATAAGTCAGAAACTGTCAGATGTCATTATATCAGGTCACATTACCCTCCTTCTGCTCTTCTTGGTTAAGGACCTGTCAAAATACATAATCCTGCCATCCCTGACTCCAATGCACTTTTCTTTCCTCCAACTAAGCAGGAGAGGCTTGCAAGAGTGCTGCCTTTAGAAGGAGGAACAGGGAACAGGTCCTGTGGCAACAGTCAGCTGGTTTTGATGGAAATGGTCAGAGCCACATTGCATGCTACCTTTCTTCTCCGTGTACCTGAAAGGGCTTGCTACTCAGAGCTTTCTTGGACTCATGAACTATAAGGAGAGGCTGTGTGATAAGGAGGCTCTGCTGTCATCCTCTCTGCTCCCATCTTCCAGAACTTATCCCTAGGACAGGAGCCCAGCATCTCCCAGGAGCAGAGGAGGGTTTGCCAGGATGTGGGATTTGGAAGTAACTTTCTTTTTCCACAGAGATAAAATCTCCACAGGCCAATTATGCTGTGTTTGTTAGGGTTCTCACTTTCGGTTCCTTTTTTGTCTGCATTCTTTTCTTCTTTTTAACTTGATAATTTTTCCACTCATTTAGGAATTTCTTTGGAGTCACTTTAATTCCTTGAACATTTTTTTCACAATTTTTATTAACATTTTCCATGATTATAAAAAATATCCCATGGTAACACCCTCCCTCCCCCCGCCACTTTCCCCTTTGAAATCCCATTCTCCATCATATTACCTCCCCATCTCAATCATTCTACTTACATATATACAATACCAACCTATTAAGTACCCTCCTCCCTTCCTTTCTCTTCCCTTTATATCTCCCTTTTAACTTACTTGCATTCCTTGAACTTTTATCTATGTTCAAGAGATTTTATAAATGAAAGTTTAATGTTCACTAACCCAAAACATGAGAAGAAAACCCAAAGTCCCATTCCCAAGAGACATTCTTCTGTCATTGCTAAAGATTTGCTTTGTGCAGCCAGAATCTTTATGAACGTGGATCTCTGAAGCACATGGGCAAAAATAAATCATTCCTCACTCTAGTTGTTTATCTCAAGTGTTTTACTCAGCATCAAGAAGTCCACACAAAAGCTAGATAGAACTCAGATGCTTCTCCTTATTAGACACCTATCAACACATCTTACTGTCCAATGTCAAGGTACTGTCAGTAGACTTGCTCCCAGATCAGTCCTCAAGTCAGAAGGTTTTCAATGCTGTTTTACTGTCTAAACTAAGATCCTAAGATAAGGACCTGAGGACATGGCCTTGAGGAACCCAATGGGAAGAGAACATGAAGAGAGAGTTGGCAGAAGAACTATGGAAAAGGTTGGTTTGCAGACCTACTTCATGACTTCCCTCAGGTGGTGTGTCAAGAAGTATGTCTCAGGCCTGGAGGAGGGGGTCTATGTCCAGAACTACTGGGCGGTGACAGGGTTGAGATTCGCCTCTTCAGCTCATGGGGAGCCTGACACCGCAGTGGCTCTATGTGTTAACTCTTGGCCCAACTTCTAGATGCTGACAAGCTAAATTCTCAGGAATGCCTGACCTCATTGAACAATGGACCCATAATATCTACCTTCAGCATCTCACACAGCCATGGAGGGCCTCCAACTTTCTATGTAGCCAAGGATGACCTTGACCTTCGGATCCTCTTGTCCTCAACCCCCAAGTGCTGAGATTATGGGTATATACCACTATGTCCAGTTTATGAGATGCTCGGCATATAAGTCAGGGCTTCTAACATGTTGGGCAAGAATTTTATGGAATGAGCTAGAGTTCCAGCCTTGGTTTGGTTTTATTTTTAATATTTTTTTCTTTATTTGTTTGAGAAAGAGAGAGAGACAGAGAGAGAGAATGGGCCCACCATGTATGAGGCCCCTTGTACATCTGGTTTAACATGGGTACTGAGGAATTGAACTTCCTTAGGCTTCCCAAGCAAATGCCTTAACCACTAAGCAATCTCTCCAGCCCTTGTTTGTTTTCTTCTTCAGATAGAGCCTCACTCTTTTAGCACAACTGGCCTGGAGCTTACTCTGGAGCCCAGGCTGTTCTCCAACTTTTGATCCTCTTGCCTCAACCTCCATAGTACCGGGATTACACAGAAATGCACTACCACACTCAGCCCTCGACTCCAGCTCTTAATGACAGAGTGAGATTTCAGAAGAGAATGTGGAATAAGCTTGCTTCCACCTTGGAAAATGTCATCTTCCTGAAAGCCCACTGCAGCTTGGGAGAAAAGGCTGTGAGACAACAAGGCTGACCCCTCACCTCTACCTACAGGTCACCCATGTGTTCTCCAACATCAAGTGGACTGTCCTTTTTCACGTCATTTGAACACAGGTGAGTACACACAGTTATTAGGGGTACCATTGGACCTATTGTGAAAGTGTGAGTCAATTAGCCAGAGGCCACCATTTTTACAAGATCACCCAACCTTTCCCACCAGGAGCTACTGTTCTCTGGAGCTCTTCATAAGCAGAACATTCGCACTTCTTCAGCATACAAAACTCTAGGTCTCTGTCAAGGATCCTGCCAGGCCCTATGCTCAGATTCTGCCAACCACTGGAACAAAGGGGCTGCTACTGCTTATAGTGGGAAGGTGTGTGCATGGAGAATGTGTCCTTTTCGTAATTAAATATTTTTATTTACTTAGTTTATAAAAGAGAAAATGGACATGCCAAGATCTCCAGCTATGGCAAGTGAACTCCAGACGCATGCTACCATTTGCATCTGGCTTACATGGATTCTGGGGAAATTGAACCTGGGTCCTTAGGCTTCCCAGGCAAGAGTCTTTTTTTTTTTTAATATATTTTTTAAATTTTTTATTTATTTATTTGAGAGCGACAGACACAGAGAGAAAGACAGATCGAGGGAGAGAGAGAATGGGCGCGCCAGGGCTTCCAGCCACTGCAAACGAACTCCAGACGCATGCGCCCCCTTGTGCATCTGGCTAATGTGGGACCTGGGGAACCGAGCCTCGAACCGGGGTCCTTAGGCTTCACAGGCAAGCACTTAACCGCTAAGCCATCTCTCCAGCCCAGGCAAGAGTCTTAATTACTAAGTCATCTCTCCAGCCCAGGAATGCTGTTCTTTAAGAGATGTCCTCTCCTGCTTTCTTTGGATGGGCTTTAGCCATCCCCGCAACCCCATCCCCAACACCTGCCTCTTGCCACCTCCTGTTTCTGTTTCAGGGACTTGCTCTTAGGAAAAGGTACAAGCACAGTTTTCCCTTTGAAGACTGGGTTTCCTCTCATCTGCTCCACAATGGCAGCCTCCAGGCAGTCTTGTTGTTTCATGCTTTCTCCTTCTTTTCATGGTTTGGTCTGTATTTTGTTATTTTAATGTTTTGTTTGTTTGTTTGAATTGGCACGGAAAATAGTGGGTTTTATAACAGCATTTGGGGGGGTCGTGTTTTGAGGTAGGGTTTCACTCTATCTCGCTGACCTGGAATTCACTATGGAGTCTCAGGGTGGCCTTGAACTCATGGCAATCCTCCTACCTCTGCCTCCCAAGTGCTGGGATTAAAGACGTGCACCACCACACCCGGCTGGAACAGCATTTTTATCATCCTTTCTGTGATTGATCCACTTCCTCAGTCATCTCCCCCAAGTCCCCTTACCTCTACGCTCCTGTTCCCAGCATGCCTTTCTCACTTTCACGTAGCAGGTGTTCTGTTACTCCTCAGCATTCCTCATAACCTCTGCCCCTGCTTCTTGTGGTCCTCTTTCTAGTTTCGCCATCTAGGCCACAGTGATTCCTGCACACATACCCATATATAAATATTGGGGCCTAGGATATGATATTTGTCTTTCTAAGACTGGGCTATCTCACATCCTATAAAAACTCTCCGATCCATCCGTTTTCCTGAAAAATGTCATAATTTTCCTTTTTAAGGTTGAATACAACTCCATTAGGTATATGCGTCACCTTTTTATTACTTATTGATTTATTGATTAAACCTGGGCTGCTATCATTTCCTTGTTACTGTGAATAAAACAGAAATAAACATAGATGGGCAAGTGTCTCTGTGGTAGGGTGTAGAATCCTTTGGGGATATGCCCAGGAGTTACATAGCTGGACCACACAGCAGTTCTATTTTCAGGTTGATGAGAAACTTCTATACTGATTTCCATAGATTCCCAGGCTTTACCTCCAGCACACACAGAGAATAAGGACTCTCCTTCCTCCACACCCATTTTTTTTTTATTGTTGTTGTTTATTTGCTTGTTTCAAGAATAAAGATATCTTTCTTCTTTCTGGTGGTGTGTTCCTTCAGGAATGTTGTGCAGGGTTGGCTTTTTGTTGTGAACTGCCTTCACTTATGTTTATCTACTCTGTTATAGATAGTATAGATTATCTGTTCTATCTACAGATTATCCATCCTATTATAGATTACCCATTCTATCTACAGATTATCTATTCTATTATAGATATTATAGATTATCCATTGCATCTACAGATTATCCATCCTATTATAGATTTTCTATTCTATCTACAGATTATCTATTCTATTATAGATATTATAGATTATCCATTTCATATACAGATTATCCATTCTATTATAGATTATCTATTCTATTATAGATATTATAGATTATCTATTTTATCTACAGAGTATCTATTCTATCTATAGATTATCTATTCTATTATAGGTATTATAGATTATGAACTATTCTAATTTCTTCATAAATTTTAAGAGATAATCCCCTAGCAACCTACATTGATATACTTATTCTTAGGACTTTAAAGATACTGTCCCTTGCACTCCTGGTTTTAAGGTTGGTAACCTAAGTAACAAATGTAATCATTTGAAAGAAGTACCAGTGTTAACTTCACGGAAAAATTGTTCACCTCACTTGGGTCTTGTGAAAGGTTCAGAGTTGATGGCGCCATAGTACTGGCTAGGGAATGTAATTTATAGGGTTTTGGTTTTTTTTTTTTCATCAGGGCTGAAGGAATCAATACTTATGTAGTAAAGAGGATGGAATGGGAAAGGGGAAAGAAGAGCTTAAGTATTATAAGAAAAGTATGAGTGTTAGAGTAGTTGAGAAAATATTGTATATTAGGTTTAGACAAAGGATGGACAGATATAACAGTCAATTCAGCAAGACGCAAGTGAAAAGTAATTAACAATTAAAGTGTAAATCTATCATTACTTAAAAAATGGAAAAACCAAAATTAACAATTAAAGTAAAAAAGCGAAATTGGCAATAAAACAAAGTAGGAAGTATTGTGTTCTCGGTCAGTATTTCTTCCTGACTGGGGAAATTTGATTTTTCTGCCCCTTTCATTGTTAGTTTGTTTGTTTTTTCCTTTTGTGCCAGTCTCCACAGGTCAGAGGACATCTGTTAGTCTGAGTAATTCAAACAAGTTAAGTGGGGCTAGAGAGATGGCTTAGCGGTTAAGCGCTTGCCTGTGAAGCCTAAGGACCCCGGTTCGAGGCTCGGTTCCCCAGGTCCCACAGGTCCCACGTTAGCCAGATGCACAAGGGGGCGCACGCGTATGCGTCTGGAGTTCGTTTGCAGAGGCTGGAAGCCCTGGCGCGCCCATTCTCTCTCTCTCCCTCTACCTGTCTTTCTCTCTGTGTCTGTCGCTCTCAAATAAATAAATAAATAAATAAACAAGTTAAGTGGGTGGGCTCTTCTGAAGGAAAGGAGCTCTGTGTCTGACCAGCACTATTAGCCAAGCTTCCTTGTCTGTTTTCCCAAGGAGCTGTACGTGCAGAGCTTTCTGGGTGTGGGGTGCTGTGAGCGGGGTAATGGAAGGCCATTCAACACTGCAGCAAGTTTCTCCACAAACTTCCCGTGGTCCTGGGGTGGAAAACATTGAGAATCTCCCTGCTTTGGATTTTCTTACCAGGATCCTGATATCTCCATCCTCTGCACTTCTCGGAGCCCAGCACTTGCGTCCAGACACTCTACCGCTTTCCACAGTTGTCTTCAGCTCAGAGGGTCTTGATCCTGGGTGGTTTCTGCTGGCCCTGCTGTGTGACCAGCACTGGTCTGTCTAAGAAAGCCTCCACAGAATGTTCCTTGATCTGCGTGCCATCTAGATAAACCATTGTCGTCATTTGAGCCTTTATTGTAGCAAGCTTTCTGAGAGATTGCTAATGATTCCTGTAAGAGCCTGGCTGACGTCCACAGGAAGATCCAGCTTCCTGAGTTTGAAGGCCACGTGTCTATCATAGGAGCCATGGCACCTCATCAGCCGTTGATTGTCACCACTCCACTATGTAGACGTTACCACCCACAAAATGTACACCTGCCTGTGTCACGGAATTTACAACTAGATCAGCTTATTGCTTCTCAGCCTTTTGGTTAAGATCAAGGATAGAATTGGATTAACTTTAAGGTCAAAACATACATTCCCAATAGAATGAAGAATATGCAAATTCTTCTAAATTAAACTCAGAGATTCCTGACAATGTGTTCCCAGCTGCAAGAATCTCTCAGTTTTGAGCTACTAACACAGACAGAAGAGGGAGTCCCTTTAAGATGTTTAAAATGAGAAAATCCACTATTACCTCGCTCCTGCTTTTCCCTCCTTCCCCCCCTGCTCAGTCATTTCTTCCCCCTATTTTTACATACAGGCTTTCCTTAAATGGCAATGTGTACCCTCAGAATGCTCCAACACCTTATAATATGAAGGTGGTATAGGGCCTCATTCCTGTATGTGAGCTGAGGTAGGACTAGGCTCTTAAAATGGGCATGAGGTCAGCTCCTACTCAGCAATTGGAGCTATTAAGTTTTCTTAAAATCTATATTAAAGCTATTATCCTGCATTGACTTGACAAATGAGTCTGCTTTCCTGAGGTTAACTGTGACTTAGATATTTTGCCTATTTACCTATTTATTTCATTGCTTCTTTTCTTTATTTTATTTTATTTTATTTTTTAGGTTTTCAAGGTAGGGTCTCACGCTGGCCCAGGCTGACCTGGAACTCACTATGTTGTCTCAGTGTGGCCTCGAACTCACAGCAATCCTCCTGCCTCTGCCTCCTGAGTGCTGGGACTAAAGGTGTGCACCACCATGCCCAGCTTCATTGCTTTTTTTTTCTTATTTCCTCTCAAATGTTCAGAAAAAAAAGCCAGTTTCTTCTTCTAGAGGCAACTCCACACATGCCTAATACTTTTCTTGTCAAATTGTTTATTCACTATCTTTAATGATTGAATCTTTGCTTTTCCTTCACCAGTAATGCCATTGTGTACAAACAACCTGCAACTGGATCCCCAAAAAGATTTTAGTTGATATTTCTTTTCCCAACTCCATCACCCAAAGGTTACATTACAGTAGAATTTACCAAAAAAAAAAAAAAAAAATTCTTAATCAGCCAGGAGGGGTGGCACACGCACACGTCTTTAATCCCAGTACTCGGGAGGCAGAGGTAGTATGATCACTGTGTTTGAGGCCGCCCTGAGACTACATAGTGAGTTCCAGGTTGTCTGGGGCCAGAGCAAGAACCTACCTCGAAAAACCAAAAAAAAAAAAAAAAAGTGTTTAATCAGTTTGAATAACACATAACACTTTGTCCCTATACTTCCTTAGAATGACACATGATAAAGCAACATCCCCATGCATTATTGTGAGAAAATCTTCAAATGTGAAAACATATTTGATTTCCAATGCCACACAAGTATAAATACATAAAAAGCACTTTTTTCATTATAAGACCTAAAATCTGCCATGAATACACACAGTCCAACATACCAAAAATGAATAAAATAATTCCATTTACTTCCAACTTTACATTCTTCTTAGTTTATGCAGGATCATACCCTTTTGAATCCATCAAAGAGTAGACATATCATAAGAAAAATGAAGTTAATATACATTATATACTGGACACCAGAGCTTACTACTACATTATAAGTTATCATGGAAAATAAGTGGGTGCTATGCTCAATGCTCAGAACCAGTAGCTTCAGGGTGTGCACATACCATATGTTGCTAGCAAGGAAGAAATCAAAATGCAAAACTAAAAGGTAAAACTCAGCTTAATATGCATCGCTTGTGAAAAAAATTCTATATTGAATAATCAAAGAACGAATGAGTTACGCCAATACATCGGAAAGGAGACTGAGCCAGAGTGGGGGTGCCTATGTCCACTCAACATGCTGCTGGGACGCGGAAACCCACCCACTTCTCACGCCTCACAAAAAACAATCAGCTTCCTACAACAACCTGTCAGCCATGCTACATCAGCTCCATCCTCACTGCCAACGCACAGCAGGTAGATTACTCCCGTCATGTGAGTTGGATGGAAGACACTGTGGCAAAGTTCTTTTCTCCAGAGATGCTCAGGGGTTGTCAATTTGTGAGTTTTGATGAAAACTCACAGATGTTCCCTAAAAGTGTCTGCCAGCTCCCCTTCACCTCCTTATTCCATAGATTGTAAATCACAGGGCTTAGCATGGGCATTAAAATAGCACAGAAGAGAGAAATCAACTTCTCCTGCAGGACGTTGGGGCTGGAGTGATGGCTTAGTGGTTAAGGCATTAGCTGCAAACCCAAAAGACCCCAGTTTGATTCCCCAGGACCCACCTAAGCCTGATGCACAAGGAGGCGCAGGTGCCTGGAGTTCATTTGCAGTGGCTGGAGGCCCTGGCGCACCCATTTTCTCTCTCTCTCTCTTTCTCCCTACTTCTTTTTTTTTTCTCTCTCTCTCTCAAATAAATAAATAATATATATATTTAATGTGTTGTAGTTAACCAATAGTTCATGACGTTGAGCAAAGCAATGTTTTTTAATTATTACCAGGTCATTGAATGGAGATGGAATAAGGGCGAGAAGTTTCATAACATCCTTGTCGAACTCACTGAGTACTGCAGAGACATAAAAAAAAAAAAATACACCCACATCCTACAACACAACCCCATCACTCAGCCTCCTACATAATATCACCAGTCCCTGTTACGTCATCTACTTCCTGGTTGCCATGGCAAGGAGTCAAAGAGATTATACCTGTCATATCTGAATCACATGAACAATGAGGCAAAGCTCTTTTCTGTTGATGGTCATGAGTCACCACGTTACCAGTTTTGATGGTAACCCAGAGAATTTACCTAGTAGCTTCTGCCAGGCCCCGTTCACCTCCTTGTTCCTTAAACTCTAAATCATGGGGTTCAGCATCGGGGTTAAAATGGCATAGAAGAGAGAAATCAACTTCTCCTGCAGGACGCTGGGACTGGAGTGGGGCTGGGCGTAGGTGAAAATGGCCATGCCATAGCACAGGGCCACCACGGTGAGTGAGAGGCACAGGTGTGGAAGGCTTTCCTCCTTCCCTCTGCGGACTGGATCTTCAGGATGGTGGAGATGATCTGCACGTAGGACAGGAGAACCAGGGAGAAAGGCGTCACAAGCAGGACAATGCTAGACACCATGATGGCAACTTCATTGGAGGAGGTGTCCACACAGGCCAGCCTGACCACAGCCAGGAGTTCACAAGATATGTGGTTAATGTACCTGTTTGTGCACATGGGCAGCTGGAAGGTGATGGCAGTCTGCATGACAGAATTGAGGGAGCCGCTGACCCAGGATGTGGCAGCCAGCCTAGCGCACAGTCCCGTGTGCATGATGGCGGAGTATCTCAGCGGGTCACACACTGCCACGTAGCGGTCATAGGCCATCATTGCCAACAGAACAAACTCGATCCCGCCCAAGGCCAGGGAGAAAAACAACTGTGCTGCACAGCGCAGAAATGGGATTGTTTTCTGCTCCGCTAGAAAGTGAGCCAGCAGCTGAGGGACTATGCTGGTGGCGTAAGACACATCCACGAGGGAGAGGTTGGTGAGGAAGAAACACATGGGCGTGTGCAGCCGGCTGTCCAGTCTGATGAGAAGAACGACGAGGAAGTTCCCCAGCACTGTCACCAGGTACATGAGCAAGAGGACAAAGAGGGACACCTGAGCGTCCTAGTCACTGGACAGGCTGAGGAAAAGAAATTCTTTCACCCATGTCTGGTTGTCTGGTCCCATTTAGAAATGTGACCTGTAAAGATTCAGGAGAAAACGTGATCAAATAGCCACCGAGTAACGTGTAGGAATCACTGCTGTTTTACCAGCCTTCAGCCATTCCTGTGACTAAGATTACACGCCTGATTCCAGTACGCCTTTATATCTGCTCTGTTTGAGAGACATACCAGTTCCTTATCAGGGGCATGGCGGCTCTGCGGGGCATGAAGGTAAAACAGTGCAGCTTTCCGAGTTCTATGTCTCTATCAGTGTCTTCATCCTCAGACAAAGAGAGCACAGCTAAAGGAGATGGGAAGCAAAGGGGGCAGGAGAGACGGAGATGTTACAGAGGCTCTTGGTCAGCAGAAGGTCTCTGAGTGAAAAGTAGACACTTGCCACTGTTCCCACCAGAGGGTAGAAAATTTGCCTGGTAAAGCACAAAACACAGCAAGTGGCTGGAGAGATGACTTAGCCAGTAAGGTACTTGCCTACGAACCTAAGGACCCAGGTTCAACTCCCTAGCACTCACATAAGCCACATACACAAGGTGGTGCATATATCTGGGGTTTGTTTGTAGTGTCTGGAGTCCCTGTGCACCAATTCTCTCTCTCTCTCCATTTCTCTCTCAAATAAATAAGTAAATAAAATTAAAAATATGTGCTTGTTTAAAAAAAGCAAGTCATTCCAGAAGTCCCAACTCATCCACAGTCCAGCTAGTCAAGAACTTGCCCTTGAACAAAACAACAGCGTACATGAGATGACAAAATTACTTTGATTCTAGAAAGAAGACTTTTTGCATCGTCTATATTTCAGAACTGTTCTACTATATTTATTTTTACTAATTACATATTAAGTATTATCACGTTGTATGCTTAACAGCAATGTTCTTTACTAAGATAGATTACACACAGGCAAACATACTTAGCAAATAAATTCACTGATTAGGGTTACCTCATTGTGAATACCATCTCCTTGTTTTCAAGGCTATTTGCTGACATCAACATTTCATTTACATTAGTTTTATTATCCTCAGTGTTTAAGACAGCGTCTTGTTATGTAACTCAGGCTAACCTCAAACTCACTACCCTTCTGAGTCTCCTTGGGTCTGGCATACATCCCCATTTTCAGGAAGTTTTGATTTGGAAATATCTACCAGTGTGCATGGCTTTTCCCAAGTTTCATTCTTCAGAAATAGTTCAGAAAAAAAAAAAAAAAAAGGTGCTCTCCATTCTTCAGGCCAATACAAAGAATCTATGATTGCATATGTTGGATTAACCACACATGTACAAAATGAGAAAATGTGAAGTATTACAGGAGTAGTGTTCTACCTCAGTTAGCAGATGGCAGCCTAAAGCTAAAGGAGAAAATGTCAAAGCTTTTCTCCTGAGAAAAATTGTTTATATATCATCTTTTGCAATACACCATTAAATCTTAATCATATGACAGCCTCATTGGAGATCGCTATAGTCTTAACTGGAATAAGTTGAGTAGTGAATGCAGATATGTTTCCCTCATGCTGGTTTAAGTAAACCACGACCTTACCTTTATGCAGCTGGGCCATCAGATGAAATTGCTTTAGAGAAAACTTTAGACAAAGGTTCATCCCCCGTGGAGACACACCAGATTATTGTATCCACAGGCTGCTGCCATTACAGGTAGGAGCATTTCCATCATACTTACATGTTGGCACTGAGGTGGCGCAGTGATCTCTTCTTTTAGGTTCTGTTACCAACTTTTTCAATGGTTTTAGTTGTCTGACTTTTCACACAACCTGAGTCCAAGCTTTGGGAACCAAAAATCTCTGAAGTTTTTGCAATTTTGAAAGTCATCATTGCTGATCTGTTTCATTAGGTTCGGAGTTATGAATTCTCACCAGCTCTCTATCTCCTGCTCCCTGTGTCTAAGGAACTTTTTTATTTTCAGTAGAAGTCCTTCACTCTTGCAAGTTTCCACAGTGCATTTTTGCAGCTCATTCAGAAACTATGTTGGAGTGGAAAAGCGGTGGTCCACTCCTGAGATTGCAACATGGAAGAAGGAGGCAGTCTTCATGATGTCACCAGTGTGAGCCTGCAGTACGTAAGACCCTGTTTCAAACAAATAAACAAAAACTATTATTTTAGAAAGAATTCAATATGTATAGACCCTCTTGTAGCCCACGATTGGCGGGAGCTTGATAATGCGCAATCCACATTGGGAGGACCGGGTGGAGGCTAAGGGCGGTAACAACATGCTGCTTACACACTGCATACCTAACTAATAAAAGTTTAAAAAGAAACTAACTCTGACTTCATAGTCAGGAAACCTCAGTGCTACTTTTCATTCAAGTTCTAAATGCTTAGTGGCTTTGAGAATCCACTTTACCACTTTATCACATTTCAATTGTTTCTATTGAGAAGAAAATGAAATGCTTTCATATGTTCATGCTCAGAGAAATCTTTTGAGATAGGAAAAAGTCAAGCAACTAACTGTATATCTTCCTTGAAAATACAATGGTTTTTGCTACATATTCATAACTAACTATATATTTTATTAACATATAATGGACCCCTAAGTGCCTTCCCTAAAAGTAATACAGAATTAATTCACCATATATCCAGTTTTTAACAAACAATACACCTATTCCCTGACCTCTGTTACAGTCTTTCCCTTTTTCTCTTGCAGTACCGAATTTTCTAATTGACAAGCTCATAAGGTAAAAACGGTCCTCACCCTCAGGCCTCTGGAAAGCACCATTATTTCACTGCATTTCCTGTAAGACTGAGGGTGTGAAGATTATCTGATTCAGGCAGAAGGTGGTGGCCCACGCCTTTAATCCCAGCACTCAGGAGGCAGAGGTAGGAGGATTGCCATGAGTTCGAGGCCATCTTGAGACTCCATAGTGAATTCCAGGTCAGCCTGGGCTAGAGTGAGACCCTACCTCGAAAAAAAGAAAAGATTATTTGGGTCAAAATTTAGTTTGTCTGATCCGAAACCCCCCATGAGTTAGGTCAGTATCAGGTCCTCCCACCTAAGACATAGAATCACACACCCCCTCAATCACACACCCCCTCTAAATACCTGCACTTAGAATTCTCAAGTGTGACTCAGTGCCTGGTGATGTGGACATGACGCCTTTCGGGCAGGATTGCTCTCAAAGGCTGTGCTCCCTATGTGCAAAGCAGTGGACCACAGAAATGAGTGTCTCCGGCTTCTGGGCTCCTGGACTCAGAAATCTCCTTGGGCGAATTTAGAAAACTACTGGGAAGGGGCTCACACGTGCTCTCAAATGGGCTCACATGCAGCATTATGTTATTTCTTGAGGCAGCAGGGACAATCTGGAGCCCAAGGGGCCCCTCAGGAGCGTCTTCCATTGGAGTACTAATTACTGTCCCCCCAAATCTCAAAGGCAGGGAGACCTGCTGCCCTTCTTCTCCCTGTGAAAAGCTGTTCATCCCTCTCCCCTCCCCAGTTCTACTGAAGCTGTAAGCCATTAAAAAGTATGATAGCAAACATAGAGCCATCTTTGTGATATTCCAGGATGTCCTCCTACAGCACAAATGAACTTTATCCTTCAATGCCTGAGTTCTAGGGAAAGAGTGACTAGGTCTGAATTTCCAAACCACATGGAACGAAAGGGCGCTTTTTGCAGCTCCTGAAGGCTGTTGCCTCTTCTGGAGATGTGAGTGTTATGCTCTGCTCTACTGAGACACAACTGGAGGACACACTAGGCTGCTGTGAGCTCTACAAGTGTTGGTGGAAAACCTGTACATGTCTCGTGCTATAATGCAAATCTCCAGATAAAGACCTTGCCTAGACTTAAGACTGTAAATAAATAGACAACAAAAAAATAGCCTTATGACTTACTGGGGGGGATGCAAAAAGTAAGGATGATCCAAAGTAATGCAAAACAATTAATTTTGTAGCTTTCTCAAATTTTAACATAAATATCAGCAACATCTGCCATATTTTTGACCTCATGAATCCTCAAGTGAATGACTTATTGATTTTATCCCACATATCCAAAACTTCCTCTGCACCACAGCCCATGCATCTGCTGTTATCCAACTCACAGCCACCCATTTACATCACCCAAATGTCAACTCTTCTACTTCTTTATGTCCATTAATTATTTATGAAGTCATCGGCACTCACCCAGCGTTGCATGCGTCACCCTCCCAGTGACTTATTTAGCAATGTTACTGTGGCCTCTGATGTCACTGGGCCCAGCATCTCTGACAAAATTTGATGAAATACGCAAGACAAGTTCACAGGAAAGCAGGGGCTCTTCTCATTATTCATCTGCTTCCCTGTGGCACTGCAAGAATTGGTGAGCTAAGTTCCCACAACCAGCTGCTAAAAATTCCTCAACTATGAGACCACTAGCCATGCAATCCAGATGTTCACATTAGTGCTGCTTTCTCTGCTCACCTGCAGACAAAAAACAGACGCCTAAACGGTAGGGATGCCACAACATTCCCCATCATTCCCACCCGAAACCTTGGGAAAATCTTCCATTCCATTTTATCTCCATGAATTCAACTCTTTCTTTGAAATGTCTTTCAAATGGCTTCCTCTTCCCATTCCTAGTGCTGATGGCAGTACCTTGACTGTAAGAGCCTTGTGATCAAAATTCCTTTTAAGATGTGACAATCTTCATTCAGTCCAGACTTCCTCAAACAAAAGCTGAGCAAATAGGGTCTAAAGTCACTCTTTCCTTGAACAATTCCTTCTATGTACCCATTTTGCATTTATTTCTCGGTGTAACACTTCGTCCTAATGTTCACAGGTATCGGGATGAAAGTCTCCATTGGTTCCTAATGGTTCACATAGGAAATGTCTCCATATCCATGGGCTCATGTGTTGCATGTTTGACTTGTCCCCGAGCTGGCGATGCTTTCTGGGATGACAGAAACTAGACAATGGGGCTTGACTGGAGGAAGTGCATCGCAAGGGCAATATCTCTGAGGGTTACACCTGCTCTCAAACACCTCCTCCTGTCTGTGTTTCCTTCCAGCCGTGTGGTGATCATCTCCCCCCACCCCATGGTCCTGTTGCCATGGCGTTCTGTCTCACCACGGGCCCAAAGCCAATGACGTGAAGGATCATGGGCTGTAATCCAGGAAACTGAAAGCCAGAAACAAATCTTTTGTTGCCTAACTTGGTTATGTCTGACATTTTTTTGGCAGCAATGCAGTCTGGTGAGTACAGGCACTAATGACTGACCAGGAGAATGCAGACATCACAACTCAGCAACCTCTTTGCATGGGAACCCCAAGTCACTTGTTTATGCCTTCTGTTCCCAAGACAAGAAATGGCCACAGAAGGGTCCCCTGTTAGGTAAGTAGAAATTGAATCGTTCCCTTCCAGAATTACTCAGGGCAGACACAGTAATATTTACTGTCAATTCCTCGCCTTAGTATTCATTATAACACACTGATCTTCTCAGTCCATCCATGTCTGTATCCTCCACGTCATGTCATGAATAAATGCTTTTCTGCTCCATGGCTTTGATCGGGGTCTTTACCATTGAAAATTTGATTTTGATGACATGGTAACATGAATCTTTTATTTACATATATTTGAAAACTCGGTGTCTTTCATATTTATTCATTTTGGGGGTTACTATGAGCATAAATATCACAGTGTGTGGAAGACTGAAGCCCAGAGAAAAAAATGCTCTCCAGATGCTTGGCCCTTAAACCTCCATGTTTATTAGTAATTAAAGGCTTGGTTCCCCTATTGAGATCAGAAATAGGGTCTGGGGAGCCTTAAATAGAAAAACTATAGTGCTAGTGAGTGGTGTTTGGAAGAATAGTCATGATTCTTTGGTAACAGTGCTTTACAGAAGAGCCCTTGTCTTGCTAATGGGCCTACATAGTAACTTAATGCATAGCCTGTAGAGGCCTGATCACCATGGACTTGGACTTGTGATGTGAAACTGCTCTGAAGAACCAAAGCAAATGATAGCCTATGAGAAGGTATGCTGAGCAGACCCTGAAAACTCAAGCAAGTGGCAAAATGGTGGATCCTGCCCCACCTTATCTATTCATGTTCCCTGGGACAGTGTCTTCAACCCTCAACTATGGCCTCCTGGGAAATCCCAGGACTACATCACTGAGGAGGTTGACCCTGAATGATGATGGAGGTACCATTCCTCTTGATGGGATGTGTAAGACATTCTCACTAACACTCTTCTGGAAAAACCAGGATGTGATCCAGGGTATGTAATAAATTAAACAGCATTTCTTTTCTTTTGCATTTGTATGTGTGTGTTATAATCATACATGTGTGCATGGTACTATGTGTGTGGGTTTACACGTGTGCGTGGGTGGGGACAGATGTGTGTGTATTCATAGAGGTCAGAGGTTGATATCAGGTGTCTTCCTCAATCACTTTCCACCTTATGTTTCATCATGATCTCATCCTGAACCTAGAGCATACTGATTCTCCTAGACGAACTAGCCAGCAAACTTTAGGGATCCTCCTGTATCCACCTGCTTGGTGTTTTTTGTGGGTCTAGAGATCCAAACTCAGCTACTTATGCTTGTGTGGCGAGTACTTTATCCAACAAGCCATGTGTCCCCAACCCTCTAAGAGCTATTTCCACCAATCTGACTGGATACAAAAGGTTAATATTTGCAGAGTTAATTATATAGAGTATTAGAGAAAAAAAACAAGAGCAAATTCCTGGGTGCACCATGTAATTGTCAAGTCAAAACCCCACTGGAAATGAGCTTGTCAATTCTAACGTGGACAAGCATCCCCACATACCTTAGGTATCAGTCAACCTCATCTTCCAAGGACACTAGTGATCATGGTGATGAAATGAAAACTACCTCTGATTCAGCAAGTTGGACTCCATTTATCCAAGACTCCCTACCATTACCGGATAAATGTCTTCTCAGTTGCAATTCTTGAGTTGGTTGAGTATGCTTCTCAGATTGTACTGTATAAAGGCACTCCTCCACCTTCCACTAAAAAGAACCAGGCCCTCTGTTAAAAACCATTCCCATAATAAGGCAGGAAATACAACTTTGAGATTATTTACTTGGAAAGAGAGAGAATGAATGGACACGTCAGGACTTACAGCCACTGCAAATGAACTGCAGACACATGCACCACCATTTTCAACTGGCTTGTGTGGGCACTGGGGAATCAAACGTGGGTCCTTAGATTTCACAGGCAAGTACCTTCACCACCAAGCCATCTCTCCAGCCCAGCTGTGAGATTATTATATGTCACTGTAAAGGAATAACAAGACTGCTATTTTAGATGTCAGGATCACATATGAACATACATATGAGCAAAAAGTTCATAACGTTCTGAGAAAACAGTATGCTACACTAAGCTGACCCCTCTACAAAATATCCATGTTCTAATCCCCGGAGCTTGCGAGTGCACTGCATTACATGGCAAATGGGATTTGCTGATGCATTTAAGTGAAGTATTTTCAACTGAGTGATTGGTCCCACTGTATTCACAAGGGCCATGCTCATCAGTTCAGAGGAAAGGGCATGATGAGGGTACTAAAGCATCAGTGTCAGAGGGGCTTTCTGTACTGCTGGCCTTGAAAATGTAAGAATTGGTCCATGAGCCCAGAAATGGAGGCACATGAGGTTGCAAGGCAAAGCAAGAAAGCAGACACTTACCTCCAGAAAGGAATATAGCCCCGTGCCTGTCTTTGTTACCCAAGTGGAATTCATTCAGACTCTGACCTCCAGGACTATAAGGTAATTATTTTGTATTTTTTAAGTTCCCAACAATTGTAGTACTGTCATGCAACTGCAGTGCGAAATTATGATAAGCACTCTTCACTGATTATGAGATACTTGAAAGTCTATAAGGATAAAACTTTAATAGGTTAAGATATATCAAGTCAGTTTATATTGACTAGTTCATAATGACAATGAGAAAAACACTTCGCATAGTACATAGGACAGCAAAAAATTTATTCTGCCTTTCCTTGTTCCAACTCTGTACAAGGAAGAGGAAACAATGGCGAGGAAGAAGTTCGTGTGCATATAAAGAAGACATTATTTGCATCTGCTAACTTCTCATTGTTGGGAGAAAGCACCCAACTACAATCTTGAAGGGAAGCTTCGTGGTGGCAGGGGAAAGATGGTAGAGCAGGAGCTGGGCATCATCTCCTTGCCAACACTGGGTGGGCAACAGCAGCGGGAAAGTGAGCTGTACTACAGCCAGGGCGGGCTGGCTATAACCGCCCTAAGCTGTGCCAAGCAACACAATTCCTCTATCAAGGGTGCACCTTCCCATCAGCTGGCAACTAAGCATTGAAAACACATGAACTTATGGGGGACACCTGGTTAAAGCCATCAGATCCAGTTAATAAGGACCAAGTGATGCAAGGACTCTCACCTTTGGACTGGAGAAATAGCTCAGTGGTTAAAGGCACTTGCTTACAATGCCTGATGGCTCAGGTTCAAATCCCCAGTACCCATGTAAAGCCAGATGCATAGAGTGGCACATGCATATGGAGGTTGTTTGCAGTGGCAAGATGCCCTGGTTCATTCATTCTGTCTCTGTCTCTCTCTGTCTGCTTGCAAATAAATAAATAAATAAAATATTTTGTTTAAAAAGATTCTCGAGGCTGAGAGATGGCTTAGCAATTAAGGTGCTTGTCTGCAAAGCCTAATGACATGGGTTTGATTCCCCAGTAGCCATGTAAAGCCAGATGCACAAAGTGGTGCATGCACCTGCAGTTTGTTTGCAGCAGCTAGAGGTCCTGGCACACCCATTTTATCTGTCTGCATCTCTTCTATCTCTCTGCGCTTACAAATAAGTAAATAGGGCTGGAGAGATGGTTTAGCGATTAAGCACTTGCCTGTGAAGCCTAAGGACCCCTGTTCGAGGCTCGGTTCCCCAGGTCCCAAGTTAGCCAGATGCACAAGGGGGCGCACGCGTCTGGAGTTCGTTTGCAGAGGCTGGAAGCCCTGGCGCGCCCATTCTCTCTCTCTCCCTCTATCTGTCTTTTTCTCTATGCCTGTCACTCTCAAATAAATAAATAAATAAATATTTTTTTAAAAAAACAAATAAGTAAATAAAATACTTTTTTAAAAATAAATACTCTCACCTTCCTATATCCTCTAAAAAATTGTTGAAACCACAATAGAAGCTCAACTTACAAATCTTTTCCCCATGTCTGGAGGGAAGGGGTGTCAAAGCCAAAAAGGTTGATAAATATCGTACATGCAGAGTGAGTACCAATAACAAAAAATTTTTCACCATCAATAGGCATTTGTCCCTGTTCATATCTCCTAAGGCAGGCAGTGTATAATTGCAATAATACCTAGAAAAAGGTTTAAAGCCCTGCATGTGTCTTGCTAGAGAGAAATTCCAATGCCAGAAAAAGTGATAATAAAGTTGAACCTTATCAAACTTGTAGATCTAACACAGGATGCAGGTTCTAAAGAGGGTACAACTGCACTATCATAATATCATATAAAATACAGACTGAACAGGAAATTCAGCTGAGATGAGCTATGAGTTCTGGCAAAGGAATTAGGTGCAAAGATATGGGTTTAAAACAATTTTTATAGACAAAGTGGGTAATAGCCTTGTATGTTGCATGTTGAGGGGACTACTTGGGCTATAATTTTGTATGTGGTGTGCTTTTGCATGCATATGCATCTGTGAGGTGTATGCGCGTGTGCGGGTGCATGCACGTGGGTGTGCATGCATGTGGGGGCCAGAGGTCAATACTGGGCCTCTTCCTCAATTACTCTGTGCCTTATTTTTTGAGACAGGGTTGTACACTGAACCTGAAACTTATTAATTTTCTAGCCCAGCAAGCCCCAGGACGCCTCCTGTCCTTCCCTTCCCAGGACCAGAATGGCAGGCACCTGCCACCATGCCCGCCTTTTACATGGTTGCCGGGGATCTAAGCTCAGGTCTCCACACTTGTGTTGTAAGCACTTTAAGGACTGGCCATGTACCCAGCCCTGTATGCAGAGATGGCTAAGAGGTAAGTGCGCTTCCTGTGCAATCGCCCGGACCAGAAGGAACCCGAGGTTGCCCAAGCTCAGACCTCCAGATCCTACGTACAAATCTGGGTGTGGTCCTGTGTGCTTACCGGCCCCGTCCTGCAGGTCCTAGGAAGCAGAGGTCAATGAATCACCTGGGCTCATGAAAAACAGTAAACCCCAGTACCAGTGTGAGACACTGGCTCAAACGAGAAGCAGCACAAGAGTGAGGGAACAGGGCTGGAGAGATGGCTTAGCGGTTAAGCGCTTGCCTGTGAAGCCTAAGGACCACAGTTCAAGGCTCAATTCCCCAGGACCCACGTTAGCCAGATGCACAAGGGGGCGCATGCATCTGGAGTTCGTTTGCAGTGGCTGGAAGCCCTGGCACGCCCATTCTCTCTCTATCTGTCTCTTTCTCTCCCTCTCTCTCTCTGTCACTCTCAAGTAAATAAATAAACGAATGAACAAAATATGTTTAAAAAAAAAAGAGTGAGGGAACAGTAGAAGTGACATTCAGCTCTGGCCATCACAGAAGAGCCCCTCTCAGTGGCCCCTCCCCAGGAAAGAGCATGGAGGGATGCAAAGGCCTGCGGGGCTCCTTCCCGCACAGGTAGTGCTGAGGGAAGGACCAGGCCTGCTGGTTCCTCCCTAGGGGTTGAGGGGATGATGAGCGTCGGACGACTCAGAACCTCTCCTGGCCACCAGAGAAAAACCACACTGAGTCGGGAGTCTTTGCAATGCAGGAACAACTCGCTTTATTACTCTGAGCAGTTGCCTATATCATGTTGGGGATGAAGGCAGGGATTTTAGGGTGGGAGAAGAGGTAAAGGCCAATAGTAAACTTTAACTATTGAAATGGTAATTACAATTACCACGAGGAAGTAGCAGGCCAGAAGCCCTTAGGCATCCTGCTGAGTCCTAGCTGGCCAGAGACAGGTCGCCAAACTTTAGCTAGACTCAGGAAGTTCCACTAGGCCTCACGCCTGGGCCTTTCAGGGCCCAACAAAGGCCCATGCATGTTCTAACCCCTTCACACACATCACCACCACACCATGTTACACATCCACCTGCAGACAAAAATAGAAAAGGCAAACCTCATGGGGCACTGGATGGTTCGTAATCGCTGAGAAAGATTTTATCTTCGCGTACGTGCCAAGGTCTGATCTTTGTGCAAAGGTGTCTGTAATGACTTTACTTAGAACATTACCTTCTTGCTACACTAACAATACTGCCTAGTGAAGACGTCTTTCACAAACAGCTAAGAATTTGGAATGGCTTTAGTCTCAAAAACAATTTCATTTGTCAAAAGTACAATTCATTGAGAAATTGCAGTCCAAAAAAATTCCTATCAAGTGAAAAGATAAAAGGATAAATTTCACAGGTAAAACGTGAGACCATACTGGCATGTTTTGACATAACCAATGGCTTCCCTTAGCATTTCTGCTTCGTGAGAAATGAAGATTCCTTTCCGGAGGGTGCCAAACTGAAGAACCGTTGGAGGGAGAACAGAACATGGAAAAACGTGACAAGCACTATGAACACAGGGCCGGCTGCTGAAGTCTGGGCAGTAGCATCTTCATATGATCTCCCTATTGAAGAATCACATGTGTTTATATGCTTTTATTAGATCTTTTCTTTTTAAATTTTTTTTGTTGTTTATTTGAGAGTGACAGAAAGAGAAAGAGTGTGTGTGTGTGTGAGAGAGAGAGAGAGAGGGACAGAGAACGGGCGTGCCAGGGCTTCCAGCCACTGAAAATGAACTCCAGACACCTGCGCCCCCTTGTGCATCTGGCTAACGTGGGTCCTGGGGAATCGAGCCTCGAACTGGGGTCCTTAGGCTTCACAGACAAGCGCTTTACCACTAAGCCATCTCTCCAGCCCAGATCTTTTCTTTTATTACTTTACATTGCATATGGGATATGCTCATGGCGGTGAATTTTCTAAGTTAGCACATAATTTACAGCATCTTTGAACAACATCACAACGAGATCCAAGCAATAATCTCGAATCAATCTGGAAGATGGAATGCTTGTCGGCGATATCTGGTCTAGCGTTTGACTTCACCTCTGACCTTCCCTTTGTTGCCACCTTCCTCCAGGCCTTCCCAGCGCCTCCGCAGCGCTCCCGGCTGAGTGCCTTTAGTCTTTATTTCACTGCTCCACTCGTCAATTATGTTTCAGAAATGCCCACTTTTCCCAACCGTAATGTAACTGTCTTATCTTTTATTGAATCTAGCGAAGGAGTCTTCCCTTTGTCAGCTTACCTATGTCATTGGAATTTCATATGTTATCTCATAATTTATGTATTTATTGTGTTTTCTACAGTTTAGAGAAAAAAAGAGATTGTAAATCTTTCAGACATTGGACAAATTCAGTATTTTTCATTGACATAGGTGCAGTAAAATATCTTCCAAGTTCTTAATATGTTATCAGTTAATGCCTTAAACTTAAAGTCATTATTTTTCAGCTAATATCCCTTTGGGGAGGGGATAAGACTTTCACTTGATCTTTTCACAGTTACCTTCATTGCTCACTGGAAGCCATTACATCCACATCTGGCAGGTCCTGAACAGAAGCCATTTTAATGAGCTTGGACAACATTCTCCTCAGAATGTGGACTCTCTCAGTAGCTGTGTGTGATCACATAGAGCGCTTGCTCAGTCTCCAAATGTGAAAGTGCGCTGTCTGGGTCCATAAACTTTTCTGAAATGCATCTACATAAGCATGCACAGTGCAAGGTAAGAGCCATGAGTAGGTTAATGACTTCAAACAATGTGACACATCAAAAAAAGCTAGTGGATTTTTTCCTCAATTATTGTCAGGCCAGAGGAATGGAGATCAAGGGTGGGTGGTCCTATGACAGCTGCGCTTAACTCCACTCAACGTGAGGCATAAAATTACACCCACATCCCACACAAGCTCTCAGCCTCCTACATAACATCACCAGCCTTGTTACATCAGCTCCTTCCTTGTTTCCATGGCAATGCACGTCCTATCTGAGCTGGAAGCAGAACACTGAGGCGCAGCTCTCTCTCCAGTGATACTCCAGTGCCATCAAGTTGTCACTTTTGATGACAATGCCGAGAATTTCATCAATAGTTTCTGCCAGGCCCCCTTCACTTCCTTGTTCCTTAAACTGTAAATCATGGGGTTCAGCATCGGGGTTAAAATGGCATAGAAGAGAGAAATCAACTTCTCCTGCAGGACGCTGGGACTGGAGTGGGGCTGGGCGTAGGTGAAAATGGCCATGCCATAGCACAGGGCCACCACGGTGAGGTGAGAGGCACAGGTGTGGAAGGCTTTCCTCCTCCCCTCTGCGGACTGGATCTTCAGGATGGTGGAGATGATCTGCACGTAGGACAGGAGAACCAGGGAGAAAGGCGTCACAAGCAGGACAATGCTAGACACCATGATGGCAACTTCATTGGAGGAGGTGTCCACACAGGCCAGCCTGACCACAGCCAGGAGTTCACAAGATATGTGGTTAATGTACCTGTTTGTGCACATGGGCAGCTGGAAGGTGATGGCAGTCTGCATGACAGAATTGAGGGAGCCGCTGACCCAGGATGTGGCAGCCAGCCTAGCGCACAGTCCCGTGTGCATGATGGCGGAGTATCTCAGCGGGTCACACACTGCCACGTAGCGGTCATAGGCCATCATTGCCAACAGAACAAACTCGATCCCGCCCAAGGCCAGGGAGAAAAACAACTGTGTCGCACAGCTCAGAAATGGGATTGTTTTCTGCTCCGCGAGAAAGTGAGCCAGCAGCTGAGGGACTATGCTGGTGGCGTAAGACACATCCACGAGGGAGAGGTTGGTGAGGAAGAAATACATGGGCGTGTGCAGCCGGCTGTCCAATCTGATGAGAAGAACGATGAGGAAGTTCCCCAGCACTGTCACCAGGTACATGAGCAAGAAGAGGACAAAGAGGGACACCTGAGTGTCCCAGTCACTGGACAGGCCGAGGAGAATAAATTCTTTCACCCACGTCTGGTTGTCTGGTCCCATCAAAAGATGTTAGGCTGCAACAAAAGCCAAAAATAACACATGTTCATTCAGAAATGTAAAATAACACGTTTGATATCTCTGAGCAATCTAACCAGTCTCCTCTAGATATTTCTGACCATGTGTTGGTTGAGATGATGGGCTTGGGGCCAGCATATATTGGTTTTTCCATGTGAGAGAAAAATCTTGTAGGGCTGGAGAGTTGGCTTACCAGTTAAGGCACATGCCTGTGAAGACCAAGGACCCAGGTTTGACTCCTCAGAACCCATGTAAGCCAGATGCCCATGGAATTCCTTTGCAGTGGCTAGAGGCCCTGGCATACCCTCTCTAAATAAATAGAATTTTTAAAAAAAATTAAAAAGGAAAGATCTTGAAGGAACTTCACATGGTCGTAATTTGGTGTCAGGGAGGTCAGTTAGAGCCTGGATATAAGACCCTTGATTTTAAGAGCACTACCATTTTACTAACTGACCTCAGGTTCCCGAGGAAAGGAGGACCAGTACACGACCATAGCAGGTGAGTCGACAAGCAATGAAGATCATGGTTGGGGGACTAAAGACGTGTGACTACCACGTCTCGTATTAACTAGAACAGTCCCAATGACGTGCATGCCTGTGATTCAAGGATAGATTTGGAAGAAGACCTGCGGAAAGATCTAGAGTCAAAGAACCAAGGTTTGAAGCAGTTTTATTTGACACACACGTACATAAAAGCATGATATCAATAACAAGTACATGCAAGCTGTGTAACAGGTAGATGTAAGTGTGGTAACACACGGGCAAAGAACTTTGAGCTGATTCAGATAGAAATACCACAGCAGTGTGGTTTTGAGTAGTAACATTTAACCTCGGTGTTTTCCTCTCATCCTTCCACAAAGTGAGATGCACATAGTCCTGTAGGGAGCTTTTCCTACATCTGAGAGCTTGCAATTGGTTTGAACCCTGAACACCCTGGCAAAATGGTCTTTTAAAAGACTTTCATCTCAGCTAGGCATGGTGGCACATGTCTTTAATTCCAGCACTAGGGAGGCAGAGGTAGGAGGATCGCTGTGAGTTCGAGGCCAGCCTCAGACTACTTAGTGAATTCCAGATCAGCCTGGGCTAGAGAGAGGCCCTACCTCAAAACAAATAAACAAACAAACAAAGGCTTTCATCTCTTCAGCCATTATTGGGCTTGGAGTGATTAGAGTTGTTCTTTTTACCTTACTGTTTTTCAATTTCCTACTGAGAATGTATCCTTTGAACCAGGTTTCTATGAAAAGACAGTAAGACAGTCTAGATGTAAAGAAGGAAGAGAATAGACATTTAAATTACAGTCTTCAAAAAGAAAACAAGACATGAACTCTGATGGATATATGTTAGAATAGAGATTATGCTATTTAATATTATGCACACACATATATTTCATCACTAAGCCAAAGTTATTTTATTTATTTGTTTAAAAGAGAGAGTGTGTGTCTGGGTGGACTGGAGCCTCCTGTCTCTGCAAATAAATCCCAGACACATGTGCCACTTTGGGTGTCTGGCCTTACAAGGGTACTGGAGAATTGGTCCTGGGCTATTGGTCTTTGCAAGCAGATGCCTTTAACCACTGAGAAATCTCTCTAGTCCTCCTATATTACTTTTTCTCAGAAAGCACTGCTTCAGTAAAACTACTACATTCTAATATGAATTTTGAACATCAATTGGATAAATATTTTGGAAAAAATTAAATTGGCGCATTATTATTGCCTACCTGTCTATCCATTCACATTTCCTTTCTCGACGTGGAAGCAGGAAGAATCTATAGCAGAAACAAGATCTTGGTCAGGCTCAGGTCTCTGAGCTGAAAGGGGGAAACTGTCATGTCAACTCCCTTACCTGATTAAGTCCCAAAGAGAACAACCAGTTCCACCTCATGTGTGGTACCACAATCCATTCACCAGCCTTGTCCTGAGCCTTTCTCCAATGTCCTCCTCACCAACCGACCCCTCTCAATAGCTTCTCCTTCACCAAACTCTTCAACTCTCTGCTTCTCATACTGCTTTTCTAAAATCATATTCGCTTGAGAAAACACCTAACTGTTTCAAAAGGATATTCCCATTTATATTGCAAACTCAAAAGCAGTTCATTATTTAAAAAGAAAAATGCAACCACTGTTGAATATGTAGCAGATATGCATCTGAATTAGACATTTTCCCTACTCATCTTACAAACACCTATGAACTGTCACCTTTGCCGGGAGCTGAGGTTTCAAGCTGAATATCCCCCTTGAACTCAAAGTGCAGAGCCAGCAAGTGGGGGAAAAGACACCAGCTCAGGGCCTTGTCATCTGCATCCCTGATGGGCTGCCTGGCTGCCTGGAGACCGGCAAGCTTCTGACTCCCGGGTGCACACCCAGCTGTCTCGTTACAAGCGAGTGAGAAAGCGTGCACTGCAGAGCCAGCCCCTCTCTTTGGAAACTACTCGTCTTCTCCGTGAGGCCTGAAGCAAGCTACCCGGACTCTTGGAGCCTCCCCTTTCTTTTCCCGTGGTACATTTGTCATCTGGGCAGCTGACTGGGTCAGTGGTAGACTTAGAAGGGGAAGACGAGCAGCCCCGCACCCCGGGCTCGCACAGGCATGCGCCCTTCGTTAAGCGATGGCGGTTCATTTTTATTTCCTCTCCAGATCTCTTTTCTCCTTCCTTCCCTCTCGGTGCCATCCTCAGGGTTCTGTGTATCTGAGTAGCTTCGTTTCCCTTTATGGCTAAGAAAATATACAGGCTTCCCTGTCATCCTAAAAATATATTTCTTGTAGAAATTTCTCAGTTTGGGAAGGAATGATTTGGTATATTTTATCATTTGAAAATTCTCCTTATTTCACATCTCATGACCAATCGTTGCTTTTTGGGATTCACTCCCAACTATCCGCCCTATAGTCCGTGGAAACTTATACTTCTATTAATTTATTTTTAAAAAATTGAAAACTTTAAGGTAACCAATAAACTGCTATCAGTGAACAAATTTTCATTATATTTTAATTCCACATCTATTTTTGAACAGTGCTAACTCAACTATATCACAAGCATCTCTCTTACTGAGATTCCAACCTAGTTTTCCTCTTTGCTTTTTTTTGGGTGGGGGGAGGTCTGTTACTATGATCATTTCCTAACATCATGTGTTCAGAGTTTATATTTGTAGCTACAATTTCTCCTGGGGGAGGCTGGTTATTTTTATTATAAGAATCATAATCTCTTCTGTATGGCTCAAACTCAACTGTATAGTAATCTCCCGGACTTCTCTCGAAAGGTACAAATGCTTCCTCAATCAACTTGACAAAGATTTCCTTATGACTGCATCAGTGCGTGCATTCTTTTCTCCATACGCTGCATTTGTTCCCAGCCTTTTTTTTTTTTAAATTTCTGTGAATGGAACTAGAGTTCTCCTACTCTCCAGTGACTCACGTTTGACTTTTCCCTCCCTCTCACCCCTCCACAGAGTGAATATTCCTCCTTTATTTCTTCTACCTCATCTCCTGCTTCCTGCTTACCCTTCATGACATATCTTCACGATCATTTTATGAAGTACAAGGCCCCTTGTTATTTTCCTCACATGATCTCCACCCGCCAAAAGCATCATAGAGTCCTACTGTCAAATTTCTCATTCAAAAATAAAAATGTATTCACATTGTTTACAAGTGCCAGCAGAGCCATATGGTTTCAATCACGTGTTTTCATAATTATGTTAACCATTTTTTACCCTGTCCATAATCTGGTCTTGTCTGTCACTAATTTTTGTTTTACTGATCTTTAGAAATTGTTGTCATGCTATATGTTTTATACCAAATGTCTTAATTAAAACAAGTTTTTAATACTTCTATTTCCTTCACTGATTATGCTTAGCATACCATGATTACTATTGATTCTAAAGACCTGTTACTGTTGTGTATTAAAATAATATCCAGCCGGGGGGAGGTGGTACACTCCATTAGTCCCAGCACTTGGGAGGCAGAGGCAGGCAAATTGCTGTGAGCCACCCTGAGACTATATAGTGAGTGCAAGGTCAGCCTGGGCTAGAACAAGACGCTACCACAAGAAAAAAACCATAAAATAAAATAAAATAATATTCAAATGCACAATTTCTTCTTATATGCTTTCAGACTTAAGATGAAGGAAATTGAGGTGGGGCCAAGCAGGTGCACACAGCTAAGAGCCCTTGCTGCACATGCATAAGGGGCTGAAGGACTCGGATTTACCCTGAATTCGGTGCCCTAGTACCCACATAAGCAGCTAGGTATGTCCCTCACACCTGTAATGCCCACCCAGCAGGGATGAGAGAGAGGAGGGCGCTAGGGTCTCACACAGCTAGCCTGACCCACAGCAGCAGCTCTTTGTCACTAAGAGGCTGTCTCAAGGACATGCCCACATGAATGTAAAAGAGGACACTGGACATCATTCTCTTCTGCTTCTGCATGTGTATGCACCGGGCATGCGCATCTACACAGACACACACACACACATATGCACACATTTGCACATATTCACACCCATGCTCACGCCCACATAAAACACATATCATCTACATTTGAAAACACGATGGAAGAAATGTGTTGGCCGGATGGTTTTAACACAGGTATAGTTAGTATCATCTTCGCATTACTCTAGACTCATCTTGCATGGAAGTGAAAGTGAGTTTCTATTCTTATTTCACAGTGAATAGAGCAGATGCCAAATGATGTAGTTCATATCAGACCATTCCAACTAGGAAGCGAGGCTTGGTCTTTTCTGCTATAACTGCCTTGTAGATTCTGTAGCTCTCCCTAACCTGAAACTTGCACTGAAGGAAAAGCTAAGGGACAAGGCTAGAGATACGTCTTAACACTTCAGACACTTGCCTGCAAAGCCAAAGGACCCAGGCCTGATTCCCCAGTACCCATGTAAGCCAGATGCTCAAGATAGCACCATATATCTGGTGTGCCTCCCTTTCTCTCTCTCTAATAAATAATGAATAAAATAATTTTTTAAAAAGTAAGGCTGGAAAGATGGCTCTGTGAATGAGTGCTTCCTGCCTAACTGTAAAGGCTAAGGTGACTTGAGACCACATGTGGTCAACTCCCTAGCTCTCTTTTAAACAGCTGGGTGTGGTCCATGCACATCTGCAAGTCCTGTGCGGAGCAGAGACCGGAGAATCTCCGGGTCTTACAAGAATGGCAGCTCCAAATTCAATGAGAGACTCATCTCCAGGAAACTGGGTGAGTACAGGGCAGCCAACATTCTTCTCTGAAGTCTGCATGTGTGTGCACTCATATCTGCACACACAGCACAGCGTGCACGCACACACACACACACACACACACACACACACACACACACACACACACAAATTCCTAAGAGAAAAACAATAAGAAATATTTACTCTCTTTGTATTTCCAAACAAGACCACAAAAGCTTCTAAGTATAAGCTTAGGCCCACAGCCAAACTTCGCAACCCATTGTGTTGACTAGTGAACGTGACTTACTGGCAACCTGATCGAGCACTTCCCCTTGCACAAGCCTCCTCATGGTCTCTGGTATTTGTTCAACTCCCAGGTATTTTACCTGCCTGCCAGGCATCTCACTCTCCTGTCATCGGCAGAAACGTCCTGTCTTGCACTGTTTGGGTCACAGCATCTTCTCATTCAACAAACCTCAAATAATGCCCCTCCACTTACATTTTGACATGTATTTATTTAACTCAAAAAATAAACAATCTGAGCTTCCTGCTTGTGACATAACATTGAAACGTGGTTCATTTCCTGAGACATGAGCATGATGAAGGAAAGACTTTCTCTTGCTTACATTTTCATGAACGGTGGCCATGGAAGTCTAGCTACTGTGGCGACAAAGCATAGAATGCAGCGTTTCGTGCAGTGAGAAAAGCTTTGCATGCACGAGCATTGCTCAGTGGCAGAGCAGAGTGAGAACAGCCAGCAAGTGAACCAGAGTGAGAAAAAGGCAAGGAGGGAGGGAGAGAGAGAAGGAAGGAGGAATGGAGAAGAGGTAGGTGGGAGGGAGCATGGGAAGTAGGGAAGGAGTAAAAAGACATTGAAATCCCCCCAGGTAAAAATGGTCTCCTTAAAACCCCATTATTATCCCGTCACTGATGCTTGAATCTAGTGTTTCATTCTTTTTTCTGTGAAGTGAGATGATACTAAACAGGTTAAGATGTGGCGAGTGAGTGTGTCAGTGCACACTGGTCATCTGCACAGAAGATACGCCAGTAGGAAGGGTAAATGGTACTGAGCTGGCAGGGAAGGCCAAAGAAGCGGTGACACCAGAAAATATCAAGGCTTCTTCCGTTCACATGCTGCCCTTTGCAATGGGTAAAGCAAGCTTGGTAACGTATGTGGCACTTACACACCTCATGCGTTTAGCGAGAACCCTTGCTATACATGTATTAAGCACATACAATCTTTTGTCAAGTCAATAAATGAAAAAGATTACCTTTGCTTAGCCTAGTAATAAGTACCTCCATGTGCCTTTGACAGTTATCTAGTAATTACGTATTACAGCAATTCATTGGGTCTCAAATGTTCTTCTCTCTATGACAAAGGGACAAAAGCAAAAAAATTCATACTTCTCAGACAAATATTTTAAAGCATTTTTAGTATTATTTATTTATAAGAGGGAGAAGCAGAGATGCAGAGACAATTGGCATGCCAGTACCTCCTGTTGCTGCCAACATATACAACACATGCCCAACAGCATTTTTAATTACATAATGCACAATGTTAGAAAGTAAGTTATAGAGGCTGGAGAGATGGCTCAGCAGTTAAATGCACTTGCTTATGTGCCTGCCAGCCAAGGGTAAATTCCCCACCACCCATTTAAATCCAGATGCACAAAGTGGCACACGCATCTGCAATTCCCTGGCAGTGTCAAGAGGTCCTGCCATGCCTATATCTTATTCTCCATCAAATAAATAAAAACGTTCCAAAAATATTCAACTATAATCATTTTTTATAAAATGGGGTGTATCTACTCGTTGCGTCCATGGGAACTGTTATATTTTCTCATAAAATTTTATATTGGGTTTTTTTTCTAGGCAGGATTTCACTGTAGCCCAGGCTGACCTGGAACTCACTCTATAGTCCCAGACTGGCCTCGAACTCACAGCCATCTTCCTACCTCTGCCTCCTGAGTCTTGGAATTAAAGTTGTGTACCACCATGCCTGGCTTTCGTAAGATTTTAGTCTAAATTATTAAAATATTTTACACCTATTCTGGCTTGATATATTCACCTACCATTGCTTCGTTTTCTAATCTCCTACCCTTATAATTTCTCTGGCTGGAACTGTATGTCATATGAAGAAAATGAGGTGTTGAGGATTCACTCAGCCATAGAAGCTAATGTTAAAACCTAGATCAGCTTTTGTCTGAATGGGGAAGTTTGACTGTGAACATCCCTGCTCCCTCTTCCCTGGGTTTGTCATCTAATACGTCATCTCTGAACCAAATATGTGTGTGTGTGTGTGTGTGTGTGTGTGTGTGTGTGCGCGCGCACGCACACACATATACATGTATATCATGCAATTTTCTGTCCCCTCTGATCCAGCCTTTGCCAGTGGATATACCCCTGCTTTGTTCTGAAATCACCTTTTCCTTGCCTCATCTTGAAGAAATATTTAGGAACGCAAGATCTGAGGTCAAGTTAAACATATTTCTAATGGTAAATTCTCAGGCATGTTTTGGTAATATTTGTTATTAATATCTGGTATCTTAAAGTCATGCAATCAGGAATACTCAGCTAGCCTGTTATCATTTACTTAATCTGAACAGTTGATTGCCCAGATGAGAGATCTAGACATCACTGTAGAATTCCGGAGAGAAAAGGCTACTTCCTAACACAAAGACTTTGGAGTGTAAAATGCCTCTTTACATTTTGACCAACCACATCCTGCCCATATCAGGGCTCTCATAGAAACGAGACCATTAGGGAATTGTGAGCAATGGTTTATCAGAACAAAGATGAGAGGTGTGACCCTCAGGTGTGAACCCACACAACAGAACTGTTCATGGTACTGTGTTACATGGTCATCACATGAGGCTCCTCTGATGAGCCTTCCTCAGAAGCATCCTCTGATGTTACTGATCACATTTCTGACTTGCCAGCTTCCAACTGCACTTAGCTTTCATTACGGCTCTATGGATTATCCCTCCACAACTTCCAATTTACCTCAACAAGGAAGGAAGCAGTCAAGGCTTGACACTTAGCTATCTTTCCCTTTCACAATCATCAGTGCCACATTTTATGAACCCCACTAATGGATGCACTATATACCGAACCTCTGCTCCCATTGCTGGCTGCCTCAGTCACTTATGGTCTTTCACCCCTGCCCCATACGGTTAAGAGAAAAGCTAGGTTTAGAATAGGAAAATCTACTAGATATGTAGAATATAAAAGGAAATCTTAGTGTCTCATCCTTCAGAAGTAATTCAGAAAAGTAATCCTTGGCACTAACCATATCAATGCAAAGAATTTGGGATTGAAGGCACTGGAATAGTCTCAAAAATCCAAACTCAAACATGGTGAGGTTTAAAGGTGAGCCCATTATTACAGCAATGAAAGCCTACCTCGCTATGGGGATGACGACCTGCCATTCAGAGATATTATGTAAAACTACTGTTCCTGAGAGAAAAAAAAAAATCTATGCAACTTCTATAACAGTCCATTGAATCTTAATCATATTTGCCCTTTCCTGGAGGATTCTAGAGTCTCAGCCGAGTCAAACTGAGTCTGAATAAGAAAGCACAGCACCGTTTTTCTTTTGGACTCTTCACTTAAACTGGTCCACATAGTCTGGAGCCTTACCTCCACATGGATGAACTGTCGATGGAAATGCTTCTTTCCTTTAGAGAGAGGCTCGTGTGGCCTGTGTCTGCACACTTGATGGCGGGCATACAGACTGTACCCATCACTGGTTGCGGCACTTCCATCATTATCACACGCGGATACAGAGAACCCCAAGGCACTAGATAAGTGCTCTATCAAAAATCATTTTATACCATGAGGATGCAACCGGGTTGTTCTTCTTAGGGATCTAGCTTCTACTTTATCTCCAGATTTATTTGCTTGACTCTTCACATAAACTTAAAGAACAGAATGCTTCAGACCAAATCTCTCAAACATGTGTAATAACAAAATTCACGATTGATTTTTTTCTATGATTTCATTGTGTAAATTTCCCTCACTTTTGAAATTTCTTTTCCCCTGTACCTAAAAGCACAGTGATCTTTTGCAGCATAGTAATCCTACCTGAGAAAGTCTCCACTGTGTAATCCAAAAAACACACTCGAGTGGAACTAGACACGAAATGAGAAACACCATTGCCAGGGGTAGTTTCGGTGCCTCCTCTGAGTGCTAAACCACTCTGAGCAATCCGTTTAATCATCGCCCACTGCAAATTTCTATCCTCTAGCAGAAAATTAACATACTTGGTATACACGGTCTTACAAAGGTAACTGACCTAAGAGGCTTTACAGCTATTGACAAGGTATCTTTTCTGAACATGCACTATAGCCCTACTTTAGTCACAAACATCCACAGTGCCTAAATAATAGTTATGTACATCTGTCTAATTTTCTTCATCCCAAAGCAATGCAGAACCGTTTCACAGTATAGGCACTGTTTTCCTCCTAACCACCCTCTTCCACCAGCCTCTCTTTTCTCGTTTCCTCTGGTAGTTCTAAAGTCTGAATTTGAGAAACTCATACAAAAAAAAAATACAAAAAGCTTCAGCCTCTAGAGTCTAGAGAGCAGAGTTTTCTATGTTAGTAGGAATGCTTCACATGAGAAGATTTTTTTTTTTTTAGTCTTAGTCCATACTTCTGATCTAAAGCCTCTGGCAGATCAGAGCAGTGATCTTCCTGTCTCTCCAGAGGCCTGTTTACACTCTATTATTCCTACCCTGAATTGATTTCTGCTAAAGTATTGCTCGGTGCCTCTAAAACGGACTAATCTTCAGTCTACTTTCAAGTTCCTTTCTAGAGAGTGCTGCTCTCCTATGTGATGAGGCCTGAGGAAGCTGAGAGCCCTCACTCCTCGGGCACAAGGACTTAGAAGTCACCTGAGATTAGTTTAGATGCTGAGGGAAACTACTGAGAGGAATTTCATAAGCGCCTTCAAATTGCCTCCCACAGACCTCAGAAAGCATGGCAGGGCTGTGTTGGCAACGTGGGGCTGCCAGATTCCCCTCAGGAGCACCAGGCGTTAGTGTTAATTGCTATCACCATTCCTGATCCTCAAGAGGGGGACTTCTGTGCTGCCCTGCTCCCTATGGAAGGCCATTTTCCTCCATCTCTCTCCCTTCCACAAATACCACTAAAGACATTTAGGTTATTCTTGAAGGTCATAGAAGCCACTTTCATGAGGGTTTACGATGTTCTCCTAGGACAAAAACATGAATCTTAACTCTGTTCGCCCCTCTAGTGAGTTGTAGTCCTGCATGCCATCTGTGCCGAGTAAGTTCTCATCTTTGTCTCTTCCATGGCCTTGCTCGTCATCCCGTAGACCAGAGAGCTAGGCTCCATACCCAAAATGCACATTATAAAAAGCTCTCAGAATTACAAACTACAAAGAAAGACAGAGGGCATTAAATTTTTTGATATTTATTAATACTTAAATTGGATCTAAGTCCCTCATATGGCCAGCAGAATGGAAATGAAATAAAATTATAATGAAAACAATAATGACCACCTCCTCCTTCTTCAAGTAGGCACAGTGCCATGTAAGGAAGATATCTCTTTCCCAAAGTGTGACAGGGGGAAAAAAAAAGAGTCAGAAGCCCTAGTCTTGCTCGTATTCCATGTTAATTCCTCAGAAGTCCATTTATGTCTTACCTTACAGATACCACTTAGATAACACTTAGGGCCAGGTCCCCAAGGAATGAATGGAATAGCCTGCCCACAGATCCAACCTGACAGGGAGGCAATCCTTGCTCATGTAAACATAAATCATTAAGCCTCTGTTCCAACCGCCCCAAGCAGCAACTCTGCTCAAGTGTAAGGGCCTGAGGAGGCCTGAGAGACCACTTGAGTCTGAATCCCAGGGTCTACACAGACAGCTGGGCGTGACCATGCATGTCTGCAGAGACCAGAGAGCCACTGGAGTTCATGTCAAAAGCAGCAAGTTTCATGATCAGCAAGAGACTCTGGATCAAAGCAACTGGTTCCCTACCAGAGCTAAAAGGTGAGACTCTATTGCTGAAGACACCGTAGCCTGCCGTGAGGGGACACTGAGAGGTCATGCTGGAACTGAGAGGGAGTTCCCTCCTGGCTGGCTTTCGTGGCACTGTAGAGTGTCATGGAAATAGCTGGAAAATAACATTTGCCAACAGAGCAAATAAACAGGAGATGCTAGCAGATATGAAACCGGTCACCTGTATAAAAATGACACACAGGGCTGGAGAGATGGCTTAGCGGTTAAGCGCTTGCCTGTGAAGCCTAAGGACCCCGGTTCGAGGCTCGGTTCCCCAGGTCCCACGTTAGCCAGATGCACAAGGGGGCGCACGCGTCTGGAGTTCGTTTGCAGAGGCTGGAAGCCCTGGCGCGCCCATTCTCTCTCTCTCCCTCTATCTGTCTTTCTCTCTGTGTCTGTCGCTCTCAAATAAATAAATAAATAATTAAAAAAAAAATGACACACAGCCTATTCAGGCAACCACCTGTTCTTGGGTTATACATGAGACATCTCATTGGGGAGAGCTCATTCCTACTACTGGGAACCAAGCAAGATTCCCAACAGACTCCAAAGACAACCATCACTGTTCTCTGCCTAAGCAAAGTGGGCATACACACCAAATCTCTAAGAACTAGGCTGGCCCCCTTTATTTGAATCTGCTCTCATTTTTGTTGGAGAATCTATTTTATCTTACATAGGGTGGAGAGTACTGGGGAGATACAGGATACATCGATGCATCAAGAATGGAGAGTCAACTGCGTATGCAAGATGGGTCACCTCTACCTCTTCTTCCCTGGTCCAGGAGTCAGTATAGAGGAAGTGGTCTCACGGGTACTGCTGTCAAGGCTGGCCTGAAAACCAACTCCGGGGAGATGGCAACAGAAACCATGGTCATTCAAATCTCATCAAAACAGAGATCCAGAGGCTACAGAGAACTCATCACTAAATCAGATCTCCAACATGTTTACAAAGCTCAGGGAACATTTGAGAAGGGCCAGAAAAATTGTAAGAGCCTCAGGGTGGATGGAATCAGCCTGAGGCACTACCCCCCACCCACAGAGACTGACTGAGAGGACCCTTAGTAAATTCATAAAATTAATAAATAAGTTTAAATTTAATTAATTAAATTAATACCTAAGCTTTAAAAAAAATCAATCAGTAAAAGAAAGACGGGGCTGTGTTCTGCTTTCTGCTCTAGTCACCGCAGATGAGCACAGTCCTCTGCAGGTTAGCACATGGGGCTCTGCATAGGAATTTAAATGTGCCGACACACACACACACACACACACACACACACACACACACTCCAAAAAAATTAAGGGAGGGAATGAGAAGAATTTATATTTTCACTTTCTTTTGTGTAGACTGTCACAGAAGTTCAGGGCTATAAGATCAGAAGTCATAGCAAATATGATAGAATATATAGATATGCAGATATATAATATATTGAGTATAGAAGATTTAAGCCCATAATTAATGATGTGAAGGAAGCATATGAGGTGTCATGAGGACAGACGGATTCACAGGTGAGAAAATGGACGTGGGAGCATTGGGAGGCCATACAGTCCCGTGAAGGAGTGGGCAGGCTTGGAAGTGCTGCTGAACACTTGACTTTGTAGATGAATCAATGGATTTATTTAAAATGTACATGACTCGTGTCATATCCAAAAGCAACCATTGATGATCCAGTGATGGATCCTAAATAAGTAGAGATTTATGACATGGAATAATTGACAAAACAGTTGCCATGATCCTAAGTCAGCATACTACAGGAATGTTTAGAAAAATACATGACATTTTGAAAACGATACCCAAAGGAAGAAATTTACCAGAAAGCAGGAAAAACATTTTAAAAAATTAAGGGCAAATTCCATAAAAGAAAAATGAAATGGCTGAGTTAAAAAATTCAATAGAAAGCTTAAATGGCAGATTAAGTCAAGCAGGAAAAAAAAAAAAAAACAGATTCTATGGGTGAGAAGGAAGCAGTGTTTTAGAGTGATGTCTTTGGGACATGAAACGGCTCTTGCATTCGCAGCCTCAAGAGTTACGGAGTCTCATTACCTGCACAAGACCTGCGCAATATCAGGTTCGTCAATTCGGTCCTGGATGGCAGAATAAGGGAAAAAGACATCAAAGCAGAAAAAGGTCTAGTGAGAAAGAAGGGATTCAGTGCAAGGGGGCATAGAGGAGACAGAAGAAGTCAGCAGGAGGAAATGATGATCAAAATATATTATACACATGCATAAAAGTTCTCAATAAAAAGATTTCCATTTCACTTTAAAGGAAAGAATCAATGAGATAACACAAAGATTTGAAATTATGCAGTTCAAAGAAAAAAAATACAAAAGAATGAAGAAAGCACATGGAAATTATAGCACCATGCCCAAGACCAAACCTTAATATAAGGGCAGTTCCAGAGAAGAGAAGGGGCCAGCAAGCACGCCTAAAGAAACAATGTCCGAGAATTTTCCCAATATGAAGATAAATTGCCAGCCACTTGATACAAGGTGTGCCGCGGTACCAGCCAAGTTCAGCCCACAGAAAACTTTACCAACACCTATAACATTCAAACTGTCAAGATCAAAGACAGGAAAATAGCCTGAGGACAGAAAAGAAGAGAAACACACACCACATCCCACAGAGGGCATTCAGCTGTCGGCAGCATTCTTGGCTGAAATTCTACAGGCCAGAAGGGAGTGGAATGCACTATATATTTAAAGTGCTCGTGGAAAAAATGCCTCCCAAGAATAGCCACTCAGTAATCTATCTCAGCTATCTTTCGGAAATGAAGTATAAATAAAAATCTCCTCAGATACTAGAGGAAATTATCACCACTAGCTCTGTATTACTTAAAAATTGCTAGTGGGAGTCATTTAAACTGAAGCTGCCTTTTACTGAAGTGGAATATCTCTAGGCACAAAAATCAGCAGTAAAAACAAAATAGAGCCAGAACCAGATCAAATATGAAACATGGTGGTTAAGGCGACGTCCATTATATACAACGTATATGTCCCTCAGCCTTGGGGAAGAAACAACCAATCTTGCCATATCCAACACCATGGCTGAACCTGAATGATACTATGCTGAGAGACATGGCCAGAAGCCTAGACATGCAGAAGACTTTTTGATGGGCATCTCCTTTTCTTCTAGCCAAACAACAATGGAAGCTTCCTTTAGCAGAAAACATTTCATGGTATCATTTCCACGTGGCAACTGAACAAAGAAAATGTTCATGGAAAGAGAGTCACAAACACACCGCCAAGGCGACTATAGTTAATGACCATGCATTGTATATTTGAAATCTGATAAGAGAGGAGATTCAAGTTGTTCTCACCAAAATAAAAGATAAATAAGTGACATGATAGATATGGAAGTTAGCTTGATTCTGATAATGACTTCACAGTGCAGGCATGTATTAAAACATACATTAAAACATATAGAGTTCCTATCTCAAGCTACCTCAATAAAACTGAAAGAAGGGAAAGGGAGAGAGGGAGGGAGGGAGTAAGGAGGAGGCAGAGTGGATCATGAAACTGAGTGTTGTACACATGTATATATAGAGATCCAGAATTCCCTCTTTCCTTTGATTGTTAAAAATGTTGTATTAAGAATGTTCTTTTTGAGGAGTAGATCATTTTAATGTGAAAAGCAATGAGGCCATTCTCTATACACCAGTGACTATGTTGAAGAGGTGTTTGCTTTTGGAAGCAGTTATATAGGTCCAGTGGTGTAAAAAGAGACATGCTTCCTGTTTGCCTTGGAGGAGCAGTAAAGTAGGTGTCAAGAAGATATGCAGTTTCCCTTTCACACTGTTTGGTTGCAGTGGCCATAGGCCCTGGCACACCAGTTCTCTCTCCTTTTCTCTCTCTCTCCTTCTGTCTCATAAAAAAGAGGAGCAGGGACTGGTAAGATGGCTCCGTGCAATGCAAGTGTGCGGACCAGAGTTCTGATCCCAGGCACCCACCTGGGTGCTGCTTGGGCTAGTGGCCCACCCAGAGCTCAGCCCTTGGAAGACGGAGTCAGAAGGTTCCTGGGAAAACTGACTATCTGGACTATCTGAAGGAGTGAGCACCGGGTTCAAGTCAGAGAGCTTCTCTCAGTAAAGAAGATTAAGAACAGCTAAAAACCACATCCCACATCAACCTCTGGCCTCTATGTGCCCATACCTGTGCCCAAGTAGATATGGGCATGTATACATGCAAGTACAATACACTTACACATACCCCAGAAATAGAGGGGGGGGAGGAAGGGAGAGATGAAGAAAGGAAGGAAGAGGAAGGAAGGGAGGGAGGGAGAGGATTAAGCATTGAAACTCAACTGTCCCCAAAGGGTTTGTATTATAGACAAACATCAGGATGTCTTTCTGGCTATTAAACACTTGTTTAGGTTTTTATTTTTCACTGTCCAACTCTGGCAAACAGGTTTCTTCTTAATGACTTTCCTGTCTAGATTTCAGCTCATCTTGCTTCCATCAACACATTTTCCCCTCACAGGATCAACATTTCCTTCACAGGCAACTGCTGACCAGGAACGCCTGCGGCATCATTGCGGTTGACAAAGATGTGACTTCTTGGTGCTGGCTAAGAGAATGCTGCTCTGAAAAAAAAAAGGCATGAAAAAGAGAGTAGAGATACTCAATATTCAGATTCTACATATCCCACGTCCGTTCTTTGCACTTTTGCTTCCTTGGTGTGAGATATGGAGTCCCTGTGCCTGGGAGCCCAAGCAAGCCAAGGAACTGCATGAGGACCAATGGAACATAGGAGAAAAATCCCAAAGCAACAGGGATCACATGACCAACCGCAGAAATCAAAGTAGAATATCTTCACGTATTTTCCTCTTTTCCTCTGTGTATATTCATACTTGATTAAGTTTTCCTTTTCCTTCTCTACCATCTTATTTTGTTCGGTTCATGATGGTGTATATTCTGTCTAGTGCAGAAGTTACAGAACAGCCACACAGGACTGGACATAGAGGGGGAATGGCAGCAGCCACTGAGGAGACCTAGTCTTCCAGAGGGAACAGAGGAGCCTTGATCCCCTGTGGAAGACAGTACCACACCAGAGCTGGGCTTTGTTTTAGATGAAAGCTTTAAAAGAAGGAGTCATTAACATGGGAAAGAGCAAATACGTTGGAAAGGGTAAATATGTTGGTTTGATGTAGCCAAGGGGAGTGATAGGTGATGTCTGTCCCGATTTTTTTTTTTGAAGAAAACTTTTATTGACAGATTCCATACTTATAGACAATCAACCATGATAATTCCCTCCCCCACTTTTTCCTTCAGAAATCCACACTCCATCATATCCTCTCCCTCTCTCCACCAGAGAATACTCAACTCCTACCAAACCAGATACTCAGAAACACAGAGGCTCCCAAGATCTCATCACTGAAGTAAGGCCTAAAACGAACCCAACCTGGTTCAGTATCTCTTTTATTTTGATGTCATCATCTCTTCCTCCTATTATGAGGGTCTTGTGAAGGTATTGCTAGGCACTGTGAGGTCATGGATATCTAGGCCAATTTCTGTCTGAACAGTTGTGTTGTAAGCAGTCCTACCCTTCCTTTGGCTCTTACATTTTTTCCTTCAACTCTTCCGCAATGAACCCTGAGCCTTGTGGTAGAGATGTTTCAGGGCCAAACACATCTCCATCACTTCTTCTCAGCACTATGGTGCCTCTTGGGTCATCCCAGCAGTCACTCCATCTGAAAAGAAAAGCTTCTCTGACCAAAAGTGAGAGTAATGTTAATATATGGATATTGACATTAAGTGAATTGCTTACAGGGCAGTTTGGTGAGCATAATATATGCATTTGGCCAGACAAGAGCAGGCATTACATGCCTAAGGTTCATGACCTCCTCCGCCATAAGCTTTTGATTAGGTTTTTAGGACCAGGCATGTATTCCCTCCCATAGAGTGGGCCTCCAGTCCAATTAGAGAGCAGTTGGTTTCCCTCAGAGCAGATATGCCACTATTGCACCCATTCAGTCATTGGCCTGTCTGGACAAACTTGAGGCTTCCAGTGTCCATTGTTTTCACCACTGACGACTTCTGTCTCCCATAGGGCTGCATGCAGTGCAGCTTTTTCCAGTTTTTAGTTAGCTGGTCTTCAGGGAAAAGGTTTTCATCTCAGCCCCAGCTTGATTTCTCTGTGACCTTCTCACCCAGGCATGTGGAATCTTCAGCAATAGGGTCTTACTATCTGTTTGTGGTGGGAAACCAAGAGCCTTGGCAACAGCCTGTAATGTTTGGGGGGCAACAGGGAGTTTCCTGGCCAATAACTCACTGGAAGGTATCCCATCCCTGTTACTGAAAATATTCTAGTAACAATCTATGGCTTCTGGGTGTGCCATTATTCAAAAAATTAGGTTTTCATGTTTTATTCATATTAACTTAAATTTTCTTTATTACCTACATTTTCCTGAAAGTAGAACTGCCACATGCTATAAATCTTCCTCTCTACCTGTATCTCATGAATTTGGCCTAAATGAGTGTTGCTATATTTTTGGCCAAAGATGAGTATCTCAATGTGAAAAAGTAAACTCAGGTTTTATAGCATTCATCATCTGTTGCTAAATTTTATTCTCCAAAGATTGAGCAGCTTAGTAATATTTTATAGTTTACAAGAAAAATTGAATTCAAAGTATGTCTCTTCAAGAGCAAAGCTGTTCAATTGTGCTCCCCCCCTCACCCCGAGGAGGGTCTCACTCTAGCCCAGGCTGACCTGGAATTCACTACGAAGTTTTAGGGTGGCCTTGAATTCATGGCGATCCTCCTACCTCTGCTTCCCGAGTGCTGGGATTAAAGGCGTGCACCACCACGCCCGGCTCTAATTGTGTTTTAATTGTGATTCTGCTGGACGCAATGTGCAGGGAACACAACGACATTCTTATGAGTCCTTACATCTTGACACATTTGAAAGATTAGCACTACCCTCGAAAATCTAGAATGTAAACATCCACCAAATAGCTCATTTCTACACATGATTGTTTTGAACATTTTAGTCTTCTGTGCATCAATTTCTGGGGATTATATTAGCTAAATGTTTTCTATCACAACCCATTTTTTAAATTTAATTAATTAACTAATTAATTAATTTACTTGCAAGTAGAGAGAGAGAGAGAAGAGAGGACAGACAGAAAGAGAATGGGCACTCCAGGGCCTACAGCCACTGCTAACCAACTCCAGGTGCATGCGCCCCCTTGTGCACCTGGTTTACGTGGGTCCTGGGGAATCGAACTGAGGTCCTTTGGCTTTTCAGGCAAGTGCTTTAACTAACTGCTAAGCCATCTCTCTAGCCCAACAACCCAATTTGAACAATGATCAATCATTTGCATTCAATGAATTTCATAGATGTCATTGCTTAGTGCTCAGAGTTTTCATATAGTGTGGATCCACATATTATTAACCTAACACAAGACTTGAAACGTTTCCACCCCTCAAATCTTCCCCTTTCCAGACAATGCTCCCACATGTTCAATCAATTCCTGGCTTTTACCACAGTAGTTATGACTCTTCCTGGTCTAATAATCCAAGCCAGTGAGAAATAGTGGTAGAGAGCAGGAAGAAGAAAGGTTTGTTCTGAGTTGGGGAAGGAACTTGACAATGAGCAGTTCTGTCTTTTATCCTTGCCTTGGGAATGTGACTGTTAACGTGAATGTTAGACTTAAAAATAGTAAAGTCGAAAACACTGAGAAAAAATAAGAGGGCTTGTAGCTGTGTAAACTGTCTTTGAGTCCTCTCTCTATGGACTGTCTTTAAAGAAGAGCTCTTTCTACACAATAAAGGTTGCCTCCTCTCTACAATAAGCTTTTTTTCTATAAACTCCCTGTCTCTGTATGATAACCTTTCTTCTTTAAAACTCATCCTTCTTATCTGTGAGGTTCATTCCGGGATTTTTAAGACAAAGAACCTGGAGCTACTCACTTAGTGGAGCTTTTGTGACAGTTGGGAGTTCTGCACCCTAGTTCCTTAGGTGCCAAAATAAGACTTAAAAACAAAGATGAGGCTACATTCACTACGTGCAAAATTTTCAAGGACCATTCATATTATTGTATCAGTAATTTATTCCTTTCTATTGCCATGAACTATTTTGTCTTAGGATAGCATGCAGTATCATGGATAGTCCAAGGACATAATGCTAACAGCTATAGAGTGTAAAAAGAAAGCAGTTGTGAACATTTTTAGTCTTCATGTAAATACATGCTTTTATTGATTCTACATAAATACTGAGTGGGATTTCTGGTTCCTAGACCACATGTATGCTGTCTGTGTGAGTATAGATATACATCTGGAAACAGGGATATGAATTGATTTGTAAGAACTTGCTTAACTGCATTTCGGCAGACTTGTACCGATTTACATTCAGAACAGGGGCAGGAGGTTACCGTTACTCGACGCACTTGCGAAGACACGATTCTGCCTGTCTTCTTATATGAACAGTTCTCTTGAGTATAAATTGCTTCTCATGGTGACCTTGCTTTGTACATCATAGATGATTAATGACATAACACATCTTTTCTCTGTATGCTTCTTGGCCATTTTTATTCATTCTCACATGAAATGCCCATTTAAGGCCTCTTCCAATTTTTCATTGATTTTTTTTTTTACCTTTTGTATTCATTTTTAAAGTTATATTTTGAACTTATTTATATTCTGTTGTCACAAATACATAGGTTGGTATACAAACACATATGCATGCATGCATACATGGATATTTACATATAGACATGCATAACAAATATATTTCACACTTGATAACTTGATAGTTGTTTCTTTCAAAATCTTTCAGTGAGCAGAAAATGTTTAAATTTTGATGGTGTCAAATTAATAATTCTCTTTTTAAATTGTACTTAGTCTTGGTCTACTCTGAGATCTTAAGGATATCCTACCCAAGTTTTCTTACAAATATGTTATTAGCTTTACATTTACATCTATGTAAATTACATCTATGACCAAATTTTAAATTATTTGCTATGTGTGGTATAAGATGCAATCACTGGGGCTGGAGAGATGGCTTAGTGGTTAAGCCCTTGCCTGTGAAGCCTAAGGACCCTGGTTCGAGGCTCGGTTCCCCAGGCCCCATGTTAGCTATATGCACAAGGGGGCGCACACGCCTAGAATTCGTTTGCAGTGGCTGGAGGCACTGGCACACCCATTCTCTCTCTCTCCCCCTCTTTGTCTGTCTGTCACTGTCAAATAAATAAATGAAAATAAAAAATAATTTTTAAAAAGATGCAATCGCCTTCTTGGAAATTTTTGCTTATTTAATTGCTTTGAAGAATGTGTTAGAATTTTATTGCCCAAGTAATGCTGTATGGTTGCATCTATTTAGCTATTTTAGAAATGCAACACTTTCTTGGTAATTGTAATTTATAGGAAATCAGCAGAGCTTACGGTATGAGTTCTCCAAATTCGTAACTAGGTAGGAAGCAGCTTCAGGGAGGAAGGGCTCATTTCAGCTCACAATTCCAGATTGCAGACCCGTGTGGCCGGGAAGGCGTGGCAGCCGGAGCTTGCGACCTCTGGTGGCCTTCAGTGGATGGCGAGAAAGCAGAGCGGGGTGAATGTTGGCTCTCCATCCACTCTCTCCTTTTTATTCAGTCCCGGGACGGAGCTCTAGCCCATAGGATGGGGTCGCCCACAATGAGAGTGGGTTCAATTAACCTAACCTAGAAAATTGTTTACATTCTCAGGAACTTGTTTCCATGATGATTCTAAATTCTATCAAACTGACAAATAGAGATTGAACAATCACAGACCCCACAAATTCCAAAACTTGCAGATCTTAATTCCCTTACATTAAAATATTATTTTTTTACCATCTGCACACTTTAAATCACTTCTAGATTGTTTATATTACCTACTACAATGTCAATGGTACTTAGCCTTATTTGGGGAATAACGACAAGAAGGAAGTGTGCGCATGTTCAGTACAGATGTGCTGCTTTTCCAAATATTTTCAAGACGTATTGGTTGAAATCCATAGCTGTGGAAGCCTGCACACGCAGAGGGTTGCCTTCTCCACGAGGGCCAGGGGGTCACGCTGTTCCCTTCAGTCAGGCCAGAGAAAAGGATCACAAGTCATGTCATGGTTGAGAGAACTCCGAGAGTAAACATTGCTGTAGTGGTCTGGTCTGCCGAACAAATTAAAAAAAGAAGAAAGAAAAAAAAACAGACCCCAAAAGATCCAACTAATTCTAAGTAATTGAACCGCAGCCCAGAGAAAAGTTTGAGGCTATTTAAAGGATTACAAAAATATCCAGCCCTGAAAACAATAAAATTCATAATGACTTGGCAGTCGTGCAAGAAGCAGGAGAATGTGACCAAATTTATGTAAAATAAAGGGAAGGCAAGTGAATGTCACACAAAGTCATACCGCAGGCTCTGCTGTAAATTGACAGAGTAGGAATTGTCCCATAAAGCATTGCTGTGCTTAGCTTTTACCCTGGATTTTCACCCAAAACTACCATGCGTAAATTAAAGGTCACATTTAAAAAGAGCTGATAATAACATGGTATAATACTTCTGCTATGTTTTTTTTAAAATTATAATTTTACATGGATAGCTTGTTTGGTAGCTCTGAGTTAATCCTTTAGGCTCTACAAATTTATATATACATATGCATATATATATATGTATATATATATATATGTATATATATATATACACACACACATGTATACATATAAATATATAAATTTGTATAAATATATGTATAACCATTCATCACTATTCACCACTATTGAGGCAAAATGCTGTTTTCTCTCTCTATATATATGTGTGTGTGTGTGTGTGTGTGTGTGTGTGTGTGTGTGTGTGTATGTGTGCGTGTGTGTGTGCGTGCGCGCGCCCATATATATATATAATGCATATATAAAACACAGATGTCTTCCTCATCAGATTGTATGACAATACAGTTATGCCTGTTGAATTGTTATTAACCATTCTTTCATTTTGAGAGAGAGAGAATGGGCACTCCAGGGCCTTCAGTGGCTGTGAATGAACTCCAGACATGTGCGCCCCCTTGTGCACATGTACAGCATTGCACACTGGCGTCACTACCCGGCCGGCTTAAGTGGGATCTGTAAATTCGAATTCATTATGAGTTCTTAGGCTTCACAGGCAAGCACCTTAACCACTAAGCCATTTTTCCAGTCTCTTATTAACCATTTTTTACATATCTTTTATCTATCTCATATATTACCTAGCGTATGGTATTTGCATTTAAATTTTTTTTTTTCTGTCTCTTCTCAATGTCAGGGGCTTATTCCTCACTGACACATGCTGAGTATCCAGAACTGTGTCTGGTACACACCGCACACCAAGTGTAAGTCTATAGGCGTGGCTGTGAAGGAGTGCTGCAAGGAAGTCTCTATGGAGGATTAGCACAGGGGAGTCTTGTGATGACCCATCCAGTATGTTGATTAATTGTGTTAGTGACCTTTAGCATTGCGGTAAAAACTACATGATAAAAGAAACTTCGGGAAGGACAGGTTTATTTCAGCTTATAGCCTCGGGTTACATCATGGAGACCGAAGATGGCAGCTCGAGAGGTGAGAACATGAGAGGTGAGAACATAAGCTTAACACACACATGACAAAATGACCCCAAATTGTGCACGTGTAAATGCAAAGACATTCACTTGAAACTGATGAGTTCTGTGGAGTTCTGCAGATTATGTTGATGTCTGTTTCTGGTTCATAAACATACTAAGTAAAGTAACACAGGAATTCCTGGGATCTTTGTTTTAAGTTTTCTTTAATATTTTTATTTATTTTTTTAAATTAACTTATCATTTTTTATTAACAACTTCCATGATTGTAAACAATATCCCTTGGTAATGCCCTCCCCCTCCACCCACCTTCCCCTTTGAAGCGCCGTTCTCCATCATATACCCTCCCCCTCTCAATCAGTCTCTCTTTTATTTTGATGTCATGATCTTTTCCTCCTATTATGATGGTCTTGTGTAGTAGGCCTGGCAACTTCTTTTTCTGTAGATTTTTGTGAATCAATGTTTCAAATAATACTTGAAAGTATTGAATTAACTAATGAAGCAGATTGAAGCTATACTTTTAAGAACTCAAAATGTTTAAACAAAGAGTTGCGTATTTTATTATGCTTGATAGCTTTCTTTGACTCTTGTGGTGAGTGGAGATTTGTTTATATCTTCATATTTAAATTCTTTTTCATGTTTTTATTTATTTTCAAGAGAGGGAGGAGAATGGGCATGCCAGGGCCTCCTGCCACCACCAAAGAACTCCAGATGCATGTGCCACTTTGTGCATCTCACTTTACATGGGTGCCCGGGAATCAAATCTGGGCCAGCAGGCATTACAAGCAGCACCTTCAACTGCGGAGCCATTTCTCCTGCCAAATATATGCATACAAGGGTAGGAGGAATGGCTCAATAGTTGCAGGCACTTGCTTGCAGAACCTGATGACCTGAGTTTAATTTCCCAGTACCCACATAAAACCAGATGCACAGAGTGGCACATGTGTCTGGAGTTCATTTGCAGTGACAGAAAACACTACAGTGCCCATTCTCTCAATCTCTCCCTCTCTCTCATAAATAAAGAAAATATTTTGGCCCAGTCACATTGATGTGTGACATTAGCCATCGCAGAGGAGGTGTGGCAGAAGATGCTAAGATGTAAAAGTGCACAACACTAACTCCCTTGCCTGAATGGCACCAGGCACCCGTTCCACAGGTAGCTCTGAATGCAAAATGCCAGTGCCAACAGACAGGGGCACTGTGGGACATCCCTCATTAGCATCTTGCCTCTCTCAACCAGGCCTTCTTCACCTCCAGAGATGGCCACCAGATCCACAAGATATGGTGAGATCCAGCTGAGCAACTGTTTCTCCCATGTCACCCTGGAAACTGAAGACTGTGAAACGAGCCCTTGTCACTGAGGCCTTCCTATGTTAAGGGCCCAGCAAGCTGTGCCATGCCTTGTCCTTTAAACTGTCTGTTTGGGAAGCATCCAATGTGTTCGTATGATTCAGCCTTTGCTTTCCCAACTCAAGTTGCCACACTGCTGGAATTGCCTATTGCTCACCCCGGGGGACAGCACACCATGAAACGATTGGGACATGACTACAAATCCAAACACTTCCAAAGGTCAGGTAGTCGTTTATACGACCACCAAACTGAGAGAACAGAGAAAGTCTGGGTTCTTGTAGCTGATGGGTTGTGTGATAGGTCCTGTGAAAGAACATGGATGTTGGAGATTTCCAGCAAACCAGGGCTCCTTGCAACTGAGCCATTGCCGGTGCCTTGTCTGCCAAGACAGATGCATTTCAGCCTGCCAAAGCCCCTCCTCTCGGAAGCTAACAGTCAGCAGGGTTTATACCTATAGGCACCTCTTTGCCCCTAGGAACACACACACACACACACACACACACACACACACACACACACACTTCAACAGTTTTTCTTCGTGTTGTTTTTGCTATGTAATTAGCCAAAGCTTCAGAGAGAAATCCCACCATTCTTTATACAGAGAGGACAGCTGAGATGAAAGCAGAAACAGTTCCCACAGAAGGAGATGTAGCATGCCTTTCAGATTTGAGTACTGGTATATTTTTCCTGCAAAAACCCCGAGCTCACTCCTGAGATCACTGGGCAGTCCTGTGGGTTCTCTACGTCCCTCTCTCTCTCTCTCCTGCCCTCCCTCCCACTCTCCCTTTCTCTGAGCATCAGGATTGAGAGAAGACAAGGCTAGTGCAAGGGTGAAACTTTCTTCCCCAGCAGCAAGGACGCACAGACTACAATGTCCTCATGAGGGAAGGTCTAGGGCAAACCCAGTCCAGCCTGTCCTCAACTCCGTCCGTCCTCCACCCCCAAGCCCTGTACTTTACTTCTTCTCTGGTTGTCACTCATGTGTTCTTTGCTGACTAGCTCTGGGCTAGACAGGAGAGGAGGGGAGAGCCAGCGCCAGGCTCCCGGCATAGTTCTGACACTTCCTGGGAACTTGGGAGGACCTTTCTCACACATTACCACATGTGGCAATTCTAAAAGCAGCGGAGTTTACAAGGCTAACAAGTGGAGCAAAGAGGACAAGCCTAGCCCTCTGCTGGCACTGTTGATTGGCTGTGCTTCCCCCCTGTAAGGAGCTGCACAATATGAAGGAGGATGTGAACAAACAGAAGATGGGCTGAATGCCCAAGGGAAGGGGGCACTGTAAGAGAAGTGGGTCTTGGGGTTGATAGAGGGAGGGGTGTTGCATTCAGCATAGAATGCAACCAGGCCACAGTCACTCAGAGGGTGTAGGGAGAGTTTGCTGTTGACAGAGGTTCCCGTCCAAGCAGAAGAAGGAGAAAACCAGCAGTAGAATGAAGGGACCCACATGCAAGGGGGAATGTCTTTCTTACTCATGGTACATGAGTCACTGGGGCTACATGATGAGGAGATTCGTGGTACAAGCCTGGAAGGATCTGTCCCTCTCTGTGGCCATGGCAGGCATTCACATGCCACATTCCTGGTCCGGCTTCAGTAACTGTCTCTGCACCAGAGTCAAACCACTTGATCCTCAACCCAGGCCTGGAAGACAGAGAGATGACTGTCACCGGTAAAGACAAGGAGAGGAGCTCGCTGGCCATCTGCAACAGAGACATGGTCCCGCGGAGAACTTGTGAACACACACGGCGACCTGGCCTGGGAGAAGTGAGGGCGCAGACAAAATTAGGCTTCTCAAGTTTTGGGCTTACAGCTGGGGGGGAGTCACTGGGTTAGGTCCAAAGGAATCGACACAGGGGTCCTCTAAGTAACCGTAGAAAACAGGACACTTAAGAGACGAGACAGCAGCAGCCAAGTTGGAGCGATGACATCACTGGCTCTGAAACTAGACAAAGGGGTCTCCAAGCAGGAAATGCCAGGTAGCACCTGGAAGACAGAGAAGTGGAGGGAAATAAATTCTCCCCTAGATTTTCCAGAAAGGATTGACGCCACTCCAGCTAGGCCATGGTGATAGCCGGGAGAGACCCGTGCCAGGCTTCTTCTGATGGTCAGAGCTGTAGAAAACCAAGTACGTGGTGACCACTGTCACTGTGTGGCCACTTGCCACGGCAGCCCCAAGGACGGGGCTGCTTCAGGTCCCCAGCTGCCACCAGGTGCTTGTGGGGGGCTGTTTCGGGGCCATGTGGTGGTCGTGAATACCAGGCTGGACACCTGGCTGTCAGCCTTTAAGTAAGCAGTCGCAGAATGTCAATCACACTCTTTCTTGGCCCTTGAATTTTCATTAACTTCACCCTAAAAAAAAAAAAAATCTGGTATCGTACCAGATAAAGAGCTTTCATCACCTCCCAATACTCTATCCGGCAGCAGTGTTCAGGGGTTTATTTCTGTTTGTTTGAAACAAATTGGCAGGCTGCACTTTCAAAAGCTGGGGTGTTGCGGGGGGGGGGGGATAGACCTGATTCTCAATCCCAGATTGGGGGGGCCGAGTCTTGGGGAAGACACTGACACAGCGCTGGACCTCTGAGATGTCTGGACAGCCGGATGAGCTCTGCCCACGTCCCTCCTCGGCCAATCGGCTCCCAGGGACGGCCCCTCTCCTCGGCCCGACTTTCCTCCACGTCCCCCGGCCTCTCCTCCATCGCCCAGGAGGCTCTTCCGGGCCCTGAAGCGCTTTCCCGGGGACCGGCTGGTCGGTGCGGCCTCCGAGGCGTCCTTTCGGCCCCTCTCCTGGCTGCAGGCAACGGCGGGGCGCAGGGTGAGTGGGGGTCAGCGACGGGGTGCGCCCCGGGAAGGACAGCCGGGGGACAAAGGCCACGGCCAGCAGGGCGGGGCGCCCCGCAGGGAAGGGCAGAGTGGGCACTGTCCAGCGGGCGGTGGGGACCGATGCGGGGGTCCCCCGGAGGGTCCCTTTGTTCCTGCGCGTCCCTCCGCTACGCCTTCTGCAGCTGGGGGGGGGGGTCTGTTTCATTCTGCCCTCCCCCCCACCCCCCCATTGTTGCTTCTTCTGGGCTGGCCAGCAGGGGGGGGGGTGGACCCCCGTTTCCTTGTTTCGTCTGTGCTCTCGGCAGGGGGCCGCTGGGACTCTGCGGCGCCCGTGGTCTCGGCCCCCTCCCAGCCCCCAGGTAAAAGCCCTTCCCCGCCGGGGCCTCCGGGCGCCCGAGGGCCCCAGTGAGTTCCTGCCGGGGGAGGTGTGTGGCTGGGAGGTGCGGGGGTCTGGAATGCCTCTGGCCTGCAAGTGATGGATTATCCAGTTCCCAGATAAACTGCCCCCAGTTGGCCTCTCCTTCCTTGGCCCATCCCGCAACGCTGGGAGGCCCTAAGGACAGTATAGCAGAGAAAGATCTCTGCCAAGTGCATAATGGTGGAAACTTGGAAGATGTAAAGAACACAGTGTCTCTGTCTGCAGGCTGACCGACCAGCCAACCATTTCTCTGTCTGTTCTCCAAACTGTGTGTCCCTCGATTGCATTTCAGCTTGCTTTGCTTTAGGGAAAAAAAAAAAAAAAAAATTGAGTAAAAAGAGTGTATAACATCCAGGAGCAGTCTAAACTAATGATAATGAAATGAATGTTTCACCATAGGACATTTGCAGACCTTGGATGCCATTTGGGGGAGGTGGGGGGGGGTCTCTGTCCTTGAGATATGACCTGTGTTTTGTTTTTTACTTTAATCACCATTTGATTGTATTTATGGTTTTACATTTGTGTGTAAAACACGCATAAGTGCTGGTTTTCCTTGTTTTTGCCTTCATACTATTAAGGTTATCCTGTACATATTCTTAAACTTTTAAAAACAGACTATTGACTATGCTTCCCTCATTTTCATTATTTGTGATTTAATATACTGTATTCACTCTCCTGCTCATGGGCGTTTGAGTTTCTAGCTCAAGAGATGTATTAGTTAACTATACTTATGTGGTAAATTACCTCCACACTAACAGTACAGAGTCAAAAACGAAACAAGCGGACAACGATGGAAAACACCACTGATATTTTCCTGCCGTCTCCCAGTTTCTGGAATCAGACCCCAGGGGTGGCTTAGTGGGGAATTCCTGACGTAGGGCGCTCACAGGCAGCAATAAAAGTATCAGGGTCTCGAGTGAACCAGACCATTCATATCTGGGGGATAATGCCCCCACATTAAGCCTTCCCATCCTGTGGGCGCTTACGTTCTTTCCGCCCCTTCATCCACTATGTTCCCTGAGTCCTGGGGGACATTTTAGAAGTCAGCTTCGGTGTTTTGCCCTTGGCACACTCTCAGTTTCTGCTTTGATGAGTTTTGAGTGCTCATATCGACCTTCATCTCCAAAGAGAAGGTTCTCGGGCCAGCGGTGGAAGCAGCGCTCTGACTCACCGCACCACTTGCTCTGCAGTATTCCCTGGGCCCTGGTGGGGGTGATAGAGATGCTCGTCCAGTGCAAGGCACTGGGCCTTGTGTTCTCGTCCGCGGTGAGTGTGGAGGTGTTCCCCACCATGTGTGTAAACCGAGAGCCATATTCAGTCAGCCCTCTGTCACAAAACAGAGGAAGGACTCCTTTGGAAGAATAGGGGCCTCAACCGAATGGGGACTGGGGAGAAGGGACAAAATAGGATAATGTGATGGAGCATGACCAAATTATACTGAATTCAAATATTAAATTTTCCAATAAACATTAAAAAGAAACCAGGTGTGGCAGTGCACGCCTTTAGCCCCAGATGCAGAAGTAGGAGGATTGCTGTGAGTTAGAGACCAGCCTGAGACTACAGAATGAATTCCTGGTCACCCTGGTTTAGAGCAAGACCGTACCTCAAAAAAAGAAAGAGAGAGAGAGAGAGAGGGAGAAATATATAGAGAGAGAAAGAGAGAGAGAGGGAGAAATATAGACAGAAAGAAAGAAGGAAGGAAGGAAAGAAAGAAATAAACAAAGAAATCAAGGTCAGTACATAGGCTCAGGCCACAGCTCAAGGCTCTCAAGGCTCCACCAAGCTGATTCACAGACGGTTGCAGGCTTTGGGCCTTCCTGACTGGTTAGACACATCTGCTCTCTGCATATCATATGGTGCTCTACATGGAGGAACTAGCCTGAATCTGATGCTTCACCCTTCCTTCAGAGTGACCCTTGCAGGGAGAAAGAGAAACAAGACTTGATTCTTTTGTATGCGTGTGTGTGTGTGTGTGTGTGTGTGTGTGTGTGTGTGTGTGTGTGTGTACGCATGTGGAGACCAGAAGACGACTTCAGGGATCGTTACCCTCAGGTGCCTTCCACCCTTTTGTGAGCCAAGATCTCTCACGGACCTGCAACTCCACAAGTAGACTAGACTGACTGGCCAGTGGACCCCAGGGATCTCCCTGCCTCCACCTCCTCCGCGCTGGAGTCATGAGCACATGTGAGTTCTGGAGATCAAACTTGAAACCACTCTTTTTGTCACCTAATCTCCAAGGTGACATCACATCATTTTTGCCATTTTCTGATTGGAAGTGAAGGTGCCCTCCATACTCTGAGAGAGCAGTTTCAGAAGGCGTGAGAACATGGAGGTGGCGTTGTAAAGGCCGCCTCCACATTCACGTCTCCTTGGGCAGTCATTTCCCTAGAGTGTACTTCAGAATAGAATCACTATGGCAAGGCTTTGTGTCTATTCAACTTAACAGGTCATTTCCCAGGTTTTGAAAGTATTAAGCCAGACTTCCTCCAGCAAAGGGTGAAATTTCTTTTAGATGATTCCATTTCTGGTCACCCTAGTGGGGGTGGGCTAGCGTGTCACTGTGATTTTAATTAACATGTCCACACAACTAACAGGACTGGTTGTTGTTTGATGTGTTGATCAAGAATTGGGCTTTCAGGGCTGGAGAGATGGCTTAGCGGTTAAGCACTTGCCTGTGAAGCCTAAGGACCCCGGTTCGAGGCTCGGTTCCCCAGGTCCCACGTTAGCCAGATGCACAAGGGGGCGCACGCGTCTGGAGTTTGTTTGCAGAGGCGGGAAGCCCTGGCGCACCCATTCTCTCTCTCTCCCTCTATCTGTCTTTCTCTCTGTGTCTGTCGCTCTCAAATAAATAAATTTAAAAAAAAAAAAGAATTGGGCTTTCAAAAATTAAAAAAAAAAAAAGGATTAGGCTTTCTTCTCTGAATTTCTGATTCCTGTCTTTATCTTACTGACTCATTGGAGTGCTTGATTTATCTAATCTGGGCAGGAATATTTTATTCACTGTAGGTGCTTGCACTTTGCTTCTGAGGTTTTCTTTCTCTGCATGTGTCTGTCAGTGAACACCGTTAGGAATTGTAGTTTCAAGTTATTAATGCTTGCTTGTATAGTTTGCTTTGTTTGAGAATTACATCCTCAAATCATACCAGTGACTTTTAAAAAATAAATATTTGTATTTATTTGCAAGCAGAGAGAAAGAGAGAAGAGAGGGAAAGACACAGAGAATGGGCACACCAGGGCTTCCAGCCACTGCAAATGAACTCCAGGTGCATGCACCACATTGTACATCTGGCTTTATGCCGTGCTAAGGAATCCAACTCCAGTCATTAGGCTTTGTAGGCAAGCGCCTTAACTTTTGAGCCATCTCTCCAGTTCCCATGTCTTAATCCACCTGTTTATTCTAGACAATAGTCAATTTTCACCATACCAGTGATCTGCATGACTCAAGCTTTTCCATATATGCATGGATTTACTTAAAGCTCGCTATGTTTGGTACTGACTCTGACAATACTAAATAATATTAAATGACTCTAGTTGCCCTTAATTATATCAATTTGCCCTGTGGTTAAGAGGTAGAGACAGGAACCTCCCGAAAGCCTAATCAGTGAGCCCTGAGTTTGACTCCATCTCCATAAATAAAGTGGAGAGCAATCAAGAAAGACACCGATCATCAACACCTGATCTCCACATGCACACACGTGCAGTCACAGACATTTGAACACACACACATGCATGCTCACCACGCATACACACTCATGCAAAAATAAATAAATGCATCTGTAATAAAGAGTAGTATTCAACTGGTAATAGTAACCCAGTTTTCATTCCTAGAATAAACCCTGTCTAGTCTGTACGTAATAGCATGCAGAGATAGATGTAGACATAAAGACAGCCATGTCACTGTGTGAGTTGATGTTGGCCTGTGACTGTCTCTTTCCGTGCTGACCTTATCTTTTTTGGCCTTATCACGAAATGATACAAGGCAGTAGTTTTTCTGCTGCTATTTGTTTTTTAAAGACTTTGTGCAATACTGAAATGCTCTCATCCTTGACTATTTCCTCAAATCACCTGCAAAATTCTCTGGGTTTGGGAGTTTAGTAGGGTATGCACTGTCTAGTCCAATTCTTTATAAAATATTATTTTTATTTTATTGATTTTTTTGTTTATTTGAGAGAGAGAGAGAGAGAGAAAGAATAGGCACACTGGAGCCTCTAACCACTGCAGATAAACTCCAGACACATGTGCTCCCTTGTATATCTGGCTTATGTGAGTGCTGAGGAATTGAACCTGGGTTCTTAGGCTTTACAGGCAAGTGCCATAACCACTAAGCCTAGCCCTGATTCAATTATTTTAATAATTTATTATTTAGGTTTTCTTGTGGGGTCAGTTTTGATAAACTGTGTATGCATTCATTTTCAATATTAATAGAACAAAATTGTTCATAATATTGTATCGTTAGTTTAAATTTTTCCTTTATCATCTGCTTTGACTTCTTTCCACTAGTAATATGTATATATAGTCTTTCATTCCATTTTTGTTTTGATTAATTTTGTTTCATCTTTGTAAACTCTATTAGCTCTTTGACAAAGACACAGTATTTCTTCTTGTTGGTTTTTCCTTGTATTGCTGCTTCTCTCCACTTTCTTTGTGTTTTTCTGTTATTTAATGTAAGCCCTTAAATTATATACTTAGCTTATAAATTTTCAGCTTTTCTTCTCCACAAGGTGTTAGAGCTTTCAATTTCTACATTGTAGCTGTAGCCCTCAGGCTTTGCTGTGAATTTTTTTATTATTCAGCTGTAGTACTTATAATTACTATCATGGTCATAATTTATTGAGAAATGTGTCATCTAATTCTCATTTGGTCATAGGAAGTTTCTTATGTCATCTTGTAGCAAATGTAGCCTAACTAATTTATACTGTACTTAAAGAATATATGATTCCAAGTCCTTTGGATTTGCTTCATAGCTTCGTAACAGCATTCTTGGAAAGAATACGTCTAATTATATAAGGTCTTGCATATACTTTTAAAATTAATCTTATAAATCCAATCTTAGGTAGTCTCATTGGTATAATAATTATAGAAAGATAAGCTAAAATTTCTCACAATAATGAGAGATTTGGCATTTCCCATTTGAGAGCTGCAGACGTTTTCTTTGTAGATATTGGTGCTCTTATTAGGTAAGTTTGGAAAGCTAGAGATGCTGTAGAGGTAAGGATCCTACCTTAAGAGCACCTATTAATGTTTGTCACAGTGAAATTCCAAATTTACACAAACATCCAAATAAGATCTCTGTATTTTCCACATTTGTCTCTCATCCTTTGACTTTAAATATCTCTGAATCTTTGCTTTAAAACTAGTGTAATAATAAAAAACTAAGCTAAGTTTTTAAAATCCTGTAATTTAAACATTAAATTACTTGATAACTTACACTTGTCACTGAATAATTCCGAATAATTTAGTCAATTTATGCTTATTGTAAGAGCTATGTAATTCACTTCTATCTTACTTTTATTTTTCTTGCCTTTTTGTCTCTTTCAATCACCCTTCTATCTGCCTTTTAAAATTTTTATTGATTTTTTTTTTTAAATGAAACGGTCGCACACATAGACCCCTCTCTGCCCACCCCGATTCTGCTAAGGGTTCTCTGCAGGGATGGTGAAATACCACGTCTGTCTCCGGCGGTTCCCACCCTGAGGTTCTTACAGTCTTTCCACCCCCTCTTCTAGGATGCTTCCCAAGCCTTGGTGTAGATGGCCAGTTTACTCTGTTTCCTCAACATTTTCTTCCTCTTATTTGGAAAGCAGATTTACTAAGTCTAGTGTTTCAGGCATATTCTGCTTTCGTAACATATTTAACACATAACATGCATTCTTAGGACTTATTTAAGTTAAATAACATTGATCATTGACTCTTCAATTATATATCATTCTTCAGATGCCATGTGTTTGTTATAATTACTGAATAATATCAATGTTTAACTTCCCAACATATTTACTAACATATTAATATTTGTGCACATAAATGAAAGTAAGCACCACATAGAAGGTGTGTTCTTTTAAACACAGTTATCAGTTATTTCTCTTTGAATCACATTATTGTAGGAGAATGTATTCTGTGTGCTTATGACTTCCTGGGGACCTGTTTTACGGGGTTTGTGCAGTCTCCTTGGGAACGTGTTTGCCATTCACCTGCAATCAGGTGTTCTTTTGTTAGGAGTGTATATGCAGCATGGTTATAGGGTCAAATTTATTAATTATGTTATTATGTAGCACTTTTCTGATATTTGTACCCTTGTTTGATTAGATTACTGAGAATTTCAACTATATTCGTGGATTCTACTACTTATTTGCTTTATGAATTCTGCTACCACTTTGCTTTATGAATGTTGAGGTTACATCATTTAGAAACTATTTATTGGCGACATCCATATGTATATACAACATGCCATGCTCACAGTCCCCTCCCACATGTTCCCGTCCCCTCTTCTGTCCCCCTCCACTGAGTTGCTTATTTCCAGCTAGTCCCTCTTCTGTTTTTTATTAATCATTTTTATGTATGTGCAAAATGTATTGTGATCATATTGTCTTGCCCCATCTGTCTTTTCCATACTTCACCCCTTCCTCCGCTCTCTGTTCTTTCCCTCCATCTAGTCCCTGTACTATTATTTTTAATTGTTTATGAATTTTACTGCATGACCCTATAGGGTATTGGTTATATTTCCTCCAAGTTATACTCATATCCACTCTCCCTTGCCTCCAGGTCAATAAGGGCCTTCCTCAAGGGGTTATCAGTGAGCCCTTTGAGGCATCAGCCTGTTATGGTGGGGGTCAAAGCCATGGGATTCTCCTTCCTACCCAGTAGCTCTTACAGTCTTTCTACCCATCTTCTGCAGTGTTCCTTGAGCCTTGCTGTCTCCTTATAACCTTAATTATGACTTTTACCCATTCTAAAACAAAAATTAATCTCCACTGATTGAGTCTTGCAGCCGAGTTTTGACATAAATTAAATTTTTCCATATACTTCATATTTATTTAAAAGCCAATACTCACTTATATTTGAACTTTATTTATTCTTTCCAGCGTTCTCTAGTTCTTCCATAGTACTGTGCTCCTGTCTGGAATATTTTTTCCTTTAGCCTGAAGAACTTTAGGTAGCTCTTCTTCTGAATTCCACTGTTCGCAAATTCAATCAGATAGTGAGTATCTTCATTTCTGAGGGATTATTTTTGCTTTCCATAGAGGTTTCGGTTGGCAGATTTTATAGTTTCTTTTTTTTTTTTTCAAGCCTGTTATGTTCTTGTTTCCATCGTTGTTTTGAAAGCCAGCTGTACTTTTGTTTCTTTGAGTAGAAAGTGTTCTTGTCTCTGGCTGCTTTTCAGATCTTCTCTGTGAGTTTTGGTTTTCATCTGTTTGACTATGAAGTATCTGAGGTCAGAGTATAGATTTCCTTGTATTTATTCTGTTTGCCTCCCTCAGTTTTTACTGCATATAAGGTAAAATAGATGAAAAATTATAAAATTCAAGTTGACACCATCATTTTTGTTTTAAATTTTATTTATTTATTTATTTGAGAGCGACAGACACAGAGAGAAAGACAGATAGAGGGAGAGAGAGAGAATGGGCGCGCCAGGGCTTCCAGCCTCTGCAAACGAGCTCCAGACGTGTGCGCCCCCTTGTGCATCTGGCTAACGTGGGACCTGGGGAATGGAGCCTCGAACCGGGGTCCTTAGGCTTCACAGGCAAGCGCTTAACCGCTAAGCCATCTCTCCAGCCCTGACACTATCATTTTCCAAGATAATTAGGGATGTGGGTACAGAGAAAGTGCCAACAAAAAAATTTTCACACCTTCCCAAGTTTAGTAATGATAGTCTTGTTCAGGTTTGACTGTTACCCAAGGACATAATCTCACTTGTAAAGTGTGATTCTTATTTCCATATCATGAATTTTCTATGTGACGACTGAAATCACGGTGTGTGTGCCGAGCCTTCCTTGTCACTGTACTGAGAACAGGGCAGCCTCTGAAGGGAGCGCTCTTTTCAGTCTTGTTTGGCCTTTTTGCAGGATTTCTTGGAGTCTCTTCTTGTGTATATCATAGGGAGATGCAGAGTGACATATGGAAAATTTTAAGATGCACTTCTCTGAGATTCCTTCGTATCTGAAATATTTCCCTTTGAGTGCTTTGCCAATCGTGAACTCTTCAGACAGACAGTGGCCTCAGTTACTTTGCTTATGAGTGGAAAATGTAAAGTAGGAAGAAATTAGGGGAAGATGGAATCCATGTCCTGTTTTCAGTTCCTTGAGGGTTGTAACTCCTCAAATCCTCTCCAAAAGGCTTGATCGCTCATCAGAAGAATCTGCCTATACTTTTTCCAGCATGTACAGGTGTTCTGAGTGGGAGGGGTTGTTTAAAAACAATACTCTTGGGCTGCAAAAATGGCTCAACAGTTAAAGCTGCTTGCTTGCAAAGCCTAGTGACCAGGGTTTGATTCCCCAGGACCTACCTAAGCCACGTGCACAAAGGGGAGCATGCATCTAGAGTTGATTTGCAGCAGCTAAAGGCCATAGCATGCCTAACCCCCGCCCCCCAAGTTCTCTGCTTGCAGATCAAGAAATGATAACTCTCTCAATAGTTAAGCTTGAAATCACTCACCATTTTGTCTTGCAGATCTGTATCCTATCCTTGGGTCTTTTAATAAATTATCAGTGTTTGTTGGCTTAAAAATAAAATTTTAAGTAACTTGCTACCTCTAGGCAGCAATTCTACATTGTTCAGTTTCTCATGTTAAAATACCATGTTACTCTCTTACTACTGAGAATGCAGAGGGGGGAATTTACCCATCAGTCACTTAAGTAATCTCCTCTTTCCCAGAATTACTCCCCCATAACCACACACACATGCATGCCTTTACTTTTCTATGTGCTTAAGTTCATTGTGGTATTTAAAAAAAAAAATCTATCTTGTTTTAATTTATTAGGCTTCCCAGATGTGGGTATAGGGTGTTACAAGGACTGTAGAATATTTATGGTAATCACTGCTTTAGTAATGACTCTTCTATAATTTTCCTCTAAAATTTGTTTGGATACCAGATATATGTCATATATATGTATATTTTTATATATTTTTTTACTGTACCTTCCTTATCACCTATCCTTTCTCAAACTTTCAATCATATTTAGCTCTTAGATTGAATTTTAAATGACTTCCTCTGTTCTAGATCCAGCTCAATAGTTTATTTTCAATGTTATCTCCTCTTGTATGTGGTCCCTTTGATGATTTTTTTATTGTGAAACATTCTTTTTTTCTAAGCTTTTAAAATACTTTTCTATTTATGTATTTGAGAGACAGGCAGAGAAAGAGAGAGAGAGAGAGAGAGAGAGAGAGAGAATTGGCATGCTAGGGCCTCTAGCCACCACAAACTCCAGAATCGTGAGTCATATTGTGCATCTGACTTATGTGGGTCCTGGGAAATTGAACCTGAGTCCTTTGGCGTTTCAGGCAAGAATCTTAACTGCTGAACCATGTCTCCAACCCATATTCTTTTTTAATTATACTTTTTCATTACTAGCTCTGATTGAATATTTTATAAATATATTATATCTATGTAATGTTCAGGTTTCTGTATTTCCCTTCATTTTCTAATTGTGTTAGCCATGACTATTTTAAGTTTGATGCCTAGTAATTCTAATATCTGTATTCTACCTGTTTCTGATATCTTGTTTATGGTTATTGTTCTCATTCATGGCACTACTTCCTTGAACATTATGTGATTTTCATAATCATTACTCTGTGTTGCTCCTTTGTATGGAATTTTTATTTATAGAAATTCTTTCTATATGGGTTGACATTAAGTTCCTCTAGAAATAACCTGTATTAGTTTATGTAATCTAGAAACATTACCAAGTTAAGATCTCATTAAATTAAATTCCAGACACACAAAGGTGAGGCAAGAGCAAGGTCACACATGCCCAATAGGTGGCACAAGCATCTGGAGTTCGATTTCAGTGGCTGAGGCCCTGACATACCAGTCCTCTCTCTGTCCTCTCTCTCTGTCTGTCTTTCTCCTCTCACTTGCTCTCTCACTTAAAAAAAAATCTTTGCTTTAGAGCTTCCCAGTCAACAGGAGCACCAGGCACTCAGATGGCCTGGACTCAGTGCTTTTGTCTGATAACCCATAGAAACACTTCAGGGAAAGCCATTGTGCTTGCTTCTCTCCGTGCCTCCTGGTTTGAGTTTATTTGGACATTGCATAGTTCTTTTTGTTGTTATCATTGTTAATACTTTTCTTTATATATATATTTTTTTGTATTTGAGAACTACAACATGTGAACATTTTGCAAATTGGTCTTATTTCCATTGGGTTATGCCCCCCCCTTTTTTTGCTTTGTTTTGTTTTGAGGTAGCATCTCCCTGTAGCTCAGGCTGACCTGGAATTCACTATGGAGTCTCACGCTGGCCTCTTACTCATGACGGTCCTCCTACCTGTGTCTCCTGGATGCTGGGATTAAAGGTGTGCGCCAGTACTCCCAGCCTGGGTTGCCCTCTTGGGTCCTCTCTCCTCTGTCCCCATCCCACTGAGGGCCCTCCTCTGTAAGGCGGTCAGTAATTATTGTGGGGTCATGAATGTACCAGTAAGTCCCTGTTTGAGAGGAGGGCAGTGCCTCACAGTAGGCCTTCCCACCTTGTGGTTGTGGTTCTTACATTCTTTCTGTCCCCTCTTCCATAGTGCTCCTTGAGCCATGGAGCCTTGTTAAAAATCTCCTTTAGTACTGATCCACCTCTTATGCTCTGCTTTGATGAGTTTTGAGTCTCCTCAGTATTTACAGCCATCTCCCCTGGAAGAGTTCTTCAGGATAGCAGTGAGAGCAGCACTCACAATTTTATTTGCCATGTCTTCTGTGATGTTTCCTGAGCCTTGGCCTGTGTGATAAAGATAATTTGACTCATGCTAGGGACTCGGCTTTCTTTCTTATGATATTGGTGGGTCTTGGGTCTCTCTGGTGTATGCAGCTATCTGTTAAAAGAAATTATCTAACCAAGAATGAGAGCAGTGTGGATCAAAGGGGATAAATATAGACATAAAAACTATTTTATTTACTTATTAGAAAGAGAAAGAGGCAGATAGATAGATGAAAGAAAGAAAGAAAGGGTTGGAGAGATGGCTTAGTGGTTAAGTGCTTGCCTGTGAAGCCTAAGGACTCCAGTTCGAGGCTCGACTGCCCAGGACCCACGTTAGCCAGATGCACAAGGTGGCGCACAATTCTGGAGTTTGTTTGCAGTGTCTGGAGGACCTGGCATGCCCATTCTTGCTCTCTCTGCCTCTCTCTTTCTGTCTGTTGCTCTCCAGATGCATGTGACGCCTTGTGCATCAAGCTTTATATGAGTACTAGGGAATCGAACCTGGGTCCTTTGGCTTTGCCAGTGAGCACCTTAACCACTAAGCCATCTCTCCAGGCCTAGAAGATATTTTGGTGAATATAACCTCTCCTTTTAGCCAAGCAATAGTGGAAACTTCCTTCTAGGGTCTATGGCCTTCCAAGCCATAGATATCTGACTTGGTTCTCAGTACAGGCATGAATTTTCTTTACTGAGCAGGCCTCATATCCAGTCAAAGAGTTCTTGGGCTCCCCTATAACGGATGTGCCACTATTGTTCTGCTGTGTACATCTTGCCCGGTGGTTGATTTTGTTCCTTGCTGGATCCACCTCTTATTCACATGGCTGGTAGCTTTTTTTTCCCTAGCTGCTCACATAACATTTTCCAGCACTATGAGAACTAGCCAGAAGAGAGGGGGCTTTCATCTCAGTTCCAGCATGTACCCCCCCCCAATGCTCTGTGACTGCAGCCTGTGGCGTCTTCAGCAGGGGGGTCTTACCATTTCGTTTTGGCGAGCAACCAAGTACTTCGGCAGTGGCCTACGTTGTGTTTGGAACTTCATGGGCCTTTGTGACCAACAGCTCATTTGGGGAGGTAACCCAGCTGTGGTGATTTCATTCAGGTGTCCCTCATGAACTTAGGTGTTCTGAAAGCTGGCTTCCCAGCTGATGGAGATTTGGGAATTAACACCTTCTGGAGGCGGTGTGTTGTTGGGGATGGGCTTATGGGTGTTATAGCCAGTGTCCCCTTGCCAGTGTTTGACACACTCTGCCGTTGCACTTATCCATCTGCTGTTGGCCAGGAGGTGATGTCCACCCTCTGCTCATGTCATTGTTTTCCCCTGCCATCATGGAGCTTCCCCTTGAGACTGTAAGCCAAAATAATTTTTTTTTTTTTTTTTTTTCCTAAAAGCTCCTCTTGGTTGGGTGTTTTCTGCCAGCAGTGCGAACCTGACCGCAACGCCAGTTCTGGCACTAGGATTTGCCAGCAATTGCTACTTTTTTTTTTTTTTTTTTCCCGAGGTAGGGTTTCACTCTAGTCCAGGCTGACCTGGAACTCACTATGTAGTCTCAGGGTGGCCTCGAACTCATGGTGATCCACCTACCTCTGCCTCCCAAGTGCTGGGATTAAAGGTGTGCGCCACCACGCCCGGCTCTTTTTTAGTTTATATTTGTATTGTTTTTATATTTGCATTGCTTCACCAGCAGTTTAACTTGGGGGTATATAGTTAAGTGCATATTTACAACTAAAACCCAAAATAATTATTTTCATCACTTATAAATATAATAAAAGCATGGAAATGGATGCTAAATGTACAGCTCCATGCACTTTTATGAATTTACCCAGTCCTCAGACCAGTACTTAAGTATGTTAAAACCAACAAGTAACAGCAACAACCACGCAGATGCCTCTCTCGGGCAAGGCATTATCTGTCCCAAGGGTAAATATTATTCTAAGTTTTATTCTGAAAAGCTAGTTTTCCAGGCTGGAGAGATGGCTTAGTGGTTAAAGTGTTTGCCTGCAAAGCCTAAGGACCCAGATTTGATTCCTGAGTTTCCATGTAAGCCAGAAGCACAAGGTCAAGGTGCTGCATGTGTCTGGGTTTGTTTTTTTTTTTTTTTTTTTTTTTTTTTTTTACAGAGGCTGGAGGCTCTGGTGTGACCCTTCTCCCTCTCTCTCTGTCTGCCTCTTTCTCCCTCTCTCTCTCAAATAAATAAATGAAGTATTTTTTAAAGTGAGTTTTTCAGGCTGGAGAGGTGGCTTAGCGGTTAAGGGACTTGCATGCAAAGCCTAAGGACCTAGGTTCGATTCTCCAGGTCCCACGTAAGCCAGATGCACACCGTGGCACATGCATCTGGAGTTCATTTGCAGTGGCTAGAGGCCCTGGTGGGCCCGTTTTCTCTCTCTTTCTCTCTCTCTCTCTCTCTTCTCTCCCCCGTGTATCTGATAAGTAAATAAATAATACTTAAAAATATTAAAGTCAGTTTTCTATATTTAGTGCATAAGTGTTATACTTTTTATCCCTGTGACAAATACCAGAAGAAGTAATTTAAAACGGGGAAGGTTTGTTTTGGTTGGTAATTTCATGTTTCAGCCCACGCTGGGCTGCCTCCATTGCTGTGGGCCTGAGGCATGGTTGAAACACTAGTGCAGCCGGACATAGCGCAGAGGAGCTCGCTGCTCATCTCACGGCAGCCAGAAAGCTGGAGAAGCAGAAATGAAAGGTCTGGGAAAAAGAAACCCTTCAAAGGCACTCCGCTAGTTGCCCACTTCCTGATAGCCCATTCAGCTTGAAGTCTGAGGTTAGCATTCATGTAATTCAAAGACCTCCAAAGAGTTGTAAGAGTTCATGAGCCCTTCTTGGGGACACTTTGTATTCAAACCACAGCAATGTGACTATGACCATCCAACATGTCGTCTCCAACTTCTATCTTATTTCATATGATTGCAGTTGGCAAGACTCAGCTACATTTTACATATATATATGACGATCTATATGCATATATAATATATGTGTTACATATATATGTAATATGTTATATATACATATTATATATAATATAATGGAAATTGTTCATTCTCGTTGCTGTGCAGTATTTTTTTACAGCTATAATAGCATTCATTTAAACATCCTGCTGTTGTTAGTACTTCGATGATAGAGAATTGGGGCGGGGGCATTGTGTGTAAGAAAGAAAGGGAGGTTGGGCTGGAGAGATGGCTTAGTGGTTAAGCGCTTGCCTGTGAAGCCTAAGGACCCTAGTTCAAGGCTTGATTCCCCAGGACCCACGTTAGCCAGATGCACAAGGGGGCGCAGGCATCTGGAGTTCGTTTGCAGTGGCTGGAAGCTCTGGTGCGCCCATATTCTCTCTGTCTCTCTCTCTCTCTCTCTCTCTCTCTCTCTCTCTCTCTCTGTCTCTTTCTCTCTGTGTCTATTGCTCTCAAATAAATAAATAAAATAAAGAAAAAATGTTTTTAAAGAAAACAGGGAGGGTAGCGCTTGGGCAGCTTCTGGTTTTAGAATGTCATTCACAGCGCTAAGTATACATCTCCTACTGCATGCATTTCTTTTGGGCAGATACTGAAGGATGGTGTTACCGATCTCATAAAAAGTCGTTGATTTTCACTTCCTGAAGCAACCAACCTGTGATTAATTTGCGTTTTTCAATAAACATGAAACATACATGGTAGCCTTTCTCCTTACAAAAGTAGGACCGTAAGTTCTTCACTTAAAACGTATATCAAGAGAATTCAACGGTGTGTGAATTAAGCTGATCCATTTCAAGAATATCTTTTAGTATGGATTTGTAATAAGTTATTCATTTGTTCACATGTTACTGAACTGTAGACTTTGTACCTGGAAAGAGATGTTGAGGGCTGGAGCGATGGCTTAACAGTTAAGGCACTTGTGTAAAAAGCCTAAAATCCCAGGTTCAACTCCCCAAAACCCACATATAAGCCACATGTGTCTGGAGTTTGTTTGCAGTGACTACAAGTCCTGGTGTGCCCATTCTCTCTATATATCTGCCTCTCCCTCTCAAATTAGTTAATTAATTTCTTTTTAAGTTATGCTGATGCTTTTGGAATTCCCTGGCTATCTCTCTGAGTCAGAGTTACCAGGACTGAAAGTTGTAAGGAAAAAAAAAAAAAAAAGCAAAGAAATGTAAGGGAAGGTAGAAATGAGAAAGGATAAGGACTTAAAATAAAGCTAGCAATGTGGACGAGAAAGAAAAAAAGCACACTCAAACCGGGAGAAGGCGCTGCGAGACTGGGGAGAAACAGGAAGTTAAGGATGAAAATCTGAAGAGAAGAGCAGGTAGGAGAGGAGAGGCTGCGTGGCCCTGGAACTTGTGGTGTGGTCGCTTCTTCCAGCCCCTTTCCTTCGGCCTAGGGGGCATCCCAAGGGCTTCCTTTCTTACTCCACGTCCATGCCTCCTTCCCTTCAGCCTGGTGGACACCATGCAGCACCTGCTTACGGCCCAGGTAAAAATGGGGAATGGAAAGGAGAAGAGAACAGGGTTCTTGATCTACACGTCCTCTAGTCTGGGAAGTTGAAATGAAAACCGCAAGCAATATAAACATCATCTTGCATTTGACCCCCTGTAACCATGGAGGACCCCTGTCCCTGGAAGACCCAACCCAAGCACTGCTTTGAAGTGGGAGGGTAAGACGGACTCTCCTTGACAGTTTGGTCTGCAGACACCTAATCCTTAGGTACAAGGGTGGTGGAGGGTGAGAAGCTGGTGAATGCCGAGGGGGGACACGAACCCCCTTCGCATCCTTGGGATTCCCTGAAAAGGCACAAATGTCTGTCTCCCACGCTCTGCCCCTCAGCTCCCTCGCCGAGCTCCGTGGATGGGCGAGACTCAAGGCAAGATGTGTCAGGCAACAAGATCAGCTGTTGGATCCCGCCCTGGACCGAAATGTGTAATCCCAGCACTTGGAAGGCTGAGGCAGGAGGATCAGGATTAGAGGCTAGCCTGGGCTCCATAGCTACATCCCAGGAGGATGGGAGGGGAACAAAACTGAAAAATACTATACAATCTTTTTCCTGCCTAAAGCAATTGACACCTGCTACTTTCATGGGTAGCTTCTGTGCTATTTCGCGGCTCATAGTACAAGGTGAAAACTGTTTTCCTGTAGCAAATGCTTGTTAAAATGTTATGCATGCACGTTCGGTATATGATGTTGGGCAGCAACAGGGGAGAGCACTAACTTTCCTGAACAAAATGCAGAGATATGACCCGTCCTGCACCACAGTTGTATATTATTTTATGTAGAGTTCTCTCTACCTTCACCAGGCTTGTAATCTCAGCCTGCAATCCCAGCGCTGGGGAGACTGAGGCAGGAGGATGTGAAGTTCAAAATATCAGCTACATATGTAGAAAGACCCTATCTTAAAAATGTATTACTTATTGGGCTGGAGGGATGCCTTAGCGGTTAAAGCGTTTGCCTGCAAAACCAGAGGACCCAGGTTCGATTGCCCAGGACCCACGTTAGCCAGATACACAAGGGGGCGCATGCGTCTGGAGTTCGTTTGCAGTGGCTGGAGATCCTGGTGTACCCATTCTCTCCCCTTCCTCTTTCGCTGTCAAATAAATTTAAAAACAATTAAGACAAGAAATAAAAAGGTTACAATTCATAAGGCCTTTAAAGAAATGTATTACTTACCAACCGCTCCCAGGGTAAGAAAAAAAAAAAATCTCACATCTTAAAAAAGAAAGAAAAAGAAAAAGCAAGTTGTACTTGTTCACGTCCAGGTCGAACCCCTGGGTCTCCATCCCTGAAACTGACAAAAAGCTGGTGCCTGCGGCCGAGCACCGCCCACACCCCGCACTGGCCAATCGGCTCCCGGGAGCGGCCCCACCCCTCCCGTGGCAGCCCCCTCCCTCCCTCCCTCCCTCCCTCGGCGCGCCCCAGCCTGCACCGAGCATCTCCAAATCTCCTCGCCTTCAGGCTCGTCTGGTCTTGTCACACCCCAGCGGAGGACGCCTCCCTTCCTCCCAAGTAGACTGGTGTGGGAATTGCCGGACCAGCGGTGAGTCTCGTCCAAGGATCGTCTCTGGGACCCCAGGAGGCCGAGGTTAGGGGCCCCTTGGGAGGTATGTCCGCGGCCCCGGTGGGAGCCAAGGAAGCGCGGGAGCGGGCGCCGCACCCGCGGGGCTGGCGCTGGGGTGGCCCTTGTGGAGAGGTTGCTTGGGCCCTGGACGCGTAAAGCATCCCTGCGGTGGCCCCGCCTCTGCCTCCCCTCTACCTCCGCGTTGATTTAAGTCTAAAACATTTCTGCCCCTTTTAGACATTGCTCATTATATTTTTAAGTGAAATGCAAGAAATACAGTGTAGCAAATACCTATTTGTCACCTCATCTTCTCTCCTCTCTCACTGTACCATCTTTTCCCGCACCAAGTCTCACGCCTCCATCCTCAGTGGCACACATTAGCTTGTATAGCTCCCATGGCATTGTTGTCTTTTTATATTTATATATATATATATATATATATATAAATATATATATATATATATATATATATATATATATATATATATGTAAGTAAGCGACGTGGTGTTGTTTTTATTCCTAATGTGACGTGTTTTCTTCACTTAACTCATTGGGAGGTTTATACCGGTGTTATTGTTAAGTCCTGGACACTGGGGATTGGAAGCCTGGGCAGAAAAAGACCATCGTTCATCCTTACCTGGCAGGATCCTGAATCCGGGTTCCCTTGGTCCTGTTCCTGCGCGGTCCCTTCTATGAAACGCTGCCCCTGAGACCCCTTGGTTGACATTTCTTTAATTCTGTATGGAGAAAGGGGAAGTTGCAGGGATGGGGGAAGTGTGGTGTGGGTGTGAACCAAAACCCTAGCTTAGAATCAAAAAGATGAGCATCTTCCTGAAACGTCACGTCTTAGGACATCTGAATATCTGTCGGGCATTCATCCAGAGACTTAACTGTATGCCGGGCTTAAGAACGAGTATTAGTCCACACGATTTAAGCCTTCTGTAAAAGAGCTGTTCATGAATCGCCCCCGCTTTACAGGGGATAGATCAGACAAAGAAGAATTAAATGTAACTTGCTTCCAGTCACGCAGCAGGTGCGCGCAGTGCAGAGCCCCGCATCCCGCGGAGCTTGGTGGTGTCTGGGTGCCCGGGTCCTCGGGTCCCCCGCGGTGGGCTTGCTGGAGAGAGCGCCCCGGCAGCTGTAACTCACGGAAGGGAGATCGCTGATTAGCCAGAGCCAGATTAGGACTTGAACCGTGTCCTGGAATCATCCACTCGCACTGGACATTGTTGGTTTGAAGTGTTATTTTTAATTTACCAACGTGACAGGCGCGGCCATCAGTGCGGTTTAGATAGTGTGTCTACCTCCCTCCCCAGTCCTCGCTTGGAAACAATACGGACAGGTAGAAATGTCTTCGTTTCTCGAAGAGGCGGTGCGCTTTCTTCTCCCCTTCCTTACAAAAAAGAAGAAGAAGAAAGCATGCCGGGGCAACCATGCCTACAGTCTGCAGCGTTGCTCCCCTAGCAGGGTGTCCAGATCCCTGCAGCCCGCGCTGGAGAGATTGAAGTTGATTGAGAGTGTGTGCGCGCGCCCCGGTGGGTTCAGCCATTCCCTTACTAGCAAACGGACACAAACCGGGGACACTTTAATGAAACGGCTGTCCGCACCAATGGGGTGGGGAGACCCCCCACCCCGCAGACATCCCTAATCCACCGCAATGCCGAGCCTCCAGGTCCAGCGACACAAAGAAGCGCCGTCCCCGGCCAAGCGCCGCCCCTCGGGCGCCCACTCCAGCGGGGAGGAAGTGGGGGGGAGGAGACTGACTGCTGGGGAGCCCCTCTCCCCCTCCTCCCCGCCCCGGGCCCTCGGCGGCGGCTGGGTGCTCTGCGGAGAAGCCCCTGGTCGGCCCGCCTGTGCGCCCCTCCCCAGCGGAGCGCTCGGCCCAGGCCGCCCCAGCTGCCCGGGTGGACCCCTGCAGGGTGACCTGGTGAGTGGTGGGCTCAGAAAACCGGTGTTGGGGGGGAGTGCGGGCCTGGGTGTGCCCAGATCTGGCCCTGACTCTCCCCCGCCTCCTGCCCCAGTGCTTTGGGTCGCCGGATAGGGGGGCGCCTCCCTGCGCCCTGAGCCTGCCTCGGCCTGCTCGCGCTGGCCCCGGGCCGACTGATGCTGGAGCGCGCGGGCTTTGTGCGGCCGAGCTCCAGCCAGGCCCGACCCCGCGCCGCGGCCCCTCATCTAACCTGCGGCTAGACGCGAACTGAAAACCCCAGCCCGGGGATGAGGCTGGGCTTGCTCTGCGTCACACGGGGAGTGGGTGACACACCGCCACCCACCCCCTAACCCCACTGCTCTTGGGTCTTTGCAAACGGGGGGGTGGGGGGTCTCTGGATCCGAGATCCCACTGTCTGCCTGGTACTCGACTATCAGAGATGTAGGGTGCAGGAGGGGGTTGGGGCGAGTGTTTCCAGCTCAGACAAGACCTTGGTGCCCAAGGCCTGGAGAATTCTGCAGCCGAACGCCGAGCTTTCCCTCTTGGCTCCCCTCCTCCCCGGGAGGCCGTACCGCCCACTCCCCCTCTGACGTCACCCACACGCTCTGTCCCGATTGGCCCTGGGCCAGGGAAGAGAAAGGGGGGGCTGCTCCAGTGCTGGCTGCCCTTGGAAGTTTGGGGAGCCCTTTCTCACAGGCTGCGGGTTTGACAAGGGTCCCTCTCCGGCAAGCAGACCCACAGCTAGGAGGTCACTGCACCTGGGCTTCTAAACGCGAAAGTCAGGTCTCCCCACTCCCTGGCAAGGGCTCCTCAATGAGTTTGTTCTGAGTTACCCCCCAAAAAGGAGTGAAGACATGGGAGCTAGAAGACTGTTTCAGGAGCTTGGGAGTGCCCTGTGTGGTTGAGACTGAGAAGGAAAAGCCAAGTTTTGAGTTCTCCATCCTATTGGGGTATGAGGGAGGGGGGAATGGAAAGATCTAAATGAGGCCTTAAAAATACTGGCAAAAAGGTCTGAGAGGTTTTTTATTTTTTACTATTGGTATTTTAAATTTGAGTGGTAATATATGGTAATTTGTTTAGTTTTTAATTTTATTATTTTGTTGTCTAGCCGTGTGTGTTGCATATTATTTTAGATGTACGAATCAAATAAATTTACCCAAGTTAAAATTAAATAAATGAGGACATAGTAGGGAAATGTCCAAAGGGGAATGCAAAAAAATTGAATGAGTCTCTATTCTGGTTTACTAGAAGTTGATGAACATTAGCAAAGGTGTTTGGATGTATAAGAATAAAGAAGCAAAGGTTTCTTGAAGAAAATACCATGGAAAAGAGAAGGCAGGAAGAACTGCATGTTTGCGTCACTAGTTGGTTTTCAAGGCCAGGCTGTTTGCTAAGGAAGAATTCCTTGAGCAGTCCTTACCATCTGTTGCTGTCAGGTCGCAATGCTGTAGAAATCACCCGACCAAGAGCAACTTTGGGGGGGAAAAAAAGGGTTTATTTTGGAGGGGAAGCTCCACGATGGCAGGGGGAAACGGTGGCATGAGCAGAGGGTGGACATCACCCCCTGACCAACATCGGGTGGACAACAGGAACAGGAGAGTGTGACAATCACTGGTAAGGGGAAACTGGCTGTAACACCCATAAGCCCGCCCCCAGCCAGACACTCCTTCCAAGAGGCATTAATTCCCAAATCTCTATCAGCTGGGAACCTAGCATTCAGAACTCCTAGGTTTATGGGGTAAATCCGGAATCATACCACCACACCGTCTTTCAGTCATATAGCCATGGGATATAAAGAATAAACTTCACTCTCTAACCTGGCACGCTTGCCTCTGAGTTTCAGGAGCGAAACTAAAATCCAGGCTGTCGAGGGTCCTGTTTCCAGGATGGCCCACCTTCCTTCCATGTGTCTTCTATAGGGAACCCTCCCTCCCTTTAGGCTCAGGGGCCTGCTTTGTGGTAGGCATGGAAGCTCTGCACTCTTGTGCTACGGCTATACTTGAGGTACTTTTATTTATTTGAGATAGAAGAAGAAAGAAGCAGATAGAGAATGGGCACACCAGGGCCTCCGGTCACTGGAAATGAACTCCAGACTCATGAGACACCTTGTGCATCTGGCTTGTGTGGGTCGTGGGGAATCGAACCTGGGCCCTTAGGCTTGGCAGATAAGCGCCTTAACTGCTGAGCCATCTCTCCAGCCCTTGAGGAACCTTTTGCTTTAAAGTTGACTGACGGTAGCAAGTTCAAAGGGGCCACAGTAAGCCCAGGGGAAGGAGAGTAGGAGCTATGAGAAAGCAATTAAAACATGCAGATTCTTATAAAGATCGCTGTTCACCTCTTGCCTTGGTAATGTGATCAGTGCAACCATGTTGCAATGTGGTTTCCAAAGATTTACTATGCATGTACATAAAACCTGAAAATTAAAAAGATACTTAAGTGTTCTTAGTGCTTAAGGACTAGACTCCATCACTCTAGTTCCTAGATTTGAGTCCTCCATTCACCATTTAATGTCTATGTGACTATGAGCAAGTGACAAATTCCAAGACCATTCAGGGATTTGGATTCTCCTCACCCCTACCCCCCTGGACCAAAAAAAAAAAACAAAACAAAAAAAAACCTGTAAGGGCTGGAGAGATGGCTTAGCGGTTAAGACATTTGCCTGCAAAGCCAGAGGATCCTGCTTTGACTCCCGAGGACCCACGTTAGCCAGATGCACAAGGGGGCGCATGCATCTGGAGTTCGTTTGCTGTGGCTTGAGGCCCTAGTGGGCCCAAACACACACACACATACTCTGTCTGTCCCTGTCTATATCTGCATCTCTCTCTAATTAATAAATAAAATTGAATATAATTATAATCCTCTCCCATTAGCTTCTTTTGATCTCCTTCCCCCGGTCTCTCCCACTGAACTCCTTTTTCCCAACTAATCCTTCGTCTATTTTGGTGTCTTCCCCACCCCCGCTTCCATCATCTGTGATGAAATATTGATGGGCTTAGTATTGTGCAGCTTTTATGCAGTTTATTATAGTCACCGTTATTTTTATAAGAAAGTTATTTTTTGTTTTTGTTTTTTTAAACGGGACTGGTTGGGTGTCGCGCCCACCTCGCCAGCAAGGAAGACGCCACAATCAGGATTCTTCTGTACACACTTTATTGGGGACTGCCAAGCTGCTAGATGCGGAGACCTGGAACCAGGAAAGGCCACGGGTTATATAGGGTTCTTGACTGCATGTCCACTAATGATTGGTTACGAAAGGATATGTGACCGCCAGTGATTGGTTACTCCCTGGATACCTCATTAGCATCTGCCCACACCAGGTCGCTTGCGTAAGTGAACATGCGCACTGCGCTTATTTACTTCAACTGTGACCAAGAAGAAACCAGAAACCGGTGCCATCTTGTAATGGCGTCTGCACGGCTCCTTACAGTTGGGTTTGAGAACAGGCATACCAATGAAACTAAGTTGCCTGGAGACATTCTCTTGTCCTTTAGATTATGACAACATCCTCAGAGCCTCACAACATTGGACATTTTTAGCTACCTCTCATTCTTCACCCTCTGTATCTTTTTTTTTTTTTTTTTAAGGTGCAAACATCCGTATTCATTGTGGAGAAAGGGAACACGTCATCTGTCTTTCCTGGGATGGTGTCACCATACACGGACACCGCTCACGCTCTGCTCCGAAAGTTCTATCTTATCTACTCTTTTCTCCTCAGTTCCTAGTTTTATGGGTGTTTTTTTTTTTTATATAGTCTTGTGGGAAATGTACATTATTTTCTTTTGACTAGCAGAGTTAAGCATTTTTGTTTGTTTGTTTGTCTTATGAGGTAGGGTTTTACTCTAGCCCAGGCTGACCTGGAATTCACTTATGCAGCCTCAGGATGGCCTTGAACCCACGGTGATCCTCCTGTCTCTGCCTCCCACGTGCTGGGATTAAACATATGCACCACCAAACCCAGCTGAGTTAAGCATTTTTTAATAGAAGTTGCAATCTCTCATACAATTACATCTGAACCGGCAGCAGTTTTGGCTCAAAGATTTCGTTTTTTCTTTGCCATCCCTCTGCACATATTGGTCTGTTTCTATGCACTGCAACCCTGCACAAGTTCTCAAGACACGGGTATAACAGCAAGCTTTTCACACAGACTGCTTCTAGCCCAGCCCAGGCGAAACTCTTTCTCACCCTCATAAGCCAAACCTCACAGTTCATAGTTCTTACTGCAATCTGGTTTCAACTCTGACCAGAACAGTCCACCAAGCTGTACCTACAGTACTGCAGGGCATCTCTTGGGCCATGGTTTCAAATCCTTCCTCATTCCTCTTGAAAATCAGCCCCAGAAGGCCAAAGCCACACAGTCAGGTGTCCAGCAGCAGTCCCATTCCTCGGTACCACTTTACTCTTGCAGTCAGGTTCACATTGCTGGTAGAAGTCACCCAACCAAGAGCAACTTGTGGGAAAAATAAGTTTATTTTGGCTTACAGGCTTGGGGAGGGGGAAGATCCATGATGGCAGGGAAAATGATGGCATGAGCAGAGGCTGGGCATTACCGCCTGGCCAACATCAGGTGGATAACAGGAACACGAGAACGTGCCAAACACTGGCAAGGGGGAACTGGCTATAACACCCATAAGCTCACGCCCAACAATACGCTGCCTCCAGGCAGCTTTAATTTCCAGTTGCCATCACCTGGGGAGACCAGCATTCAGAACCCCTCAGTTTATGGGGACACCAGAATCAAACCACCACACTAATACAAAGCTTTCAGACTTCAAAATATCTATTTGGTAGGCAAAATTTTACCTTTTTTCCTCCTTCTGTGATGGAAAAGTGTCATATAAGTTTGCCCATGAGAGTTTAAGAGGATGGGGCACATGGGGGTCCTGGACTGCACACGTGGATGGTGTGATGATCATTCTACATCCGCCCTGTGGCACGGTGGGCAGATTGCCCTGGCTACAGGAAGAGAGGACTAATAGGCCTGTTCTTTTTTTTGCTTATTTCTCTATTCGCTAAGCTGGGTCTCTGTTCTTCTCCACAGAACCCGATAGAACCATGGCGACTCCCTCTGCTGCCTTTGAGGCCCTTATGAATGGAGTGACAAGCTGGGATCTCCCTGAAGATGCCGTCCCATGTGAACTGCTCCTTATTGGAGAGGCCTCTTTTCCCGTGATGGTGAATGACGTGGGCCAAGTCCTCATTGCTGCCTCCTCCTACGGCCGAGGCCGCTTGGTGGTACTGTCCCATGAGGACTACTTAGGGGAAGCCCAGCTCACTACCTTCCTCCTCAATGCTGTGGGCTGGCTTCGCTCCTCCCCCGAATCTTCCATTGGTGTGCACCCATCTCTGGCACCTTTGGTTAAAATCCTTGAGGGCTCTGGCATAGAGGCAAAGATTGAGCCAGAAGTGAGTGACTCCCTGGGTGTTTACTGTATCGATGCATACAATGAGACCATGACAGACGAGCTGGTCCAGTTCATGAAGCGTGGAGGGGGCTTGCTCATGGGAGGCCAAGCCTGGGATTGGGCCAACCAGGGTGAAGATGAAAGGGTTCTGTTCACCTTTCCTGGGAATCTGGTGACCAGTGTGGCCGGTGTGTACTTCACCGACAACAAAGGGGACACAAGTTTCTTTAAGGTCTCCAAGAAGATGCCAAAGATCCCTGTCTTAGTTAGGTGAGTATCTTAACCTCATGGAAAGTTGGCTGCAGATTAAAGAAATCAATACAATTTTATCTGCAGGTTGCTTCCAGGCTAACAAAGAGAATTTGAAACTCACTTGGTTATTCATCATAGTCAACTAGATTTTTAAGATGCATTCAGGCTTAGGAGGGCCAAAGTCCTCACTGATGCTGTTTTCACAGACCAGATCATTTAGCTCCTAAGGGGGAAAAGCTCATATGAGCCATGACATTCCCCACCATTTAACTTGGTGAATATACTTGTGGCCCCAAGAGTTGGTGTGATTAATCCAGAAAGGTTCATAGCAGAGCATGTACTTCAAGTTGTTCAATATTAGGAAGAGGACACCATGAAAGAAAGATCCTACAGGCTGAAATCTAGAGAACTGTCAAAAAACATTTTGAGGGCCTGGAGAGGTGGTCTAGCAGTTAAGGTGTTTGCCTGCAAAGCCAAACGGCCCAGGTTCGATTCCCCAGGACCCACGTAAGCCAAATGCAGAAGGTGGCACATGCATCTGGAGTTCATTTACAGTGGCCTGACGCCCTGGCTTACCCATTCTCTCTCTGTCTCTTTCTTTCTCTCAAATAAACAAATAATATTTTTAAAAAACATTTTGAAATGTTTAGCCACATATGGTTAGAGTGGAAACAGAAAACAGTAGATTCATATGTTTATATAGCAAAAAAAATAAAGATGGTAGAAATAATATGTACTAAATTTAAGGTTTGAAAGAGGAGTTTTATCTCTGGGTTCATAAGATCTGATAACTGAGAACAGAGGACATAGACAGTGTCTACTGGGGCAGGCTACACTTAAAGTTCTTTGAGAAAATCACACTCTGCATGTAGTGTTGTACATGTAACAGATTAATAAATGCTCAGTAACACTTGTTAGATGTATAATTGGATGATGGAGGATAGTAGAGGCCGGGATAATCTCAGGAACAGAAAAAGTACACTAGGCCATTCCCGAGTGTACATCAACATTCTTAGTTTTCTTGGAACAGATATCACGGGTATTTTTGACTGGTGTGGTGGAAGCAGGGCAAGGTCAGAGTAGGCGTGCTTTGAAGATCCACTGAGGCGGTTAGCAGTATGGGGAATGTGCCATGATATCCCCTTGAAATGAGCATTTCAGGAGAATCATCTGGCACAGTGTGCACACTCTAGATTCACATGCAGCTTGCCTCAGTTTACTGTACTTCTGTGAAGGAGTTAAAATTTGTTTTTTTATTAATTCACCCACTGATCATTCCAGAGTTTATTGGATATATTCTCTGTCACAGACATTCTTATTTTAAGAATATGAATTGCAAAGACCAAAGAATTAGAAGCATTGAAATAAGTCTAGTAGTAATATCTAGAAGAAATGTCCAAACCCAAGTATAACTGTTGTAGGCAGATAACCTTGCTGAGACAGCTCAGTAGAACTTGGAAATATGTGACCTATGTACAGTGAGGCCCCAATCGTGTCCTTTCAGTTCCCTTTTTCCCTTTTTCCCTCCAGCAGGATAGCGCTGGAGGAGACCTGAGTAAGTCTCCCTTTGAGTATTACTATCTTGGGACTATGGGCTTCTCAGTTGACTGCGATCCCTGTCTGTTCCCAGTGTCATCTGTCATGAATAAAGGGGTATGCAAATGGGCCTCTTCTGAATGCCCAGCTGCTCTAAGTACCTTGGTGAGAAAGCACCCTGGAAAGCCTTAATTAACCAACACTGTTAGTATATCCTCTATGTGACCATCTCAGCCTGAAGAAGGTGCAGCACTATGAGCCACAAAAAAAGTAAAAAAAATAAAATAAAAATTTGTTTGTCGAATTACTAAGGAGATTCCCAAAGTTTTAGAAGGTGGATATCTCCTTGAAATTGCTTCAAGAGAAAGAAGAAAGCTGCCAGATGACTGGAGGGCAAAGATGAGTAATATCTCTCACGTCATTTGGAAAGTGGTATCAGGACAGATGTTAATGATTTTGTTTGTAATAAGGATCTGCATATCATTGGATGTCATTGTTAGTTGTATGTTGGATGTATGTAGAGGAAATCAATAAAGGCAGTTATTTAGTTGAAGGAAATAAAATGATGAGCTACTAGATAGACATACTGTAACACTGAGAGAAAATAAAATTATAAGAATGAACGAAGGGATATTAATAATTCTGTAGATATTAAAAGGTAATGAAATAGTACTGCAACCAACAAATTATCAATTTTGATGAGCTGAACAGACACAGTGTACCTAAATAGATATAAGGAAAGAAAATATAAAATGTATAAGTAAGCTGAATTTTAAAATATTTTTAAAAAATTTTTATTTACTTATTTAACAGAGAAAGAGGGAGAGAGAGAATGAGCATGCCAGGGCTTCCAGCCACTGCAAATGAACTCCAGATGCATGCATCACCTTGTGCAGCTGGCTTATGTGGGTCCTGGGGAATCGAACCTGGGTCCTTTGGCTTTGCAAGCAAATGCCTTAACAGCTAAGTCATTCCTCCAGCCCAAAGCTGAATTTTAATTGAAGCCTTCCAATACTAAGTAGAGCATGATACCCTGGATTGTATTGTAGCAGACATAGAAAAACAAGTAAAATTAAGGTAAAGTCTATATATTTGTTTGTTTGTAGGCAAGACCTCACTATGAAGCTCGGGTTTGTCTCAAACTGGGGTTCCTTCTGCCTCAGCCTCCTGAGTGGAGGGATTACACCTCAACCTCTAAAAGTTCATAGTTTAGTTAATAGTATTTGTCCTCTGTTAACTTCTTAGTTTTGCCAAATATTCCATGGTTGTATAGTATGTTATCCTTCGAGGGAAACGGGTCAACGATATGCAGAAACTCTATATTTATAACTTTTCCATTATTTTAATTGTTTAAAAATATTTATTTATTTGCAAGGAGAGAGAATATGAATAGCCATGGGCTCTAGGTGAATGTGTCATTTTGTGCATCTGACTCTACAGTAGACTTGAATCTGGATTTTTAAACTTTGTAAGCAAGTGCTGTAACTGCTGAGCCATCTCTCCAGCCATATTTTAATTTTTAAAATGAATTTTTATTTAAAACCAACAAGTACACCAGCAAGTCTAACCCCTGGTAGATTTGCTGAGGAATGTCATCAAACTTGTTCAGAACAAAAAAAAAAAAAAAAAAAAAAAAAACTAAATCTACATGTAAACTCTTCCAGAACATAGGAGTAAAATTTTCTCAACTTGACTGATTAAACCAGAATTTCTGTCATACTAAAACCAGGAAATGACACTGTAAGGAGGGAAAAAAAAAAAACTATAGTTAACATAGGTTCAAAGTTACTAATGAAATATTCACCAGTAGAATAGGGCAACGTATAAAAAGATCAATATAGCTTAATCAAATAGGGCCATACTAGGCATAGATGACTGGTTAACATTCAAAGATCAAATTAATTTAGCATATTAACAGGAAAAGTAAAAGTCATATAATTCAATAGATACATACAAAACACCTGATAAAATCTTATATTGACTCATGATACAATGTGTGTGGTGGTTGGAATGTAAAATGTAAACACTCATGTGTTTGACTTCTTAACTCCAGTTGGTGGGGCTGTTTGCAAGCAGAGCCTTGCTTCAGGAAGGGTGTCACTGGGCGCAGGCCTTGAAGAGGTATATCCCCGCCCCATCCCACCCTGCTGATGTGTTGATTGGTGCCCTAAGGCTTTCTGCTCATGGCCGCCTTGCTTTCCCTGCCAGAATGGATATTACCCTCTGGAACCATAAGCTGAAGTAAACCCTTTTTCCTATATAAAATGCTTCTGGTTGAGTATTTGGTAAGGTTAATACAGTCAAAAGGTAGAAATACAGGGGCTGGAAAGATGGCTCAGTAGTTAAGGTGCTTTCATGCAAAGCCCGAGGACCCGGGTTCAGCTCTCCAGGACCCACATAAAGCCAGATGTACAAGGTAATGCACATACCTGGAGTTCATTTGCAGTGGCTAGAGGCCCTGGCACACCCATTCTGTCTCTCAAATAAATAAATAGAAATAAAAAGAATTTCTTCAAACAGATAAAAGGCATCTAGCTAAATGCATTGTTTTTGTTTTTTTTTTATTCTGTTTTTGTTGTTTGTTTGTTTTTAGCAGGGTCTCATGTAGTCTAGACTAGTTTCAAACTTACTATATAGCCAAGCTTGTCTTTGAACTCCTGATCCTCCTGCCTCCCAAGTGCTGGAATGACAGGTGTGTACCATCACACCCAGCTATAAAAATAATCTTAGGACTGGAGAGATTTTTGAGTAACAGGGCTTACTACATAAGCATGAGGACTTGATACACACACACACACACACATTATACATATATAAACACAGTTATGTATGTGTGTGTATATACATTATATATATAAACACAGTTACGTATGTGTGTGTATATATATTACATATATAAACACAGTTATGTATGTATGTGTATATACATTATATATATATAAACACAGTTATGTATGTATGTGTATATACATTGTATATATACAAACACAGTTATGTATGTGTGTGTATATTATATATAAACACAGTTATGTATATGTGTATATACATTATATCTATATAAACACAGTTATGTATGTATGTGTATATACATTGTATATATACAAACACAGTTATGTATGTGTGTGTATATACATTATATATATATAAACACAGTTATGTATGTGTGTGTATATATATTATATTATATATAAACACAGTTACGTATGTATGTGTATATACTTTATATATATATAAACACAGTTATGTATGTATGTGTATATACATTGTATATATACAAACACAGTTATGTATGTGTGTGTATATATTTATATATATAAACACAGTTATGTGTGTGTGTGTATAATACACCTTTTATTTTTGTTATACACACTTATATGCTAAAGTTTAATTTATAAATGAAGCATTATATAAGAAGAGCAACAGGGCTGGAGAGATGGCTTAATGGTAAAGGCGCTGGCAATCTTTTTTAAAAAAAGAATAACAACAGCTAATAATAAAGTAGAATTATACTCTACTTTTCAATAAGAGATGTTTGAGTGTGATCTCTCTCCGAGACTGTCTTATTCACTGTATTCATTGTGTCATAATGGGACAGTGCCGAAATCCTCGCTGACGTTCACCTAGATCACAGTAACCCGCCTTTTCAAAGATTTCATTTGTGAACAAATAAAACAGCCACGTCAGTGAGTGCTAGGTTCTGTGAGAGATCTTGTCTCAGAGGAAGGTGGAGAGGAACGGAGCAGGACGTTTAAAATCAGCTGCTGGCATCGACGTGCATGTACAGGCACAAATGCTGTCGTGCCCACACATACAAATATGGAAATATATATGTATATATACAGAGCGAGGGCATGCTTCTGGTGCTGAGGGAACCCACCTGGGCAGGCAGAGAACAGGTGGAGGTGTCGATGTAGGCAGTGGTGTCTTCTTGGGTTGGGTCAGGGCCTCCACAGTCAGCTCTCCTGCACCACACATTAGAAAATAATGCTTCATTAATGCTACTAACACAGCTTTCCAGGCCATAACAAATTAACTGCATGGAAAGTATAAACAAGAGTCCTTATAGGAACAACAACAAAAAAAAAAAAAATGTAGAGCCCGGTGTGGTAGCCCACGCCTTTAATCCCACCCAGCACTTGGGAGGCAGAGGTAGGTGGATCATCATGATTTCGAGGCCACCTTGAGACTCCATAGTGAGTTCAGGTCAGCCTGGACTAGAGTGAGACCCTACCTGGAAAAACCAAAAGCTGTGATTGACCACTTAATTATTTATATGATGTTTGAAGGGTTGTAATAAACATGAACTTAAATCTGGAATATCCTAGCTATAGTACAATACCGGGTAACCTCCGCATGATTTTCTTTGCAGTCTCCTTTTGGAGAAGTTTCACTTTGAAAGTAAGCAGGACGGTACTGATGCTGAGACCTTTAGTCTTCCAACAAATTTCCATCCCCCAGGGCGGTCAGATCCACGCAGTGTATTGTCCCAAAATCCCCTGAAACAGCTAAGAAATCTCACCATGAGTACAAAAGATGCGGGTGCCCTGTGGGTGCCAGGCAGTTCAGCCGCCCCTCTAACCAAGAGCGCGTGTGCCCTCTGCAGCTGTGAAGATGACCTCTCGGAGGACAGAGACGAGCTCCTGCACGGTATTTCGGAGCTGGACATCACCAACTCGGACTGTTTCCCGTCGCAGCTGCTCGTGCACGGCGCCCTGGCTTTCCCCCTGGGGCTCGATTCCTACCACGGCTGCGTGATCGCGGCTGCCCGCTACGGCCGGGGCAGGGTGGTGGTGACCGGCCACAAGGTCCTGTTCACCGTGGGCAAGCTGGGCCCCTTCCTGCTCAACGCTGTCCGCTGGCTGGACGGGGGTCGCCGAGGCAAGATCGTGGTGCAGACGGAGCTGAGGACCCTGAGCGGCCTGCTGGCCGTGGGTGGCATCGATACCAGCATCGAGCCCAGCCTCACCAGCGATGCCAGCGTCTACTGCTTCGAGCCCATGAGCGAAGTGGGCGTCAAGGAGCTGCAGGAGTTCGTGGCCGAGGGCGGCGGCCTGTTTGTGGGCGCGCAGGCCTGGTGGTGGGCCTTCAAGAACCCGGGGGTGTCCCCGCTGGCCCGATTCCCGGGGAACCTGCTCCTGAACCCCTTCGGCATCAGCATCACCAGCCAGAGCCTCAACCCGGGGCCCTTCCGCACCCCAAAGGCCGAGATCAGGACCTACCACTTCCGCTCCACCCTGGCCGAGTTCCAGGTGATCATGGGCAGGAAGCGCGGGAACGTGGAGAAGGGCTGGCTGGCCAAGCTGGGCCCCGACGGGGCAGCGTTCCTGCAGATTCCCGCCGAGGACATCCCGGCCTACATGTCTGTCCACCGGCTCCTGCGCAAGCTGCTGAGCCGCTACCGGCTGCCCGTGGCCACGCGCGAGAGCCCCGTCATCAACGACTGCTGCCGGGGGGCCATGCTGTCCCTGGCCACCGGGCTGGCCCACTCGGGAAGTGACCTGTCCCTGCTCGTGCCCGAGATCGAGGACGTGTACAGCAGCCCCTACCTGCGCCCCTCGGAGTCGCCCATCACGGTCGACGTCGACTGCACCAATCCAGGTGAGGCTGCAGCAGGCGCGGGGGACCCGACGGGACCGGGCACGTGCGAGATGCTGTGCGGTTTCAGCATCCGATCACCTGTAAGGGGTCTTCCCCGTCTCTCTTCCCCCCCCCCCCAAGAAGATAGGGGCGGTGGGGGCTGGGCGGTGGGGAGCTCTTTGGAAGAGCTCGGGAAGGGTCGGTGGGAGCTCTGGCTGGAGGAGGGGTCACGCCTGTCCTTCCTGTGCCCTTGGCAGGCACCCGATACTGCTGGATGAGCACCGGGCTCTACATACCTGGGAGGCAAATCATCGAGGTCTCCTTGCCCGAAGAGGCTGCCTCCGCCGATCTGAAGGTGAGGCCAGGCTTCCCGTGGCAGAATGCAAGTGCTGCGCGCGTCTCGTCTTAGCATCTCAACTTTTTCCTCGCAAAGCCTCACCAGCCAAACAGAACAGGCTTTCTCACCCTTGCAAAGGCCTGAAACACACAGAAGTGAAGGTTTCAGAACACCCCCCCACACACACACACACACACCCCGCACTTTAACCATCTCCTGTCTCTTAAATGCTACACTTCGGGCTTAGGTCACAGAGTGAGACCCAAGGGAGACCTCAAAGGGAGCTTCCCGGCCCCTTCACAGGTATTCACTAAATCCTAGCTCACTGCCCTTGCTCACCCTCCACGCCCACTGTAGCACAAGGTCTCTGGCTCCAGTTTCTTCTTGACACTAAATACTGACTAATTGCACCTTGATGACTCGAGTCCTCCTTCTGCTCTGTTGTACACGTACACATGTACACACACACACACAGTCACTATGATGCTAAGGGTCTGTCCTGTACCTGTGTCTGTTCTGACACTCGTTCGCTGTCAACTCAGGGAAACAATCCCAGGACCCTACCAAGCGCAGAAGCCATTCTAGCTCCCCAGGAAGGGGGCCTTCCACTGTCAGCCCTATTACACTGCCTGTGAGTGGGGCCTGGCTCTCATCGGTGAAGGACAGGGTCCCTCAGCCCAACTGCTGTCAGAACTGCCACCATGGGTGGTCTACAGAACCCAGGACTTGGTGATAAAGACACAAGAGGACCTTTACGGGAATTGACTGTCCTCAGAATTACACTTGTTGGTTATACCTACTCCTTACATTGATGTGTCTGTATGGTCCATTGTGGAGTCATTGGCCCATAAATTACTCCCTATGATCTCAAGAAATGTTACAGGTTTATGAGTCTATCTCCCAAGATTCGTCAGTAATGTGTGGGGTCATAGACTAGTGACCTTCCCTGATTCCACCCTCCTGGGCTCTCTTCTTACACACACACACACACACACACACACGCACGCACGCACGCACACACACCATGGTAACTGTGGGCAATATCTCTTGCTCCAGATACAAATTGGCTGTCACACTGATGACCTGACGAGAGCCAGCAAGCTGTTTCGAGGTCCCCTTGTGATTAACCGGTGCTGCTTGGACAAGCCCACGAAATCCATCACCTGTCTCTGGGGTGGCCTCCTTTATATCATCGTGCCTCAAAGCAGCAAACTGGGTTCTGTGCCCATCACCGTGAAGGGGGCTGTGCACGCTCCGTACTACAAGCTGGGTGAGTGGATGCTCCTTACGCCTGAGGGGAGGGGAGTGCAGGTCAGCTGGTATCTGCGGCTGTTTGATGAAGGAGATAGACACAGGTCAATGAAGGGAGGAGGTTAGTTTCCTTAACTTCTACTTTGGGGGACCAAGAAGAAAAGAGCAAACTATATCCAGAGAGACGTCCTAGAAGAATGGGGAGAAAGAATGTGGCTGTTGTTGATCTTAGTGTCCTCCTGGGGTCCAAGGTGTTTGTGTTAACCTAAAGAGCTTGCAAAGAGGTGTTGCAAGTCCCATGGCCTCTTTTCTTAGGGGAGACATCCCAGGAGGAGTGGAAGAAGCGTATCCAAGAGAATCCAGGTCCCTGGGGAGAGCTGGCTACTGACAACATCATCCTGACGGTGCCGACTGCAAATCTGCGCACGCTGGAGAACCCAGAGCCCCTGCTGCGCCTCTGGGATGAGGTGATGCAGGCTGTGGCCAAGCTGGGAGGCGAGACCTTCCCTTTGCGTCTGCCGCAGAGGATCGTGGCGGATGTGCAGATCTCAGTCGGTGGGTGCTCTGAGCCAGCCTCTGTGTGGGCACTGCCCCAAATGTCCTTCCCCCCCTCCCTCCCATTTGCCATGCCGTGGGCAGCTAGGTAGGTAAAATGTTTTGCTACCAAGATATGTAGCTGTATTCCCTGCTACTTAAATGGAAAGTTAAAAAAAAAAAGGCATGTGAAATAGATAACAACTTAAGTCAGCATGTCAAGAGAACTCCTTAAAGAAACAAGGGGGCTGGGAAGAAGATTCAGTGGCTAAGAGTGTTTTCTGCACAAACACGATGCCAAAACCCATGTGCAAAGATGAACATGACCACACGTGCCTATAACCCCACTGCCGAGTGGGTGGGGCAGACGCCGGAGGGTCTCTGAGGCTTTACTTGTCAGTCCTCCTAACTGAAAAAGTGTGCGCTCCAGGCTGCATGAGAGACTCTGTCTCAAGGAAATAAGGCAGAAGAGGGATAGAGGAGGCCACCTGACAACCGCCTGTGTCCTCCCCACACATGCAAACCACCCCCCCCACAGACAAAAGACATCAAGAGGGGAAACCTGAATCTTCCCAGGGGTCCCTTAGACAGGGTCAAGGGCCGGATAAATAAGCAGACGGCCTTGATGTAACTCACAGTCTTTGGAAGACCCCGAGTAAGGAGCTCTTGGCCTGTGGGTCAAGGAGCTAAAAACGGAGGAGGTGGGCCTGCAGAGGTGACCTAGTGGTTACGGCGCTTGCCTGCAAAGCCTAAGGACCCATGTTCAACGCTCCAAGTCCCACGTTAGCCAGACACACAAATCGATACAAGTGCGCAAGGTTGCACATGCCCACTAGGTGGCGCAAGCGTCTGGAATTCTACTGCAGTGGCTGAGGCCCTGGCACACCAATTCTGTCTCTGTCTCTCTAAAATAAAACAAATTTTAAAAATGGAGAGATGGGTGGTACCGTTATTAAATAACCATGGAAATTTCTCTAGACTCTCATTTTCTTGGCTTGTGTAGACCATTGATGTACACTAGCATTAATGTGGGTCACTCTGTAGTTAACAATGAGAAGAAGAAACACCCTGAGAGAGTTCTCAATTTCGAGAAAATGACATAATGGCGTAGGTTCATGTGGATGACACACCATGATGAAAAGGAAGACTCAAAGTGTGCCGCAGATAGCCGTTTACAACGGCTACACCCTAGCTACTCTGGCGCAGGTCAGAGGGAAGGTAAGAATATCATTGCAGATTGAGCATAGAGACAAAAGCCTGGAAGGATCTGGGCTTTGGATGGCCCCTTGGAACATTAGGGATGCTAGAGGTAGCTTCGTGCCACTAGGTAGTTTGGCAGAGAAGTGGTTTAGGGAAGAACTTCGTGAATCGGGTGGCAGGATGCTAATCCTCTCCTCCTCTTGGCTCTGCATTCCCAGGCTGGATGCACGCGGGGTACCCCATCATGTGCCACCTGGAGTCAGTGCAAGAGCTCATCAACGACAAGCTCATCAGAACCAAAGGGCTGTGGGGCCCTGTCCACGAGCTGGGCCGCAACCAGCAGCGGCAGGAGTGGGAGTTCCCACCGCACACGACCGAGGCCACCTGCAACCTGTGGTGTGTTTACGTACATGAGACAGTTCTGGGCATTCCTCGAGGCCGCGCCAACATTGCCCTGTGGCCCCCTGTTCGGGAGAAGAGAGTCCGAATCTACCTGAGCAAGGGCCCCAACCTGAAGAACTGGAATTCTTGGACTGCATTGGAAACATACTTACAGGTACTGGGGCAAGGCTGGAGGGTGACAGGCGTCTTGGGTCCTGTAGAGCCACATTGTTAGGCGATGTGCCAGTGACTGTTGAGACCTCCCACTGCTTCTGCTTGTCACGCTCAGCCACACGAGACTCTGAGAAAGTCCGAGTGTAACAGCCCGAATTGATGATGTCTCTCAGCGCACCACTTTGCATGACCCCCGAAGAGGACTTTATAGCCTCTTCCACATCCCCACAGAGAGATAGGAGAAGTTATAAATCTGACCGAGGCAGGTAGAGTACGATAAGCACACTTTACTCTCTCTGGATACAAAGCCAGCTGAGCTGTGACGGAAGCCCGACTCCCCTACTGAATAACTATCAGATCTTGCCCCTCCCACACTCCGTGCGTAGATTATGACCTTCGTTTTCCTTCGATGACTGTATTGTCTCCTCACTGTGACTTGGCTGTGCCACAGATTCTACCTTGTGTAGAGTGCTGCTTTGGGCCTGGAGTTGACGGTGTTATGTGATGCCCTCAGTACCCTGCCCCAGTGCCTGGCTCACTCTGAAAAGTGGCATTGCCTTGGACTCAGGCCAGACAGGCCTGTTTCTGCCTCCTCCGCCTTCTCCAGATTCCTCTCTCTTCCTGTCCTCTGGTAGAAGGGAGACCTGAAACAACAGGGAATGTTGGGGTTGCTCTGCTGACCCCTCAAGTGAAGTCAGAATTGGTCTCAGGGACTGTCCCAGAGCCTATTAATCCAAAAGCCTTGTGAGCCTGCCTAGATAGCATGGGCTCTTTCCAATGGTTTCGCAAAGGCTGCACCTTTGTAAACCTATGATTTGTCCTCGGTTCTGATGAATTGAAAAATCCTCTGCTTCTACTTGACTCACTCGCTTCCCCAGACCATGCGAATCTCCAGACCTGTGACTTCTGATTTCAGGATAGCAGTAGGAATTTCCAAATTGTTGGAGTTCAACTTTGCAGCTGTGCAAGATAATACAAATTGCTTCACTTCAGCCAGCTTTAAATCCCCTTGTCATAGGCCATCAATACTTAAAGCATCTCACCAGTAGAGGAACGATGATATTGATAGAAAATGTGATCAGTTGCTGCCATGCCCATTGCCAGCTGAGGCTCTGCTTTGTGGGGTGTACTGTGTTAGCTCCAAGACCTTTGTTCAGATTAGTAAATGTGAGGTCGGGGAATGAAACCAGTACACAACTCAGAGAGAAGGTCGGTGATAGATACAAAACCAGTGGGTAGCAAGTTAAAGACCTTAGATTCACTAGCAGTGTGTGTGGCTCTGTCTTTCTAGATGAGATATTTCAACCACTTTCTCTTTTCTTTTCCTAGCTCCAGGAAGCCTTTGGCTGGGAGCCATTCATTCGTCTCTTCTCAGAGTACAGGAACCAGACCAACTTGCCCACAGACAACGTTGACAAAATGAACCTGTGGGTCAAGATGTTCTCCCACCAAGTGCAGAAGAACCTGGCTCCATTCTTTGAGGCCTGGGCCTGGCCCATCCAGAAGGAATTGGCTACCAGCCTGGCCTACCTGCCTGAATGGAAGGAAAATATTATGAAATTGTACCTCCTCACACAGATGTAAGGAGTGCCCATCGAGGTGGCAGGTAGAGAGGTTTGGGGAGGTAGGCAGAGGTGGTGGTTCACTCCTCTACCTCTGTCTCATAGGGTCTCAGCCTTGTCCTCCTAGCTCATGGCCCCTCTGTCTTACTGCTGACTGCGGTCCCTAGGAAGCGGGTTCGGTGCACAGCAAAGGGGAGGGAAAGCTTCTCAGGAACAAGGGCTCTGTTCATGTCTCTGCTCCTTTGCTCTCCGCTGTCAGGTGCCTTCCTGATGTGGCATTGACTCAGCCGGGAGCTTGGGCACTTGTGTCCATATTAGCCCGGGGTTCATCCTCACTGGCCACAGATCACAGAGGATGCTCCTTACCTCGGTCTCCATGTCTGTGGAAATCCCTGCCTCTCAGGGTTGTCAGGAAGAGTCAGACTGATAATTTTAAAGCAGTCTGTGAGCTACACGGAGCATGCCACTGAAGGAGTTGTCTCGTTTCATGCTGGCCCATCCCCTTGCATAGCGAAGAGGTTAAAGTCAACCTTCCCACCAGCCTCCTTGTGTCCAAAATCCTGTATCTTTCACTTCTTGGTGGTATGATGCTGATAAGATCCATAACTTCTCCATGACTCTTACTTCCTCGTTCTATAAAACAGGATTTACTGTTTAGGATTATTGTGAAAAATTTTACACTCCCTGTGAAAGTGGCAGTTAGTAAGTGTTAAGAAAATGTCACCTGATATATTATCCAATTAACCTAAAATTGTCTTAGAGCTATAGTTCACTTTTCAATGTTTTTTTTTTTCTGCCAATAATTCTATTATTTTAAGCTGGCACATAAAAATATTTAAAATTATACATACTAATGGGGTACCATGTGACATTGGCTATGTAGACATTTTGTAATGATTACATTTGACAAAGCACATCTGCCTTCTCAAACACAAGTCATTTTCTCATACGTAAACCATTCAAAATCATTTCTGGCTTTTTGAGATATGCAGTATACATAATTGTTATCTGCCTGCACTATGTACACTAGCCTGTGAAAGGTTGCTGGTATGTTGCTTTATGAATGTAAAGGAAGGACTAAATTCACAATGGAAATTTTTGGATCTTCATTTGTTTAAGAAAGAGTCTCACCCTGTTACCTAGATTGATCTTGAACTCACAATCTGTAACTTTAGTCTCCAGAGCTCTAGGATAACCAGCAGGTACCAGTACGACCAGTTTTGCATTTTTTTTTAAAGCTACGTAGGTTTGGTTTCTTTACCTGATTTTTTTTTGGGTAAAATTCCTTCTTTGGTGAAATCTGGAATGGAGGTCTTGACTAAAACCAGAACAATTACAAGATAGTGTTTGTCCTTAATAAATACTAGACATCTCACTGTGTGATGGTGCTGACATTTCCACTATCAAGAGTCACTGATTACATGCATGTAGAAAACTCACTTTGGAACAAGATAACTGACCAGAGCTAACCTAACTTTCATTTCATTGCTATGCATTCAAAGTGCCTCCTGTGTGTTTTTTTCAGGTTTTTTTTTTTTTTGTTGTTGTTGTTTTTGTTTTTCGAGGGAGGGTCTCACTCTAGCCCAGGCTGACCAGGAATTCACTATGGAGTTTCAGGGTGGTCTTGAACTCATGGCAATCCTCCTGCCCCTACCTCCCGAGTGCTGGGATTAAAGACGTGCGCCACCATGTCTGGCTCTGTTCTTTTCAGTTTTATTTAGGAATTATTTTTATTATAGTTTTAACTAGAGTTGAATATCTAGAATGGGTGAGATACATGTAGCTTGTTTTCCTTTATCCTACATCTTTTTATTTATTTACTATAACATAGCATTTTATTTTCTTAGCTGGTGATTGGGTGATGTAGACAGTAAGATTTGACCTAAACAATGTTCTCTTTGGATTTCTTTGTCATGTAGTTTTTCAGTCATTAAATGAGTTCTTAATATCTGCTGTGTAGGTGCTTTGCTGAACAAATGTTGAATACACATTCAACGCTTAAAGTCATGGCTGCCGAGTACATGGTGTTGAGTGTGTGCCAGGCATTGTTCTGATCCATTTAATTGTCTCAGGTATCTTAGGAAATACAAACTATTGTCATTCCTATTATATGAATGAGAGAACTGAGTTGTATGGAGAGTTAGTAAGTTATGTAAAGGTTCTTTGTTAATAAGTGGCAGATCTTTGATCTGCAGTCAGGCATCCTGGTGGCAGAACAGGCAGGTATTCATCTTGAATAACCAAGCACATGCGTAAATAAAGAAACCCTTCAGAACTCAAAAGAAGTGTATGTTCTAGCTTCCAGAACTTTGGCTCCTTTTTGCTAAGCCCTCATCTCATCTCAGCAGAACAAAAGTTCCTTTGTTTCTGAAAATTCTGATACAAAGGAGGAATTTTAAGCAGCCTCCTGAAATACTTCCCAATAAGCTGGGTGAGCCCTTTAGCATCAGGCAAGTCTTTTAGATTCTGGGGTATTCAAGTGTTTGTCATCTCTCCTGAGTACTATGAACCCATTTTCTAGCTTATTAAATTTTGAATGATGAGCTATTCTGATAAAGTACCCAACTGCACAAAATCCTAGATACCTGGCACCTCAAGATCTCAGAGGGGAAATTAGAGCCTTAGTCTTTCAGGATAAAATTTTACCCGTTCTCAGCAGTAAAGCCCAGTACCTTTTAAATATATAAAGTTATTCATGTTACTCCCCCATTAAAAAAGCCTCCAGTGGTTCTCCCAACTTACGATGATGGACTGCCACATGTCAGTTTACCTTTCTTCCTTTTCCAGGCCCCACTGAAATGGAACTCAAGGAATACAAAGGAAAACTGATGTGGCTTGGCAATGGAAACTGAAGGCATTTGGTTGGAGAAGACGTCGACACCTTTCTGGAAGAGAGACCATGCATGAGGCACAATAGTGGATGGACAGTGTGAAGATACCCTTCAGACAGAATAGAAGCTGATCTAAACATTGTCACCCCTAAAAAGACTTAAGCACCAGAAGATCCATGTACTAAGTAATTGTACCAGTTGTGAATTGACCCCCATCCTCCTGAGCCCCCTCCCTTGCACATAGAACACAGACACCTACTCTTGGTACCAGTGAAAATGTCATTGTTATTGTTGTTTGTATAAAGGAATCAAACCACCTGGGAGAGGTAAGAGTCAGTGTTCCAAATGAACTTCTTTTTTGTGGAAGTAAGTGGCCCCCTAGCCTGTCAGCTAATTCTCTACTAACAGTTTAGGCCCCTACTCAAATATCTGGGCGCTTCCACTCATACAAAGAAGCTTGATGAAACACACGTGAGCATAAGAAACGCTCACTGAGTCCTATAAAAGTCAGTACTTAACACTGATTCTTAGATGTGGATCTTCAGGTAGGAACACCCAGACATGGAGTGGATGAAGAAAGGGCAGGGGAGAAGCATAAAAACAACGAGTAAGGATAAACAAGGGAGTTAAAAAAAATACTACAAACTGAAAAAAAATTGATGTTAAAAAAAAAAAAACCTAGCAAAATTCTTACTATTTCTTCAGAGAGATTTAAGGTACATTTGAAAGATGATAATAGGATACTAAGGGGAATCACAGGATAGCAAGAACTCATCGAAAGCAAAATCAAACTCCCAAAAGTATACAGTAAACTGGCTAGAAAATAAAGTAGAAGGACTTTCGCCAGATATACAGAGGGAAAAAAAAAATGACAGGAAAAGCAAAGGAAGGAAAGAGAAATAGACAATCAATATTTAATTATAGCTCCTAGGAGAGAGTACATAGCAAATATGGGTAAGTGACAAACAAAAGGTATAATTCAATGCCATCGACATCTAGTCTTGGCCCTGTGAAATTCTGGGATATTGATGGAGGGAATATAATAAAAGTACCCAAGGAAGAAAAAATGTTCTAGATCATAGTTAGCTGAACTCAGCAACGATGAGAAGGAGACTGGTGGCTTTTTCATAAGCAGCACTGAATGCTGAGAAGGTCAGAGGAACAGTGGGTTCACACAGCCTCTGGGAAACTTTGTTCCCTTTGTTCCCAGAGTTCCATAGGAGGCATGCTTTCAAGAGTAATACAAAAGACATCTTTGGACAGCGAGTTTCCAGAACTTCTCTCTCCCTGCACCCTTATGGAGGAAGTTCTGCAGAAAAATAGGGATAATGGCACTCATCCAGGTTGTTCCCCTGGAGTGAAGATTATCCAGCAGACCCATGTCTGAGAACAGCACAGTCTTTGCTTCTTCATGAAGAATATGCACTGTATGAAGAATATCACTGAGAATATGGGGTATTTGAAGAAATAGAAGACATGCATTCCCCCCCCTCAAAAAAAAGACAAATTAAAAATTTGTTAAGAAATTCAGATCTAATCATGAAGCAAAGTAAAATGATTTTCTGAGTACTTATGGAGTATATGGAGAGGCTTAACTTGATGTTGGCAGTAGGTACATTTCCATTCCAGCAATATCACCATCATGACAGCAGAAATGTAAGGGGAAAAATCTCTTCTACCAAATATCATGGCTTTCAGTTAAAAAGTATTTTCATAGCTAAAATAGTGTAGACACCATTTATTGGCATACTGATCAGCCTATGCAATCAAGCCTGGAAGGATTAATGCTTCACTGACAACTGAAGTGGCAAGTAATGTTGACAAGCTGAAGGAAAGGAAGGAGAACAAAGTTGTGAAATGGCCGGGAGAAGAGAAGCGAAGGAAAGTATAGGGCTACTTACATATGGAAAGTGGGGTTGAAAAGATAAGGTCTCCAGTTAAAGGAACAAAAGCCACATCATTAGTGTACTGACCAATGTTATATATTCAACCAATAGAAGCATTAATAATGGCATATCTATCAAACATTTGCAGAGGGGCAGGCAAAGGAATGGTGGTGATCATGTAAGTTAAATCCTTATCTTTTGTAATGGGGAATTATTAAAGATTGTCTAAAGTTAATAAGTCAAGAGATTATTGTTCAAACAGTATTTAAAGCTAGAAGTTAGTTACCAGAAAAATCCAAAAATAGATATTGTTAAAAGAATCTAGGGAATGGGACTAGGGAAGGGTGGGATGGGAAACTCTGTTTTTCATTTCAAGTTCATCTGTACTATTTAATTTTTTTTACCTTGTGCATGTATTACCTGGAGAAAGTTTTTAATAAACTCAAATAAAAGTTATTCAGTGACTTCACATTGAATGAGATAAGGTTGAACCAAAGCTGTTGACATGCTGACAAAGCCAGCAAGTATCTGGATCTATCTGATGTGCCCAGGCTAATTTCATCACATGGGCCCTGTTATTCTCTGTTCTAGCCATGCTATCTGCCAATGATTCAAGAATACCTCCTTTTGTTTCTACAGGTGTCCACAAAAAAAAAAAAAAAAAAAAAAAAAATGGTGGAAAAAAAGAAAGCCTTCTGCTCTTACCATGTCTGGCAATTAAGATTCCTGTCTAACAGGTTTGGAATATTTTTGGATTGAAGGGATACTTAAGAGGCCATTAGCTGAAGATTGCCAACTACTATTCCTTCTTAAGGCCTGTGAGGTTTGCCCTTAGCCTAGGAAGAAATTCTAGAATAAACATATAGGACTTTCACCATTTCTGTATTCCTGTATGCTTGCAAGCTTTAAAAGGTTTTGTCTTACCCAAGGCCAGCTGGTATCAGGATACCTGTCCTTCTATAAGCCTCTTTGGCTCTTCGTCACTTTCTCTGAATCTGTTTGCAGCTATACTTGAGAAAAACTTTTGACTACCTGATGGAAAGCTTTGTGCTACCAAGTTTCTTATGCCCTGCTGCTCCTTCTCTGCAGGCAGCCCCTTCCTTCTCCATCCTCATTAATGCTTCTAGCTGAAAACAAATATTTGCATACAAGCCTCTTACCTGAGCTAGCATCTCCAAATATTGTCCATGTGTCAAGAGAATATGAAATAGATTGCCGGGCGTGGTGGCGTACGCCTTTAATCCCAGCACTCGGGAGGCAGAGGTAGGAGGATTGCCATGAGTTCAAGGCCACCCTGAGATGACAGAGTTAATTCCAGGTCAGCCTGGACCAGAGTGAGACCCTACCTCAAAAAAAAAAAAAGAGATAGATTTGTCCTCACAAACACAAGTGATGCCATGTTGTCATTAATAACCCTAGTCCTTTGATGTCTTCCACCATATCACTCAGTCTCAGTCTACGTTCCTGTAAAATGGAAACTTGAAATATGCCATTTACTTATCTCTATAACTCTAAGATCAAGTAGAACTAGCTCCCTACTGGGTATTTGCCATATAGTCAATTTTCAACATCTGTATTTGTTGTAAATCTATCCTACCTTCCCTTCATAGCATCCACCTCTGTTACATTCAGTGCCTAAAATCAATATCTCACCCAAGGTAACAGCATCCCCTAATCTAGGTACCTGACAATCCAACAGATATGGAGAGATAGACTTGGGTGTTGACATCTACTGACAATAGTAATGTACCCTGACCTATCTTTCAAGATGGCTTCCCTCCTGTGTTTTCTACTTACAAAAGCTCTGGACCTTGTTCACTCCATTTCAAAACAGCTTTCTTGACTCACCTTATTAAGAAGAACCTTGCACATATGGAAGAGATATAGAAGTGATCCTCTGCTTCCCCGAGGTTGTTTTTTTTTTTTCTAATCACAAGTACACACAAAGCAACTCTCTAAATCAAAGGAATATAGAAGTGCAATTTGCATACTTTGATTATGTGTTGCAGTGCTATAAGCAGTATTTTTGATAGCAGAGCCAAGTCAGTTTAGTGTCAACATTCTTATCTCTGTTCCAGTGGTTGGTTTCATACCCCCTCATGTTTTCAGAAATAATTACGAAAAAGTAAATAGTAGCGAATGAGGCATCTCCAGCTTTAAAAGATAATAAAACCAAATCATAAGCCAAGGTTTATGTTCAGATAGATGTGTGCCTCAGGGCCACTAAATGGTTCTGTCCATCTAAACTATATAGGAACTCAAGTACACACACACGCACCTATACACACAAACTTAAGAAACATGAGCATTTAAGTTCTAAATTTCTTTCTTTGAACTACTCAAAGTTTGACATCAAATTCAGTTTCAGAAACTTCCAAAGTAATTTATCATAATTTGAAGAGTGAAATGATGCCTACAGGGTGAGAGATGATCAAAGACAGTATGAAGAGGTCTCATGGAAAGAAGACATTGCTCCTTGCTCAAAAATAGTCCAGAGCGTGAGTGCATGCTTCAGGGTCTATTATCTTCCAAGGTCTATTATCTGTGGGCTTTCTGCTTTTGTCAGGAGCCATGGAGCCTGGAAGGTGGTTCTGACTTTCTGCCAAGGTAAATAAAGGTTAAAAGGGCTACTCCAATGTTATTGTAAAAATAAGAGTTTCTCCATATATGCTGATGGATAGAGGAAATAATAAGCCTCTATTGACTTTTGGTATTCACTCAAAAACATAATGCTATGAACTTTTTAGTTGATAACTGAGCGACATAAACACATAATAAAAACATAATCACAGGCTCCCCTAGGAAATGGGATTTAAACATCAGTGATGTTCAAGTGGCCTTGGGCATAAGCCTGTTGGCTCTCCAGAGGTGGAACAAGGAGGGCCCTTAGGAATTACAAAGGAAGTCATCAGTACCCTCTAGCCACAGGCCATCAGTAACCCAATGAGAGCTGGACAAGTTGATCTATTACTTATTGCAGCTCAGGGAAATGTGCTCTGTGGGAAGTGTAGGCATCTCAGCCAAAGGACATTAGAGTCCAAGGAAGTCAGGATTTATTCTGGATTGAATGCTGTCAAGGTAAATAGATATTTCCACAGTTTCTATCTGAATATATTTTATCTATAAGGAAGGCTGACTAAAGTGAGCAAAAGGCTGAAATTGTGTTTGCTTGTTAAATTGCAGCTACTCAAATTTGGTGAGGGAGATTATTCATTATTTTGTAGGGTGAACAGAAACTTGGCTTTGTCTCACTTGGTAGTAGGTGCCAGTGTGACCAGTTCTGACCAATGTTGTTCTATGAACTGTTTACGCACAATGAGGGAAGGAAGGGCGGGGAGAGACAGAGAGAAAACATGGCCTGACTTGAGTGCCAGATAAGTTCCTTTTCAGAGTATTACTGATTTCCTGGGTCAGAGTTGAGTTCATTGTCTCATGTTCACAAAGAAGGATAAATGCAGAAAGCAGAAGGTCAAGCAAGCAGTGTTATTGAGACGTGAAAATAAGCTCCCTGCATCATAGAGTTGCTAAAGTTACACTCTGGACCAGAGATTTTTATGCAGTAGGATGGAGCCCAGTTGGTTTGGCCCATTCTAGAAATCAGGCACCAAGTTGGAGTGGGTCTGATAAATTAATTTAAGCATGTGCATGGGATTGGTAGATGGATTAGGTGGAAAAGGGCAGGCTCAGAAGAAGCCTCATGATGAAGGGATAGGTGCAGCCCAGCAAAGAGTCCCCAGGAAATGGAGGAACCAGGAAGTAAAGAGGAACAAAGGCCAGTATCTTGCCCACATCTTGATTATTCAGGGCTTTTTGAATTTCACTCCTTGGATGGGAGATGCCTTCTGGTCTATGGGGCCTGTGTCCTTGACTGGCTGCCTGCAGAGAGGAATCTGTCTTGATTCTAATCTCTATCAAGAGTTTTCTTGCTCTCCCTATAGTCGTTCTTTACTAAGCACAGGGGACAAATAGAGGAGAAGTAAAAAGCACAAGGGTATGTGAGAAGTGCCCTGGAAAAGACTGTGCTTGCTGGTCCATTTCAGTAAACTGAAATGGAATTTGGAACTACAAATCAATTCCTGTGGATTGCATTTTTTTAATGTTTGAAACATCTCCACTACTTAAATACAGATTTTGTAGCCACTACCTTCTCATTGCTGGAATCAAACAACCAACCAGAAGTAGCCTCTGAAAGGAAAGGGTTTATTTCAGCTTAGTTTTGAGAAGCTTCATCGTGGCAGGGAACGCACAGCAGACACCCAGCATGCATCGCATCTCCAGCGCAGCAGAAGCAATCCTGCAGTACGGTGGGGGTGGGGCTCCCGGAGCAGGCAGGCAGCTTGGGGCTGGGCAGGAGCAGGATGGCCCTTGAGGGAGGAGTCTTACCCGTCACACCCGCACCACACCTATCCCAGCTGGCCTTTCATCTCAGCTCACCCTGCCTGCTTGTGGGATTCAGCATTTGCCTGTCTCACCTATTCAGATCTCTCTTGAATGCACACCCTGCCCAGGTGTGGGTGGATTCCTCCTCTGAGTTCAGGCTGATTGGCTGGATATCTACCTGGTGCAGGTGTGTCCAGGTGTGCTGAGAGCAAACTCTAAAGTATATTTTCACTCTCTCCAGGACTGGTGCCGCAACATTTTTGGGTCTTTGCATGGGTAAGATTTCTTTCTTCCATCTCAGCAGCCATGCCAGGTGGAAAGGGACCCCCTTTTTTTAAATTACTGTCTTTAATCCTTTTTAGGAATGCATGTATATATATCAGGTCCATGTTTGTTCACATGGGCTTCTGGACTACATGGTGCATTTCTCGTCTCCCCACTCCACTTTCCTTAGCCCTTTCTCTGTGATTCTGAATAAAATGTGGTATTTTAAAGATATTTTTCTTGAGTCTGAATTGCCAATGCTTTTGTTAATTTGTGGATATGGACTAAGGTCTTCAGGTTCCAGGAAGCACCCCAGAACCCCAAGTTTATCCATTATAGTACTAGGGTTGGAGCTGGGCTATATTACTCCAAATGCCACCCCCAGGGTACACTTCCTCCAGTGAGGCTCCACCTTCCAAAGGCCCAACAGCTTTCCCAAATTGCCACCAGCTGGGAACCAAGGATTCAAAGCACATGAGCCTATGTGAAACATGTCATTCAAACCACACACCTGCTCAGTGGATCTGGAATTTCAGAACCTCAGAAAGAATACACATTCCCAATCCCAGGCTCTCTCCACTCCACTGACTCCTGGACAGTTGTAGTCTTTATATAAGCTTTATATCTGAACTGGAGGTCATGAAAAAAGTTTAGAAATATAAATCCACCCTTGCCACTTAGTAGAGGAAGATATTTAAGCAAACTTCTTCTTCAGGGGTAGCAAAGTGTTATCATACACTTTCTGTCACTGAACTATTACCACAAAGGTTTGACATACCTGTGATATAAGCAGATTAAAAAATGTAAGCCTAAGTTAATTTCATAGATTCACCAAAGTGGTATGTGAAAGCTTTTATGACTGAATTAAGGCTAGTCATCTCCACTGCTTTGAATGAAGCATGAAACAGGCAGAACCTGTCCTCGAAGATAGACTAGTCTACAATTTGAATAGAGTTTTCACTAATGCATTAAAATTGAAACAAGTAATGATGAGCCTTCTGTGAACACACTTGTTAATAACTTTACCCTTTAATCCCATTACAATGCAACTTTAATAAATACACTCGAGAATTACACTGTGAGGAGTTAATAATAGTATTTGTAGTATTCAGGGTCCTCCAAAAGGCAGAAACCAAGATGGGCTCAGAGGTGCAGGAGATTTATGTAGGGAGTGCTTATGAGGCTCCATGGAAAGAGAGTCAAGGAGGCTGTGAGCTCCGAGGGACAGCACTGGAGGTTTGATCAGCACTGGGAAGGAGAGAAGAGGAAAAGCAGGCCCTGCACGTAGGTCTCGGGAAGTTTCTTCAAGACCGCTGTCGAGTTCTGAACCAAAACTACCACCAACAGAGACCTCTGTCTCTCAGGCATGCCCTGGCCTACCTTACAATCCTTGTAACATTTAATAACTGGCTGAAAGAATACCTTGGCCAACATGGCAGCCTGGTCCTGGTGCCAAGGATTCCAAGACACACCAGCTGGAGCCACCGAGCACTTGAATACCATGCAGTTGGAAATCTGAGCATGGCATTTTCATAGCCACCATGGCAGTGATTCTTAAAACAGTTGTCACCACCTGTTCTAGAACATCTTACATAGTGGCTTAGTAAACCTCCACGGTGACTCATACGAGTGAGTGTATAGGTGGGTTCAACCATCTCTGTTCCTAAATTAGATCATGACTAATCCTTTCCAGATGCATCAGGCCATCAAGAGAAAGAATAAACAGGACCACATTAATTTAAACTCATGATTAAAAATATATGAAGGAGACTCAGGACTACTAATGACAGCCCACAATTAGAAAGCATATGTATGAAGTATGCAGTATGCCTTGCATTTGGATTACTAATAATTTAAATAGCTGTAAGGATTGGGCACTAGTTGAAAAAGAATTGGACCAGTGTACTACCAGTAAAAATTAAAAATTCTGATATTTGTATTTCTGCTTTGTATGCTACACACTTAAGTGTACTTACTGTGTGTAAGCCTGGAAGAGTTGGTTGTGGTGGTGCCAAAGGCTGGGACTAGCTTGCTTGACTTAGGCTAATATTACCTACACTTTGCTGGAAATAGGTTCACTTTATCCTGGATCTCTGTGAAAAAATTGGGTTTGGCTAGAAAAAAAAAAAAAAAAAAAAAAAAAACAGATTGTGGTAGGAAATAGAAACATTAAGGAGTTAACCACAGTGGTTATTACATGGAGTTTCTTAAGTGTGTATACAGACCTTAGTATATTCCTTAACTTCTTAATATGTTAGAGAAAGTTCTTTAAAGCCTGTCTGAACTATGCGATAGCTGATGGTAGAGCCCTTTCCTAGCATGGGTTTGGCTTTGTATTTGGTCCTCGGCTCTGTGAAACAAAACAAAAACAAAAACAGCCCAAAAGTCTCCGCAGGATCAGCACTAGACAAGTCCTATTAAGTAACTTCAATGATGAACACTTTTTCTTCTTTTGAATGAAAATATTCTTATTCATGCAGCCAGGCTTTTGGATGTATATAGTACCATCCATCACTCTGTTTAGAGGCATCATATTTTTTTTTTCAGGGCTTTTTTTGTTCCCCTTCTCAGAATTCTTGCTCAAAGATAATTGCTTTTCCATGACTAGGTAGATGGCTCATTTGATAGGGAACTTGCCACACAAGCATGAGGACCAGAGTTCTTGTCCCCACAACTCACAAAAATGCCAGGTGGACAGGAGAAGCCCACATGGGATTCCATGTGAACACAGGGCATTCCCAGGGCAAACAGAGTATCTAGGCTAGCCAAACTCATGAGCTCTGGGTTCAGAGTGAGAGAATCTACTTCAGTAAATAAAGAGGAGAGAAATCAAGGAAGACATGAGATATAAACCTCTGGTCTCCAAGTGCACACGTGTACACACACATACACACACACACACACACACACACACACACACGTGAGCATGCACAATACACACACAAAGTCCTAACACTTGCCGCTTCCTTTATATTCCTATGTAGTTCGTTTGCAGCTGATTTTGCACTTAGATGCACTGGTTGTTTTCATGTCAATTCTCCTGTCTAAATTTATCACCTTAAAGACTCATCTTTATTTAGGTTTACAGAGTAAAGTATTCCTTATGACAGACAGAGTGCTCTTAAGGATGAGTCCAGTGACAGCAGATAGACTTTTTTATCGAATATTTATGTTTACTCCTAGGTTAGAAGGAAAAGTCTGGGGATCTGCACCTTTCCATTAGCAATGTCCCATGTCAGGTCCCATGTTGGTCACCTTCTTTTGTTTCCTAATTTCTTTTCTTTTTAAAAATTTCTTATTTATTTTTATTTATTTATTTGAGAGTGACGTACAGACAGAGAGAAAGAGGCAGATAGAGAGAGAGAGACAGAGAGAGAGAATGGGCGCACCAGGGCCTCCAGCCACTGCCAACGAACTCCAGACATGTGCGCCTCCTTCTGCATCTGGCTAACGTGGGTCCTGGGGGTATCGAGCCTTGAACCGGGGTCCTTAGGCTTCACAGACAAGTGCTTAACCACTAAGCCATCTCTCCAGCCCTGTTTCCTAATTTCAAAGGCAAGTATGCATGGTGTTGTCTGTGTTGCTTCAGCTCAGTCCTCAGGCAGAGCATGCTCCTGAGCGACAGGCACCTGGAGACGCTTCTGCACACTGACGGGGAAAAGTCACGTTTTGAAAGTGCCAAGAGCTAAGAGCAGCACTAACATGCTTCAGTTTACTTACACAGTGCTCAGAAGCTCCTCTTGTCAAGCTGAAGTTTCCCTCTAGAAAATGGATCTCATTTTTTAAAATCTTCTTTCGATCATCACTCTCTGGGAAAGACTATCCCAACCTGCAGACTATATTCCAACTCCTCATTTAAGAATGTAAGTGATCTGCACACAGGGACATGCACCTTTAGCTACAGCATTGCAAAGGTTGAGATAGGAAGGCCATTAGTTCAAGACCCTCATGGGCTAAAAATAAGCAAATTAACAAATAACAGAAGTGCTGCTTTTCCTTAAAAATTGAGGTTGAGGGATAGATAGATGGCTTAGAGGTTAAGCGCTTGCCTGTGAAGCCTAAGGACCCCTGTTTGAGGCTCAATTCCCCAGGACCCACGTTAGCCAGATGCAAAAGCGGGCACATGTGTCTGGAGTTTGTTTGCAGTGGCTGGATGCCCTGGAGCACCCATTCTCTCTCTCTCTCTCTCTCTCCGTCTCTCTCTCTCTCTCCCTCCCTCTTTCTCTCTCTGTCTGTCACTCTCAAATAAATAAAAATAAACAAAAATATCTTTAAAAAATTCGAGGTTGATACTGGGACAGTAGTTTGGCTGAAATCTAACGGCACTGGCATATCAAAAGGTGCTAGTCTGAGCCTTCAACATGGAGGCCATGACCCACACCTGCAGCCTGTGTGTCCCTCCTCCATCTCTCTCTCCTCAGTTTTCAAAGGTCAGTTGTTTCCCGGAAGCAAATAGAAGAATTCAAATTCCTTCACCTCACATTGTAAGGATAGCTTAAAACATTCTGAAGTTCTAATGGGTCTGGTCCAGTTGCTTTTCTTGTCTGAGCTTCTTATTCATCCTGTCTAAAATCTGAATGCATTTTGTTCCTTTCCAAGCAGATTTCCATCAGCCTTATAAAGAGCCAGTTATTTATTCACTGATCAGAAGCTATCCTTCAAATACTAGCCACATATTTATTTACATATACTTATATAATTATTAAGTAACTAATATCTACCAAAGGTGATAAATGAAGGTTGGCAATGAGGAACCAACAGTGAATAAAATGCAGTCTGACTACGCTCTTGCCACTACACCTTAAATAGAAAAAAAAAATTATTAAATGATCAAACAAATGGAAAATTACAACTGACATAAAAAAACCAAGCAGTTAGAGATAGCTAGCTCACTTTCTTGCAGGTGCCTCTTGCTGATATGTGATGATGTGAGCCAGCTTCCTGCTTATATAATGCTTTTCCTGCTATAATGAAACTTCCCCTTGGAACTATAAATGAAAATAAACCCTTTCCTTCTATCAAAAAAAAAAAAAAAAAAAAACAAGCAGTAAACATACTTGGTGCATCAGGAAGAGTTCTTGGAACAACGTTTCCTAGGGAAGAAATAACTGAGAGAAGGTAACAAAAATACTGTTTCTGAAGGGAAGTTTCTCTTTGATAGGAGGGGCTGATGTACGTTCTATAAACGTAAAGAAATTCATGGGGCTAAAATTCTGGGTTGGGGGGAACCACAGTGTCCTCCAAAGCTGGAGGGCTGAGCTGGAGCCTTGACTGTGGCAACCAATCGCTGTGTCAGTACTCAAGGCTAGTCGAAAGTGGTTGCATGGTTTTATGCAAGCAGCTGACATGATCAGCACGGAGCTTTGGCATGAACTCCGATTGTAATGTCAAGAGCGTGTGAGAAGGCACAGGAAGTTCAGTTAGGGGTGCATCGTAGTAGAAGAGCCCTGGGAGGCCTGAGAGCATGCAGAAGTGTGAAGGGGTGGGGACAGGGAGAAAGGGGAGAGAGGTTTCAAGATGTGGATAGACTCTGCACATATATTTTTCCCATTGGATGGCTATTTTCACTGTATTAATCCTTCCAATCCAATTACGCTATGTTCTTATGTTAAATTTCTTTAAAACATTGAATTAAAAAGAGGTGAAAGGCTGACGAAAGGGCTTAGTGGTTAAGGGTCTTTCCTGAGAAGTGTAAGGTCTCATGTTCAACACTCCAAGTCCCATGTAAGCCAGACACAAAGTGACGCAAGCATGCAATGTCACACATGCACACAAGGAGGCGCACACATCTGGAGTTCTATTGCAGTGGCTGGAAGCTCTGACATGCCAGTTCTCTCTCTATCTCTCTCATTAAAAAAAAAAAAAAAAAAAAAAAAAAAAAAAAAAGAGCCAGTCTGTAATTGGGCTTACCTCAAAAAAAAAAAAAAAAAAAGGCTGATAGTAGGATTTGGCAATTGTAATTTAATGCTTATAATGAATGACTAATTAATGGGGATGGGGCAGAGAACTTCACATGTCGATAGGTGTGGATTTAGTGTGTGGATTCCTGATAAAGTAATGACTTTAGGTAGCTGATGTCACTAACTTGCACATGACAATCATGAAAATGCTCAGAAATCTTTATGACTCTCCAAAAATAGAGATTGTATGTGGTAGTGTGAATAGATGTCCCCCAATATATTAAGTGTTTTATTAGTTTGTAGTTTGCATCTACAGCCACCTGGCTGGAGGCGGTATCACTGGGCCGATCTTAAGGTGTGGTGGTGGGTTTGGGATTTCAATCTAAAGATACGAAAAGTGTGCTGTGTGGCTTTTGGTTGTTAGGCATGTGCTTCTCTCTGTGTGTTTGGTCCTGTGAAGGCAGGCCAGCTTCTTCTGCCATTATGGAACTTCCTCTGGATCTGTAAACTTCAATAAGTATCCCTTCCTCCATAACTGTGCCTGGTCTGAAAGTTCATCTCAGTGAACCTGAAGCTGTCTGCTACAGAAGTTGGTACCAGAAGTAGAGTGAGATGAATCTGTCCATGTGGATGTTGGTCTTTTGGCACTTTTGTTTTGGAGGAATAGGCATGGACTTGGTGATTGCAAGTGAAGATACCTTCTGGAGTGTTACCACATAAGCCAAGTTTTATGGACTATTCTGATCAAAGCTTGAGAATGTTAAGTGCAGACAATATTGAACTTCAAAGCTTGGCTTATGAGCTTTCTAAGGGGAAGGAAAAATTACATAGAACTTTATTGGAACTGGGCTACTGGCATAAGGGTTTGCTGTGTTTTGCTACCCAGGCTCAGAGAGTTTGATCAAGGTTAAATTTGTAATGAACTGATGTGCTTGGCTAAAGATAATTCGACTGAGAGATTTAAGATTTTTAAGCTGGAAAACCTCAAGCAAGTTAAATTTATAGGCACTGAGACTGGTTTTAAGGTGAATGAAACTCCTGTTGGCAACACATTAACAATCTTAAGGAAGATGGCTCAGCTTCTTTACATTAAAACACTGGAGAGGATGCCTGAGAAAAGTCTATAAGAAATGCACACTCTTTTGCAAAGAGTTGACTGGAAAAAGAACCTGTTTTTCGAGGTTACTATTTATTTTGTCCCTAAATTAAGAATATGGCTGTGTCCTGCATACCTGGTATTGGTTTCGGAAGCATGGAAAATGCGAGGAGTGGTCGTGAATTGCACATGGTTCTAGGAGCCACTATCCTGATGCCCTGATAGCCTGAACGAGCCTTTGGAAAATGGACCTTGGTTTACATGAAGACCTGAAGATGTTTTGGATATGCCAGGACTATGCAAGGGCTACCATACAGCACACTCTTGGCCTGGGATGGAAGTGTTCCCTGGCTACTCTGCTGAACTGGAAAATCTGGAGACTTTCAGAAGTTTGATGTTTGTTTGATGGTGGTCCTGGGGAATCAAACCTGGGTCCTTTGGCTTTTCAAGCAAACACCTTAACCACTAAGCCATCTCTCAAACCCCAGTCTAAACTTTTGATTGAATTGTCTATTTAAAAATAATTCTGTGAAGCCAGGCATGGTGGCACATGCCTTTAATCCCAGCACTCGGGAGGTAGAGATAGGTGGATCGCTTTGAGTTTGAGGCCACCCTGAGACTCCATAGTGAATTCAGGTCAGCCTGGGCTAGAGTGAGACCCTACCTCGAAAAACCAAAAAAAAATAAAAATAAAAAAAATAATAATAATGCTAATTTTTTGGGCTGGAGAAATGGCTTAGCAGTTAAGGCACTTGCCTACGAAGCCTAAGGACTCATGTTCAACTCTCCGGTTCCCATGTAGTCAGATGCACAGTGATGCAAGCGTGCAATGTTGCACATGCGCACAAGGAGGTGCATTTGTCTAGAGTTCATTCACAGTAGGCTGAAGGTCCTGACATGCCCATTCTCTCTCTCTGCCTCTCTCTCTCTCTCTCTCTCTCTCTCAAAATAAAAATAAAATATTACTTTGTGATTGAACATGTTGTAATAAATAACCTTCTATGCTGTCATGTAAAATTTTTAATTTTTTGTTTATTTTTATTTGTTTATGTATTTGAAAGTGACTGACAGAGAAAGAGGCAGAGAGAAAGAGAGAATGGGTATGGGCCTCCAGCCACTGCAAACAAACTCCAGACACGTGTGCCCCCTTGTGCATCTGGCTAACTTGGGTCCTGGGGAATTGAGCCTCGAACCGGGATCCTTAGGCTTCACAAGGCAAGTGCTTAACCACTAAGCCATCTCTCCAGCCCTGATTTGTTGTTTGAAATGTTATTAATTTTCTGGCTGCTTTGTTAAAAGAATGTAGTCGTTTTTTAGTGCTGAGCTCTCAATAGCTTCTTATCTTCTGCTCAGACGAGTTTTGAATCTCTTCCGGTGCTTTTGCCATTTCCACAGAGAAGATTCTCTGGCTAGCAATGGGAGCAGAATTTGCATTTCCACAGCGTCCTTTGCAGTGTTCTCTGAACACTGGTGGGTGTGATGGAGAAGACTGGTCCAGTGCTGGATACTTGGCTTTTACAGAGGAAGGACTGCCTTGAAGGGAGGACCCTCAGTGGACTATGGCCAAATTACATCATGTTCATATATTGTTTCCAATAAAATTTTAAAAATATTTTATTTATTTATGAGAGAGAGAGAAAGAGCGCACACGTGTGCACATTTGAGCAGGTGCTAGGGCCTTTAGCAACTGAAAATGAACTCCAGATGCATATGCCACCTTGTCCATCTGGCTTATGTGGGTACTGGGGAAATCAAAACTGGGTCCTTAAGCTTTGCAGGCAAGGGCCTTAACAACGTGGCCATCTCTCCAGCACACACACATACACACAAACACATATGTATGTATATATATTTGGTTTTTCAAGTTAGGGTTTAGCTCTAGCCCAGGCTGACCTGGAATTCTCTATATAGGTTGGCCTAGAACTGACAGACATCCTCCTACCTCTGCCTCCCCTAGTGCTGGGATTAAAGGTATGTGCCTCCATGGTTGTCCCTCCCTTAAAAACTTTTTAAGGAATATAGTCCTATGTTTGGCTGTAGTTTGTTTACATAAGTCAAGTTAGAACATTTTTCTATAGAGGATCTCAAAGTAGGGAGGCTGCCTTAGACCAAATTTAACTTAACAAGTGAAAGAATAAGTTGAAAAACTTCCAAGAATGAATACAGCTACAGTATCCTATTGTATTCGTGTAGAAGAGAAAGCCTAAAACTGAAGGGCCCATCAGCCTTGCGTTCAACTGTGTGGGTACTTCAGAGAAAAAAGGATGGAACACAGGTTGGGGAAGGCGTCCACTCTGTGGCCAGGGAAGAGTGCTACAAACAGAGCCTGGCTTGCAAGGTTGACCCTCCTCCCCAGCAGGAGGTGGACTGCTGAAGAAAGATCTGTGTGCAGAGGAGCAAGAAAGTTTCTCCAAGTATATTGTCAACTAAGGAAAGAAATGAAGAGACACAAGATGCAAATGCAAACAGATGGAGAACTGGTCAGCCAAGTCCATTCATCAAGAGAACAGTCCAGAGATGGGGTGAAAAGACGGCTTGGCAGGCTGGAAGGACAGAAGATGGGATACGGGGATTCCTGGGCAGGTTAAGATTCGGTGCGGATGTTTGTGAGCATAACTTCTGCCTAAAGTGAGGCATTATGTAAAAAGACAACCATGTACTTGTACCGACTTAAAAACAAACCCATGATGATTTTATAAACTGTGCATTGGTAACCCAAAAGGGGAGCTCGAGGAAAAATATTGTATTTTTTTTTTTTTTTTCCTACGACAGGGTCTCATTCTAACAGAGACTAACCAGGAACTGGCTATGCAGTATAGGCTGTCCTCGAACTTACAGTCGTCCTTCCTTCCTCAGCCCCCAGAATGCTGGGTTTGTAGGCTTGAGACACCTCGACCAGCTGAGAAAACGAGGTCCAAAGGCCTTTTTGGGGGGTTCGCCTTCACCTGGTGGCCCGTTTGAGGGAGACACTGGGACAGCATCTACTCCGTCACTCTAGCTTAACGCCTCCTACGCGTGGTCCTGCCTGGCTGACCGCACGGTCACGTTTTCTGCCTGGGCCACATTTCAATGCGTTTCAGATGACCGGATGTCCACTCTGCCCGGGCCGTGGCAGGAGGACGCTCCGCGCTTCGGGCCAGCAGAGGTCAGGGTTAGGAGGCCCTGGTCCCGGGTGGGGACACCCCTGCGGCCCGGAATCGGGGCGCCACAGCCCAGCCCAGGGCGCAGCCGGGAATGACCCTGTCCTTCGGGGACCTGCTCGCCCGGATTCCGGTTTACTGGAGACTTGGAGTTCGACTTTTTACACTGAGGTGCAAGAATAGCTTTGGCAGAGATCGCCCATCCCCGGGGAAGGAAGAGCTGGCAGCCGCCGCGACCGAGGGCGGGGACTGGGCCTGGACCGCGGCTGCCAGGCCACGGTGGTCCCTCCGCGGGGACCGCCCAGCCTCCGGGAAAGCGCCCCCCCAAACAGACCGCTTCCGGTTTAGCTGCTCCCCCGCCCCCAGGACAGCCCCGCCCCGCGATGGGCAGCTCCCCGCGCGGCCCGGCGCACAGCGACAGTGCCACCCGGGGTGCCCAAGGGACGAGCGCAGCCCCGGCCTCCGCCCCGCAGAACCCGCCCCTTCCTGCTCCTCCCCGGGACGGAGGCGGGGTCTCCAGGAGGAAGGCTGGATCCCCGGGACGGAGGTGGGATCCCCGGGAGGAAGGCGGGATCTCCAGGAGGGAGGCGGGGTCCCTGAGACGGAGGTGGGGTCCCCGGGACGGAGGCGGGGGTCCCCGGGAGGGAGGCGGGGTCTCCCGGACGGAGGTGGGATCTCCAGGAGGAAGGCTGGATCCCCGGGACGGAGGTGGGATCCCCGGGAGGAAGGCGGGAATCTTCAGGAGGAAGGCGGGATCTCCCGGACGGAGGTGGGGTCCCCGGGAGGGAGGCGGGGTCCCCGGGACGGAGGCGGGGGTCCCCGGGAGGGAGGCGGGGTCTCCCGGACGGAGGTGGGATCTCCAGGAGGAAGGCTGGATCCCCGGGACGGAGGTGGGGTCCCCGGGAGGAAGGCGGGATCTCCAGGAGGAAGGCGGGGTCTCCGGGATGGAGGTGGGGTCCCCGGGAGGGAGGCGGGGGTCCCCGGGACGGAGGCGGGATCTCCGGGAGGAAGGCTGGCTGCCCGGGACGGAGGTGGGGTCCCCGGGAGGAAGGCGGGGTCCCCGGGACGGAGGTGGGATCCCCGGGAGGAAGGCGGGATCCCCGGGAGGAAGGCGGGGTCCCCGGGACGGAGGCGGGTCCCGAGCTCTGCGAGGCCCCGCGGGCGCGGTGGAAGCGCCAGTCTCCGGGGACCAGGACCGCCGCGGCGTGAGTTTCTCAGTCCCGGGACATCCCAGTGTGAAGGCGGGGGCGGACGGCCCGGGCGACCGGGAGGGGTCCCCTAAAGTGCCAGAGGGATGCTGGGGGCCATTGCGGGCAGTGTTTCTTCTCTCTAGGTCTATGGTTTTCGTTTAGTTAGTTTTCGTGATTCTGGTCCTCTTTGCTAGTTAAAACATTTCTCTCCACTCTTTGGACGCGAGTCACTAGTCTGTCAAAGGGGTGTGTGTGTACGTGTGTGTACGTGTGTGTACGTGTGCGTGTGTGCTACACAGGGTTACAGCCGTGGGACTGTTGTTCCGGGGCAGATTTCTCATCTGGGGGTTTATTTATTTGGGGCTGGCGTGTTGCTGTTCTCATCAAACTAGAGGAGAGGGATGCTTTTTCCCTCTCAAAGACAACTTAAGGGGCCTCTTGAACTTAGTATTCCTTGCCTGCCTCCCACTGACTTTTCCCACTCAGAACCCTCTAAGCTGAATCACGCTGTGCGCCTATGAAATCGCTTTCCTGGGAGTGATGCCTTGGAGTTGGGGATGGGAGGTGAGGGCGGTGGGAAGATGGACCGGACGTGGGCAGGAGCTTCAGAGCTCCAAGAGGCTGCGGCCGCTGGAGATGTCACCCCGGGGGCGTGGCGGACACGCCGGGGCTCTGCCGAGTCCTAATTGACAGATGCTGTACAACGCACGCGATGACTCTGACCCAGGAGGTGCTTGTGAGTCTGAGGAGCGCATCTGCCTGCGAGAGACCAGAGATAACGTTAACCAAACTAGCGGCTTAGCAGTCCATGAGAATATGGGAATGGACTTTCTGGAAAGGTGGCAAATGATGCTCCATGGTTTGCTCCATCTTCATTTGGGGTTTGCTCGTACCAAGGACGCCACAGAACTCTGGGGACACCTAGGATGCACGTGAGGGGGAGGGGATGTATCTGTGTCCCTTTCCACCAAATGAAGCTAACCCAGGAAGTCACCTCACAGCCATTTGGGGGTGCCCTGCCAGCTATAGAGGAGAAAAGGCATGTGAGTGTCCAGGAGAGTCCTCAGAGGTGAGGAGAGGGCGCAGCCTGGAGCACTCTTTGCGTCACTCAGGGAATCTAGAAGGGGACATGGATGAATGAGGTCCGTGCCTCAGCAGTCTTTTAAAACAAAATGAAAATGAGGGCTGGAGGAATGACTTAGCAGTTAAGGCGCTTGTTTGCAAAGTCTAAGGACCCAGGTCCGATTCTCCAAAACTCCAGATGTAATCCAGATGTAATTCAGATGCACAAGATGGTGTATGCGTCTGGAGTTCTTTTGCAGTGGCTTGAAGCCTTGGCATGTCCATTCTCCCTCTCTTGATATTTCCGTAGGGTTTCACTCTAGCTCCGGAGTGCTGGGATTAAGGCATACGCCACCAAACCCGGGCCTCCGTTCTCATTTTTCTCTATCTTTCCCCCCCTCTCTCTTTCTCTCCCTGTCTGTCTCAAATAAATGAATGAATAAATAAAATACTTTAAATAAAAACAAAAACAGCTCTTGGGCCCACTTAATTTATCCAGAAGGAGAGAGGGAACTGGACTGCAATGAGCTCAGTGAACATACTGGCCTGAAAATGAATTTTAAAGGAACTCTGGCGACTGTGGAATGTTACCCTAGTGTGAGGACCTCCATCCTAGGGCAGACCCAGTAATTTAAAAGGTATTTCCAGGCAATAGATTCAAAGCTGTCGGGGAAAAAAAAAAATGAGGTTTCTGGCAGGTCACGTGACCCTTTTGTTCAAAGAACTTAAATAGCAAGTTAATTCCCGGCCAGGCCATCAACTAGACCCTCTCCTTGGTCCTGTGGGCTCTGCAGGTCTCAGCCCTCCTCCTGCGCCTGCTGCTTGCCGGGATGTTCTTCCCTGCAGCGTCTTGGGGCTCAGCCTCAATGCCATGTTGTCCACTAGGTTTTACCCATCGTTCATTCCTAAGTAGCCTTCCTGCCCATCCATACCTTATCATGACAAAGCCATAGGTAATTGATAGATTTTGATCTCTGTGCCTGACTATGGTCTCATTGTCTTACCTCTTCTAAATTACTTGAGTCATGGAAGTGGAGTCTTCTTCTGTACTATTCCTGGATTTAGTGTCAGAGGGACAGCAAGGCTTGAGCCACAGTGGGAAATCTTTTTTTTTTTTAAATTTTTGTTTACTTTTTTATTTATTTATTTGAGATAACAGGCAGAGAGAAAGAGGCAGAGAGAGAGAGAGAGAGAGAGAGAGAGAGAGAGAGAGAGAGAGGGAGGGAGAGAATGGGCATGCCAGGGCCACCAGCTGCTGCAAATGAACTCCAGATGCATGTGCCCCCTTGTGCATCTGGCTAACATGCGTCCTGGGGAATCGAGCCTCTAACCGGGGTTCTTGGGCTTCACAGGCAAGCGCTAACCGCTACGCCACCTCTCCAGACCACAGTGGGAAATCTTAATTCAATTTGTACTAAATACATTTAGTTGTTTAGTTCTTTTAAAAAATATTATTTATTTACTTCCTTGAAAGTGGAGAGAGAGAATGAAGGAATGGGTGCACAGGCGACTCAAGCAAACTCCAGACGCCAGCTTGTGCATCTGGCTTTACATGGGCGCTGGCAAATGGAAGCTTGGCAGGTGGGCTTTGCAAGCAAGCACCTTTAACTGCTAAGCCATCTCAGCCCTTTGTTTGGCTTTTTATTTTTTTTTCCTTGTTCCTCCATCTGTTCTGATCAACATTCCCCTCTGCTTCCTCCCCAGCAACTGACCAAACCATGGCAACTCCCACTGCTGCTTTTGAGGCCCTCATGAATGGAGTGACCAGCTGGGATCTCCCCAAAGACCCTGTTCCCAGTGAGCTCCTTCTCATTGGAGAGGATGCCTTCCCAGTGATGGTGAATGACAAGGGCCAGGTGCTCATCGCTGCCTCTTCCTACGGCAAAGGCCGCCTCGTGGTGGTGGCCCACGAGGGTTACCTGCTGTGTGCTGGCTTAACCCCATTTCTTGTCAATGCAGTCGGCTGGCTCCGGCCCTCCCCGGAGGCTCCTGTGCTGGTGCACCCTTCCCTGGCCTCACTGGTGAACATCCTACAGGGTGCCGGGGTTGAGGCTGAGACTGGGCCCGAGCCAAGAAACTCCCTAGGGGTTTACTGTGTCGCTGCCTATGGTGACACCGTGTCTAAGGGGCTGATTCCTTTTGTGAAGAGCGGAGGGGGCCTGCTCATTGGCGGCCAGGCCTGGTACTGGGCCAGTCAGCATGGCCGTGACAAGGTGCTGTTCAGGTTTCCTGGGAACCAGGTGACAAGTGTGGCCGGAGTGTACTTCACCGACATCTATGGGGACAGAGACCAGTTCAAGATCTCTAAGAAAGTGCCCATGATCCCACTGTATGTCAGGTGAGTGTGCCTGCCTCTGTGGATTTTCACTCGTTTTAAGACAATAGCTGATTTGCCTCTTACATGAGCTTCCATTCACTCAGTTGTGGACAAAGCAATAATTCATTTGGTAGGAGAACTCATCACCCTTCTGTTTCCGTATCTCATGCTTGGAACCGAGAGGTACATTTCCTAAGTAAGTGGAGGAACACTGGTATGTGTGTATGAGTCCGTACCATTGGGATCCGCCACACGGAGGATGCTAGCCATGTAGCAGAGACCAGAACAAAGTGTTCTGTCCAGAAGCGCGTCGCCCAGTGGAGAAACACGTAGATAAGGAAGCCAATAGACAATAAGCGGTCCACCGGGTGTTGATAAGAGCCACAAATTAGAATACTGTGCAGTCAACATGAAGGGGAATAGAGGCTACTTCAGCTCACGTCTTCAGGGGTGGCGCAGTCGTCAGCGTGCGTAGAATGACTGTGGTGTGTCAGACCCAAGGGGTTGAGCATATCGAATTGAAGCGATAGCAGATAGGAAAGCAGAAACCCGCACAGGGCTCGATCAGGAAGGACTGGGATAGAGGTCGAGATCCTATGGCCGCCCGATAGATGCTAGAGCCGTGCTAGATGTATCCAACAAGACTGGGGTCCCGGGTGAGAGTTCTGACGGTGTGAGGCGTGGAAGTTACCAGAAGTGCAATCTGAAGAAGTTGTGGGTCCTTCTCTCTACTTTTCCTCAGCAACTTCTGCGCCACATGGATCCAGGGGAAAGAGCCCAAGATCTAAAACCTCTGCAGCACAGAGGGCGGCCAAGGGGGATGGGCCGTGGCCATAGGGGCAAGCATCGAAATGTTGGCTTGGAAGGCTTCTTTGGGAGTTAACATTTGAAAAGACCCCGAAGTAAGGAAGGGAATGAACACGTAGACAGACAGCTGAGAAGACAGGTCCGCATAAAGCAGAAGCCAGCTTGGGATATTCCCACCACATTGAGGAAGCCGGAGTAGTTGGAGCAGAACGTATGCAGGTTGTGTTGACAGGAAGTGAGCTCCTCTAAGAAGGAACTGCTGATCCAATCGATTCTGAGATGGGAAGAACGTTTGGCGTGTCTACAGGGTACTGACATAATGCCTTCTAGTTGATGAATAGACTTAGGCATCAAATATAGGAAGGGCACCCACCAAGAAGCCACGTGAGAGCAGTTGATTAGACTAGGCAATGGGAATGGAGCTTCTGGAAACAGGTGCAGATGGTGTATAATTCTGAGGTAGGGCTCCACAGTCTTGGCCAAACAACTGGATATGGAGCAAGGGGCAAAGAGGAGTTGTGAGTTTGGGTCTTAATGACTTAAAGACAGATGTTAGATCTAGCTTAGCCTGGGCTAGAGTGAGTCCCCACCTCAAACAAAACAAAACAAAAAAGGTCATGTCAAAAGACAAGCGTGACCATTTATTGAACAACGGAAGATTGTAAGAAGACAACTTAGAAGAGAATAGGAATTTAATTTTGAATCTTTTGGTTTTCAGATGTGACTATTTAATCCATATGTTATGAAGGGCTCACGGTAGTAGATTAACCATGCCTATGTGACTATTTAATCCATATGTTATGAAGGGCTCACGGTAGTAGATTAACCGTGCCTGAGATTTTCTATTGCAGCGTGAACCCCAGGTAGGTAGTGTATTTTAGTATCTCCTTGATAACCCACTCATAGCCTTGCTCTCCTTCCCTCCTTCCTTCTTCCTCCATTCCTTCTCCTTCACTTTCTCTTTCTCTGTCTTTATTCCCCTCCTTCTCTGTCCTTCGCTCCCCCCTCTTCCCTTTCTGCCTCCCCTCTTGTCATAATGTATTGTTTTCATTATTTTTGCTGTAAGATGTCCATATTCTTCCGGACATTATAATTACAACCAAGCAATAATTCCTGGAATAGATACACCTGCTCTGTCTATCTTTTGTTAACTTAGAAAGTCATCTATTTTCTGGAAATTCTAGCCATTAGACTTTCATTGATACTTTAGTGAACCTAACGTAATCATGCAGCCAACCTTGGCTACTAAAGAGTCCAAGAGCCTGGATATTCCTATACGGGCATCTCAGGAGAAAGTCAAGTTCCTACTGCAAGGAACAAGGAGTTTGTCATTCTTGACTGACTTTCAGAACCCAAGGCCCTGGGCCTCAAGCAGCACATCAGGGTTCCTTATCTGACGAATGTGTTGGGGAACAGTTGTAGTTACCAGGGACACTGAGGTAAATCTAATTTTTTCCAACATGTTTTTTACTCTGGAGTTAAATTGGCAAAGTGGTCCAGCCCCCGTGTTTTGTAAATAAAGTTTTATTGAAACATGGCCATTCATTCCCAAACTGCCTGTGGCTGCTTTCAAGATGCAGTGGCAGAGGCAAGTCCTGTTGGCAGAGACCAGAAACAATAGGATGTTCTCCTGGCTCTTTAAGAAAAAGCATTTCCACAAATACGTTAAATCTCAGCAACTTAGTTCTCTAAATTGCACCAAGGGACACTCCTTCTCAGCAAACTAAACCTGTTTTTTTTCATCGCTACCTAAGTTGTTTACCTCTGCCGCTGAATCAGGGTTTATTTTGTAGGCTTTTTTAAAAACTTCAAGTGTGTGCAAGTGTGTGACTCTCCAGGAGTCACCAGCGACCCCAGCAACAGCCTTCTCATAGTTTGAGTCTGCACTCCAGATGATTCTGAAACAAGATCATACATCCTGTTGAGAAGGGTCGCCTTGAGATTGGCGAAGCCTTTTCTGGCTCTTGGATGGGCTTAACTCAGAGGGCACTGGAAGATGTCCAAAACTCACCAAGGTCACTCTAAGCCAGGCTCCAGATTCCTTGGTTTTCAGACTTGAAGAATGAAATTTATAGACACTGAGGGGTGAGTTCTCAAAAGAGAGAAGTTTCATTTGCAGAGAAGATAGCACGTTTATCAAAGGAGGAGGACAGGAAAGAGTAGAACTCCCAGCGAATGGGAGAGGTGCCTAGGGAAATGCCGCTGGATGGATGGATGGAGATACCACTGGTATAAGTCCAGGACTTACAGTGTTTTTGCTGAAATAATGCCTGGACTAGACATTTAGCTTTGACCCAACCATCAATACCCAAGAAATACCCGTATGTCTTCTTTTGAATCAGGGAACTGATACTGATCCTTTCCTTCCTGGTGACTGGACTTGGAGTTGACCACACAACCTCAGACTTCCTTTGCAGGCAAAAACAAAACCAAAGAGGAGGAGGCAGAACCACTGGCTTCTAGGTAACCAAGGACAAAGGACAGAACTGTTCCTTAAGGTTACTTGTTTAAACTGTAAATGGTTTGTTTTATCTGTTATTCGTCCCAGGCAGACCCTGTTGCCACTTGGACTTGAAAAACACTTTCTGTTCTCTTTTATAATCACAAATCTGCAGACTGCAGAATGTTTCATCTCAGCAAAAGCAAGCAGGGACGCAGTGACCTTGGAGAGCAGGCTATCTCCAAGGAATGCCGAGGCACGGGGACAGGCTTCTTTACAAGGTGACACTGTAAGTGTAGTTTTGTTGGTCCTCAAGGCCCTTGTTCTAGCTACTAGCAAGTTGCTTTCTCCTACTCAGAACACTACCATTCCATCTATATCTCAACGTATTTTTCTTTTTTCTTTTCTTTTTTGAGGTAGGCTCTCACTCTAGCCCAGGCTGACCTGGAATTCACTATGGAGTCTCCGGGTAGCCTTGAACTCACAGCGATCCTCCTACTTCTGCCTCCTGAGTGCTGGGATTAAAGGTGTGCGCCACCACACCTGGCTCAACGTATTTTTCTTAATGATATGACAATATGAACTCTTGTTTTTAAATTTTTTATTTATTTATTTGAGAGCGACAAACTTAGAGAAAGAGACAGAGAGAGAGAGAGAGAAAGAGGGAGAGAGAGAGAGAGAGAGAGAGAAAGAGAGAGAGGGAGAGAGGGAGAGAGACTGGGAGAGAATGGGCACGCCAGAGCCTCTAGCCACTGCAAACGAACTCCAGACGCATGCGCCCCCTTGTGCATCTGGCTAATGTGGGTCCTGGGGGATCGAGCCTCGAACCGGGGTCCTTAGGCTTCACAGGCAAGCGCTTAACCACTAAGCCATCTCTCCAGCCCATATGAACTCTTTTTGGAGGTAATATCTCAGTCTCACCCAGGTTGATTTGGAACTCAGTCCGTAGACCAGGCTGCCCGTAAACTCACAGGCATCCTCCTGTCTCTGCCTCCCGAAGGCTGGGACTATAGGCAGGAGCCATCACATCCAGTTTATGGTATGAACCCTTGACAAGGCAACTACAAGGCATCTCTGTCAAACTCAAAGTCCTCCTCCTTTGATAGCACCATTCATTTCCATCAGCGTCGTACTATTTTTTTAAAATTTCTCGGGCTGGAGAGATGGCTTAGCGGTTAAGCGCTTGCCTGTGAAGCCTAAGGACCCCGGTTCGAGGCTCGGTTCCCCAGGTCCCACGTTAGCCAGATGCACAAGGGGGCGCACGCGTCTGGAGTTCGTTTGCAGTGGCTGGAAGCCCTGGTGCGCCCATTCTCTCTCTCTCCCTCTATCTGTCTTTCTCTCTGTGTCTGTCGCTCTCAAATAAATAAATAAACAAAAAATATTTTTAAAAATATTGAAAAAAAATTTCTCAGCATAGGCATTTAAGTAAAGTCCAGATATATTTTTTTTATTTTACTTTAGAAGACTTCAGGTACTCTTTCTAGAAGATTCCTTCCACCCACGTTTTGCTGAGTGCATGTCTGGGGCTTTTAATATCCCCACCCTGTCCTTGTAGCTCCTGCAAACTGGATGTTTGATCTGGAGTCTACAGCAGGAATGGTACACTGAGGCCTATGAGCCAGCCCCAGATTTGTAAATACAGTTTTATTGGAACACGTCATGGCTATTCACTCCCAAACCGCCTGTGGCTGCTTTCAAGCTATGCTGGCAGAGGAGACTTCCTTTCAGCAAAGACCATAAATGCCCAGATATTCATCTGACCCTATAAGAAAGTCTCTCAATGGCTAGAGAGATGGCTTAGCAGTTAAGGCACTTGCCTGCAAAGCCGAAGGACCTAGGTTAGATTTCCCAGGACCCACGTAAGCCAGATGCACAAGATGGCCCATGTGTCTGGAGTTTGTTTGCAGTGGCTGTATGCTCTGGCATGCCTATTCTCTCTCTCCCCCCAGGTCCTGTCTGACTCTGTCTCCCTCAAATAAATAAGTAAAAATAATATATTTAAGGAAGTCTTTCAACTCTCATTCTAGAGGTTTGGTGGTACTTTGCCCAGTCACTGCAGAAAGCACAATGCCAGATATTTTCTCTGTCACACGAGCAGCCATTAACAGTCACTCCTTAGCTCTACACCCGTCGGCTCATTAGGGGTTATAACTGGAGCCTCTAAAGTCCTAAGATTCCTGTTATTTAGAGGACTTTTCTAAAGCACTTATTCCTCAACGACTTGCTTACCCTGTGGTGTAATTGAGGGAAAGACAAGGTAGATGCTTAGTTCCTCTTTCCCATCCGGAAGCCAGGTTCAAAACACCGAATTGATCCTCAGTATCTTCCAAAAGTCGCCAATGTGTCTTGACGTTTTAGTATAATTTTAAATCTATGACTGAAACATTATGCATTTCATTTATCATTTGTGTTGATGTTAAAACCGTACCATGCGTGGCCACCGTGCGGCAGTTCACATTAACTACTGAATCTCTGCCCAGCCTTGACAGAGCCCCTTGTTTTTGGGTAACAGGCGTCTGCCTTGGCTTGTCCGTGTGCCACCTCAGGCGTCGTCCATTGCTGGAGGGAGTTTTGTCTCTTTTGGTGACGAGCAGTAAGTTACACTCACATTCTTCGTGTGAGGTTGTTCATTGTATTAAGCTGATCATAAGTCTCCTTTTTGTTATAATCAATACATAAACGGGCTCATACTGACATTTTCCATTTTAATTCAGGACAGTATATTTTTTTGTTCTGTTTTCTGAATCTTAACAATCTCTTGTTGAGATTCGATTTGTTTTCTCATGATGAAAAACACCCCATTTTGTAAGACATCAGGGTAATGAAATACTTGTTCTGTCTTGTGATGTTGACACAACTGTTGAAAAGTGGAGATTACAGTACTGCCAACAGCAGCGTGATGCGGGATTGCTGAGTGACGGGATGGACGCGCGCAATGTTACTGGCATTGCTGGGCTCCCCTGGCTGCGGGCTGGGTTCCCCAGAAGCTGACTCAGAGACAGCGAATTCTGTGCTTACTAAGCTCATTAAGAAATAGTCTCATGGCTTAGCAGTTAAGGTACATGCCTGCAAAGCCAAAGGACCTCGATTCGATTCCCCAGGACCCATGCAGGCCAGGTGCACAAGGTGGCACAAGTGTCTGGCGTTTGTTTGCAGTGGCCGGAGGCCCTGGTGTGCTCCCTCCCTCTCTCTCCCTCTTTTTCTCTCCCTCTCTTTCTCTCTCAAATAAATAAATAAAATAGGTATTTTAAAAAAAGAAATGGATCTCAGGGATTGGAGAGATGTCTTAGTGGTTAAGGCATTTGCTTGTGAAGCCAAAGGACCCAAGTTCAATTCCCCAGAACCCAAGTAAGCCAGATGCACAAGGTGGAACCATGTGTCTGGAGTGTTTGTTTGCAGTGGCTGGAGGCCCTGGTGCACCCATTCTCTCTGTCTCTCTTCTCTATAACTCTCTCTCTCTCTCTCTCTGTCTGCTTGCAGATAAATAAATATAAAAAATGGAAAAAAAAAGAAATATTCTCCGTGCAGAAACAGAAGGAAGAAACTGGGCAGGGGAGAAGCCACGCTGTGAGACAGATATTCATTAGAGCACAGACTCCCTGGACAGGACAGGTGACAGGGACAGGTGACAGGGATGCACCCACACTGTGGCCCTTATTACCCCAGGTGTAGGGTTGGTGGGGTTGGGGAGAGGCCGGTGACAGCCCAGGTGGGACAACAGGGCCAGCTAAAGTCTGGATAATGACCTTAAAACCTAGCCAATGCCTTTGCCTAGTCCCTAATAAAATTGACCTACATCACATTAATCCCATAGCAAGGTCTTCTGTCTAGTTAGCGGCTTCTCCCCTCAGAAGTTTATAAAAAGAAGAATAACTTTTACAGAAGTAAGGAATTTTCATCACCCAAGAGTGCCTGCCACTGACCACCCCGGAGTCGGCTCCCGTGGGGAGAGCCCAGGGCCAAGGAAGGGTACTCCGCTTAAAGTTTGTTTTGCTGCCTCTCCATGGAACTACGTCAGAATCTTTAACACTATTGAACAAGTGTTTCTTAGCAACAAACTGTAACAAAGGTTATTATAAGTGATTTTGTCCTCACAGTATTTTTTTTCTAGCTATGCATAAATGTCAGCTTATAATCCTTTAATGCTCTGTAGAAGAGTTCCTCTCTGCAGTTATACCATGAGATAAATATTAATGACCACTCGTTTATTTGCTCTTGCTATTTAATTTTTTATATAATTATACAAAATAATTGTGCACCTCCAAAGTAAAAATCTTAACCCTATATTCTGTCTTTGTTCCCTTCCTACAACTACCTTCTTCCTTCTTTCCTTTTAAATTGATTGATGTTCTCTCATACACACACACACACACACACACACACACGCGCGCACACACACAGTCATCTACACAGTGATATTTTTCCCTTTGGGTGAATAAGGTGGTAGCATGCTCTCTTCGTTTTCCTCTACCATATTGTTTGCACTCAACATGATCCCAATTGTCAGCCTGGATATCATCTCCTTAACAGTATATAAAGGTGCCCTACATATTCTACTATAAACCATGTGTGGACATCCTATAATTTATTCACAAGTTCCTATGGACAGACACTGGAATTCTCAGTATGAGATTTTTTTTTTTTCCAGTGTGTTTACTACTATGAATATATTGCAATGAATACCCTGGTGCACGCCGTTTCACAGTTTTGCTGAGTCACTGCAAATGGAATTACTGAATACCACGGGAAGTACCTGTGAATTTTTCCCAGCATTTCCAGCTTCCCTTGTTGGTTTCCTGAGAAGCTGACTCAGAGATAGAGATGCATGTCTCACGAAGCTCATTGAGACCTAGTATTTGCAGGAAAATGAACAAAGAAAGATTGGGACAGGGAGAAGCTAAGGCTAGAATGCACACACCCGTAGCACATACATAGTTCCTGGTAGTATTGTCACTAATTACATGAAACAATGGAAGAAGCAAAGTCTTTTTTTTTTTAATAGGAGATTCTTCAACAATAATGTATGATATATAGTACAGTCATACAGCAGATAGTGATGTGCCCATCAGAAATCATGTATTCATTGACCTTAAAAGTAAAGGAAAATATTAGTGATACAATAGGCAACCTTAAGATATAAAGCACTACGAAAATTATGCAAAGTTTATTAAAGTATTATACATGTAGGTAGGGATAGAAACAGAAGAAAATACAATAAAATAGTCAATGTTGATGATGGTTATTTTAATCTTTCAACATTTACATTCTCATCAAATTTCTAATTACAAATTGAAAGGCATTTTAACCTTGTCATAGCCCTATTAAAACCCTTAAACAATAGGAAAATGCTCTCTTGATCAAAATAATATGTCTTCCTCTAACCTGTTGCCATTTATACTAGTGTTTGAATCCAAAGTGCCCCCCCACTGAGACATGTTAAAGGCTGGCTTGCTGGCCAGTGTGGATCATGAATGCTCCAACCTTGTCAGTGGTGGTATTGTGATGCAATAGCATTATTTGGAGGTTCTGGAAATTAGGAGTCAGGGCTCAGGTGGATGAAGTAGACCAGTGTGTGTGGGGGGGAGATGTCCTGGAAGGGCTTATCTTGCCCCCTTCCTGTTTCTCTCACACTCTGCTTCCTGGACACCATCTGATGAGCATCTTTGCTCCACCACACTCTCCTGTTTTGATGTTGTGTTTCACCACAGCCTAGAAACAGCGAAGGCAAAGGACCAGGGCTTAAACCATGAACCAAAATAAACCTTTCTTTCTTCCTTTATGTTGTTTTCTTCAGATATTTTGTCAGAGTGACAAAAAAAACTGACTAGCCAAGTTTATAATATTTAATTGACTGTAAAAAAAAAAAGAACAAAGAAATGATTCTTTTTGTTTGTTTGTTTTTGATTTTTTAAAGTAAGGTCTCAATCTAGCCAAGGCTGACCTGGAAGCACTATGTAGTCTCAGGCTGGTCTTGAACTCACAGCAATCCTCCTACCTCTGCCTCCAAGTGCTGGAATTAAAAACATGCACCACCATACTCAGCTAGAAATGAGCTTTTAAGACGTCATTTCCCTCCTGTAGTATTTAGTGTCCATTAGATTATGCATCTAAAGTTTGTCTAATACCCTTTAAGCTCACATATTATTCTAGGCAGTGGGATTTACTAGTGCGTAAGTTAAGTCTATGTTCATGTCACTAACAGATTACAAAAGTGGATACTAGAAAAATAATTTTCAATGTTGCTAGTTTTCATTACTTGTAAAACTTTTATTGAAGAAAACAGGATGACATGAAAATAATTGACTACTTATAGTTTCCACCAATGCTATATTTTTAACCATCCTCGTTTTCCTGTATTCTTTTTTTAAAATAATATATGGACATATTTTGTATGTAAACATCACACGTTGGTACCATCCTCTCCCTCCTCCCTGCCCCTGTTCTGAAGAGGCCTTCCTCTTTGGGGATGCAGGTCAATCTCATGGGGATTGAGGGTCATGCACTATGGGGACGGCCGTCAGTTATGGGGGAGAGGCAATGTCTCTGTGCAAAATGTCCCAACTCGTGGCTCTAACAATCTTTCTGCCCCCTCTTCCACAACATTCCTTGAGCTATGCTGGGAGCATTGTAAGTCTACTTTAGTGATGGGCACTTAGGAGCCTCTGGATCTCTGGTTTGGTAGGTGCTGAGCGTCCTCAGTGTCTTTCTGCATCACCCTTGTGCTGCTATCAGCTTAACTAAGAGAGCAGCACTCTTGCACCTTTCATTGGGACCAGTCTCTTCACTGATTGTAGAGCTTTGTGTTGTTGTTTTGTTTGTCAACGTAGGTCTTATTCTGGCCCCGGCTGACCTGGAATTCACTACGGAGTCTCAGGCTGGCCTCGGACTCACAATGATCCTCCTACCTCTGCCTCCCGAGTTCTGGGATTAAAAGTGTGCACCACCACACCCAGCTTGATTCTAGAGCTTTTTGTGGTTTCTTTAACCGAAGTGCTTCTCTGGTCTCTGCTCCCCACTGGACTGGGGGTACAGATGTGAATGGGCATGCCCAGCTGCTTATGTGAGCTTTGGTCACCAAACTCGCACCTCCGGCCCCCTCTGGCCCTCATGTTGTACATAATTGTAACCACGGATCCATCTCTCTAGTCCACAGAACCTCTTGTAAATTCGTTACATGTTGACCATTTCTCAGTAAGAAATAGTGAATACTCCTACCAGAGTAAAGTGAGAAAAATTTAAAGTGTGCATAGCTATGTAAGTTATATGAAGTGTAAGAAACTACTTTTGTGACTGGGGAGATGAGAAGGAGCTCTTCCGGCATGAGCATGAGGGTCCCAGGGCATCTCTAGCACCCATATAAACAGCCAGGCAAGGTTGCACGTGACTAATTCCAGGGCGGAGGGAAGTGAAGACAGAAATTTCACTGGGGGCCCCAGTCATCCAGTTTAACTGAAAAAACTATGTGAGCTGCAGGTCCTTTGAAAGACCTTGTCAGGGAAATATGTCAGGCAGAAGAGCAATAAATGAGAACATCTGATGTCCTCCTCTGTCCTCCACACACATGCATCTGTACACACACACACACATGCACTACAAGTTCCGAGGTAGCTTACAGAGAATGCAGTGTGACATTTTTATAGCCTTGCTTGCTGAAAACTAGCTCTAGGAAAAATATAAATAGGACTGCTTTCTCTGGACATAATGCACTAGTTTTTTTCCCTATCTTTATTTATCTGCTTAATAATTTTGTTAGAAGACATGAAACCAAGCTGATGTACTGACCACTTAGCTGAATCAGTGGCAAGATTTCCTGGGATTGCTAGTTTAGAGTGTGAACATTTTAAGATAAACAAATAAGTCCGCTGCTTCCCTGTTCCGTACTTTACCAAGCCTGTGACAATCTCGTCATGGGAAGACAAGTGTCTCAAGTGTCAATCAGCAAAAGTACACAGTAGCGATGATGTGCAGTCAGTTATAAGAAGGTGAGAGAATGACTTGGACTTGATGAAACCAACGTCACTATAAACTGAAAATCCCAAAACGCTAGCAGAGGGTTGCCGTGCATCATGCCCACTTCCTCCACTCAGTGGGCTTCTGCGAGAAGTCCATGAACTGACCATCACCTCCCCAACCCTCCTGTCTCCTTCCCAGGTGTGGGGTGGAGCTCAGACATGACCGCCAGCAGCTGCTGCGTGGCATCTCGGAGCTGGACATCAGGACCGGGGGAGTCCCCTCACAGCTGCTTGTGCACGGGGCTCTGGCCTTCCCTCTGGGGTTTGACTCCTCCCTCGGCTGCTTCCTAGCAGCTGCCCACTACGGCCGGGGCCGTGTGGTTCTGGCTGCCCACGAAGGCATCCTCTTCGCTCCTAAGCTGAAGCCCTTCTTGTTGAATGCCGTGCATTGGTTAGCCAGGGACAAGGCAGGCAGAGTGGGCGTCAACACCCGTCTGAAAAATCTGTACCCTTTACTGTTGGAGAATGGCATGAACTGCAGCCTGGAGTCCCATCTGACCAATGGCACGAACGTCTACTGCTGCGTGGCTTACTGCGACCAGGAAACCAAGAAGCTCCGGGAGTTTGTGGCTGAGGGTGGAGGGTTGCTGATTGGTGGCCAGGCCTGGTGGTGGGCCTCCCAGAACCCAGGCCACTCTGCTTTGGCTGGTTTCCCTGGCAACATCCTCCTCAACAGCTTTGGCCTCAGTATCCTGCCTCGGACCCTCAGTCCAGGCTGTTACCCTGTCCCTGCTGCGGGCACGCAGACTTACCACTTCCGTGAGGTTCTGTCTGAGTTCCAGGCTGTGTTGGACCACCGGGGAGGGAGCTTGGAAAAGAGGTTTCTGGCCAGGCTGGGAGTAGACGCTGCAGCCTTTCTTCAGATTCCTGCAGAGGAGGTTCCCGCCTACATGTCCCTGCACCGGCTCCTCAGGAAGATGCTGAGACAGTCCGGCCTGCCCGCTGTGAGCAAGGAGAAGCCGGTGGCCAGTGACTCCTGTGAGGCTACAGTGCTCGCTCTGGCCACCCAGCTGGCCCATTCTGGAACTGACTGCTCCCAGCTGGCCCCGAGGCTTGGCACTTGGACCTGCTTCTCCAATCTACATCCCGCAGAAGACCCGGTCATGGTGGAGATCAATGGAACCAACCCAGGTATGGGATGAGCAGAAAGTGCCCAGAGCACCCTTGAGCAGGGGAGAGGTGGGACTGACGGACATCGAAGGACCTGACAGGTGCCAAGCCTCTGTGCTTTATTGGGTCCTTCCAAGATGGTGGAGGCTGGGGTTCTGTCTAGGGCTCAGGAGGGATGACTCCAGGAGACATAGGAGGCTTGAGGCTCAGGGAGAGAAGTGGCAAGGGCGGGAGGCTTCAGGCAGCCGTGCAGGAGCATGGGACTCAGCCTTGTCTGTGCCATTGCCAGGGAACAGTGACGCCTGGATGAGCACTGGGCTGTACCTCCTAGAAGGACAGAGCGCTCAGGTCCGTGTGTCTGAAGCTGCTGCCTCCGCTGGCCTGATGGTAAGCCGGACTTCCCCGGCCAGCGCCACGCCAAATGCAGCCAGCGCCTTCCCACGCCCACGTTGTCTTCTTCTCCCCCACTGGGTCTATCCAGTTCCTATCAGGGTTTCCAGGAGCTCAGGGAGAGGTGACTGCGCCCCTCCTAGATTGTCCCTACGGGGCGTCTGAGTCTCAGGGGCTCCTTGAGTGTCCCCCCAGCAGCCACTAACAGCAGACGCAAGGCTAGATTCAAAGTCTGATTTCCACATGCAGCGATTTACCTACTTGCAGGCATGAGGAAGAGCACCTGCTTCCTGATTGCAGAGGCCTTTTTCTCATCAAAAGCCTGTGCTTAGTCCCATAACCCACATCACCACAGAATATGCCCTCCATACAGAGTTTAAATTTGGATATCTTCTCAACTGCGCATATCACTTTCCATGACAGTTGGGGGCTGCTTTTTATCAGACACCTCCTGGCGCTCTCCTATTCAAAACCCAAGAAAGAAATCCTAGGATTCCAGGCAGAGCCTGAAGGGGATCATGGAAAGAGGGGAGCAAATTGGCTCTCTGACCCCAGGTCAGTTTCTGCAGCCTCTGGGTTGCCTCTTGATGTTCATAAGGGGCAAACTGGAACCCCCCAGGCTCATTCACAGCATTAGAATCACCCCATTGCTTAGGCATGGTGTGGGGACCCAGGATTCTGCCCGGTAGAAAGACACCACAAGGCGCTCCTCAGTTAGATCTCTTGTTTCACCAACTCATGTCTGATGGACATCCACTTGCACGGGCTGGGAGGCCATTTACCTTCCTGGAGAAAGAGGACCTCTGTGTTAGTCCATATGACTTTGGAATGCTCGTTTTCAGAGTTGCTGAGTACCACTCGTAGAAAAGGGAAATTGTCATTTCGTGTAGAATTACCTCCCTCCACACGCCCCAAGCAAAATCCCAACGCATATCTTCGGGGCTTTCCTGCCTCTTACGAGGTACAATCTGCTATCCAGGTACAGATCGGCTGCCACACAGATGACCTGACCGAGGCCAGCAACCTGTCCCGAGCCCCTGTGGTGACTAACCAGTGCTGTATGGACAGGACCCAACGGTCAGTCCCCTGTCTCTGGGGTGGCCTCCTGTACATCATCGTGCCCAAAGGCTGTCAGCTGGGTCCTTTGTCTATCACCATCAGAGGGGCTGTGCCTGCCCCATACTACAAGTTGGGTGAGCGGCCTGGGCGTTGAGGAAGGGGGGACTTCAGGTGTTGGATGACTATGAGTTGGTTCCTGAACAGTGAGAGTGAGAAGGATCAGCAGAAATAAAAATGAAGAGCTATTCACGATGGATGGACAGGCAGAGGACCACCCTGTATCCATGGAGATACAGGGCAGGGCTGAGAGAAGGGTGCAGCAGCTTGTTCTCACCCCGTAGCCCATACACCCTGCTTGATTTCCCTGCCCCTGGAGTTCCAGGGGTAACTTTTGAAGCACAAAGGGAAGCTGAGGTGGTGCACGGAGGGGTTTTATCCTGTGTATTTGCAGGTAAGACATCCTTGGAAGAGTGGAGAGATTGCGTCCAGGAGCATATGGTTCCCTGGGGAGAGCTGGCCACGGACAACATCATCCTGACAGTGCCAACCGCACACCTCCAAACCCTGAAGGACCCCGAGCCTCTGCTCCAACTCTGGGATGAAATGATGCAGGCCATAGCCAGACTGGCAGCCAAGCCCTTCCCTTTCCACACGCCTGAGAGGATCGTAGCTGATGTGCAGATTGCAGCAGGTGGGTGCCCCCCGGGACTGCTCCTTGCCAGTGGACCCCATTATGTTACTCTTTTCCCTCATGTGTAATTTCCAAGGTATGTAAGACATGACTTTGTTCATCATGCGCAAGGAGAAAGACCTAAAAGCGTGGCCCATGATGGGAATGAAGGATGCTTACAAGCAAGAGGTCAGTGATTTCATTCACAAGGTGCGATGTCATGAGATCTCCGTCTCAGCCAATCAGTGCCGGGAGGTCAGCAGTGCCAGTGAGCAGCATACCACGTGAAGAGTACAAACGGAGGGCGGGAGGGATGGCTTAGAGGTTAAGGCACTTGCCTGCAAAGCCAAAGGACCTTGGTTCAGTTCACTCACGTTAAGCCAGATGCACAAGTTGGCGTATGCATCTGGAGTTCATTTGCAGTGGCTGGAAGCCCTGGCATACCCATTCTCTCTCTCTCTCACTCTCTTTGCTCTTTCCCTCTCTCAACTAAATACAAATTAAAAAAAAGAATGCAAAGGGAACCATTTTTCCAATATGAGTCAGATTAAAAGTAAAGAGGGGGAATAAGAGAGAGACAGAGGAAGAACATGAGAAACTCTGGTTCCTACATAGGAAAAATTCCTGTGGATCTCAATTTTCTTATCTATTAAAAAAGACAGGCCAGACGTGGTGGCGCATGCCTTTAATCCCAGCCCTCAGAAGGATGAGGTAGAGGGATTTACCACGAACTCAAGGCCACCCTGAGACTGCATAGTGAATTCCAGGTCATCCTGAGCTAGAGCGAGACCCTGCCTCAACACAACAACAAGACAGGGTCTAGGAAGGTGTCCCTGTCGGTGTGTGTTCAGATCTCCAGCAGCCACATACGTCGCTACGCATGGTGGTTCATGTCTGGTATCCCAGCACACAGCAGACAGAGGTCTCTGAGGATCCTTGAGGCTACTGGATCACTTGTCTAGCCGAAGTACTGAGTGAAAGGTACAGTGACACCCTGTCTCGAAAAGTAAGCTCAAGAAGCAATAGCAGATGTTCAACATCAGCCTCTGGCCTTCATACACACACACACACACACACACACACGCACGCACTAGAACGCTCCCACCCCACATATACCCACATACATACAAACATGTGTAAACACGCATCCACACTACACACACACATATGTAAAACTAAACAAAGATGAAACAGAAAAGGGGATGAGGAAAAAACTCAATGATTAAAGGCACTTACTCTGAAAGCCTACCAGCTTGGGTTCAATTCCCCAGACACCCATATAAAAGCTTGACGGGCACTCATTTGAAACCAAGACACCCTGGTATGCACACACACACACACAAGTGCAAATAAGTAAATAGATAGATGACCGATAGATAGTTACTAGGTAGATATATGATAGATAATTTTTAAGGGGCAAGGTTATTCTGTCACAGAGGGCAGATCTGGTCTCCAGTGCAGGTTGGGAGTGGGGGAGACCCGACTGCGTCCTGGCCTCCACGATCTCGGATCCAGACACTGTTCTCACTGCCACACACTCGAGTACACGTGCAGAAGAAGGGTGTGCGTACGTGGAGTTCCAGCAAGGACTGCTGGCTGTGTAAAGGTCTCTCTGTTCTTAGGAACCGAGTGAGGAGAAAGTCAGCTGGGGGAGGCTGGGCTGGGGGGCAGGCGGGAACTCTAAGAGAGCCAACCATCCCAGACATGTCGGAATTATTGGAGACCTTCAGGATGCTGTGCAGAAAGCTTCCGTCCTGGAAGGGGTGGAGGGAGAAGGTTCAGGCGGACCCACTTCTAGGACTGACCACTTCCCCCTGTACTCGCAGGCTGGATGCATTCGGGGTACCCCATCATGTGTCACCTGGAGTCCGTGCAGGAGCTGATCAGTGAGGCCAACATGAAGAGGGAAGGTCTGTGGGGACCCATCCACGAGCTGGGTCACAACCAGCAGTGCTGTGGTTGGGAGTTCCCCCCACACACCACGGAGGCCACCTGCAACCTCTGGTCAGTTTATGTGCATGAGACAATTCTGGGGATCCCCAGGGCCCGGGCTCACCCTGCTCTTGCCCCGCTACAACGAGAACAGAGAATCAAAGCCCATCTACACAAGGGAGCACCCCTGGGTGACTGGAACGTGTGGACAGCTCTGGAGACATATCTGCAGGTACTGGGCAGAAACTCGGGAAGGTGGGGTTGCCAGACCCCGTAGTCATGTTGTATCCCCCCCCCCCCCCAGGAACCCTTCACCTCCTACAGGACCCCCGCCAGCCTGGGACCACCAACTCCCATGACTTGAGATACTAGTGGTACCTCTCAGGTTATCTACCTTATTTATGATGGAAACGAAACCTGCTCCCCTATGATTTTGCAATGTAACGAGGAAATGGAAAGTGGAAATTCTATCACTCATTTATCTTTGTTATCTAGCACATTGACTGGGGACAAAAGCTCTGAGTTAGACATCTCCAAGATAAAGTCGCAAGAAGTCCACCCTCTGGCTTCTTTGGCTCCTTAGCAAATGTTCCCCAATAGTCATTGTTTTGTTCTGTTTGGTTTTCCTGCCTTTTGTTTTATGGGTTAAGCATTTACAGCCTTCTACAGGGACACATCTACAAGGGAACTGCATAACAAGTAGGCATTGTAGGAAATAAATCACACCAGCAAGGTTATCAAACTTCCAACTTAACCACCAGAGCCCAAAACCTTTGGACAATCCAATGGAACGCTACAGCCATGAAGCAAGTCTACTTCCGGTGGGAGGAGCACACACACCTTGAACCCCTATGGCCTGGAACACAGGGGTGCTCCCTGCTGAAATTCTGCTTTCAGATTTAGTGTCGGCAAAATTTCAAAGCTATGCCCAATGCCACGCCTTTCTCAATGTCTCCAGAAACCCCATTTAGAGGAGTTACATAGTTCACTACTCACAGTCTGATAAGTCATATGTATTTTTTTTATTTTTATTTTTTATTTTTATTTATTTATTTGAGAGCAACAGACAGGGAGAGGAAGAGGCACAGAGAGAGAGAGAGAGAATGGGCGAGGCAGGGCCTCCAGCCACTGCAAATGAGCTCCAGATGCGTACGCCCCCTTGTGCATCTGGCTAACGTGGGACCTGGGGAATTGAGCCTCGAACCGGGGTCCTTAGGCTTCACAGGCAAGTGCTTAACCGCTAAGCCATCTCTCCAGCCCAAGTCATATGTATTTTGATCCAATTTTTCAACTTGCATTTTGACAATTCATAATCCTCTCTCATTACCACCTTTTGACTCCCCTCCACATCGCCCCTTCCACTGAATCACTTCGTGCCAACTTGTCCCTCTTCTACCTCGATGCATTTTTCGTCTTATATGTGAGTATAACCATTGAGAATCCTGTTCAATAGTGCTTACTTAAGTGATGGACCTAGAGCCTAAAATCAGGATGTAATGACAATCCCTAGGCCTTTGCACTTGTATATTCTGATTTTTTTTTCCCTTTTGCTAAATTTTGAAGAGTGAACAGAATTAGTTCCAGTCAATGAATGAAGTTACACTGGATCCATTTCCATTCTCTTATATAGCCAGTCTTAGGGCCTGCAGCCCTGAGCCTCAATTCCGAGTGCTATGCAGGAGCCCCTTACCATGTTGAATCCTGAGTCTCAGGACAACCAGGCACCTGTGGCTCCCTCCACCCGCAGGAAGTCTTTCCCAACATTTCTGCTACAGCAGCCTTAGTTCAGGTCTTTCTTATTCTCCCTCAGTCTAGCCCACTGACTTACTAAGATGTTTCAGGATCTTGCCTGACCCACAATTCCTCTTCTGCCCTACACCCCAGATAAAGTGCAAAGTGAGGACTGACATCCTGAAGTTGTCCTCTGACTCTCACATGCAAACCACGGCGTGTGTATGCCCCTACACACGAATACAAAACCGGATAAGTATGGTCATTGTTTCTGGAAAGTGTTGAAGTCATCAGATTACGGGGTCCTGATAGGCCAAATACGTAGGCTATTACAGTTTCTTAACTCAGACTGACTGAAACACAAGATCTAGGGACGTCTTCTTTTTTTAATGAAAGATAAGAATAGTGATTGTCATTGGTTGAATATCCTTTTACACTTTCGAGTTCCAGAGAGTCTCTTTACTAGGTTGAGTGGTGCAGCATCATGGTCCAGGGCTGCGTGCTCAGTGAGGGGGAATCCGTGTGCCGACATAGACTGGGCAGATGGAGGCAGACATGAGGTGTGAAGATAATGACGGGGACAATGTTATACACTCTGCATAAAATGCACAGCTCCCACACCCCGGTTAGTTTGGGACACTCCACATCCCCTTCTGCTCTCTCTCTCTCTCTCTCTCTCACTCCAGCTCCAGGAGTCCTTCGGTTGGGAGCCGTTCACCCAGCTCTTTGCGGATTACCAGACCCTCTCTGGCTTCCCCAGAGACAATGCTGGCAAGATGAATCTCTGGGTGAAGAAGTTCTCTCAAGCTGTGCACAAGAACCTGGCCCCATTCTTTGAAGCCTGGGGCTGGCCCGTCCTGAAGGAGGTGGCCGAGAGCCTGGCCTGTCTGCCTCGCTGGCAAGATCACCCCCTGGCAGCGTACGTGGGTGCCGAGAAGTAACGATGTGTCCGTCAGGCAGCGAGGTCGTCACCACCGTGTCCTGAGCCAGCACGCACAGTGCCTTCAACCATTTTCTTTTTCCTTTCAACAGTATGCTTTCCTAACAAATTTTGGTGTGTTTTAACCATCATTCTAAACTTCCTCGAGACTCAGGCTCTTCATGAGGAGAACTAGGCTAAGGACATGTGCCCTTTGGCATCCCGCCTTCTCCATGCCAGGATTGTTCCCCTTTGTGTTGCCAGTACCCTTTGCCGGGTGGTTTAGCACATGAAAGGGGCTCAGGAAATTCGCTAAATAAAATAACTCTGTGACCTTGAAGTCACAATGACCCGTCCATATGTCCCAGGCACTGTGACTCTGAATTAACACGTGTAAACGCTCTCACCACACCCAGTTGACGTGAGAAAGCAGACGCTTAGGGATAGTGAGCAAGTTTTCCCCAAGTCACCAATGTCATAAGAGGAGGGTTTTGACGGACAACCAAACTAGTGAAAAATTATGGAGCTGAATGGTGTGCAATTTAATTAATAATTTCCCAGCAAAACAGATGGAAGGAAGTTTAATAAAGTTTTTTTTTTCCTATATTCAGTATTGAATTTTGATTAGATATCAAATTGAATCGCCAAAGGGTATTGGTATCTGAGGTTCTGCTTGTCTCCGCACTTATCTGTCTACTCTGATGACCGCTTGCCTTGACTACTTAGGTGGCTCAAGTCCAGAACTAATGATGGTCTCAACATTGACGTTAGGGACGGGTGTAGATGGATAATGCTGCGGTTAATATGTTGCTGAAGAGGCAAAGAGGAAACATAACTCTTTTGCACCTTCTGTCTGGAAGGAGCTACAGCCCTGTGCTTCTTTCTCTGTCCTGCAATTGCTGGTTTTGCCTCTTGTTAAACATTCCCAGTTAACTGTATCTGTAGTAGTCCTGAATTGCTCTTAAATACATAAAAACAATTTTACAGCCTATGGGAGGAATAATCCGTGATTACCGAGACACTTGCTTCCATGGTTTTCCAAATCTAGAAACAATAGAAGAAAAGCACTCATGGACCAAATCCAGCTTGTCTTGATTTTGAATTTGTTGTTGTGGCCTCCTTTCTACTATATATATTTTGCCTAGTCATCCCGTAGAGCGCATTGTTTTGGTTTTCGGTTTCATGAGATGAGGAATGAGGGACATTTTAAAATATTTTTTAATTTATTTATGAGAGAGTGTGTGTGGATGGGGGCTCCAGGTCCTCTGGCCCCTGCAGATGCATGTGCCACACTGTGCATAACTCTGCCTGCCGCAAGCTCTCTGCCGGAGTCTGATCCACAGAACTAGCTCCAAGCCACTAAAAACCAAGCTGGCTATTTCTAGTTACTGAAACACTGACTGATACCTGGGCGTACCTATGTCCCTTAAGATACATAATGGATTGCTGACCAGAGCTTTGTCCCACATAGTTTAAGAGATTGAATGTCCCCTGCTGCAAAATCGTAGCTTGGTGGAGTCACGAGGCAGCTAGTGTTAAGTCCCGAACATTTGCATTTCTTAAGGATACTCCAAATCTATCACATTGTCTGACAGTATTAGGCAAGAAAACCCTTACCTTCTTACAGGGTATCAGATCCAGTATCTGACAAATCCACATTTATAGAAAAATGCATAAATGTCAAGAAGTCACCTTAAGATACTTTAGGGAAGAAATAAGAGTTGCTTTTATATAGATCCTAACTGCATGTCCCTCTCTGAAGGTGACATAGCCACTTGATACAATGGAAAAGTAGTTTTTTAAAAAGTGGAACAATTAGTGATTGGTCCACCAAAGTCCTACTGCCGGAAAATATTGTTTCAATGAAGTGGGAGTCACAACAAGTGAAGAGGATCGGTTATGTGTGGTCGATGCCCCCTAGGGCTTCCACATTCTGCCGCCTGTGTGCTCATTGTCGCCGCCCTGTGGTCACATAAAGACCTTACAGCCAGTTCCCATCAACAGGCAGGGAGACTCCATTAAGGGTAAACTCACAGTCTGTCATCCCAGCTCCAATTAAAAAGAAATGGCCATGTTACCCTTACCCTGGAGAAAATGACTGTTAAATATGATTTTCACTCTTTCTACTACCCGAAATTTCCAAATCAATTTCCTTTTAGGAGAAGGGAAATGTCATTTAGTCTTTGGTTTACGTTATCATCATAAAATGGACTTAGGTTCTTGGAGTACAACAGAGTTTTTGCTTCACCAATTACACATATACACGTACACATGCATATACATATGCTCACTTAAATCTCATTAAGTTCTATTAAGCCTATTAATCTAAAAAATGGTTATTAAAATAATAAATCCCATGGAACTTCTAGCTTTGAGACATTTCTGTCGACAGAGACATCTAGACTATAAAGGAATATATGTACTTTCTCACTTAAACTTCCTCTTCTGAAAACAGAGATATAGAGACTAGTATGTCTTTTAAATGTTAGAGTTGGCCCATTCAATATTTGGGCAGACTTCCCAGGTCTAATCCTTTGGGATTCTCCCTGGAGAAAAGAAGTAGTAAGATGTCTAAGGACTCCCAGGCCCACAGTACAGACTGACTTTCTGTTTGGCTCAAGCCATGCAGAGAAGGACACTTGGCCAGGGCGAAGCTTCCTTTGAGCTTAAGAACAAACCTTATGTTTACTTTAGAAAAGTAAAACAAGACAACGCTAGTCACAAAAGAACATTACCTGTGTCTTAGTCCATTTTTCTTTGCTATAATGATACACTGGAGGCAGGATTGATAAAGAGATTCATTGCCTCACATTACTGGAGGTGCAAGTCCAAGAAGTCAAATCTAGTGATAGCCTTATTGTTGGGAGACTTCTGAGGTATCCCAGAGTATCAAGAGACAAGAATACATGCATGAGGTGCGACTGTGTGTCTGTCCTCTTTCCCTCATCTTTTACAATCAATAGGATTCCATCATGAGGCTTTATCTTTTTTTTTTTCCCCTTTGGTTTTTCGAGGTAGGGTCTCATTAGCTCAGGCTGACCTGGAAATCACTTTGTACTCTCAGGGTGGCTTCGAACTCACAGCGATCCCCCTACCTCTGCCTCCTGAGCGCTGGGATTAAAGGCATGTGCCACCATGGTGGGTTTATGAGGCTTTATCTTGATGACTTAATTTAACCATAGTTACTTCCCAAAGGCCCTACCTTTAAACAACACAGTTGGATTAAATTCTCATCCTTTTTAGTCTCTTACACTGGGTATTTGTTTCAATACCTGAAGCCTTGGGAAACAGTCAATGATTATCCAAAGTGCTACAAATCACTGGTTTTCCCAGCCACAAAGTCATTTAGACTGATATGAGCCCTGCTCAAAATGGGAAAAGTGTATTAAGAGATACAATAAAACTCAGCTTGTCAGGTCTTTCACCCTGATTGGATCATTTATCACCTTAACAAATGAATTCTGACCCTTCCTGAAAACCAGAGCCTCCTGAGGCCTCCTCACCTTACCCTGAGTCTCTCTCTTCTTAGGGCCACAAGGGGAGAGCCCTGGGCTACGTTGACCACAAGGGGAGAACTCTGAGCTATGTTGGCAGCACAAAAAGCAAGTTCTGTGTTCTGCCTGGAGGTCATGGAATGCTGCAGAATTTAAAAAAAAAAAAAAGCAACTTTGGTGCACGGGAAATTCCTACACCACCTCCAATAATCCGGCTCTGCAATCCAGCCCCAGACAACTGACATATTGTACCCAGATTAGTACAGAGCAAATGGCAAACAATGGCAATACAGAGATAAATCTTTAGCCTCATCTATTGGTCCTAACTAAATAGGCAGGTATGCATATGCATGTATATGCATAAGTACGGAGCACGAAGAGTCTAAGCAGAATCATGCAATGCATACTTATAGGGGAAACTAAGGCACCCAGAACTGCAGCCAGAGACAGAATGGAGAATGCTTATTTTCACACCAGTGTGGGCCCAGGGGAATCTCTGCTAAAGCCTGGACCCTGAGCTCTGATGGCTCAGAGTTTACCTGCTTGTCTTGGGCTCTTCGTTACTGTTAGTTTTGGAGCTCTGAGCCCCTACCTAATGCCAGAGCACGTGAGTACGCGACAGGCGAGTTTTACAGAAATGGTGGAGGAACGGTCACCTAGTGAGCAGGTGTCTGTCCCTGCACTGAAGCAGACGAAGCCCAGAGCATTGACAACAGGCGTTGCAGTACAGACCACGGCCTAGAACCAGAGCAAAAGCGTCGGTTTCAACACAAGGTGTTATGTAGCGCAGGACATCGCTAATACAAAAGTCTGGGCTGGGGAGATGGCTTAGCAGTTAAGGTGCTTGCTTGTGAAGCCTAGGGACCCATGTTCGACTCTTCAGGTCCCACAAAAGCCAGACACCAGATGATGGAAGTGCACAAGGTCGCACATGTGCACTACAGCTGGTGCACACATCTGACCTTCGACATCAGTGGCTGAGGCCCTGGAGCACCAATTCTCTCCTCTCTCTCTCCCTCTCTCGCCCAGTCTGGCTTTCTTGCATAAAGAAATGGAGAGATGGCTTAACAGTTAAGAAGGTGTTTGCCAGCAAAGCCAAAGGATCCTGGTTCAAATCTCCAGGACCCACGTAAACCAGATGCACTAGGGGATGCATGCATTTGGAGTTCCTTTGCAGTGGCTGGAGGCCCTGGTATGCCCATTCTCTCTCTCTCTCTCTCTCTCTCTCTCTCTCTCTGTCTCTGTCTCTGTCTCTCACACATACACACACTGTCTCTCAAATAAATAAAATAAAATAAAATAAAATAAAATAAAATAAAATAAAATAAAATAAAAATTTTAAAGACCAGTTTGTTGGGATTATCTCAAAACAAAACAAAAAAAGTCTATGCAGTATAAGACATAATTTTGGGGCAGGGACTTTTAAATTTTCCTTATTCCAATTTCCACCTCCGTACCTTAATTAGAGATGATGCACTTTGGGAAGTCTAGGGGCTCTTCCGCATGTAGGACATTGGTTTATGACTGTGGATGCATGATTGCCTTGGAAGAATAAGAGCCATTGCATCTCCTCTCTTGCGCCCAAATTCCATGTCAACCTAGCTAAGGACACATAAAGCAACAGAAAACAATAAGACAGTGGCCTGAAGGGATATCCCAACATTCTTTGTTTTCCACCAGCAGGCATATCAAGGATGTTTACAGAAGCAAAAGTCTCTGAACTGAAAACATCAACTATGTGCCGAAGGTGAAACAGATGAACTGAGCCGAGGCAGATCTAAAAAGAACTATAGCTCTCTGAATCCGCACAGGTGGATTGCACAGTCATAGTATTTCACATAAGAAGGAAGTCATAAAAGAGCACACAAAATCCGGTCTTGTCTTATTTTCTGAAAGTTTAAAATCACCTAAACTGAGCTGGGGAAATGGCTTAGCAGTTAAGGTGTTTGCCTGGAAAGCCTACGGACCCCAGTTTGATTCTCCAGGACCCACGTAAGACAGATGCACAAAGGGGTGAACCCATCTGGAGTTCTTTTGCAGTGGCTAGAGGCCCTGGCACACCCATTCTCTCTCTCTGCTTCTCCCTCGCTGTCTCTCTCTTAAATAAATAAATAAAATAGTTTTTAAAAAAATCACCCAAACTCTTTGGGACACTTCTGTGTTGAAGGCAATGCATCGTTAAATTAATTCAACTGAAATATTTTCATCAATAAAAATTATGCAATTTCTTAATACCCCTACAGAGATGATGAAATCCTCAGATAGGAGTTGGGAGTTTGGACACAAAAGGAAATCAGGAAATGGACTGGTGCTTAAATCTGGCCTAAAGCCTTGCACTTTGAGGGGAAAAACAATGAGCCACAACTCTGAGGCACACAAAACTCTGTTAAAATTTTGTTGTTATAACATGTAGTTTAAAAATTAAAAAGTATTTCTATGAATATGGTCATGATCTCTACCCACATCTAATATGCTCTAATAACGTAAGTGGATTTTTTTAGAGTCAGCATTATATTTTGTTATAAAATATATCACGCTCAAAAAAATGTACCAAATGCACGTAAAATTAAAATTAAATTAAAACTGTAAAGTGAATCACACCAGATCAGAAGATTGATGCCAATAATAACCAAAGGCCCCCTTGTCCCGCCAAGACCACAGACCCTCCACTACCACCAGATGGCGCTCCAACCTGACTTGCGATCGATTGAGGGGCATATTGTCTGGGTCTACAACCGCAGCAGTTTTGCCTGATTTAAATCTTCTAAAATTATGTTGCTTACATTTTCACCAATATTTTATTACTTCCTTATCATGCAAAATATAGATATAGAGCACTATTGTTCATTTTCATTTCTGCATAATACTCCATTGAGTGAGTGTATACTCTCAGTTATCTGTTCTGCCAATATTCTGTTACATGAATGTATGCGCTCAGTAATCTATTTTGCTGACATTGCATTGCATGCCCGTTTGCACTCAGTTTATCTTTCCTGCTGCCGCTATGCATTTGATTGTTACAAATTGGGGACTATTTGTGACTGTAAACATCTTTGTATGTCTCCTGGCACATAATGTAGAAGAGTTTCTCTGGAGTATACTAGAATGAAATTGCCCTGTAATAGAACATAGAGAGCTTCAACTTTTCTAAAGACAAGTAATAGACAAAAGTGAGATGCAGATAAGTCAAACCACCTTGAATATATGTTTGAATGTAAGTTCTAAGTCCTCTGGTATTACTCAAAGAAGCTTCAAAAGATCATTGAAAATTAGAAGTTTTTTTTTTAAGATAACTATAATCAGCAAACCTTTATCTAGATGAACCAGGAAAAACAAAAGACTCAGAAAAATGAAAGCAGAGGTGGAAAATGAGACATTATCATGCATACCCAAAAGTGCAAAACATCACCAGGGGCGTCACTGGCGGTTAGATGCCAATCATTTTTAAAGCCTAGAAGACGGGAATCAATTTCTAGACCTCCGATTTGAGTTTCTGTCACATTTTTGTGACCAAGTACCTGGCAGAAGCAACTCAGAGGCAGAAGGACTGCGTTGGGTTCACAGGTTGGGGCGGGTAGTTGGGTGATGGCCGTGGGGAAGGCTGGTGGCTTCTGAGGTGGCGGGAGCCGCAGCCAGGGCTTCTCACATCTCGGCAGACCAGGAAGCCACACAGGAGTCAGGCAACAACTGGGGACACTCACCTCCTCCGCCAGTGGTCCACTTCCTCCAATGAGACCTAAAAGCCCCCCAGCCTCCTAGAGGAGCTCCACCAGCTGGGGACCGAGTGTCCAAACCCAGGAGCCTGCAGTGTCCAGGTGACACTTCACATCCCATCCACAGTTCCTACCAAAATCAAACCACGAAGGCTGGGAAAACCTAAACAGACCAATCACAGCTAGTAAGACCGAATCAGGAACAATTTCCCCAACAAAGCCCAAGACTGAAAGGGGCTGATGGACTAAACGTTTTATTGGCATGTGTTAATCGTACCAGTTAAAGAGGCTTTCAATTTGCCACTTTCCGTCCATCCACGTAACGCACTTTGCTCACACTAATCCCATCACTCTTTCTTACTGCACCTTGTTCTTGCTCCTGCCACCTAAAAATGCAAATATGTTTTAAAAGTGGAAGTCGTTCACATCTTTGTTTTTAGCTAATCTCAATGAGTTATATAGGAAATGTCTCCAAATTGAAATATTCCACCCCCACCCCCAGGAGGGAGGAGGGAGAGAGTTAAGAAGTCAACAAGTCTGTGAGAGCTGAAACTGAGTAAGTAGAAATCCTCCCCCCCGTTAAAGTGCGACATGGGGGAGACCATTGCCAACCAGCCCAGCTGCCTGCAAGTGGCGGCATGTGCCCAAGAGGACAAGTTCTGCAAGATGTCCCCTGTACTCGGAAGCGCAGGTGCCTTAGAGCCCTCCGTGCTCCTGTAAGCACCCCCCAGTAAGCTCACTGCTTCACCAATTTGGGGGCTCCTGTCTGAACCCTATGTGGGTGACCAGGTGTCTGTTTGCATCTCTCCAGTTCCCTGTAACACAAAGGGAAATCTGTGAGCATCTCACCATTAACTATGATATTTAATGTTTGACACTGAACTTTAGACATACCTATTTACAGGAGCAGGAAAATTTGCTTTCATTTTGTAAAAGATTCCATGGAACAACCTTTGAGCTCAATAAAAAGGGTTTATTTGTCCTATGCTTGAAATGATCAACCAAGCACCATCCTTCCAGGAGGAAGCGGGAAGAAGGATTTGTGAGAAGTCGCCATGCTTCCCTCCCTCTGGACAGTCTTCGGGTCATCCAGTCTCCTGCACAAATAGGTCTTCTCTCGCAGGAGAACTGGACTACCATCATAAGACCACCAGGCGAGCTATCTGGCTGTTTCTGGAATACAAATTTTCCTACTGCGCAAGCATGGAAGAGGGAAGGTGATGCCAACATGACCTCTTTGTTGGAGTTGATAAGAGTGTGCCTTGGGTTGTGGTGATGACACTGTGTCCAAATATGTTCTGAGGCTATAACAAAATGCTTGAGAAAGAGTACTTCACAAGGAAAAGATGTGCAGTGTGACCCACAGACAAGGAAGCTGGGAAGCTCAAGTAGCCGAGCGAGGGAGCACCTTGTGTCGCTTTACCTCACGTTGGGACCATGAAAGGACAACCCGCACCGCACAGCACAGAGAACACAGAGTTTGTGAAAACCCACTCTTGCAGCAACTAACTCAGTCCCTAGAGAAAGGGAACTCCTCACTCCTGTGAGAATGAACCCAGTTCCCAGAAAAAGGCATGAATCCTTCCTGAAGCCCCTTAAGCGCCCCCGCCCACGTCTCAGCATCACATGAATCATTGATTTTAGCTTGTGCTCTGAAGAAGGAAGCGTATTCAAGCCACAGCACTCGGGGAGCAGGTGTTCCTTTAGAACCAGCTTCCCTTGCCCAGGCCTCCAGGCAGCTCCACCTCGTACACTATGGAGCAGAGCATCCGCTAAGCTGCAGGTCCGCGCAGAGCCCCTGGGAGAAAGAATGCTTATTTCCATCGTTCCTTCAGCTCGCCCAGGGGTAGCCAGGCCCCTTAGCCCCTCCCACCACCCACCCACTGCGGCGCACAGGCCTGGGCTAGGGGCTGGGTGAAAACACCTAGCCTAACCTTTTTCCTTCTCCAAATAAACAAAACCCTCTTCCCCCCTACCATCCAGCAACCTCGCCAGCTAGAAGGGGCACCACCAAGCTAACCTGCACAGCCAACCAAGAATGCCTTTTAGGGCTGGAGAGATGGCTTAGCGGTTAAGCGCTTGCCTGTGAAGCCTGAGGACCTCGGTTCGAGGCTCGCTTCTCCAGGACCCACGTTAGCCAGATGCACAAGGGGAGGCACGCGTCTGGAGTTCGGTTTGCAGTGGCTGGAGGCCCTGGCGCGCCCATTCTCTCTCTATCTGCCTCTCTCTCTCTCTCTCTCTCTCTCTCGCTCTCAAATAAGAAAAAAAAAAAAAAAGAAAAAAAGAACGCCTTTTCACCATGTGTGGCCACTCACACCCTCACTTCAACGTGAATTACAACCATGATTTGTGGGTCTAAAGTTCCCGGCCTGGGCCTGTGATTTCTGTGTAAAAGTCTCTATCCTCAGAACAAATGCAGAAGCCTTTTACTGGGCATCTGCTAGTAAATGAGCGGGGTGTGGGGGAAGACCAAGTAATAATCTACTTGAAATTAAATTCCTTTCTTACATTGTATGGACATTGTCTTCACTTCTTCCCAAGCCTGTTTCTCTTCCCTCTGCACTTGATCTTCAGCCAACTGTGATTTTGAAGAGGTTCTTTCCTTTGAATTACCATCACCCACTCTGCTGCTGTGTCATTGAATTCTGGGTCAAGGGCATTCCTGTAGATGTGGAGGATCCCCAAATTTCTTTTTTAAAGGTTTTATTTATTTGAGAGAGAGAGAGAGAGAGAGAGAGGAGAGAGAGAGAGAGAGGCATATAGAAAGAAAGAGAGAATGGGCACGCCAGGGCCCCTAGCCACTGCAAACAAACTCCAGATGCATGCGACCCCTTGTGCATCTGGCTTACATGGGTCCTGGTGACTCGACCTGGGGTTCTTAGGCTTCTCAGGCAAACACCTTAACTACTAAGCCATTTCACCAGCCCCCAAATTTCTTTTTATCAACCAAAATAACTGGAGCCCTTCCCTGTCTTTCCTCAAGATGGCGGACTAAGCACAGACTGCAGCCTCGGAAAGCCTGGCTCTCGATTGCTAGAAAGATGAGACCTTTGGTAAAATTCTTATCACAGAGTTAGACAAGCAGAAGGCAGGTTCCGCCTAAAACAGCGAGGAAGCCAAGGCGACACTCAAGACAAAGCACTGTAAATAACACAAATAGCCATGGACATCCTTAAAAGCAGAGGGAATTGACGGTAAAAATCTTAAGAATGCTAACATAGTACAGTTTTAGTACATGCATACATTTGTGGAATTCACATATACAAGGAAAAAACTTTTATTTGGGGTGGGGGCTGAGGTAGGTTCTCACTGTAGCTCGGGCTGACCTGGAATTCACTGTGTAGTGTCAGGGTGGCCTCGAACTCAAATTTATGGCGATCATCCCACTTCTGCCTCCAAGTGCTGGGATTAAAGGCGTGCATCACCATGCCCAGCAGAGCTCTTGTTTTGCTTGTTTGTTTGCTTGTTTGTTTTTGTTTTTTCAAGGTAGGGTCTCACTTTAGCCCAGGCTGACCTGGAATTCACTCTGCAGTCTCAGCGTGGCTGCGAACACATTGCAATCCTCCTACCTCTGCCTCCCGAGCTCTGGGATTAAAGGCGTGTGCCACCGCATCTGGCTTGGAAAGAAACTTTTCAAGTAGTTTTCTTGCTAGCCTACAACAAGACTGTCATTAGTACATTCAAAAATACTTTATTTGTTTCCCATTTTATAGATGGATATATTTTGATCCCATCCCCTCACTTACCCTTTCTTATCCCCCTGCCCTCTTACTAACAACCTTCTTCTTCCCATTAACCCTTTTCTTACTTTCATGCCTTTCTCTTTTACCCACCGAGTCAAGTTGGGGTTGTTTCTCTGCTCATGGGTGGAGTGTGGAGTGAGCAACTTGCCTGTGGCTACATCACTGATGAGCCTGACTTTTCCTCTCCCCGAAACCATTAGCTACTCTGGGGAGTCTAAGTCTCGGGCATCCTTCCCCCATCAGTGATGAGGTATTGACAAGCGAGATCTTGTGCAGGAAACCACAGCTGCTGTGCGTTCATGAGTGCAAGGGCCATGTCACATCCAGGTGACAGCGTCTCACAGCCTTCCTCTCCATCCTCTGCTCTTCCGTTCTTTCCATCCCCTTTTGGTGACGTTCCCTGAGCTGTGGAGGGTGGTTTAGGTCACGGTGATATTTTAGTGCACACGTATTATCATACTTTACTTTTATTTACCCCTAGTAACCTCCCTTATCCTCCCTCTCCCCCTCTTTGTTTCAACAAATATTTTTCCCACTTCTTTTCATGACAGATATCCCATCCCCACCAGGTTCCCCTCCCGCCTCCCTTTACACCTCTTCCCGCCATAGTCCCCATTCTCCTTTCATTTCCTGCATAGACATACAATTATGCATATGTATGAATTTAAATCGAAATCCTCCATATGATGCAACACTTTTCTTTCTGAGTCTGACTTCTTTCATGTAACGATGCTCTTAGCTCTATCATCCACTTTCATGCAAATGTCAAATTTTCATTTTCTTTACAGTGAATAAAATGTCAGTATTTATACATACTTGTCTTTTTTTTTCTTTTTCTTTTTCTTTTCTATTTCTTTCTCTTTCTCTCTCTTTCTTTCTTTTTTGAGGCAAGCCCAGAAGACTGGCCTTTATTATGTCAGAAAGTGAGAGTGAGAACAAGAGAGAGAGAGAGACTTGGCACACCAGGGACTTCAGCCACTTCAGTCAAACTCCAGATGCATGTGGCTTCCTCGTGCACATGTGTGACTTGTGCGCTTGCATCACTTTGTGCATCTGTCTTGTGTGGGTCCTAGAGAGCTGATCATGAGAGTTGAAATTTCACCACTGAGCCATGCCCCCAGCCCCACATTTCTATATCAGTTCATCTGCTGATGACATTGAGGGTTGTTCCAGATCGTGGATATTGTGAATAGTACAGTAATAAGCATTGATGTGTAATTATATCTATGGTATACTGACAGGTATATATCCAGAAGTGGTAAGACTGGATCATATGGTAGGTCTACTTTTAATTTTTTGAAGAATTGTCATACCAATTTCCATAGTGACTGAGCCAGTTTACATTTCCACCAAATCCTCACCAGCATTTGTTGCCATTGTTTTTAATTATGATAGCCATTATGACTGGGGTGAAGTGAAGTCTAAAGACAATTTTAATTTGCATTTCCCTTAAGGTCAAGTGTTTTAAAAATATTTATTGGCCATTTATATTTCTTCCTTTGAAAACTACCTATTCATCAGGCTATATATTTATTGAATGTTGGGAGAACAGACATAATTAACTTTTTGAGTTCTTCGTAGATTCTAGTTATTAATCTTCTTCCAGATGGATAGTTGGGAAAAATTTTTCTCCCATTCCATTCTAAGCTCCTTATTCATTCTACTGATTGTTTCCTTTGCTATACAGACATTTTAATTTTATGCAATTCCTTTTCAAAGTTTGGAATTATTCCCTGTGTTGTTGGGATACTTTCCCAAAAATCTTTGCCTATGCCTATAACCTTGAAGTTTTCCCCTGTGCTTTCTGCCAACAATTTCAGAGTTTCAAGCCTTATGTTGAGTTTTTTTTTTTTTAACCTAGTTTTGGGTTAATTTTTGTGTAGAGTAAGAGATATAGCAAAAGAAAAAAAAAAAAGAGATATAGATTAACATTCTTCTCCATGTAAATACCAAGTTTACCCAGCACTATTTGTTGAGGAAATTGTCTTTTTCTCCAGTGTATGTTTTATTTTATTTTATTTTTGTTTATTTATTTGAGAGAGAGAGAGGAAGGGAAAGAGAGAGCGAGAAAGTGAGAGAGAGAACGGGCGCACAAACGAACTCCAGATGCATGTACCACCATGTGCATCTGGCTTACGTGAGTCCTGGGGAATTGAACCTGGGTCCTTTGGTTTTGCAAGCAAGGGCCTTAACCACTAAGCCATTTCTCCAGCCCCTCCAGAGTATGTTTTTATAGTCTGACAGAGACGAGGTGGTTATGGCTGTAATGGTTTATGTCCAGGGCCTCTACTCGGTCACATTACACTCTCCGTCCATTTTGTGTTGCAACCATAATTTTTATTATCATGGCTTCGTAGTGTACTTTGAGATCAGGAATCTGATGTCTCTAGCATTTCTCTTTCTTCTTCCATATGAACTTTAGTGCTGTGTTTTCTATTTACAGAAACGATGCACTGGAATTTTGATAGGGATTGCATTGTGGATCACTTTGGGTAAATATGGTCTTTTTCACATATTAATCCTTCAAATGCAGAAGCATGGGATTTTTTTTTCCAATTTCTGATGTCTTCTTGAGTGGGCTCAAGTTGTTCACCCCCTTGTTTAAGTTGATTCCTAGGTATTAAACTTGTTTTTGTGGTACTAAGGTAGACAAATTAAGAGGCTTTTCTTGATTTATTTACCAACAAGTTCATTATTAGCAGAGCAAAAAGCTATGGGTGTGCGTATGTTGGTGTGTATGTATTTTATAGCCTACTAATTTGCTGAAAGTGTTTATCAGTCCTACTTGCTTTCTCGTATAATCTTCAATGTTTTAATTGTAAATAGAAGTAAGTTGACTTCATGGCTTACTGTTTGCATTTCTCTCTCTCTCTCTCCCTTCTATGCTTGTCTTTCACCATCCTTGCTGCCCATAGCTTTGGACTGATTCCCCCTTCTTTACCATAGCCACATTAGGATCACAGGCATATGTGCCAATTTGCATCTGGCTTTACGTATACTAGGAAGGAACAAACTTGAGTTAGCAGGCTTTGCAAGCAAACTTCTTTAACCACTGAGCAATCTCAGCAGGTCCCTTACTTTATTTCTTTATTGATTTATTTCTCTAGCTTTCTTTCATTCCCTCTCCACCTTTACTATAATGCTTCCTCTGGGTTTGTCATACATAACCTTTATTATACTGAGGTATGTTTGTTCTATTCCTTGTTTCATGAAGGAATGTTGAAGTTTGACAAAGACCTTTCCCGCATTTATTGACTTGATTGTGTGATTTCTGTCCTTAAGTCTATTTATGTATGGTCTGTCTTGCATTTATTGATCCTTGTATGTGGAACCATCCTTGCATTCCCAGAATAAGACCAACTTGGTCATAATAATATTATATATTCTTTTAATGCATTCTTGAATTAGGTTTGCAAGTATTTTACTGAGAGCATGTTGTTGGTCCATAGTTTTCTGGTTTTATTTTGTTAATTTTAAACACTGGGATGATGTCAACTTTGTGGAATGTGTTCCTTTCCTTTTTATTTTCTGAAACATTTTGAGCATTGGTGTTATCTCCTCATTACAGATTTGGAAGGATTCAACAATAAATCTACCCACTGCAGGAAAAGACCTTGAGGATACTCAACACCTACCAAAGCAGAGATCCAGAGGATTCTAAGAGTTCATCACTGAAGTAGACTTAAAATTCACCCACCACAGTTCAGGGAATTTTGTGGAAGAGGGAGCAGAAAGATTGTAAAAGCCACAAGTTGAGACAACATGCCCAGAGGCATTCCCTCACCCCCAAAATATCTGAGTACTTTTTCCACCATGCATAAACTACAGCCCCCTGCAGGAATGCCTGCAACCCCACTGAGAAGCATCCCCAACGGAATGGAGCAGGGGTGAGGGAAAATATGGTACCAACATCTGATGTATCCATATGAAACATCTTGTTAATAATAATAATAACAATAACAAACATTTAAAAACCAGTCATGAAGCTTAAGGAAGAATAAATAAATAAATCCATCCAGTCTTTGGCTTTTCTTTGTTGGGAGATTCTTTTTTTTTGGTTTTTTGGGGTAGGGTCTCACTCTTGTCTAGGCTGACCTGGAATTAACTCTATCATCTCAGGGTGGCCTTGAACTCATGTCAATCCTCCTACCTCTGCCTCCCAAGTGCTGGGATTAAAGGCATGCGCCACCACGCCCAGCTAGATTCTTGATTCTTATTTTATCTTGCTGCATGTTATAGATCTACTTATGTTATTTATGTCCTTTTGCTTTAATTTTGGCATGTCATGTATAAATATGTATCTATTTCTTCTGGATTTCCAATTTTTTAGGACAGAGATTTTAAAGTATTTCAAGTGATCCTCTAAATGTCATTAGAAGAGGTTTGACACAACCCCTCTCTCCACTTTTAATTTTATTCTTTTATTTCTTTTAGTTAGATTTCCAGGGATTTTCCAGTCTTTGTTTTCAAAGAACACACTCTTTGTTTGATGAATTCTAGGTATTGTTCTTTTAGTCTCCATTTCATTAATTTCTGCCCTGACTTTTTTATTTCTTATCCCCTACTGCTTTCAGACTTTATTTATTTGTGTCTGTCTTATACATGGAAGTGCATGAGTAGGCTATTTATTTAAGATTCCTCTGACTTCAATGCAAGCACTCGTACCTATAAACTTTCCTCTTACAGCAACTTTAGTTGATCCCAGAGGTTCTGGTAAGTTCTGTTTTTATTTTCTCAGGATTCTAGAATTTCTAAATTTTCTTTCGTGATTTCTGCAATTATTCATTTGGGAGTGTATTACTCAGTCTCCAACTATTTGTGCTGTTTGTGGTTTATCTTCTCATTGATTTCAAGTTTTACTACATTATGACAACATTCAAAAATTATTTTAACTCTTCCATATTTGTTAAGCTGTTGTAACTGAGAGTATGATCTAGTTTAGGGAAGGTTCCATGGAATGCTGCAACGAATGTGAGTTCTGTATCTGTTGCCTGAAATATGTTATAAACTGATTCTTTATGTCTTTGGATTTTGTCTCAGCTCCTTCTTGTGCACCATGGATTCTTAGCTTTGGCACATGGGCTCATAAATCGGTGTTCTTGGAAATTGGGGTCATGTTCAATTGTCATTTTTTCTTTATGAAGTTTGAACATAGTATTTCCTTCACCCTGTCTCCCATCCCTCATATTCTTTCTTCTGCTTCCTTGAATGTCTTCACTGTGATTTTTTCTTGTTTCTCTTACATGTCGGTTTGCTTTGGTCTTTGCTTTTGTTTCCTGAGAGACAGAGTCCCACTCTCTATGTCAGGCTGGCCACAAACTTAGATCCTGCCTCAATCTCCTGAGTTCTGGATATCAGCATGAGCAGCCATGCCCAGCTTCAGTGTGCTTTCCATTTGATTCGCTGAATTTTTCATTTCCAAAGTTTCTGGCATTTTTTTCTCAAAATCTGAATTTCCTGCTGTTTTTTTGTTTTTTTCTTCCATTGTGCTAAAGTGCTCATCCATTGTGTTCACTCTCTCCTTTGGACTGCTGGCTTTGACTCAGGTCATGGATAGACACCTTAATTTTTTACAAGGAAAACTTTAGGATCATGCTTAAAAACATGTTGAATATAGTCAAGTCCCATTCATGATTAAAGGTTTGCTGCATAATAAAATAGAAATAAGTTCCCTGAAAGAAGCAGTGTACCTACCAAAAATCTTCAGCCAGGAATATACTCACTAGGGAAATTCAGGAATCCTAAGTAAATTCAGGAAGAATGGAATGCTCTCTCTCTCACTGTTACCAGCAGTGAATCTTTATGTGTCCTCACTAATGCATTAAGAAAAGTGGAAGTAAGAGACCAAGGAAGCAAGATTTTCATGAAATGTGGTTCTTGGTATTTGCTGAGTGGAACAAATACCCTGCATGATGAATTGAGAGTCATGAAGAAAAGAGAGATTAAATATGAAACCATGATATTCATACTTTCAACTGAGATAAGGGAAAATGAGAATATGAGAATGGAAAGAAAATATCAAAGATGTACTTTGATATATAAGTCTAGACTTGAGGTTTAAAGGATAGGTCCAAGAAGAAATGTTATATAGCTTAGATAGGCAGCTTGATAAATTGATATAGACTTCAGAACAGAGGTCAGATCTGAAAATATAAATTCAGAAGTCATTAGAATATGTACGGTATTCATGGCTTTGGGCCAAATAGAGTTACCTAAGGAGAGAATGCTGAAGGCCATCATTGTGATGGACAAATGTGATATTAGGAAGGACTAGCCCCACTAGAGAAGAGGAAAATCTAACTTATTAGAGTGTCATGGGACTTTGGGGAAGTTGTAATTTTTCAGAGGTTGAGGGAAGCATGTCAATTGTAATATTCTGTTAACTGTTGATCAGAACATCGTGGCTAATGATGGAAGAGATATAACCTCCGTGCTTACCTATGTGGAAGCTGTTGGTGAGGTGGGCAGGAATGAGTTAGATGTCCAGGTGGAGGGCTTCAAGGAGGTGAGTTATTTGATATAACACATATTTAAATGCTCCTGATATATTTTTCTTGGTGAGAAAGTCAGGAAATTAAAGAATAAAAGACTAAGGGAAAAGAAAAGTGTGTTTGTTAAGGCCATGAAACACCAAATAATGTTTATAAAAGTTGTAAATGATTCATTGGGGAGAAATAAATTATTATCTATGGGTCTAAAAGGAAAAGGCAAGTTAAATTTAGTTTTTATAAAATTATAATACAGGAGTTATTAATTCATAACTAACACATTCTATGGATGAAAAATATGAATACCAAGAATAATACAGGCTATCTGCTCTCAATTCATTCAGTCCTGGTTAATTTTGAATAGACATAAGGAGCTTTTCACCTCTCTCTCTCTCTCTCTCTCCACCATTCCTTATTATCAATATGTGGATCCTCATTTAGTTTGAGGCGTCATGAACAATTGTAGTATGAGGTAGAAACATCACTGTTCTTCATAGTGCAATAGCTAAAAATCCCAAGTACATATTTTTCCCCTCAACTCTTACAGTGTGGTCAGTCCTCATGGACGTTGAATCTGCAGTAGATAGCACAAAGATATGACTCATCATGCTGGAGGCCACAGCTGGGCCATCATCACCAAACTCTTTGGGGCCTAGCTTTTGCTACGTTTCTGAAGTCCAGGGCCTGGTTTCTAGCACAGTCAAGGTCAATTGTCTATACAGGTTTTCAACCATGTGTAGATTTGTCACTTGTACCTCAATGTGACCAAAACAATTGAAAGAAACAATTTAAAAGTAGAAAGATTTATGTTGGTTTACAGTTTCTGAGGGTCTCAGTACATCATGGCAAGAAAGAGGGGTTGATGGTTCATGGTGTTGAGAATATGTGGCAACTCTTCATTGCCTGGTGAACCAAGAACCAAAGTGTGTCAGGAATTAGGGACTAAACCAGAATATTCAAGGAGTTGTACCTGTTGACCTACTGCTGGTCAGCGAAACCTCACTTCCTAAAACTTCTATACCCTCTTAAAATATGCCACCCATTGTGGAAATAGCATTCAAAACATGAGTCTGTAGGAGACGTGTCAAATTCAAACCATGCTTGTGAGAGTTCTTCAGATGTCTTCTAATACATCCTATCCCTGTAGAGTGAGGCAAGGGGATCTTTTCTGTTGCTTTACAACTAAGAACCCTGAGTGACAAATTCATTAGGTATACTTGCAGTATAATATCCTCAGCCCAGCCTGACAGCTTCTCACTTCAAAAATTATACCCAAGGGACTTGAGAGATGGGTTAGCAGTTAAGGCATTTTCCTGCAAAGCCAAAGGACCCTGGTTCAATTCTCCAGGACCCACATAAGCCAGATGTACAAGGGGACGCATGCATCTGGAGTTTGTTTGTAGTGGCTGGAGGCCCTGGTGCACCCATTCTCTCCCTCTCTCTTTCTCCCTCTCAAATAAATAAACAAATAAAATTTAAGAAAACTGTTTTAAAAATTCTACCCAAATCTTGTAATCTGTGGAAGCCCACAGGGTATCTATATCTTCTATTTTGGATCAGGTCCTATTTGACTCACAGAGATCTAAAGTTTAGTCCAGCTCAAGGGGTTTTTAGAATTGCCTACATAAACTGGAGAAAAGATGAGTATGAGAATGTTCGTGTGTGGGAGGGGTAGTATGTGTGTGTGTGTGGTGTGTGTGTGTCTGTGTGTGTGTAATGTGATGATGTGTGTATGTGTGTGTGTACTGTGGTGGTGGTGGCGGTGTGTGTGTGTATGTGTGTGTGTACCATTGTATGTGCACATGTATGTGCCCATGTCCTTGCCTGTAGTGGAGTGTGCTTGCCTGCTGCGGACAGAGCAGAATGGCTGGTGTCCGGCTCCACCAATCTTCCATTCTATTTGAGCCAGTCTCTTATAGATCCTAGAGCCTTCGAGTTCCAGCCACCCCCATCTACTTTGGGTCAGTGCTCCATTGTGTGACTAGGGTTGCAGGCCAGCATGCCAAGGCCAAACTATTGATAATGTGTCCTGGAGATCAAACTCGGGTGTTCTTCTCAGGCCTCGTCAGGCCTTCATGCTTGCACAGGACGGTGCTTTTCATTGCTGAGTCACTTCTCCAGCTCAGGAATGTTCATATCGAGAGCATACATCTGGAGAACGTAGAACTCTTTCCTGTTCCATCTTTGTACAACCTTCTCCAATGGCTAACACATGCATTGCATACCAAAGGTTCCGAGTGCATAATATCTACTGAATAAATAAACTGCACTAACAGTGGAGAGAGAGCTAAATTAAGGGCCAATACTGAATTATCCTATTCCTTTCTCTTTTTGCATGTGTTTACATATGTGCAGAGCGCACGCATGTGTATACGTGTTTGTATGCGTATGGGTGCACATGGGAGCAACTATGTGAGGCCAGAGATTGACATTGGGCATCTTCCTCAATTGCTCCCCACCTTAATTGTTTAAATTTAGTCCTGTTAGCTATGGACATACTTAATATGTAAGCAAGACATGTTGGCACCATCCTTTCCCTCATCCCTGCTCCTTTTCCAAAAGGGCCTTCCTTGTTGGGAATGCAGGTCGTCCACATAGGGACTGTGGGCTGTGCAATGTGGGGGCAGCAGTCAGTTACGGGGGAGAGGCAATGTCTCTGTGCAAAATGTCCCAACTTGTGGCTCTACCAATCTTTCTGCCCCTCTTCTGCAAAATTCTCTGAGCCATGTTGGGTGTGTTTTAAGTCTACTTCAGAGATGGGCTCTTAGGAGCCTCTGGATCTCTGGTTTGGTAGGTGTTGAGTGTCCTCAGCGTCTATCTCCTTGACCCTTGTGCTGATATCAGACGCATTAAGAGAGCAGCACTCTTGCTCATTTCACCCGTTCCTCTGGAGTTTCAGCTGGGGCCAGGGTGACGTGTGCTGGGTCATGTATTTCCTCAGGTCCTGCTCCCATCTGAAGAAGAGAAAGAGATTCTCCCACGGAGAGTGAGGCAGCGCAGGTTCAATGGGATATCTATTGTTAGTTTAGAAAGAATTTAATATCGCCGGCTTATTTTTTGAGACAAAGTCTCTCACTGAACCTGGAGCTTACCAATTCAGCTAGACTAACTAGGCAGCAAGCGTCAGGGATGTCCCAGTCCCCTCCTCCCCAGCACGGGACAGCAGGTGTGGCCACTGTATCTGGCTTTTATGTGGGCGCTGGAGGTCTGGCCTCAGGTCTTCACGTTTGGGCAGTAAGCCTTTACTAAATGAGCCATCGTCCCAGCCCCTCGATTCCTCCCTCCATTATACCCACAAACACGCTCTGCATATCCTTATTTGGAAAATGAAGAAGTCAAATAGGCCAATGTAACTTTCACCCAGAAGTTTCTTTGATTGGGAAATAAGTGTACATAAAATTGAGACTTTCATTTGAACTCTATTGAGCAAAGTAAAAATAGGTTTTTTGTTGTTGTTGTTAGAAGAGAAGTGGTGGGATTAAGAACATCTATTTCTCCTGGCACAAAGTGGAACACATATAGATTTACTTAACTGGTAAAAGTTGTAAACTCCCTGGTGCTTACGTTGGCACACGTAAGCAGGAGTCGCCACAGAAAGGTGGCGGTATCTGCTATCAGCTGCAGTGCAATGTCTGTTCTCGATGTCACCTCTGAGGAGCTGCGCAAGCCCACGCGCAAGGAACAGTCACTAATGGCCACCCTGTCCCCACACAGGTTAAAGTTGCTGACGGGAATGGCTCAGCTGGGTTTTAATTAAACCTCTGCTCCTGCTCTTCCTTAGGGCTTTCTACCACGCATGTCTTTTCCATCCCACCTTCTCCCTTGACTTCACAAAATCCCACGGTGAGGAGAGGGGAAATAATGAGACCCTTGGAATTAGTTCAAAGCCTGCCATAAAACTTTTTAAATTAAACCCTTGAGATTTTGAATTGTAATTAGAGTTCATAGTTGGAAGTGACCTCACACAGCCTGCCGTCTAGCTGGAACCCTCCCAACTCTGCTGGGCTCTGGGTACCAGGACTTTAGAGGGAGGACTATTTCCAAACATTGGTTATCCTGCCCCCAAAGTGGACAGTTCCTTAAGCCTTTTATGTAGTATCCCCAGTTTTCCTCTGACTGAACACACATAGAGTACATTTAATTTTCCACTAATAGAACGGGATATTTTAATGAATACCTAGCTATGACTTTGTAGTTGCAATGTTTTTCTTGAACACAGATTCCCAGAATTAGAATTATAGAGTTTAAAAAAAAAAAAAAAGCAGGAGTATTTTAAGAACTCATTAAAGCTATCCCACATCCCTTTCCTTTTGCTGACTTAGGTAAACATTTATTGAGCATTGACTAGATACAGTGTGTTCTTTAGGTGCTGAAATTGGACAGTAAACGAGAAAAACAAGGTTTCTGACCCTCTGGAGTGCCTACTGGAGTGGCAAGGAAGACAATCAGAAATCAAGGGAAAGAAAGGATATATGGGAGAACAAAAATGGCAGTGAATTTACGCAGCGTCTTTCCTTTCTTCGTGTCCTGTAGAAGTTGCCATCAAGATGGTTCAGCTTCACCCTCCTGTGTGCCACCAAACTGAGTCTCTTCTTGGCACTGTGGCCGCTGTCTCCACGACGCGCGCCACCCCGCCAGCTCTGGCCGAGACTTCTGCAGCCCGGTCCCAAGGGCGCTCCCGCTGCCTCGCTGGCCCTCTGCAGGGAGCAGCCTTCGGACGGGACTCGCTGGCCGAGGGCGAAGCCAGATCATGAACGCAGGTGCAAAGATCCTTCAGGTGGCTTCTGCCTTCTCCCAGAATGAATCCCAGGTCCTTTCCCCGGTAGAGGAGCTTGACCAGCCCTTCCTCGGGCGCTCCTCTCCAGCTCCAGGGGGACGGGGCCTTGGTCCCGGCTCTCTCCTGGGGGGAATGCCCTGTCCTCCCGTGTTTCTCATTCCTTTAGCTTTTTGCTCAAGCATCACCTTTTCGTGGAAATAGTCACTGATGACCCCAGGTACAAGGGTATGGCACTCCGTGCTCTTCTTTTACCATGCTCTATTTTTATCATGGTCAGCTATTACTACGCCGCGCAATATACGGATATAACCTCTTTCCCTCACCCCTGTTCCTAATTCCCTCCGGCCCTCCCCACTACATTTTTGGTATGTTTTTATTGACGTTATTTTTTACCCACTAACATCTAAATGTTATAGAAAACGGATTCTTCTAATTTATTTCTGTATCCTAGCACCTGAATTAATACCTTTTAGTATAGATTCAATGATGTTGAGTGATCAGAAAAAGCACTCCATGAGGAGCGTGTGGATTGGCAGCTGGATAAACCTAGTGAGAGGCTTCCTGGGATACTGCTGTGTTCTTGAACCATGTGCCCTTTCTTGCTTTTCATTTCTTTCAACCACATGGATCAAGAAATGGTAGTTCTCCAAAGTATTGTATGTGCCATCATCTATCAAAAGTATCTTCACTAATAATAAGTTATGAAAATAACTTAGTAAGTTATGAGAAAACTTTTTTTATAGGGAGAATGAAAGTCAAATCTAGAACAGAATAGAATTGAATTGGAATAAGAAGACAAAATTAATCATGTACAATATAGGTATTCAGTGAAAATTTATAGTAGTTATTTTTAAAACATATTGAAATATTAGATAAAGTAGTTTTTTAAAGGATGCACTCTTTATATTATGTATGTAATGTAGACTAGTCTGAGTTTGTACCAGCCTCTCATGTGCTGAGATTACAGGTGTACACTGCTATATTAAGTGTCTTTTATTATAGGTGATATAATATACATTTAAAAGGTAATGAACTAAATTATGGATTTTTGGAAATCAACTCTGAATTTCAAAGTAGTAACAATAGTAAAAGATATTCACACACACACACACACACACACACACACACACACACACACACACCAGTTAAAGAGAGGCAGAATCAGAAAATTAATGAACCAAGAAGCTGGTTCTTTGGAAAAGCTAGTAAAATAATAACTGAGTAGTTATCTTGGTCATTATAAAAAGGAAACACAAATTCTAAACCCAGGAATGAAGAAAATAAATGACTGCAGATTCTGCAGACATGTAGAACCATAACAACGTCTATACACTGTCCTTGAAAGATATATGAACATAAACTTATTGGAAAAGAAATGGATATCCTTAGGAGTTTAACTGAAATTGTGGTTAAATTTTTTTTCAAAGAAAAAAATGTATTTGATTCTAGATGGCACCCTAACAATTCTCCTTAAACATTTCATGAAAAAAATGATAGAAATTCTATACAACTTTTTTCTATAAAATTTAAAAAGGAACAAATGGCATTCTATGTATTACCACCAGAACTTGAAGTTCTCAGACAGTGAGATTTTTAGTAGCACCAAAAACATGACATACTTGGGTATTAATTAGGCAAAAAATACTCATGACCTATATACTAAAAATTCCAAAACACTCATGAAGGAGCTTGAAGACCTAAACAAATGCAAAGTGATCTGTGTAAGTTAGATGCCACAACGTGTTGTTCATGTCCTTGTACTGAGAGAGGATACCGGTACGTACTCCAGGCTGGCCTAGAGCTCATTATCTAGCCCAGGCTGGCTCAAATTCATGATCTTACTTCCTCCGCCTCCTGAATGCTGAGATGACAATTTTATTGTGTCTGGTAAATTCAATTCAACCTTAATAACAAAAAAAAAAAATCCTACGAGGACGTTTTTATAGAAATCAATAAACTAATTTTAAATTTTATTTGGAAAAATCAAAGGAACTGAAAGACATAAAGTGATTTAGAAAAAGGTAGAATTGGAGGACTTACACATGTCATGTGGATTGATTAGTAGGTACAAATCAAGATTAATGTGTAGAGCTCTCTCAGGGAGCATGGGTACTGTTGTGAGAGGACAATCATATTGCTGTCGCAGAATCAGTTATAGACACGGGCTCACATATACATCATTCATTAATTCTTGCCAAAAGTACAGACGAGTCAATACAGGCTAATATTTTCAACAAATGGTCCTAAGTTAATTGAAAATTTAGATGAAAATACTTGACAAATGCCAATTTTAAAACCATGTATAAAAAATAAAATCTAAATCTATCATAAATGAGATGGCATAGAAAAAAAAAACAGGATGTTTGTTATCCTAAATGGAACAAAAGTTTATTAGACATGAAACCCAGATCCCAACTCATGAAGGTAAAATTGATGAGCAGTAATTCATCCAAAGTTTAAATTCCTAGTTTTTGAAAGACACTTACAAATATGAAGTAATAAGCTACATACTGTGAGATACTATTCTCAAAACATATTTCTGATAAAGAATCTGAGTCCTGAACGCAAAAGGCACTCAAAACTAAATAAGAAAAAACTATTTTTTAATGAGTAAGATCTTTTATCAAGCATTTCACCAAAGATTCATAGATAGTAAATACAAGCAAAGACAGTTGAAGCATCTGTGGTATTCTTTATTTATTTTATATTATTTTAGAAAGAGCGAGAGAGGCAGAGAGAGAGAATTGGCACCCCAGGGCCTCAGCCCCCACAATCGAACTCCAGATGCTTGTGCTTCCTACTGGGCATGTGCGACCTTGTGTTTGCTTCGCCTTTGTGTGTTTGGCTTATGTGGAATCTGGACAGAGATTGAACATGGGTCCTTGGGATTTGCAGGAAAGCACCTTAGCCACTAATCTATCTCTGCAGCCCCATCTGTGGCATTCTTTAAACTTTCTTATGTTTGTTTTTTTCTGCTATTAAGAATAATTTCTATAAATTCATAATCACTTTAGGATTAGTACCTACAACTTATAAACATTTATATTTTAAATCAGAGATCACAACTGTTAACACATCACATTTTTATTCCTTTTATTTTATTATATCTAAAACTTTTACTTGGTAAACATTGTCTTTTTTGGTCCAAGAAACAGTATAGGTGGGTGTACTGACCCCTGTTGCATTGTGCTACCTTGCAGCAGCCTTGGTTCTGAACACACAACATGTGCACTCTGAAGTGGAAAAGCATGCTCACCATGCAACGCTGACGCATGAACGCTGCTCAGGTTCAAGGCTGTCATATATCATGAACCGCAGTGCTTTTATTGCGTGTTCAGAGCTTTCTGCTATTCTAGAAACATCACCGTTAAATTGAAGACATTTACTATTTTCCTACCATCCTTCTTCAGCATGTAAGTATTGAATTAACATATCTTTGGATTGAGTTGTGTTAGAATGTTTGATTTCAAAGATTATTGCAGTTTCTGGCTTTAGTTTCATTTAAAAAATTAAATGAATGCCAGCTTGGGATGAGAACAGAATTTCCAAAATTCCTGATTTGGCCCTAAAAATATGTCTACTATTTTACTACATACTTTTGCACTGACAATTGCAAATCAAGATACTGGACAACTCTGAAAGCATCTGAAGATCCTTGACATCGATGTTATTAAATATTCAGACACGGCTGGAGAGATTGCCTAGTGGTTAAGGTGCTTACCTGTGAAGCTTAAAGACCCAGGTTTGATTCCCCAGTACTAACATAAACCAGATGCACAAGGTGGCACATGAGTCTGGAGTTCATTTGCACTGGTTAGAGGCCCTGGAACACCCATTCTTTCTCTTATCTCTGTCTCTCTCTCTCACATCAATACATAAATAAGTAAGTAAAATATTTTTAAAAAAAATATTCATAGCAAGGGCTGATGGCTCAGGGATAAAGTGTTTGCCACACATGCCTGAGGACCTGAGTGCAGCCCCCCAGCGGCCACATGAAAGCCAGACATCAGAGACACAGCGTCTGTGGGTCTTGCTGGCTAGCCATTCTAGCCAAGTCAGTGAGCTCAAGGTTCTGTGGTAGGACCTGTCTCAAAAAGCAAAGTGAAGAGCAGTTAAAGAAGATATCTGAGGGCTGGAAAATGGCCTAGCAGTTAAGGCACTTGCCTATAAAGCCAAAGGACCCAGGTTCAATTCTCCAGGATCCACAAAAGCCAGATGCACAAGGTGGGACATGTATCTGGAGTTCATTTGCAGAGGCTAGAGGTCCTGGCATGCCCATTTCTCTCTCTCTCAAAAAAAAAAATACAAAAAAGTATTTAAAAAAGAAGATATCTGATGCTCTGGCCTCCACATACATGCTCATTCATGTGCATATGCTCACAAACACATGTGCACATACATGCAAAAAAAAAAAAAAACTTGCTTGCAAAGTGTGCAGGCCTGGGTTCAATTCCCCAGTACCACATAAAGCCAGAGGTACAAAGTGTTGTGTGCATCTGGAGTTCATTTGCAGCAACAAGAGGGACATTTCCATTCTCTCTCTCTCTCTCTCTCTAATAAACAAACAAAAAACTAAGTATACTCATCCTATTAATGTGAAAATTTGCTTTCATTTTTAATAAGTGATAGAAATATGTGCATATCAAAGAAATGTTTTAACATAAACTTCTTCGTGATTTATTATCAGTAATTATTTAATTTGTATACTTATTTGTGTATAGTATTTTATATACCTATATGCCCAGGGTCACTTAAAAATCTCTGTTCTTGCTGGGTGTGTTTGTATAGACCTTTATTCCTAGCCCATGGGAGACTGAGACAGGAGGGTCACCTGAATGTGAGGTCCGTTTGGGCCACAGAGGAGTTCCAGGTAAGCCTGGGCTAGAGTGAGACCCTACTTCAAAAAAATCAATAAAAATAATTTTTAGCAAAATGAAGTCACAAGTAGTAAAAGCTTGAGGACCCATAGGTCTAACCCATAGGTGTCAGAGGACATCAAACATGAGCTGACCAGATACATGAAATAGATCGTCAATGTGGGTTTTATTTCCTTACCACATTTCTTCACTGAGTCCTTGTCCCCTTTTCCAGTGGATGTTGGATGCCCTATTTTCCCCTGGAGTCTGCAAATGATGGGACTATGCCTGTGTTCATCAACCCAGCAAACCCATTAGACCTTCATACATACGACAACTGGAACAATGAATTCAGAGTCAACAAAAATACAGTAAGAAAGCCAGGCATGATGGCCCACTTCTTTAACCCCAGCACTTGGGAGACAGAGGTAGGAAGATCGCCATGATTTCAAGACCACCCTGAAACTATAGAGTGAATTCCAGGTCAGCCTGGGCTAGAATGAGACCCTACCTCAAAAAAAAAAAAAAAATCCAATAAAATCTAAAGTATGTTTTCTCTCCTTCATTAAGTCTTTTTTAATTATTATTATTTATTTTATTTATTTATTAGAGACAGAGAGAGGGAGAGAGAGAATGGGTGAGCCAGGGCCTCTGCCAATGCAAACGAGCTCCAGATGCATGCGCCACCATGAGCATATGGCTTACATGGGACCTGGAGACTCAAACCTGGGTCCTTGGGCTTCGCAGGCATGCGCCTTAATTACTAAGCCATCCCTCCAGCCCCTTCATTAAGTCTTGTCAAGGACTTGCCACCTACTCTCAGTAACACTCCTAGGATTTCTGTCAGCATAATTAGACAATACCTATAGTCTTTGAGTGCATCAAGTTTCACTTTGAGTAGATGCTTCATCAGAGAAGTGATGGCATGAAAAAAATTTAGAGAAGAATCACTTAGTGAAGGAAGAAATAGCCTCTTCAAACAAACAAAAAAAAAATGGAAGTATTTCTTCAGACGATAAAAAGGAAAGGATTAGGGCTGGCGAGATGCCTCAGCTGTTAAGGAGCTTATCTTCAAAACCTGACAACTAGAGTTCGAGTCCCCAGTACCCACATGAAGCCAGAGGCACAAAAGGGGGGTGCATAGATCTGGAGTTCTCTTGCAGTGGCTAGAGACCTTGACATGTCCATTCTCTGTCTCTCTCTTTGTTTGCAAATCAGTGAATTTTTGAAAAGGGAAGTATTTCCTTAGAAAAGGAAGACTCTAGGATTAAGCGCCTGCTTCAGAGAGATTAGGTTGGCAATGGCCAACCCAGCCCGCTGTGCCCCCCATGCCCCCGCCCAGGGAGAATCCCCAGGGTCCTCCACTCACGCCTCACTGGGCTTTTGACTATCATCCCAGAAAAGAATTTCAGGAAATGTCAGCAAAGTTGGGGTTTATTAAGTAAACTTAGGTACAAACTAGAGACAGATCCAGAGTGCTGGCATTAAGGAACATGCTTACTATCTTAACAGCTGTATGTATGAGTTTGTGGCTTTTGAAATCACGTTATTCAAGAGACATAACTAACAAATTGGGTCAACGATTAGGTAGTTTAAAAACTAATTATAAAATAGGAGATGGTTTGTTTGTTTCTCTTCTCTTAAAGAATGTCTTCTGGTAAACACGGCTGTAGCAGGTTTATGAGTGCGTTGTTCAGGTGTCTAGTGAGAGAAGAGCGTGAAGAGATTAAAATCAAATATCACAAGGATTTAAGACATATAGTTTGGCCTTAATCATTGTCAATTGGCTGTTTTAATACTCTTGGTTGAGAAAGTTCTCAGAAAAGGAAGTTGTGTCTCTGCGGGAAGTTCCATAGCAGTTTTGGTTTTGTTATTTTTGCTGAAATTCTTGACTCAGCCATCAAGGAAAGCAAACTAGATCCTGGAGGTGGAGAGGAGCTAAGAGACTCGCTTTCTCACGTCATCCTTTTCAATTTCCCTTCTTTCTAGCCTGTCTATGGGAGAATTATATCATGGTGCCAGAATGGTATTAAAATGTCTCCTCTTTCATGTCCTCATATGAGTGGAATTCATTCTTCCCCAAGCTTGGAACTCAGCCTCTGACTTGATCAGTATTATTAAAAACAAACAAACAAACAAAACCCTAGATTTTATGTAAAACTCAAATGCTGCCTGGGTGCGGAGTTTCTTTCTTGTTCTGCTGTTCCCAGCATGAAAACACATTCCAGGTAACCACTTCCCTTCCAGTGTGGACCCAAGGATGAAAAGCTGAGATCAGACTGCCTTAGACAAACCAGAGATACATAAGTCATTTTAAAAAAAATGCATCTTGTAAACTGTTGGGATTTGAGGTGGTCTGTTATACTGGTACCTGCCCAGAACACAAGTTGGTACCAAGGTTAGATGGTGTCAAAAACTTTAAGTATCTAATAGTGGCTGTGAACTGCCAGAAAGCTGCAAATGAAAGCTGTGTGGCAGCAGCAGGGCCCATGTAGTGAAAAGAAAACGTGTAACAGTTGCCTGGGGTACGTTATGAAATCGAAAATGTATTTAATAAAATTACAGCATTATGCAAAGAAACTTGGGGGAAGAATGTTGAAAGATGAGTTGATTTCTACCAGCTACATTACATTGGATTGGGGAAATAACTGATCAGTCTGCAAGAACTTAAGGGGAATGTAGCAGAAAAAGTTGCAGCATTGACTAAGGGACCAGATTCTTACCAGTTCAAGTGTATGGAAATTATTATATTGTCTCAGAATAAAGACCAAATCAAGGGTGACGCTATCACATACGCTAAGATTGTCTTAAGAGATTGAGGCTTGGCGGCTGGCGAGATGGCTCAGTAGGTAAAGTGCTTACTGTAGAGGCATGTGGATCTGGACCACAGCATCCACGTAAAAGCCAGTTGTGTGCGTGCATGCCTGTCATCTCAGGGCTGGGGGGAGGAAGACAGGAGGATCCATCCCCAGAGCTTGCTGGTGCCCCTAGTCTAGCTGCATCGGTGAGTGCCAGGTCCAGTGGCAGACTCTGTTTCAACAAAAAAAGGTAGAGAGTAATTGAGGCAGACACCTCCCGTCAGTGTCTGGCTTCCACACACACTTGCATACAGATGTATCCACACTCATACAAGCAAACAACCACTGCACACACCACGCACACTATTCATATAAAAAGATGTATATTGATTTAATCAGATTTTATAGCTGAGTGAAAGGTTTAGCAGATGGCCAAAGGGAGGAGCCTGGTAAGTCCCAGCAAGCTATAAATAACTCTACAGGGAAAACATGTCTTATAAAGAATAATGGTATATTTGGGAAACAGTTAAATGGAATCAAATATGCATAAAACTCACAAAATTTCTGAGAGAATAGTAGCAAAAAGCAAAAAAAAAAAAAAAATGTCACCAGCTTGGGCTAGAAGAAGCTGAGATTTTATGAGCTATAAAATGACCTCTGAATCTTAACTTCATGGAAGAAGCTGTGTGATGGTGGAAAATGGCAGGTCTTCCCGTGTGCAGAGCCAAGAGGTGTGAACAACAGATTGGGATGCCATGGCTGTTATCTTCTCGATGTTGGGAGAAAAGCCCTGACCAGAGGCAGCTTATGAGAGGAAAGTGTTTATTTCAGCTTACTGTCTACAGAGGAAGTTTCACCATGGCACAGAATGGAAGTGGACATCACATCTTGCCATGGCAGCTGCCAGGAAGCAGAAAGTGAGCTTACCTGTAGCAAGGAGGCATTACACTGTAACACCCCAAGGCCCACAACCTCAAGCAATGTGCCTCAGCCACAAAGGCCCCACCTCCCAAATTGCCATTAGCTAGGGACTGAATGTGAGGCTTGCTCACAAATACATGAGGCTTTGTGAGACATTTTTTTTTTTTTTTTCTTGTCAAAGCAGGAACTCACTTTATTGTTACAGGCGGTTGTTTATATAGTGTTGAGAATGAAGGCGGGAATTTTAGGATGGGGTGAGGTGTAAGGGCCAATAGCATACCGCAACCTCTGAGATGACTGGTTCTAACTCTAACTTCCTGTGCGGAAGTAGCAGGCCAGAGGCCATTTGACCCCTGCTGAGTCATAGCTGGCTGGAGGCAGTTTGCCAAATTTTAGCTAGGCTCAGGGAGTTCCACTAGGCCTCACATCCGGGCCTCTCAAGGCCCAACAAGTTTTGTAAATTATGCTTCCAAAAATTCAATTTTGAAAGTTTAAAACGATAAGGAAGCAGAAACTTTTTTTATTCAACCACTTATTTAACATGTAAGAATAAATCATTTCATAACTTGTGAAAAATTTTAACTGATGCCTCGCATTGGTCATGATGCCACGTGGCCAGCACATACACAGCTGCTCCTGGCCTCTTCGAAGCTCAGCGCTTCTTCCAGGTGAACTTTCTTCTGGCACCCTCCTGGCCTGGCTTTTTCCGTTCTCTGACACGTGGATCAGACGTAAGTAGTCCAGCTTGTCTCATCCATTCAACCTCATCCTCGGTGATGAAGCTGCACAAAGCCTTGGCCATGGCCAATCGTATGGCTCCTGCCTGCGCCGATCTCCCGCCCCCGGAGACTGTGCAGATTACATCATGCTTTCCCAGCCGGTCAAGGTAGTGAAACGGGAACATTAACTGTTCTCTGTCCTGTGTGATGGGGAAGTACTGCAGATAATCAATTCCATTCACTCTGATCTTCCCACTTCCACGTTCGTAGACAACTGCTTCTGCTCTTGCGCTTTTCCTTCTGCCTTCACTTGTGCTGAAGGCCATTCCCTGCTCATCATACTGCAAAGGTTCAATCAGCTGCTTTTGTGATTGAATAGTAACACTTCTGCGGAACCTCTGTATGAATTCTTCTTCAGCAGGACCATACTGCAATGTCAGTAACTTTTCTAGCAGCCAAATGAACTGCATATAATCTTGATCTGACAATTTTTCCACTAACATTTCTTCTAGTTCCTCCTTAATCAGCCATCTGCTGCCAATCGGGTTCATAGATTCAGTTTTCTGTGGAAATGGATCATTGTGTTTTTCTAATTGTAGCAGCTTTCCATATGTATCATGCATTAATGAATAATATGATTGCCTGCCAGTATAGAAAAGAAAATGAAATGGACGGCCATCTTCTCCCCTCTGGATCGCTCTTTGTTTTGGAAAAATCTGTTCAGGATGCTTCATAATTGGCCTGGCTCGTTTCTCAAACAAACCACTTGGGAAAAGGTAAGCAATAGCTCTATCAATATCCTCTTGGGTAAAAGTTTCTGGATCTTCTCCCATCATGTTGGCTAAATGTCTCTTCCCTATGTTGAACTCTTCAATCTGCTTTTTAATAAAATCCTCCGTGTACGAGTCACGTCCTGAGGCTGAAACATTTTTCTTTGTTGTTACAACTGTGGTATGTATTAGCCTTAATATCTGGGACTCGGGAGCGGTCTGCGCGTCTACCGGCAATGTTTGCCAGTACCCCTGCCTCTGCGCAAAGTTAACCCTAAGCCCGAGAAAGAGCCGGTAGGAAAGCCCTCGGCAGCAAGACACACAGGGAGCCGCCATGTTGGCCGCTTTGTGAGACATTTCACATTCGAACTACTACTAATGCCACTCCTAAAGACAACTGGAGAAATGGTTTCCCTTTATAAAGAGACCCAGAAGTGTTTGTTTGCCCAACAGGACTTCAGAAATAATAATGATATCCATAGCATCTCACCTTGCCTTTCTTATTTTATTTTATTTATTTGAGAGAGAGAGGGAGGTAATGGGCACATGTATTAGTCAGGGTTCTCTAGAGGAACAGAACTGCTAGAATGAATTATTTTTAAAGAGGAATTTATTGGATTAGCTTACAGTAGTCCAATAGCAATTGCATGCCCAAGAATCAAGGAACCTGGTAGCTGCTCAGTCCACGTGGCCAGAGGCCTCTGCAGTACCGATCTGGCACTGCAGGTGGCGCTGGGAGGCCTGGAGGCTTCCTGAGGAGCCTCTGAGTTTCCATCCATGCGGGTCTGCAGTTGATGCTGGTCTTTAGTCCACGTTGGAAGGCAGCAAGCAGCTCCAGCAGCCAAGTGGGAAGAAGAAGGGTTCTTTTTACCCAGAGCTTCCTTATATGAAGTCCCCCTCTGAGAGGGGCACCTGCTCTGGGGGAAGGGCTCACTCTGGGGGAAGGACTTCCTTTCCTTCCTGGAAGCAACCTCCAAGACCCACCCAAAAGGGATTTCTGTGGATTACTAAACAGATCAAGTTGACAACACCTTAACTATCACAAGTCCACCCCTTGTCAACTTGGCACCAAATCATATCTCCTTACATCATACTTATTTTCCAAGTGAAAATAGTAACAAGTTCATAATCCCACCTCACATGGTATAACTATCCCACGTAAAACTGGAATCATAAAATCTTACCCCAACACAAAGTTTAGTCTCTAATATAATAGGTCTAATATAAAATTAATAGTTAGCTAGTGATATAATCTTAATGTTGGTGTAGATATGTACAAACACTCTGTATCAAGGTAGGACAGAAACATTGCAATTACAGTCCTCATTTCTGTAACTGGTCATGTGGCTTTAGCTGGTATTTGTAACTGCCTTCTTCTACTACCCATTCTGTATTTCCTCCACCTTCAGCAAGCACCTCAGCAGGTCTTGGTTCTTTACCTAGAGGGGTGACCCATACCTTCATTCCTGAAGGATCTGGGCCATTTATCACACTACTTCTATTGGGTTGTTGCAGTCATCCATTGACTTTGATCAAAGGGAATGGTAATACTAACAGACGCCCAAAAGGATCTCCTGCACTCCAAACATAATCTTTCTTACCTCCATTGTGGAGAAGAAGTCCAATTTCCCCCTGGTAGTCTGGATCAATCACCCCTGCTAACACTGTAACTCGTTTCTCAGCCTGTTCACTCAAGGGCACTAGGAACCCAAAATGATCAGGGGGAAGTCTTAGCTTCCAGTTCAATGGAATGTTCTTCGTGTCTCCTGGAAAAAGCACTCCCCACTCTGGAACCAAGACTTGTAGGCCAACAGAGTGTAAGGTTGCGGGAACAGGAAGTGAAAATCTAGCTAATGGGTCACTTGGGGTGATGGTAAGTGGGACCATTCCCATTTCCACCCCTTGATTCCTGGACCCATGAATCCGGGCTATAGAAGAAACAGTACCATATATAGGACGCTGATTCAGAGCATATACAGCCTGCTGGAGGACACTCCCTCAGCCCTCCAAGCTATTGCCACCTAGTTGTCACTGTAGCTGTTTCTTTAAAAGGCCATTCCACCATTCTATCAAGCCAGCCGCTTCAGGGTGGTGGGGCACATGGTAAGACCAGTGAATTCCATGATCATGAGCCCACTGCCGTACTTCCTTGGTGGTGAAGTGAGTTCCTTGGTCAGAAACAATGCTGTGTGCAATGCCATGATGGTGGGTAAGGCATTCTGTAAGCCTGCGATGGTAGTTTTGGCAGAAGCACTACGTGCAGGAAAGCCAAATGCATACCCAGAATAAGTGTCTATTCCTATAAGGACAAAACACTGCCCTTTCCATGATGGAAGTGGTCCAATGTAGTCAACCTGCCACCAGGTGGCTGGCTGGTCACCCCGAGGAATACTACCATATTGGGGCTCAGAGGTGGTCTCTGCTGCTGGCAAATTTGGCACTCAGCAGTAGCTGTGGCCAGGTCAGCCTTAGCTAGTGGAAGTCCATGTTGTTGGGCCCATGCATAGCCTGCATCTCTGCCACCATGGTCACTTCATTCATGAGCCCATTGGGCAATGACAGGGGTGGCTAAGGAAAGAGGCTGACCACTATCCACAGAACAGGTCAGCTTATCTACTTGATTATTAAGGTTATCCTCCAATGAGGTCACCTTCTGATGAGCATAACATGGGACACAAGTATCTTTATATCCTTTGCCCATTCAGAGAGGTCTATCCACATACACCTTCCCCAAATGTCCTTCTCACCAATTTTACAGTTGTGCTCCTGCCAAGTCCCGGACCATCCAGCCAAACCACTGGCCACAGCCCATGAATCAGTATATAGCCACACATCTGGTCATTTTTCTTTCCAGGCAAAATGCACAACCATGTGCACTGCCTGAAGTTCTGCCCATTGTGAAGACTTCCCTTCACCACAGTCCTTCAGAGTTGTCCCAGAAAGGGGCTGTAATGCTGCAGCTGTCCATGTCTGGGCAGTGCCGGCATAACGTGTTGAACCATCTGTAAACCATGCCCTAGTGCTCTCCTCCTCAGTCAGCTGATCATAGGGCACGCCCCATGATGCCATAGGCTCATGCTTGGGGACAGAAGGCATTGCAACCAGAATAGCAACCATAGGCATTTGGGCAACTTCCTCATGTAACTTACTCGTACCTTCAGGGCCTGCTCGAGCCCGATCACATATATACCACTTCCACTTGATGATGGACTGCTGCTGTGCACATCCAGCTTTATGGCCTGGTGGGTCAGAAATCACCCAGCTCATAATGGGAAGCTCAGGTCACATAGTAACTCTCAAATGTTCAGTTTCCATTAAGGCCCAATAGCAGGCCAAGAGCTATCTCTCAAGTGGAGAATAATTGTCTGCAGATGATGGCAGTGCCTTGCTCCAGAATCCCAAGGGTCTCCTCTGTGATTCACCTATGGGGGCCTGCCAAAGGCTCCAAACAACATCCTGTCTGCCACTGACACCTCAAGTACCATCGGATCTGCCGGATCATATGGCCCAAGGGGCAGAGCAGTCTGCACAGCAGCCTTGACCTGTTGAAGAGCCTTCCCTTGTTCTGGGCCCCACTGAAAACTAGTAGCTTTCTGAGTTACTTGGTATATGGGACAGAGTAAGACACCCAAATGAGAAATGTGCTGTCTCCAAAATCCAAATAGGCCCACTAGACATTGTGCATGCATCTGGAGTTCGTTTACAATGGCTGAAGGCCCTGGTATGCTGTTGCAGTCAGGTTCGCATTGCTGGTAGAAATCACCCAACCAAGAGAAGCTTCGGGGTCAAAGAGGTTTATTTTGGCTTACAGGCTCAAGGGGAAGCTCCATGATGTCAGGGGAAAACGATGGCATGATCAGAGGGGGGACATCACCCCTTGGCCCACATAAGGTGGACAATAGCAACAGGAAAGTATGTCAAACACTGGCATGGGAAAACGGGCTATAACACCCATAAGCCTGATCCCAACAATACACCATCTCCAGGTGGCATTAATTCCCAAATCTCCATCAGCTGTGAACCTAGCATTCAGAACACCTACGTTTATTAGGGACACCTGAATCAAGCCACCACATTCTGCCCCTAGCTCTCATAAACTGATAACCATACATGATGTAAAATGCAATGCATTTATCCAACTTTAAAAGTCCCCAAAGATTTTATCAATTCCAATGATGTCATATATGCCCATAGTCCAAGATCTTTTAACTGAGCCATAATACCAAAAAAATCACTGCCCAAACCCATAATGACACAGAATAAATAGTCACACTGCAAAAGATGGCATTGGGCATAGGAAAGAAATACTCAAGCAATACCTGATTTAAACAGGGCAAACACCAAACTTTACAGCTTCAAGTTCAACAACTCTAGTTGGTGACAAATCTCCCAGTCTGATAACTCTAACCAGCAACAAGTCTCTGGACTTCCTATTCTGCCTCTCCAGCTAGGCTACTCACAGTCCTGAAAAACTTCATTTGGGGCCGGAAGCTTTCCTTAGCAGCCATCTCATGGTCCCGACATTTCTACTGGGTCTCCACTAATCCCTGGTTCATCCTCATGGCCCCATGGGGTCTCCATACAGGCATCTAGCAAACCTGCTTCACACCACCCATGGCCATTTCCAAAACACATGACCCTCTTTCCAGCATTTCTTATACTCCACAATACCAGGTAGGCTGCCAATTTGTTAATCCAGGGGGGAATAAAGCAGACTCTGAAGAACAGGACACTTCTTGAGCACTCAGGCTCCTTCAAAACTGTCTACATTCTTCCTGTTGCCCCAGTGCAGGTCAGCTAGCCCAGTCTCAAAAGTTGTAACTGCAGGTGAATAAGCAATACAAATAAAGAGGATGTCATATTATTCAATAAATAGAAAGAACAGCAGTCAAAAAAAAATCATAGATTGAACAATAGAAATGAAAATTTTCATATAAAAACTTAGGAAAGAGTTGAGAGAAATATGCCATAAGTGTTTTTTAAAGGCTAAAAGGAAAGTTAGAGAAAATACCATATTGGAAATAAAAAGAAAGCTATGTAGGAGGTTGAGTAACTTGAATAGGAGTACTGAAAAGAACTAACAGATGAGCTGGGGAGGCAGTTCACTGGATAGAGCACGCATGAATACCCAAGTTAGGAACCCAAACACCTGTGGGAAAAACCAGATGCTGTGACACGCATTTGTAATCCCACACGTACCTGTGGGCAAGGAGAGAGGCTGACACAGCAGATAGTCTAGAGGATAAGGAACTAGCTCTCCTGGCTAAATCAGCAGTAAATGAAGTGGGACCCTGCCACACAAATGAGGTAGAAGGAGAGCATGGACACCTGATTGTCCTCTGACCTTCACACCTGAAGCCCACGCTCACGTGCATGAAGTGTCCTCTGACCTCCACACCTGCATGCCCACACTCACATGCATGAACACACACACACTCAAATACACACACATCAAAAAGAAAAAAATAACAGAGGAAGAGGAGAGAATGTTGTTCAATACAGCATAAAAGGGCACACCCTAGAATTAGCGGCTGTGATTTTCATACTGGATGGACACACCACTAAGCCCCATGATGCCTTGTGAGCCAAATCAAGGAACATTTGTTAAGCTATTTTAGGTTATTCTGGACAAAGAGAAGGCCCCAAATGTTTCCACAGGGAAAAAAATAAAAATGTATTATATGTGAAAAGGGTTGAAAATGAGAATAGTATCAATCACATTTCTCAAAAGCAACACAGGAAGCCAGTCACAAAGGCATGATTCTTCAAAATTCTATGAGATAATGATTTCCATCAAAAAAATTGTATGCCCACCCAAAGTATAAATTCAGTGTATAGACAGATAAAACAGATGTTAAAAGTTTTCAGATATTAAAAGTCATAGCAATTATATTTTTCCATATATCCTATTTGACAGAAGTTCCTAGCGGGAATTTTCTTTAAGCACTGAGACAATGAAGAAGACAGAGAAAGAAACCCAGCATGCAGGTAATAGTGAGTCAACACGGCACAAAGTGGCCAGCAGACAAACAGGGCTTCAGGGGAAATGCCCCCAGGGCTGGGGTACGGCAGACATGTCTCCTGGAAGGCATACATGCGCTGAGACTTACGCTGCTGGTTCAGCATTCAGGGAAAAGTATTGATAGCTAAGCAAACAATAAATGAGGTCATTATATACTCCAGGGGAAATGAAAGTTTTACAAGAAGGTGTAATAATTAGTGATGATAAAATAAGTTATGGCTCAGTCATTAATGCAAGCATAGTTATTTAGCCAATATTGTCAATTCCGAAAACATGATGTAATTATTATGAGGAGAACTATGTGGGTGTGAGTTTGTATGTGTGTGAACAGTGGGTGCTCTGGGCTAACTGAATCCGAATGAATGAGGAGATAATAACCTGGGGCAAGAGGGACGATGGCTCAGCGGCTAAGTTCTTGTTTAACAAGCATGAGGTCCTGAGTTCAACCCCAGATACCCATGTAAACTGCAGGGCATGGTAGCATGCTCCTGAAATACCAGTACTGGGTAAGTGGAAAGAGGAGTCCCTAGGGTTCAGTAACTAGTTAGTTTAGCCTAAATAGTGAGCTCCAGATAAATGAGATCCTGCCTCATAAGGTGGTGGGCGGTATACCTGAGGATAACACCCGAAGTTTCCTCTGACCTGGTAAGTGCAGGCAGGCGTGTACACATATGGGTATCCATACACATGTGAACACACACACACATGTCCACCGAGTCCCAGAAGTAGGATGGTGTGGCGTGTGTTATCTGCTCCTCCCCAACCCTCTTTGATGCTCACACTGGAGCACAGGGATGTGGCAGTTTCATTTGAAGCCAGTCTCTATGCTGCACAGATCCTGTTTCTGCTGATTGCTAGGTTCAGAGCTGGGCAAAGTAGTTCACTCCTTTAGACTTCAGTTCCCTTGCGTGTGGGGTGCTAATAATGAAACTAGGTCTGATGGCTCATGTCCATGATCCCAGGGTGTAGGAGGAAGACCCAAGAGAATTGCCAGGGAGTTCAAGGCCAACCTGGAGAGTGAACCAACACCCGAAGTTGTCCCCTGACTCACACAGGCACACACACTAGCGAGAGAAAGAGGAAGAAGAAAAAAGGAGGAGGAGGGGAAGAATAAGAAGAGAGGAAGAGGAGGAGGAAGAAGAAGAAGAAGTTGCTATAAGTAGTTTCTGACACATAGCATTAATGGCAGTTATTGTAGTTTTCTTGCTTAAGATCCCCTCAGCTCTGGAATGAATGCTTCTGGTTATTTCGCTAACCCAGTATTTCCAGGCTTGCCCTTGCTTCTGTTCCACTCTGGGCATTCCTATCCTCAGGACTTCATATCCTTAGCTTCCCTCTCAGACCCGCTGACTTGGGCATCCTGTGATCTGAGCCTTCATATCATGAACTGTCAATGGGTAAGTCAGAACTCCTTGTTGCAAACTTTTGCCCACCTTGCCTTGCCTGTCATGTAGCCGTAATTCAACTCCATGATGCACACAGACATGAATTGTAGTGGGTTTTACCTGCCATCAACTTACTCTGGGCCGATGGCCTGATCTAGAGTTTATAATTGAGCTTCCCACATCCATCAATTCATCACTCACGGTACCACTAAAATTGCTTCATCCCTTTAAAATTTGCAAAGCAATTTCATAAGTATTAGCTAACTCAACCTGCAAAGTAATCATTTTGTTTAGACATTATAAGGCTCCACACACATAAGATTCAAACAAGATAAATAACTTTACCAAAGCTACAAGACAAAGTAGCAGCAGAGAATTAGAAATTGAGCTTTCTGATTCTAGACACTGAATTCAGAATACCATGTTGCCTATAAAGTCTGTATAGATTCCGTATCCGTCTGCCACAGCCCGAGACATCATGCTTAGCCCTGCCTGCTCTTGTTTGCCTTACAACCTGCAGTTGTGGCTGTTGTACTTAGTCACCTGGACAGCTGGTGAGCATCGGTTCCGACCTCAGCATCCTTTTGGGGCCACTAGCTATTTCACAGCTTGCTATGTTTGGTTCCACTTCTGTCAATGGTCTCATATTTCTCCTGGATCCCAGACCTCAGAATCATGCTTGACTTCTCCTTCACCCTCAGCAATCACATTCTGTTATCTACTGAAACTGAAGAGTTTCTCTTTGTTTTTACAACCATATGTCTCTTCAATTCTATTCATATATCCAGTGCTCCCATTAAGCCCCTTGTTACCTCACTCTGGAATTGTACTGTAATTGTCTCCTTGTTTTCATTTTCTCTTTTCTTTTCTTTTCTTTCTATCTATCTATCTTTTTTTTTTTCAAGGCACACTAGCCCAGGTAGACCTGGAATTCACTATGTAGTCTCAGGGTAGTTTCAAACTCACAGTGATTCTCCTACCTCTGCCTCCCCAGTGCTAGGATTAAAGGCATGTGCCACCATGCACACCCAGCTAATTTTCTCTCTTTTCATTTGCCTTAAAACCACACAAAGTTAAGATTGGTAACATGTCCATTCATTCTCAGATGAAGAGCTGTTTTTTGTGTGTATGTGGCTCTCCATAACCTTTAATGTAGTACTAAATTCTTTAACATGTTTCCTAAACTGTGTTGAGAAACACTAGACTTCTAATAGAGTCATACTAACAGATGATTCATTAAAGAAAGGGGAAAGAGAAAAAGATAAAGGGAAGGGAGAGGGGAGAGAAGGGGAGAAAAGGGAAGAAAATAACAACCTATGGTCACTGCATTAACCACTTTCCTTGTTAGTGTGACTGAAGAATCCAAGGAAAACTAGAGAATGGAATTCATTATTTTAATTCATCAGTTCAGGTCATGTGGGTATTTGTGTTTGAGCAAAAATATGGTAACAGGAATGTGTAGCAAAGAATGTTCTTAGCTGATGGCTAGCAAGAAACAAAGACAGAGGTGAGATGTGGCCAAAGACAATGTATATGCCCAAGAGACTCACTTCCATTGACCTATTTGCTCCAGTCATGTTCTAGCTCTTAAATAGCATCACCAGCTAGGTGCCAGTTCCTCAACACATTGCCCATTAGGAAGGCTACTTGATTACAAGCCATTACAAATCCACTTTACTTATGCATTACCTAAGAACCAGAACACATTAACATATTTAAATATTCACATATTTAAATACTTATATATTTAAAAATACAGTGGAGCATATAATTATTTTTTTCATTAAACACATAAAAATCAGCTTGATACTAATGTTCTACCAGGTGGTTTAAACATTCACTGCCTCACCTCCATGCCCTCTTTGGATCATATCTTCTAAATGTTATACAATACAAATCTCTCTTGCCTTAAATTGGCTCCTGGGAAAATAAAACCAAGTCCTACCTTGAAGTTTAACACCATCCTTCTCTGACTACCTGAAGGCCAATAAGGGTTCTGGAATTTAGCTCAATGTTATATGGACCACATGTTCCAGATTTTCCACATGGTCTTTGCTTTATAAGAGTTATCCTTCTCTAAAATGAAGGCTAAAATGTAGCATAAAAGGGGAACTTTTATATTTTGAGGGATTCATTCTGATTTATTTAAAATGTTGTATATTTGACAAATAAAAATTGCATATATGTAAGGAGAACAATGTGATGGTGGGCCATGTCTACACATTGTGAAATAATTAGCACAGTCAGCCTGATTAATGCATCCATAACTTAGAGTAAGTCAACTTACATGTTAGAAAAAAAGTCCCTTGTTAAATAATATATATTGATTTCTCCTTTCATAGTTGTTGAAAGCAAGTCTATTTTTTTTACTGTTGATCTGAGGCACTTTGTTTAGAACTAACCCTTTATTACCAAGACAGGCAGATCCCAAATTAATAATCTGACTGTCCACCTAAAGGCACTTGAAAAACAAGAAGAATCCAACCCAATGAGCTCTAGATGGAAAAAAATAATCAAGATCAGAGTAGAAATTAATGAATGGGAAACTCAGAAAACAATTTTTAAAAATCAATAAAATGAAGAGCTGTTTCTTTGAAAAAAGAAACAAAATTTACAAACCCTTGGAAAAATTGATCAAGCAAAAAAAGCCTCAGAAATCTTAAATTAACAAAATCAAAAATGAAAAAGGAGAGATCACAACAGATACCAATGAAATTGGAAGAATCATCAGGGCATACTTCCAAACCCTCTACTCAACAAAATCAAATAACCTGAAAGAAATGGGTGAATTCCTAGACACATACCACCTACCAATACTAAACTTAGAGGAGATTAATCTTCTAAACAAATCTAAAAAATCCATGGAGATTGAAAATATAATCAAAAACCTCCCCAAAAAGAAAAATCCAGGATCAGATGGCTTCTCAGCTGAATTCTATCAAACCTTCATTGAAGAACTGAAACCAGTTTTCTCAAATTGTTCAGCATAACTGGAGACCAGAGAATCCTCACTGACTCCTTTTATGATGCTAGAATCACCCTAGTAACAAAACCAGACAGAGATTTAAAAAAAAAGAAAGAAAGAAAACTATAGGCCTATATCCCTAATGAACTTAGATGCAAAGATCCTGAACAAATTCTTGCAAACGAATTCAACAACACATCAAAATCATGATCCACCTTCATCAAGTAGGCTTCATCCCAGGGATGCAGGGATGGTTTAACATACAGAAATTGGTCAACATAATATACCACATAAATAAATTGAAACATAAGAACCACATGATCACCTCAATTGATGAAGAGAATGCCTTTGACAGAATATAACACCACTTCATGATCAAAACACTGGAAAGGATAGGCATGAAAGGTTTATATCTCAACACAATAAAGGCTATATATAAAGCTCTTAAAGCCCAAATAATACTTACTGGGGAAAAACTCAAAGAGTTCCCAATGAGATCAGGAATAATACAGAGGTACCCACTCTCAACACTGCTCTTCAGCATAGTACTAGAAGTATTTGCTCAAGCAATAAGAAAGGATAAAGAAATAAAAGGAATTCAAATTGGAAAGGAAGAAGTCAAGTCAGCCCTATTTGCAGATGACATGATCCTATATATAAGTGACCCAAAAGTCTCCATCTCACAACTTCTAAAGGTGATAAATTCCTTCAGCAAAGTGGTAGGATACAAAATCATTGCAGAAAAATCAGTAGCTTTTCTATACACAAAAGACAAATATACAGAGAAAGAAATCAGTGAGGCCATCCCATTTTCAATAGCAACAAAAAAATTAAATACCTTGGAATAACACTAACCAAGGATATGAAAGATCTATATAATTAAAACATAAAAACATTCAGGAAAGAAATAGAGGAGGACTTGAGAAGGTGGAAAGTACTCCCATGCTCCTAGATAGGTATAATTAATATTGTGGAAATGGTAATTATACCAAAATCAATATATGGATTTAACACATTACCAATAAAAATACCAGCATCATTCTTCTCAGAGACTGAAAAAATGATCTCAAAATTCATATGGAATGGCAGATGGCCTTAGATATCCCAAAAGATCCTCAGGAAAAATAAAACAACTCTGGTGGTACTACCATACCCAATCTAAAGATGTGCTATATTACAAAGTAATAGTGACAAAACAGCATGGAACTGGAATAAAAACAGAAACATAACCAATGGAACAGTATTGAAGACCCAGACCTTAGGTCAAGTAGCTGCAGCTGCTTGATCTTTGATAAAGGTGCCAATAATGTAGACTGGAGAAAAGACAGCATCTTCAAACAAATGGTATTGGGCAAATTGGATGATCATCTATAGAAAAATGAAATTAGACCTACTCATTTTTCCATATGCAAAAGTCAAATCTAAATGAATTAAAAACCTCATTATAAGACCTGAAGCTACTGGAAAAAAAATAGGAGGCACTCTCCATGATATAGGACTGAGAAAAGACTTCCTGAACACAGCTCCAGTAGCCCAGGAACTTAAGCAAGCATTTGACCAATGGGATCTCATGAAACAAAAAGCTTTTGCACAGAAAAACATACCATAAGCAGAGCCAATAGATTACCCACTGAATGGGAGAAAATCTTTCCCAGCTATACCACTGACAGAAGCCTAATATCTAGAACCTACAAAGAACTCAAAAAACTAAACAATGGAAACTCAAACAACCTTCTCAAAAGTATGGCAGAGAACTTAATAAGGCGTTCTCAGAGGAAGAATGACAAAGGGTTAACACACACTTAAGAAAATGTTTAACAATCCTAACCATTAGGGAAATGCACATTAAAACAACTATTAGAAATAGAAACCCTCATTCACTGTTGGTGGGAATGCAAGCTGGTACAACCACTATGGAAACCAATATGGATACCACTGAAAAGACACAGAGTCACCAATAGACCCTGTTATTCTCTTACTGGGCATTTTCCCTAAAAGCTCCACATCTCAGTTCAGAAATATTTGCTCAACCATGTTTATAGGTGCTCAATTCATAATAGCTAAAAACTTGAATCAACCCAGGTGGTCATTATTGGATGAATGGATAACCAAGATGTGGTATATCTATATGGTGGAATTCTACTCAGCAGTAAGAAAAAAAGTACACCCTGAAATTTGTAGGAAAATGTTTGAACTTGGAACAGATCATTCTAAGTGAACTCATGCCATCACAGAAAGACAACCATCTCATGGTCTCACTCATCTGCAGTTCCTAATCTGGATCAGCCTGAGTTGCTGATATACCTGAATAGCATCTTGAGGCTTGGACATTAGGGAGGGGAGACACAAAATTGAACCCAAATTGAACTTGTACCATAGAATCTTATATCCTGGAAGTTAGACTAAAAGGTGGAACTCTCAAGAGGACCTTAGAGCCCTGGAGAGGGGGAGATGAAATCTAACCTTAAATTTCTCCTGTTTGTCTTTTGATTTTTTCTTTTCCCCTGGCACCGGCCTGTAATTCTCTATATCAGGCTGTGGTTTACAATCACAATGAGCTGCTGATCAGAGAGACCTACTAGATCTCCCAAAGCAAACAACACAGACTTCTGTCAGAGCACTTGAGTACCCACCAGAGGTTAATGGTAAGACCCTACTATGGAAGACACCATACACTGTTGGCATGGGCCCTGGAAAGACCTGTTGGAATCTGGAGGAGAGCAAGTTCCAATACAATTAGCCCATATAGTGTTGGAAGGTACCACTTAAGCTATTGGTGGAAAGTGGCCAACATCTGTGCAAGCAACTCAAACTCTAAGCAACTCAGAAACAAACAACCTGAAGTGATGCTCACAAAAGTACAATAGTGGCGCACAGCCATGGTGGGTGATTGGCTAACTTCCACTCAGTGGACAGGAAACCATACCTGGAACTGGGAAATAAGTGAGAATCATATCCAGATAATGATTCTGCTTTCCATTGTCAAGCTCCCACTAACCTTGGGCTATAAGAGCATTTATACCCTTTAAATTCTCTCTAAATTAATATTGGTTACCCCATTTAACCAGTGCTGACTTCATTCTCCATTGGAGAATCTGCCTTTCTTTTTCAGAAAGGAGCTGGACCTGAGGAGATAAATGAACCAGTGCACTCCACCCCAGCCCCAGCTGGAACCACAGAGGAATTGGGGAAATGAGCAAGAGTGCTGCTTTCTTAGTGAATCTGATGTCAACACAAGGGTGATGGAGTTAGATATGGACACTCAGCACCTACCAAACCAGGGATCCAGAGTCTCCTAAGGGCCCATCACTGAAGCAGACTTAAAATGCTCCCAGCATGGCTCAGAGAATTTTGTGGAAGAGGGCGCAGAAAGATTGTTAGAGCCACAAGTTGGGACATTTTGCACAGAGACATTGCCTCTCCCCTACCCCATAATGCATGACCCACAAGCCCCATGGGGTTGACCTGCATCCCCATTGAGGTGGGCCTCTTCAGAAAAGGGGCAGAGAGGAGGGAAAGGATGGTGCCAACATGTGTTGTTTACATACTAATATGTCCATGTCTAATTTTTTTAAAATTAAGAAAAAGCACTTTAATTTGGAGGTGGAACCATATTTACATATCTCAGCCAGTTACACAGTACAGGAACCTTTCCTCATGCCCTCTGCCTTATCAGCCATTATGAATAAAATCTGGTCTGTATCACTGGCACATTAATCATTCATGTCAGTTGTGAAACATTTACTCATGACACATTTCTCTTAGAATGTTTTTCTTCAATTATCTGACATCAATATGAATGTATGACAAAGTAGTTTTTTATGACCCTCCTTCCCATTTTTTTACAGTACCTTACATTTGTGTTTTTCCAACTATAATGTGAACTTGTAAGTGAACATGGTCTTATTTTACCCCCAAATTTTCATCAGTAAACATATATATATTTAAAAAAAAAATAACAGGCTAACATGTTTGGTGGAATAAATTTCAAGGCAGAATATTATTAAGTCTATGATGTGGCTCCTGTTGACTGTTCATATTCAGATGTACAGTGAAAGAGAACCACACAGAGATCAAAAGGATATAAAAATATAAAGATTAAGAAGTCTGATCACATGTGAAATGTCCCACAATGAGCAGTCTGATGCTCTAATTGTTTAAAAGATTAGTGTCATTATAGGGAAACCTGCTGGGGTTGGAGAGATTTCTCAGTGGTTAAAGGCTCTTGCTTGCAAAGCCTGATGGCCCAGGTATGATTCCCCAGCATCCATATAACTCCAGAGACACAACGTGACATGTGCATCTGGAGTTCACTTACAGTGGTAGAGGCCCTGACATGCCCATGCACACCCTATTTTTCTTTTTCTTTGCACTCTCTCTCTCAAACAAATGAATGGAAGGATGAAGAGAATCTTACTGCCCTGCATTTGGGCAATATAAATAGCACCCAGAGAGCAAATTTCCAACCATTAAGAGCTCAAATTTGTAAAAATGCAACTTCATTTGAAATAAGGAACAAAGGAAGAGTGCTGAAGGAGTTCTCTGCTCCCCACAGTGAGCGTGCAGTGGTTGCTGCAACCGTGGTCCAAGGCCAGGCTTCATCTCAAGTTGGTAGCTGGGCTTGGAAGCATCAACAACATGGTGCTGGTTATACAAGCATAAAAAGTACAATGGTGCGGGGGTCGTGGAATATTTCACCATGGTTCCAGACAGCCACTGAGGCTAAGCAATGTATGACAGGGTTGCAATCCATACAAGGATTCCTTGAGTGGCCACTGTGTGAAGCTGTGAATGTGAATCCTAAGTGGCAATGGAGACCCAAGAATGCTATAGTTGCCTGGAGCATGAGACATCTTCCAAGGAGAGGTTCTGAGTGGAGCTGGCCCATGAGAGAGGCAAAGTGTACCACAGGCAGCAGACCTGGGAAGGCAGGGGTATCCAAGGCTTTTGGAGCCCATGTAATTTTATCACAAGTCCCACATACTGGGATGGTGCTTGTCTTGCTGAGGTTTTGGTCTGCTTGTTCCTAATTCCTCTCTTTTTGAATACGATTGTTTACTGTGTGTCATTACATGTTGGAAGCATGTGATTTGCTTTTTGATTTTACAGGGTGTCTCAGTGGGAGATTACCTTGCATGTCAGAAGGGACTTTGGATTTCTGAATGGTGTAGGGACTATTGGAGTTAGGTTTGGATGGATTTTGCTTCATAAAAATGGTCATGAGCCCGTGAGGGTCAGAGGCAGAATGTTGTGCTTTAAGCGGGAAATGCCCCTTTAGGCTCATGTGTCTGGTTCTCAGTTGGTGGAACTGTTTGGAAGGATTGTGGTTTTTAGGTGGTGGAGCCTTGCCGGAGCCTTGCCAACCTACTCTGGGTGGGCCTGGAGGTTTTATGATCCAGGTACACTGCCTGATCGTTCTCTGCTTCCTGAGTGCAACATAACAAGCCGGCTCCTTTCTCCTGCCACCATGCCTTCCCTCTAATGATGGAATGCATCCCTCCCTACTGAAAACTGAATTAAAGACAAAATGTAAGACCAGCATTAACAAAGTGATAGAACAGAATGTGCTATACAAGAACTGTGAAAGGAGTGTGTGTGACAGCCACACTGACCCACACTGTTTCTAGCTTCCAATATTCCTATTTTTAATTTTTATTTACTTAGTGTGAGCCAAAGTGGTGAAAAACAGCTTGACCCTAACTGGTTTGTGATCCAATATCATTACTCAGGTATATGTCTTCATATATTTAAATTTACTGTTATGCAATGTTGATATTATATGCAAATATCCATTGTTGCATGCTTAACATATCTGGAATTTGACTACATTTTTTTTGCTTTTTAAATCATTATTGTATTTTGAAAGTGTTAGTGTAGATAGATTTAAACCATGTAACCGGTACATGGTATTCATTATTCACTGATATTAAGTTTTACTTATTCATTTCTCTACTAATGACCATTCAAGTTATTTGCAACTGCTTGCTGTTTCTGCATTTATGGAATTCTGAGAGCTTACTTCTGTATAGTGGTGGGGATCAATTCCAGGCCCTTTTGCCTGCTAGGCAAGCACTCTAGCACTGAGCCTCACTTTTCCAAGTAGGACATGCAATTAAGGCATTTTCCAAAAGTTGACATTTTCACAAGGCAATTACTCCCCATCTTGAACATACATTTCATTTATTTCGTTGGTCTTTTTTGTCTTCAACTATAATTTTATGATTTTCTTTATAAGGCTTTTATGATTTTGTTAAATTCCTGTATATTTTGTGAGTTTTGTTGCTATAATAGTATACATGCTTTTTCTCATTTGTGGTTCCTACATTTTATATAACTATATATACATATACATGACATGGAAGCAGAAGTGAAACTGTCTAGGAAAACAAGTGACTAAGAGAAGAATGAGATGAGAGGTGAGAAAGGGCAGGGAAGGGGATATAGGATAAATATACCCAATATATACTATATACTTATATGACAATGTCCTTATGTAACACATTGCCATATACAATGAGTATGCATATTTTAAAAACTTCAAATAATAAAGATAGAGGAAATGTAATTATATATTGATCTTGCATTGGAAAATCTTTCTAGGCTTGTTAATTTATGTGACTAAATTTCCATTAAAACTATTGGATTTAAAAGTTAAGTGATTATATAATCAGCAAGTAATTTCAACATTTCTCCATATCAAGTGTTTTGTTCTTTATTATATTTCTAGGGCTGCTATACTGTGCTGGCAAGTATCATTTATGCATAGCATATGTATCTTGCTCCTGACTTTAAAGAGAATGTTTCAGATTTTTCCATTAAATATGACTCTTGAATATATAAGTTTTGTAAAGCATCTATTCCTAGCTTTCTAAGAACTATCATAATTTCTTTCAAGTGTAGGAAGACAAGTCTGTTCTTTAGTCCACCAGAATGACAGTGACTTTATGGATTTTGTGAAATTGAACAATCTTTATATTCTGGAAAAAAAATGACAAATTATAAAAATATGTTGTTTAAAAAGAATGGGAGCTGGGTATGGTGCCACACACCTTTAATCCCAGCACTTGGGAGGTAGAGGTAGGAGGATCACTGTGAGTTCAAGGTAAGCCTCAGACTACATAGTGAATTCCAGGTTAAGATGGGCTAGAGCAAGACCTTACCTGAAAAAAATGGAGGCTGGAGAGATTGCTGGAGAGATTAGTGGTTAAGGTTCTTGCCTGAAAAGCCTAAGGACCCAGGTTCAATTACCCAGTACCCATGTAAGCCAGATGCACATGGTGGTGCATAGTTCTGGCTTACATGGTACTGGGTAATTGAACCTGGGTGGCACATGTGTCTGCAATTCATTTGCAATGGCAAGAGGCTCTGGCATGCCCATTCTCTATCTGCCTCTGTTTATCTCTAAAATAAATAAATAAATAAATAAATAAATAAATAAATAAATAAATATTAAAACAATAATAGAATAATATTAAGAAGCACTTATGGATACAGTAGATATCTATCTAAAAATAAAAGACCCATGTATTTGTTCATGAGATTAATGTCTAAAAGACATTGCCTTTTTGCCCTTTTCACTACTTCTACTGGAGAATAACTTTACAGGTAGATTTTATCAACATTCCAAGGGACACTTCATTTCCAAATGTTACATATGTTTTTCAAGAAACAAGAAAAAAAACTACTCAACTCAGTTTATAAATTTTGCATAGTTTAAATCAAAGTCATTTAAGTATATGATATAAAAGTATATTCTATTGATAGCAATGAAAATATTTAAAATCATTATTCAAGAAAATTCCTTTCCCCTATGTGTGATGCACACGTTATTATATTATTTTATTACTCTCAGTTCCTCTAGCTTTACATTTTGTCTTTCTCCATTGATGTCAGTAGGAGTATGGATGCATAACATTGTTTAATTTTTTAAAAATGTTTTACATTTTATTTACTTCTTTGAGAAAGAGATAAAGAAAGAGACAGAAAGAATTGATATGCCAGGACTTCTAAGCAGACTCAAGGGGAAGCTACATGGTGGCAGGGGAGAACATGGCATGAGCAGAGGACATCCCCTCCTGGCCAACATCAGCTGGACATCAGCAAGAGAGTGTGCCAAACACTGGCAGGGAGATAACACCCGTTAGACCACCCCCAACAACACACCTCCTCCAGCAAGGCTCTAATTCACAAATTGCCGCCAGCTGGGGACCTAGCATGCAGAACACATGAGTTTACGGGGGACACCTGAATCAAACCTCATCTACGCTGACTCCTTGCTCAATTGCTTCCACCTTACAGGGAAAGTATGCACAGAAAACGAATGAAAATGGAAGGGACCACTAAGTTCGGCAAGCTCAGAGTTGGGGAAATGTGGGATGGAGTGAGGTTTGTACTCAAAAGTACACTGACCCTGCCCATGCGATATGATGTAATTGTAAGTGAGATTTATGTAGAATATTAGAATTTGCAAAGTGCTTTATAAATAAAACCTCATTTTGAATATGTTTTCATTTTTTTAAATTTAATTGAGAGAGAGAGGGATACAGAGAGACAGGTGGAGAGGGAGAGGGAGAGAGAGAATTGGCACACCATGGCCTCTAGCCATTGCAAACGAACTCCAGACACATGTACCACTTTATGCATCTGTCTTATGTGGGCAATGGGGAATCAAACCTGGGTCCTTAGGCTTCATAGGCAAATGCCTTAACCAGTAAGCCATCTCTTTTCTCCACCCTGCATGTAAGATATGGTAAAGGGGCTAGGGTGTTGCTTCAGTCAGTAACATGCTTGCTGCACAAGAATGAGGGCCTGCATTCAGAATGTCAGTATCTACAGAAAATACGAGTGTGGATGCATGTACCTTTCCTCCCACAATGGGGAGGCAGGAACAGGAGGATCTTCTGGGTTTGCTGGCTAGCCAGATGAGCTGAATTGGTGATCTCTGTCTCAAAAAAAAAAAAAAAGTGCAGATGAGGAAGACAGCCAAAGTTAACCTCTGGCCTCCACAAACGTGCATGCACATGTTCACGTGCACCCTGTGAACAGGCATGCATACATGTGCCACACACACACATGCTAAAATAATAACATATTAAGAAACCTTTAAACTTAAACATTATTCTCCTTTTACTTTAGTCACATGAATTAAGTCGTGGATGTAACACATAAAGTATACGTAGCCAAAATGTTGGCAAATTTGGGATAAGAACCTGGAATTTTATAACCCACAATTTTTTCCCCCAAACTTTCCTCCTCCAAGGGTTTAGGATGGGTTCTCACTTCTTACAAAAATGTTATTCAATCTTCCACATGACATTTACACAGGAACTATATAGGGACTGCAATTGTTATTTACTTTTAGTAGGGAAAATTATACTGAAAAGCAAAGAATTATTTTATGTATGTGTGTGTGTATATATATATATATAATTCTTATATATATATATGTGTGTGTGTGTATACATATATATGTATATATTCTATAATGATGTGAGTCAAAATGGAGGATAAACAGAACACAATCAAATGGTCTTCTCTGCTTAAAAAACTGGACCATAGACTCCCCCTTCATCTCTCTCTCTGGTTTCTTCTCATATTGGTAAACTAATATTACAGTACCCCAGGGCTCACCTTATTTTCTCTGCTTCTGCTCAATCCCAGAGTGATCTCACGTGGTTTAATAACAATAACTGGTGAGCGCATGTTCGTGACTGCCATGGTCCGCTCCCGTGCACTGTAGGCTGTACATCCTACTACTAATAGACTGGCCCACACACTCCCTGTCTGATATCCCAAACTTAACATGAAAGTTTCCTGCATGAAGCTTCTGATAATGCTCCTAAAACTTGCTCTGCCTAAAGCTTCCTCATCTCAGGTATAACAACCTCTGTCCTTTCTGCTGCGTTGTCAAAAGTAATTAAGTAAATAAGTACATAGGAAGAAATTCTGGCCCCTGTCTTTCTTCCAACTCTATGGTCAACTTATTGGGAAATTTTATGCGTTCTGCAACTTAAAATATATGCAAATACAACCAATTTTCATCCCTTCTACTGTTAATTTGACTCAAGTCACTCTTTCCTACCAGGATTATTGGGACTGGGTGTGTCACCAGCTTTTTGCTTCTTCCCTGTAGTCTGTTATCAACCCAACAGTCATAGGGATCCCTGACATCCAATCCTTAGGCACCTACAAGTTACTCCTCCCTATTGGCATTCCCATTACCCTGCTAACCCCATCTGCTTCCGACCTCACTCCACGTTACCCCACCGGACTCACCCCAGTGCCACAAATATGCCTAGCCTGTTCCCCTCATAGGACTTTCCACTGTTCTGCGTGGAATGTTCTTCCCATACGCCCATAAGATTCACTTCCTTACCTCTTTCAAACATTGTACTAAATATCACTTTTACAAAATATCCCCTTTTAAACATCCAATTTAAAAGTACATGTCGCTCCTCATATTCCCAATCTTTATTTATTTCTTTCAATTGTATTTATCAGTCTCAACTATGGCATATGATTAGCTTTATTTATCTGCTGTTCCTTCTCTCTAGCATATAAGCTCAATAAGGACAAAAAGATGTTTGTCTATTTGTTCACTGACTGGTACCAAAGTTCATAGCTAAAAGCCAGGCACATAATACCTACTCGATAAGCATTTGCTGGCTTAATGAATAAACGAATGAGTAAATTAAATAAAACAGATAAACTCTCCTAAGCTTCTAGTGCATATGTGATCTTGAAGGATAATAACTAAGTCATCAAGGACATGTTTTCAGGTCCCAAATTTTGAGGAGACCTTTCAGAATTATCTAGCTTCTTGACTATCTAGCTAATGGTCTGGGGTCAAAAGCATCACTTAGTGGGCTTCCTACAGAAGTTTTCTGGGGTTCCTGAGTAGTGTGAGAACTAGGGGACTCAGTCATACAACACAATGGCCCACTCCCTGCTGTAGCTACAGGACACATTAAGGTATCTTACACCTGCCAGGGATGGGACACTTCCCCATGGAGTCTGAGCTGCTGTCTGCTCCAGCGAGCGTGCAGAGATGGGAACAGTTGTGTTGGAAGAGAAGCAAGAAACACTCAAGGGAAAGTGTGGTGCCAATGGGACAGACCACACCGTGGGCAGATGGATGACTGGCAACAGGAAGTTATTTCTCTCTGGACAGCTGCAGAGGAGTTGTACGTGTGCCAAGCCCCTCCTAGGTCTCCAGCCTTGAGAAGGGCCTTTGTGGGGAGTAATTAATCACAGGATGCTTTTGCCCTTACTCTCCCTTTGGAAGGGACGAGTATGCTCCTTTCCTCCCTCTCAGCCCGTCTCTCGTGGGATGTAAAGTGAGCTAAGATTATAGATTCGACCAGACACGATTAATCAGGAACTCCGGTGACACTCCTCCTTCTGGGTGTCCTCCGTCCCCACATTTCTCCATATCCTCACCCTCATCAGCTTCATCTTTCTCGTTTTCCTCTTCCTCCACGTTAACCTACAGCAACTCCCGCTCTCCTCTTTGCCTGGGATCTGGCCGACCTCTAGCCCATCACGACATGAATCACTTCTGCCTTCCCCAAGCCATCCCTTTTTGAGCTCAGGTAAGATGTGTGGAGACTGGAGAATTGGCAGGCAGATGAAGATAAAGGGACACCAGAACTAGAGAGTGGAAATAAAGGAATAATTTCTGATTAGATTTTTTCCTAAAGTGGTACCTCTAGTGAGACAGGCATTTATTTTCCTGCCATCTCCCACCCTTGGTGAGATCTAGCATCCCCCTCCCCACAATAAATCACCCAGAACAGTATGCACTCAGCTGCAAAGCTTTGAAGTCTTGGGTGCACTTACATGAAGTGGGGTGGAAGGAATGGATGCTAAGACTCTAAAGTTTGGCTTCCATTTTCATTTAATGATTTTTCCCCAAATATTACCCTATTATTTTAGCTTTCCCCATACACAACTGAAAAATCTTGTGTTCTTCAATAAACAAAGGTTTATGTGGCAAGAGATATCCAGTGATATGTTGTTTCTATAGGATAACTTCTAACAATACAAGGGTTGTTTCTTTAACTCTTAGGGAATATACAAGATGATGATTCCATCATCACTACGGAACTCTATAGGAGGCAAAAGGCTTTGCCACTGATAATACCATGATAGTGAACACGCCATTCAACCCTCCCATCTTGGCCAAAGGATGAAATTCTCCCAGATCAGACCTTCCCATTGTAGAAATGGTAGATTCCCTTTCATAGCTTGGCCCCAGCTAGCAGAGTCTCCTACATTCATCTCATTAAGTCTAGTTATTTGTTGTCCTTCCTTCAGTTTTCAGAGACAGTGTTTCAGGAACATTCTCCACAAAAAGGTGTCTGACCAGGTCATGAGCATTTTCCCCCATCAGTGTCTTTCTGTTCCTGTTTTTATATCAATCTTGAAAACATCCTAGCAATACCAGCAGAGCCTTCAAACAGCTGTCTTGCTTATGACTTAACTAGTTTCACCTCTGAGTCTGAAGCCAGCAAAAAAGAAAAAAAATAGAAAACCATCTTTTAGAAAAAGAATTTTCTGACTTTTCAAGAAAGACTGCTTGGTGTGTTGTAGCTCAAGATGCAAATTCAAAATTAATAGCACCTTCAAGCCTGTTCAAACCACCTTAATGGAAAATGGTCATTAATTTGAAAAACTGATTTTGAAAACAAACTAATTTTTTGTGTGAAGCAAAGATACAAATATTTTAAGTACATAAAGTAACTATTACCCAGCCATAAGATACTTTTCAGAATTTAACAGCACAATTATCATTCATTTCCTGTGATGAAGTTGACCTTCACAGACTCAGGACTGGGCTGCTCTATTCACCAGCAAGTTCTGATGTCGAACATGAAAGTGTCCATTTTTGAAGCTTATCTCTCTTCCTCTGGAAGCCTGGTTTGGAGACATTCATTAAAACGTGCTGTTTCATTCAGATGTGGACTCTTTCAAAGCATCAAAAGCAGAAAGCCAGCTCTAAAATCAGTAGGACTCTTAGATTTTCATGGTTCAAAGTTCCTATCAGATGAATATAGGTGGGAAAAGGAGAAACCCTTTTCCAAAGTCCTCATCCTACAATTGGCTTTTGAAGACAGAGACTGAAGAACGGTAACTGACCTGGAAGCTCCAAACACAAGTGCTCTGGTCACTGAATTGCCTGGAAAGTTGAAGAGAAATTGTTGGTCAAGGTAGCACACTGACGTAGAGCTACCAGACTATGAGGTCAGCCACAGAAGGGCTCTGGGGCACCATGGAGACTAAAAAGACCACACCTGTGCTACATGGAGGACCCCTAAATACTTAAGAAACATCGTGAAGGGGAGGAAGCAAGATTATTTACCTAAGGAAAATATTCCCTAGTAAGCTCAGATTGTTTTAGTGGAAAAAAACATGAACAAGTAACTAACAGATTTCTTTAGCTCAGATTACAGTCATCAGGAATTTATCAGGTTACCTTGTAAAAGGAATAAACTCACCAGATAAAAGCAACACATAGGCAAACAGTACATCTCCCAGGGATCAAGGCTGAGATTATAAATGGCTGAAAGAGAGAATACACAGTGTCACCACTAAGTCCTGGGCTCCTCCAAATAAAGAAACTGTCCAACTGGTGAGAAGACAGCGCTTACACATGTTTGCATGAGGAGAAATAAAACCAAGATGGTAAATGAGTTTTAATCCAAGTGACTTTATTTCAGAAAAAAAGTAAGATAAACAAAAGAAGAAATATATAATGATGCAAATCTGTATAAATAAAACTTTAAGCACCTGTCATGAACCGAGGTAAAAGTCTATGTGACTATGAAAAGGCGTCAGGAGAGTAGTGATGGTTGTCACAGCTATGCAGAGGGAGCACAAAGGCTGGTATGTCACCACAGAAGAGAGTTGCTGTACAATGAGATACCATTTATATTTTATTTATTTATTTGAGAGAGAAAGACATATAGAGAGAGAGGGAGAGAGAGACAGAGAGAGAAAGAGAGAAAGAGAGAGAGAGAGAGACAGACAGACAGACAGACAGACAGACAGAGACACAGAGAGAAAGAAAAAGAGAGAATGGGTACATTAGGCCCTCCATTCACTGCAAATGAACTCCAGATGCATGTGCCACCTTGTGCATCTGGCTTACATGGGTCCTGGGGAATCAAACTTGGGTCCTTTGACTTTGCAGGTAAACACCTCAACTGCTAAGCCATCTCTCCAGGTCACTAGTTACATTTTATGTAAGTAGCATTGTGCTATGGGATTTCTTTGTATTGTGCCTAATTCTCATAGTAACTCTATGCATCAGTCTTTCTTATCTCTGTTTTGACATAAAGACATTAGAGATCAGGGAAACAGAATATATCATCCAAAATTAATGTGGCTAGCAAATAGCTGAGACAGGATTTAAGCCAAGAAAAATCTTCCATAGCCAGTGCAGTTGCAGAAAAGCAGTAAATTACCTAAAAGAAACGAGTATCAGGACAGATAGGTAGAAATAAATAGATGCAGGATGATAGAGATGATTGATAGATATAGACATAGATATAGACTACAGATCGATATAGAAGGAAGGAAGATGATAGATAGATAGATAATAGATAGATGGACTTATCTATGCCTGCTTACCCAAACCCAGCACACAGTGTAGCCCCTGGAAGATAGAGCAAACACAAAATACTTGAATGATCCAGTCAAGGTCTGATATTTCTATGACAGAAAGATGAATACTCAAGAAAGTATATAACTTAAGCCTGTTGAGTCATAGGACACGAGGTGTGAATGCTTATAGTGTTCTTGCACACACGTACTCAAAGCTCATCCATGCTTTCTCAGCGAATCCTCCTCAAGCCTTCTTTTGTTGTCCTCACTGCACAGGGATTCCCTAAGACCCTGAAAGAATTAATTAGCTTACCTCCTCCGCACCAAATCCAGAATCCAGAAAATGGCAAAGCAAGTTTAAAATATGACTACTCCATCTCCTTCAGCAAGAATTGAAACTGAGAGAAGAAAATATCATCTTTCAAGTAGATTGTGTCCTATTCCTTAAAAAGAGAAAGCAATGAATACTGGTTTCCATTATAATTTATTAAAAACCATAGACTAAAGACCTGTGACAAGTGACCAAGTGAAGTCAAAATATCCGAGTTAATGTGCACCTTTCTAAGTTTAACTTGCTATTGGACAATGATAAGATTTTGCTGTGGCCTTTCTTTTTGATGCTTTTGTAAACTGTGATAATAGATCGATAAGCCTTGGTCTAACTATGCAGCAATCATTGCAAAAAATAGAAGTATTTCATGAAGACTAGTAAGATCTGGCTCTAATCCAGTTCTGCCAACAGACATCAGCAAGGCTCCAGACTGTTTGGGCCTCACTTGCTGTGAGGCTCTTGTAGACAATTTGACCTTTAAGCTCTATACCAACTCAGCAATGTACAGAACTCCCAAGAGTGGAAGGAGCCAGGTTTGTCTGTCTCTCACATCTCCCATCCATCCCACAACCGACTTTCAGAAGTGCTTTGATTGACCAATGAAGAACATCATTATAGCAGATAATTTCAATTACCCTACACAGCAAAAACTGAATCCAAGATCTTCATCTCTTGCCCAGCGAAGCTTCCAAGCACATCCAGATGTCCTGGGCCGCCCGCCAGCCGTGACACTGTGGTCGCTCCAGCAGAGCAATAACAACAGCAGTGATGAATGTTACAACTAAGGAGAAATTATTTTTAGGTCTGATTTCTTCAATTATCTGCATCCTGCTCACATCCCTCGTCCTCGAGAGAAATGTCAGTGAAGGGAAATCCGAGGACGGAAACACTTAGGAGACTGGGAGCTGTCTCCAGTCTGTGCAAGATGGGAGCCATGGAGAAGGGATAATGTGTGTGTTTTGTGAGAAGTTTTTGGGAAAGTAACAGATAAGGAAAACTGCATAGGGTATATGACCATAGATTCCCAAGGGCTAAGACTTATTGGGGGTAGAAACTTGGCTTTAGTGCTAAGTGGCTATGTGAAATTCAATCTCCTTGTCTATAAAATGGGCTTGATAGGCACCCACTTACTTCTGTGTGTTGTTGGCAGAACTAGGTGGGGTCATATGTGTAAAGTCCTTATGAGCATTTTTCTACCACTCCCTTGTATGTTAGTTATTATTTTTGGATAATAATCATGTAGAAGAGTGAAAATACCTGTCCTTATCTCCATAGGGGAAGAAAATGATCCAGACAGGTTTTCTCTATGTGCTGCATGACTTAACTCATTGCGTTTTTTTGAAAGTATCTGTTGCTGTTTCCTCTCCCATGGGTGCAAGCCAGCACCCCTGCCTAAAGTTTACAACCATTCCTCCTAAAAGCTAAGCAGAGCAGAAATGCTCCTTGGTCATTTTTTTAAAAATTTATTTATTTATTTATTTGAGAGCGACAGACACAGAGAGAAAGACAGATAGAGGGAGAGAGAGAGAATGGGCGCGCCAGGGCTTCCAGCCTCTGCAAACGAACTCCAGACGCGTGCGCCCCCTTGTGCATCTGGCTAACGTGGGACCTGGGGAACCGAGCCTCAAACCGGGGTCCTTAGGCATCACAGGCAAGCGCTTAACCGCTACGCCATCTCTCCAGCCCTCCTTGGTCATTTTTTTTTTTCAATTGCCCCATCCTGCTTGCTTTACATAGCCAATTGTCCTGGGGCAGCTAGATGGTGGGGCTATCACCCACTGCCTGCGGCATGACAGTGAAGGCAGCTGAAGTGATTGTCTGTCTCTCCCACCCTCCCACACCCACCTCATGCAGCTTCTCTAAGGAAGTGAAAAGGAAGGAAGGGTGAAGAGACGAGCAGAGGTAGCGGGAAGAGACCGGTCCCTGTTGGGGCTACTCCATCGGATCCATCTGCCTGAAGCCCCTGGACGCCAGTCAGTCCTCACCCAAGATGCCAGTTCACACCTAGAACACCAGTTCGCACCTAATGCTACAACTGGCTGACAAGAGGAACTCACCTCAGGTTTGTTAAATTTGTGCAGTAGATAGGTGAATGGCCTCTGCAAAGGAGGGAGGGGCTCTAGAACACATGGAAAGTCATTCCATCTCCCTCAGACTCAACCCTATTCTTCCCCCATATGACCATAACCTGTTTGCAGATGTTCCTGATGCCCTGGGAAGAGCTCGGAATGATAGGGATCAATAAAAACCCCCTGAAAAGAGAATTCGAAGACGACAGCCCAGCTCTCCACACTCCGGGTAGTCCTTTCTTCCAGTGTAAGCACTGCCCTTTCCCCCACCATGTCGTAAGGACTTCGGATAAATTAAACTTCCAATATTGATTAGGGATGATGCTGATGATGATAAGAAGAAGGAGTAGTGGGATCTATGACTAAAATAAGTAATAAATAAATAAAATAAACAAGTAAATAAAAAGACATACTAGAGAAATATCAAACACCATCCTCCAGGTCACATAACCTAAAATTTCTTTCCCCGTCACATCTGCTCTACCCAGAAGACTGCCTGACCCCAGCTCTGCTGTTTTCCAGAGTCCCATACAAAGGGACCCCTGGGTGACGCTTAGCGATAACCTGCGGTCCAGGGGCAGGTTTGGAAGCCATTCCCCATTCTGAAAGCTGAGGCAAAAACGGCACATGCTGTCTTTGCTCATGTCCACACGGTGTTCATCCAAATGTCGGGACCACTTGGATCCTGGCCAGCCCAGCAAGACCTCCATGGACCGTCCTTGTGCCTGTCGGCTTCCGTGCTTAGAACAGGACTCGGGCCCTGCTTATGTACATAAATATGAATTATTTGGTTGACCCCATTGACCTTATTCCAGAACAGCATATGGGTCATAGAAAGTGCTGGATTCAGTCTCAGGAACTCGGGTTTTGTTTCTAACTATTAAACCATTCACACTGAGCCCCAACTTCAGCCCAGCTTTATTCTCCTCCTTAGGATTCTGAAGTTGTAGGAGATGACCTAGAAGGACCCTACCAGCCTTGCGCACTTGTGATTCTGGAATACACCATAGTGAGGCACTTAAGCATGACAGAGTAAGGCAGGGAAGAGAAGTACAGAAGACTTTCTTGCCTTGGAGAACCTTAAACAGAGGTAGACTTGATACACACGGCTACATAGAACCCCACAGAGCAATTGATTATGGGGCACTGTTTTTCTATGAAAGGGTGGGTACAGAATGACGAAAGGCCAGGGACTCAAATCGGGGCATCTTTGAAAAGCACCCACTATGGTTTCTCATTTAGGAAGCAGAGAAAATCGCATTATTTTTATTTTTATTTTTCTCAATTAATCCTTAAAACTTTCCTGCTGGGGCCCGAGGGCTATGAACCACTGACCACTTCCAACACATTCCCTGACACCCTTGTGAACCTTTCTCAGCATTCAGAAAGGTCCCCACCAGCAAGTTCACCCTTCCTCCGCTTCTCTTGCGCAGGCCCCTCCCGGCTAACCGTGCATGGACGACCCCAGCAATGCCACCACGCCCTGCGGCTTTCTCCTTCAAGGCTTCTTTGAGTTCCCGCACCTGAGGCCGTTGCTCTTCCTGCTGCTGCTGGCCGTGCACCTGGCCACCCTGAGCGGGAACCTGCTCATCTTGGTGGCTGTGGCTTCGGTGCCCAGCAGCCGGCCACCCATGTTGCTTTTCCTGTGCCAACTGTCAGCCATCGAGCTGTGCTACACACTGGTGGTGGTACCCCGTTCCCTCGCTGACCTGACCATGCCTGGCCACCACCGGGGCAGCCCCATCTCTTTCCTGGGCTGCGCTGTTCAGATGCAGATGTTCGTGGCGCTGGGTGGGGCCGAGTGCTTCCTGCTGGCCGCCATGGCCTATGACCGCTACGTGGCCATCTGCCACCCGTTACGCTACGCATCCGTGGTGACCCCGGGTCTGTGCGCACGACTGGCCCTGGCCTGCTGCCTCGGGGGCCTGCTGGTGTCGGTGGGGCTCACGGTGGCTGTCTTCCACCTGCCTTTCTGCGGCTCTCGCCTGCTGGTGCACTTTTTCTGCGACATCACGGCGCTGCTGCACCTGGCCTGCACGCGGAGCTACGCGGACGAGCTGCCCCTGCTGGGCGCCTGCCTGGTGCTGCTGCTGCTGCCCTCCGCGCTCATCCTGGCCTCCTACGGAGCCATCGCCGCCGCCCTGCGCCGCCTGCGGGGCTCGGGAGGCCGTCGGAAGGCCGCATCCACCTGCGCCTCCCACCTGACGGTCACCTTCCTGCACTATGGCTGTGCCACCTTCATGTACGTGCGACCCAAGTCCAGCTATTCGCCGCGGCTGGACCGCACGTTGGCGCTGGTGTACACGAACATCACGCCCCTGCTCTACCCTCTCATCTACAGCCTGCGCAACCGCGAGATCACCGCGGCTATCCACAGGGTGCTGGGGCGCGCGGGAGCCGGGTCGCTGTGAGTCCTGCGGGCGGACAGGGGGTGTCCAGAGCGGACCGCGCCTCTCCCTCACTTTTCTCCTAGCGTGTCGTGCTACCTCGGGAGAGCCACCGGGGAACTCAAGGATGGAATTCATCAGAGAAAACTTGGGAAGAAGAGACATATCCAGGATGGCCCCATCCTCCCCTCCCTGGAGGAATGGCCAGGAAGCGTGGCAGAGAGGCCTAGACCTGGAGTTAGTGTTTCCTTCAAGCTTTCTGACCGGTTCCCCTAATCCCAGGCCTGTGCAATGTGGTGGGGCTTGTGCGATGAAGGAGAGGGTACAGCGGGGTCTCACAGAGCTCCAGAACCCTTGCAGGGGACAGAACACGTGAAGGGTAAACAGGACGTGGAGGGAGTGGCTCGGAGGACCTTACTGCTGCTAGACCTTTTCAGGGCTGAACGGAGTCCCAGAAAGCTTCCTGGGGTCGTGGTTAGAAGGCCACATGGAGTACTGGAGGATGTGTAGGGTTGGCAAGAAGAGATTTGTGGAGAGAGCCCCAAAAAGAACTGGTTGGCAAGAGCTGGAAGGGATTTTTTTAGGGGGATAAGAGCTAGGTTATTCTGGAGCCAATATGAGCCACCATGGTCCAGGAACACAGATTTAGGTACCCCAAATTCCATGTTCCAACATGTTGACAATTTCCTGAAGGCTATATAGTTACAGAACAAAAGAAAGTCATAAACCAAGGCGCTTCTCAAATACATTGGCTGACTCTCAGGTGTCAGGTGACTGCAAAGTGGGGAATCTCCACGATAGGGCTCAGACGCTGTCTGATCACATTCTCAGATCTTGGTTTGGTGGAAGCTGGGGTCTATAGGTATATCCCCAAAAGGGTCACTTTTGATCAACTGGGAATCATCAGGAGGTTAGTTCAGACACAGAGGTGGGCAATAAATGGCCATTAAGGAGCTGAAGGTAGCCCAAGGTCATTTGGCTCTGACTTGCAACCTTCCGTCTCTCTGTGATCATATGAGCTTTCTCAGTCCATTCAGCCTTGCAGCAGACAGAGCTGTTTTCTGGGAACTTCAGTTCAGACTTCCCCCTGTTGGCCACGCACCACATTTTGTGCATGCAGAGGCCAAATACCATATTGAATGTCATAGCTAGGGTCTAGTGCAGAAGAGGCTGATTGGCAACCTCCATCCATATACACACACGATACCGTGATCAGAATCCCTCCCACCACCCTTCCTTCCTCCCATCCTCCATCCCCCCTCTGCTGAATTCCTTCTTCTTTCCCACTCGTCTCTCTTCTGTTTTGATGACATCTTCCCCTCCCGCTGCTATTATGCAGGTCTTATAGGTAGTGTCAGCCACGGGGATGTGGTGTGCAACCTTCTGACATTGCCATATGATGCTGGGTTGTAGTCAGAGCTATCCTGGGACCCACAAGCCACAGGTTGGATGTGCCTGACAGATCACACCTGGGGGCGCCTGGCACCTGCCGAGGGATCTGAACTCATGGAGTGGCGAGATGACCTGCTCCCTGCGTATGAGAGCTCAGGCTTCAGCGTGGCACGCAGACTTGGGTATCTGTTGCCATGTCCCTCGTGAGACGCAGCAGAAGCTGGGCCATGTGTCTGCACGGGGAACTGAGTCACGCGAAGGGTGAGGAAGCGGAGAGAGCAGGTCGCTGATGGGGTGTGTGCTGGGGGGAAGCAGGAGTCAAGGGCCGTTGCTGACCATGGTCACAGGGTGGGTGAAATGGAGAACACAGGAGTGGAAGTGGGGTGGGGGTCGGTGGCTCTGGCTCTGCTGTTGGGAGAAACCAGTGAAGACACTGACAGAGGAAAAAAAAAACACAAAGTCTGAGCTCAGAGGACAGGCTCAAGAGGAGGGACCAACTGGGAGCTACCAATGGCTGCTGAGGTCATGAACGTGGGTCTTACCAGCCACAAAGCATAGGGAAGAGGCCCAGCCAAGCCCAGAGGCAGGCTGGGGTGCGGCCTGTGAGGAAGTAGGGAAGGGGAGTGGGCAGAGCTGAGCGTGGCTGCTGCGCACCATGGCCTGGGGTGGGCCCTTCCTTCACCTTTCCGGCCTCAGTTGCCTCACCTGCAAACAGTGCTGAGAGTAAATGTTCTATAAGGGTTCTTTCTACTCTCTGGTTCCTTTAGATGGAATGTGCAAAGATACACGTGGATCACTTGAAAGGAAGAAGTGTCAATAATTGAGTGCCAGCTGAATGCATATGGAATAACAATGCATATGGAATAACAAATGGGAATTAACGATGAGGCACGGACGGCTTCCTTTGGGAAGGTTTCCTGAAGAAGGCTATGTTGTCTGAAATGGCTTTTGCTAAAAGGGGTTATTTTTGCTTTCATTTACATCACTTGGAAGCCCATGGACGCACACACACACACACACACACACACACACACACACACACGTGTACCCCTCCCTTCAATCTGATCTGATTCTGAGAAGGCTTGTGAGAGCAGAGGGAATAGCTTTTCTGAGACTAGGGAGAGACACTCTAAGCACAATGGCAAGGGTCACAAAAAGGACTGATAGATTTGATGGTAGACAAATTAAATTCCATGTTTATTTAAAGGTAATGTGAAGGGCTGGGGAGATTGCTCAGTGGTTAAAGGTGCTTGCTTGTATATACTGCTACCCTGGTTTTGATTCCCCAGTGCCCACATAAAGTCAGACACACAAAGTGGCCCATGCATCTGTAGTTCCTGGGTGGCAGTAAGAGGCCCTGGCACACCCGTACTCTCTCTCTGTCTCTCTCACACATGCATTAATTAATTTATTAATTAATTAAAATATATTAAAAAGTAACATGAGGCCGGGAATGGTGGTGCATGACTTTAATCCTAGCACTCAGGAGGCAGAGGTAGAGGATTGCTGTCAGTTCGAGGCCACTCTGAGAGTACATAGTGAATTCCAAGTCAGCCTGGGCTAGAGGGAGACCCTACCTCGAAAAAAAAAGTAATAGGAAAAAACCAATGTGATATATGTGTACATATCCACATAGGTATACAAATAATTTTAAAGCTATTACAAATTAAATCATGTAATGGCAAGAAATAAATGGCTACTGTAATAGTTCTTACCTTTCCTTCCACTGGAAAAAGAACCACTAAGAAAAAGGTGAACATCACAATTTATTGATTTGTGTGTGTGTGTGTGTGTGTGTGAGAGAGAGAGAGAGAGAGAGAGAGAGAGAGAGGGAAAGGATGGGCTCCTGCCTTTGCAAATGAATTCCAGACACATGTGCCACATGGCTTTATGTGGGTGCTGGAGAATCAAACCCGGGCCAACAAACTTTGCAAGCTAAGGGCCTTTAACCAGAGAGCTACTTCTCAAGCCTGAACATCACCATTTTTAAAATGGCTAATAAGACATGACAGAGAATTCACAGAATGGCCTTAAAAATATTTTTCTTAAACTTCATTAGTAGCAAAATAAAATAAAATAAAATAACAAAATGTCATTTGTTTCCACTCAAACTTATACTTGCCCCAACAGTTTTGTGTCACCAAAGTGACAGTGAGAAGATTTTCCGGGGTACCACCATTGGCAGCCTGTGACAACCCTTCCTGCTTCTACATCGTGATTATTGCAATATTCCCCTCCACTGACCCACTAATCCCACTTCTTAAATCTTTCTGAAAAACATCAGTCATGTGGAGTATGCTTTGTAAGGGATACTAACTGCACTATTTTTAATCTTTTTTTATTTATTTGCAAGCAGACAGAGAGAGAGAGAGAGACCAGAGACAGAGAGAGGGAGGGAATAGGCGCACCAGGGCCTCCAGCCACTGTAAACAAACTCAGTGTGTGCGCCACTTTGTGCATCTGGCTTTATGTGGGTACTGGAGAATCAAACCTGGGTGGTTAGGCTTTGGAGACAAACACCTTAAATGCTAGGCCCTAACTGAACTATATTTACATTAGTTTAAAAAAAAAATCAAAGCAGTATACCAGTCCCATATTGTAATAATAACTCCATAAATAGAGTAGAATATTTAAAATCTTAAAAAGGGGGGGGAGGGGCGATTTCTCTTTCTTTGTCTTTTTTATTAAATAGAAACTCTGTATGGATACAACATGTGTTGGTACCATCATTTCTGTCCTCCTGCTCCGACTCCACTGAGGGCCCTCCTTGGTGGGATTGCTGTTATTCACCATGGAGCTGTGGGAGCAGCAGTCAGCCCTTGTTGGGTGGGCATCGGTGAAATGCTCTGGATGTTCTCACACACACACCCTGTGGCTCTTACATTCTCTCTGACCCTCTTCTGCAAAACTTCCTGAGCCTTGGTGGGTGTGCTTTAAGTCTACTGCAGTCTTGAAATCTGAATTTCTCAACTTCTGGATTTCTGCTTTGTTGCATTTTGAATAGCCTTAGTATCTATCTCCAGGATGATTTATTTTTGACTTGAGGAAAAACTCATGATGCAATATCAAGTAAAATGTGCATGGGAACCAGTGACCCCCAAAGTCATACACAGTTGTACATATGTTCACTGATATATGAAAAAAATGTGTACTTCTTAAATATCAACTAATAATTGCTCTCCTCATAGGTATATTTTATTGTGCATTTTGCAAATTCACATATTGTATACTATGCCCTCATCAACAACACAGTAGGAAAGAGGAGGGGCCAGGTCCAGAGGCCAGGACAGTATGACCCAGGGACAAGTGCAGGGCTGTATTCATGTGCTTTATGAATGAGAGTGTATGGAAGTGTTCAGAAATTTGGAGGAAACATCACTGTCACTAAGAAAGACAAACTTCATGAAGAGGAGAGTCACAGCCCACATTGCCTTCAGGAAAATGATCAGAAGGAATAAATTCCCTTGATGAGACTGCTCCTGTAGGGTGTTGCGTCTTCAGTATATCCTAATATAATAAATGAAACAAACGAGAAAAATACTTAGGCACATATATAGGGTAGAAGATTCATTCATGCACAGATGTGATAAATAAATGTTTATGGGTTTCCAATCCAAGAACCAGACAGCTGAGAAATCAAAAGCAACCATCATGCCACTCTTTTTGTGGAACATATCCCAATTCTGGAAGGAATGAAGAGGAGGCCCACATGGAATTTAGATCTAGATGATTTGGGCAAGTAAACAGGCCATTAGAACATGATAGATCATGTACTATGGTGGGGAAATGTGAGATTATGTAGAAAAATCTGAAATATAAACTACTTTTAATAAATGGGCTGGAAAAATGGCTTAGAAGTTAAGGCACTTGCCTGAGAAGCCTAAGGACCCAGGTTCAATTCCCCAGGCCCCACATAAGCCAGATGCACATGGTGACATATGCATATGGAGTTGATTTGCCATAGCTAGAAGCTCTGGCATGCCCATTCCCTCCCTCCCCTCATAACTAGAAATAAATTATTTTTAAAAAAGAAAAGAAAAGGCTAACCTAGACCTGGGGTAACAGGAACCTCAGGGTGTGGTATCTTTTCTTATAAGAAATCTTTAAAATTCTAAACCCAAGGATGGAGAGCCAGAGGTAGACAGAGATAGCTGAGAACGGAGTGTCCCAGTGGAGGACACAGTCCATGTGACGATCTAGGACAGAAGAGTGCACTAGGCTCTCCAGACAGTAGCCATGTGACTTGCTCTTATTGGCAGTGATGGGAAGGGGGATGCTGTGTGTGTCGCACTGGGACGTTGCAGTAACGTTATGAAAGAGACTCATTTCACTAATAGATAAAGCGTTTCAACCAGTGAATAAGGGAAAAGATTAATGAGCCCAAAGAAAAGTAGGCAAAGATTGTGCTCACAGAAAAGGAAGTGTAGGTGGCCTTTGCAGTGCTTCAGTCACCTTCATAAGAAAAATGCAAAATGAAATTTCACAATGGTATTTGAAGTTGTCAGACTGACAGTGCCTAAAAGATGAGCAACGTAAGTCCAGGCATGTGAAAAGGGTTACTCTCACACATTTCTGTAAGTATCTGTAGAGCTGCTATGGATGGAAACTGAGCAAGATTAACGACATGTGTATTTTATTTCAACAATTTTATTTCAGGGTAATAATGCGTAAATTTTCCTTGGGAGAAAAGTTAATGTTCAAATATATTCATGTCAGTGTAATTTGGATTAGCAACTGTCTGAAAATTTATTTTCATTTGGCATATAGTAATTTCACAAAGGTGTAATGTATATAAAGATTGAACATATGTACAATGGCATATATACATGTATAAATTTTGATGCACGTTAACGTGTATCCATCACCTTAAACATCCAAAATGCTTCCTTTAGTTATGTTTTAAATAAGTTTATCAGAAATTTTAGTATATGAACATATTGCAAATTGGTTATATTCCCATGAGGCTATCCACTTTTAACCCCTTTCCCCCATCCCAGTGGTAAGCACTCTATGAGATGCTGGAGGATAAAAGTCACCAATAGTGTGAACAAGCAGTGAATCCTTCAACTGACATCAACCAGCCAGGCAAGATGTTCCCACCAATGCACCAGTGGCACATAGGTTATGCGGATGCTCAACTGTTTTCTGACTGAATATGAGACCTGCTCAGTGGGAGGGAATTCCTGGGACTGAGAACCACGTACACAGTCCATGGCTTATACACACACCCTTGAGAAGCCTCTACTGTTCTTTCACTAGTGGAGAGGTTATGCCCATCGAACAGCCTTCTAAATGTCTATGTTTATCTGACACATCCAGTTATAGTGAAATGTACATTCCATTGTTTCGAAGTAGAGTCACCCTAGAAGGCCCAAACTTATTCTTCCTATCCATAACGTCTTTGTATCTGCTGTCCAACTTCTCCCACTCCAACAGATGATTTGTTAGAAACACCTAGTTTACCGCTGTGTTGGAAACCTTTGTAATTGCTGAAAAAGAGCTCGGCAGTTTTATCTGTCTGTGAGAAGTACACAGTGAGGTCTTACTAAGTCATTAAGTAAAAACATCAAGGCATGTGATGGCATTACTAAGTAGTCATTCTCAGTTCCATTGTTTTCTTGATACTTTTGATTTCCTTTCTGGAATGCTCTCCCCACATAGCTTTCCATTCTGGCTTCCTGTACTTCCTTGGCTATATTAACTTGCCCTTTGACTCCCGGAAGAACGCCTCATAACCAGTCTACACAGTTCCACCTCTTCCCCTCTCTCACATTCCCAGGAGTTAACTTTATGACCATCTTTCATTGTTGGAAATTGTCATACTGTTTGTTTTGTTTTGCTTTGTAATTATTCTTCCCAACATAATGTGTGAAACTCTAGGGAAGGCCATCTGCTTTACTCGCCATGATATTCTCAATTCCTTCATGATGTCTGGCCTAGAATAGCTACTCAATAAATTGCTGAAGTCTAACAAATGCCTCAGTCAACATTAACACAGACGTGAGGCATGCATAGTTTCACTGACTACCCTATTTAAGCATGTGTGCTGTTTGTCTAATACATGCTTTTCAAAACAAACAGGAAAGAATATAAAAGAGATATAGGGCAAAGAGTGTTTAAGCTTTTTTTTTTTTTTTAAAAAAGAGCAGTCAGAAAGTAGAAGAAAATTCAATAAATTGTGGTGTCATGGAAACTAAGGAAAGAGAAATTGAGGGAGTAATCACAATTCCAAGTAACATTGCTATTTGTAGGAAGCCATAATTCTAAATCCAGAGATGGGTTTACAGAAGTGTAATGCGGTCCCCAAAGCAACAAATTCCCTACATAAACCTCAGCAATCCACATGCACAGGCCACCGGTCAAGTAACCACACACACACACACACACACACACACACACACACACACACACACGACAGTCTAGCCAGAAATGAGGTGGCTGCTGGCTCCGGCTTGCATGGATAAAACAGGATAAGCCAATTGCAGTCCTGTCTAACCGGCTGCTAGGGTAAGGTGTAGTACTGGCTTTTATTTCAAATGCTGACATATTTAACAGTTTCAAGATCTGTACCTGAGACATGCTTTAACACGGTATTGAAGGTGAAAGACTTAGTTGTGAAGCTGAGTTTTCCTGTGGAAAGTTTTTCTTTCACCATCTATTATGCGGGATACTGTTGCTGGGTACAGCAGTTTGGGTTAGAAGCCATAGGTTCTTAGACTTTGCAGTGTTCCTCAACAGTCCTAGAAAGCAGAGTTTCACACTCACACAAAACAAAAACCAAATATAGTTAATGGAGAGTGGGTAAGCAAAGATGACCATCTCTAGTTCTCAGACTTGTGATTTCCACCAGACCCCAAGGTTGCTCTGACCAAGGATTCTCAGCATAGTACTCCCATTTCTTTCTTTTTAAAAAATATTTTGGGGGCCGGAGGGATGGCTTATTGGTTAAGGTGTTTGCCTGCAAAGCAAAGGACCCAAGTTCAATTCCCCAGGACCCACATTAGCCAGATGCACAAAGGGCACACGCATCTGGAGTTTGTTTGCAGTGGCTGGAGGCCCTGGCAAACCCATGCTCTCTCTCTCTCTATCTTTCTCTCTGTCTCTCTCTTTCTTTGTCAAATAAATAAATAAACAAAATAATTTTAAGACAGAGAAGATGTTGGCTTGGTACATAAAAGTTAGAGAAGGGTTGGAGAGATGGCTTAAGGGTTAAGCCCTTGCCTGTGAAGCCTAAGGACCCTGGTTCGAGGCTCGATTTCCCAGTACCCACGTAAGCCGAATACACAGTATGATGCATGCGTCTGGAGTTCCTTTGCAGTGGCTGGAGGCCTTGCTGTGCCCATTCTTTCCCTCTCTCTCTCTCTACCTCTTTCTCTGTCTGTTGCTCTCAAATTAATAAATAAAATAAAACATTTTTTAAAAAAAGAGTTAGAGAAAAGGGGTGCTTGGAGAATAGGGACCCTAGGTTAGGTGATTGACATATGAGCATTAAACTTGCAGAATAGTCAGTCATTTGCTGTCTCCAGGGATTTCTAGAAGAGATAGACTCTTCCAGCCCAGCAAGCCCCCCAAGATGTTAAAACATCATTGTAAATGAAAAAAGCTTAAATAATGATCAGGATAAACTCAGACTACATAATCCTTAAGATAATACGCATGAGACAATTTTCTTTTGGTTTTTCAACTAAACCATCACTGATTCCAGCCGGCATGGGCCACAAATGCCATCACAGGCATGAAACCAAGGCCTGCCCACCTCGCTCCACCACAGCCTCTTGCTTCCCAGCCTTCTTCTCCTGCACCCACACACACAGTGGCTCAGCCTCGCCCTCTGTGCTCATTCTCTGCCAGACCTTTTGCTTCCCTTTCCAGTCAAGCTCCCTGGACTAACTTAGTTACTTGAACCAACACTCCTACCTCCGTTGTCTCTGCTCCACACATCCAGTAAATGAACAAACCTTCAATCCATTCCTAACTCCCCACATATAAACCTGCGACATTCAGCAATGCCAATGAAAATATTATGAATCAGCATTGATGGCATCCTGATTCATAAGATCTAAACTTAGCCTGACTCAACTCTCTGCCCTGCAATGCTGCAATGTCAATATTTCAGTCTGGCCAGCCTGGCATCACCCAAAGACCTTTAAATATGTTGGTATCTGTGCTCACAATAGATTCTTATGTACTTGGCCTTGGTGTGAATTTGGCATTGATTTTTTTTTTTTCATAGCTCCTTTTTAGTGATTCGGAGATAAATAGAGACTGGGAACCACTGCCTTCTGCAAAAACTGCTCCTGCCTTCCTCTGTGGAGGATATCTTCCTCCAAATGAAATGCAAACCTCCTGTCTGAGTTCCATTCCCATCTCCCCTCGGCTGCCTCTGTGAAGAGCTATGACTTTTCTTACTGCCACTCTCTCCTGTGCTACGAACTCAGGTACATGAACTTTGCTCTCAGACAGTGTGGTGGTTTGATTCAGGTGTCCCCCATAAACTTATGTGTTCTGAATGCTAGGTTCCCATATGATGGATATTTGGGAATTAATGCCTCCTGGAGGGTGTGTATTGTTGGGGGCGGGCTTATGGGCTTTACAGCCAGTTTTCCCCGTGCCAGTGTTTGGCACACCCTCCTGTTGCTGTGGTCCACTTTCTGTTGGCCAAGGGGTGATGTCCACCCTCTGCTCATGCCATCGTTTTCCCCTGCCATCGTGGAGCTTCCCCTCGAGCCTGTAAGCCAAAATAAATCTCTTTTTCCCAGAAGCTGCTCTTGGTTGGGTGATTTCTACCAGCAATGCGAACCAGACTGCAACAGACAGGAAGTTCCAATTATTTTCATAGTACAAGCCCTCATCTTAGAAAAGCCAACTTCCTACACGAGTGAAGTATTTAGATTAGAGGGCTTTGCAGAGCCCCGCCTATGAATGTCTACCCAGATGCAGTCAGTAACCAGACAAGAAGAAAGTTAGAGGAGGGGGCAACCAGGAGGGAACAAAAGCGCCAAGATCCAGAAAGAAAGAAGAAAAGGTGAAGTAATTTGGAAAATACTTATCAAGTCTTCAATGGAATCTGTTCCTGTGGATGTTTTCCACATTTAAGCTATGACTCACCAGCAGAAGCAGTATTTGTGTTAGTCCTTTGGGGGGCAACATTTCTCTAAGAGATTTGACTTGTAGGTAATCTCTTAGCCTGCTAATCACTTAGGTCTTTGCCCAGAGCTTTGGAAATTCCAACCCCGCATGGGGGAGATTAAGATTTCTGTGATCTTGGGCTGAAGAGATGGCTTAGTGTTTAAGGTGCCTGCCTAAGGACCCAGGCAAGCCAGAGGCACAAGGAGGCACATGCATCTGGAGTTTATTTGCAGTGGCTGGAGGTCCTGCTGTGTCCATTCTCATTCTCTCTGTCTGTCTCTCTTCTCTATATCTCCCTCTGCTTTCAAATAAATAAATAAAATATTTTTAAGAAAAGAGTTTTGTGATCTTTCTGACAATGGACAGATGCATTTTGTTTCACATTACAAGGGAATGGGAAGGCCCGCTAACCAAGCAGCCTCCCTTCATCCATCAGCTGGCTATTCTTGGTGTCCATATTCCCTCCAGGGTCTGCCTCTTTTCCTCTTCTGCTTGCTCCTGGTTTTCATCTTAGTCCCTCACCACACTGTCTCCAGCCTCTAGCTGCCCCCTAAAAGAGTTGATGCTTTATGGGAAATAACCCATCCAAGAATGCTTAATCCATCCTATATTGTTACAATTAAACAGAGAGAAAAGTAGCATCTTTCATCAGAATATTTCTAGAACATAACACCTATATGGCCAATCTAGACTTTGCAGAGAAAGTTTGCAGTACGCTGTCATAGGGACAGGAAATTTGAGTCTGAGTTCTGACTGGAACCCTGACCGAGTCACTGTGGCTTCTCTGGGCTTCTGAGTCTTTGCTGAGTAAACGAGAGTCGGTATGAACACTTGCCTCGCAGGTCTACAGCCATTCATGATAATTCAAGAAATGTCCTTGGGATATAACCAAGATTGGTGCTGAAGCCCAGGGATGTTTCCAGATAAAGCAAATCACCTGCCCTTGTACCTAAGAACCCATATCGTGGATGCCATCTCTGGAAGAAAAGTGAACATATATAAATATATATGAATAACTAAACATCCTTTCCATAAATAGAAGTCTTCAAAACCATTTCACTGATCAAGCTGGTAGAGTAGGATTGCGGTACATGTTTGGTGGTAGAGACGTTAATAACTCTTAAAATAAGAGGCTTCCTGTCAGACTACCTACTCCACTTACGCAACATTTGACTTTGGGCCAGGCTTGAGTCGCCTAATAATTCTGCTATAATTTCCTCCTTCCCTCAGTGAGGTAATGTTTGTGAATTTCCTTGAAATGAAGCACTGTACAAACATAAACGTTTTCTGCCTTTCATGGGTGAAGCGAGGGTCGGACACCCTCCTAGCATGACAGAGTTAGAGAGTAGTCTATCAAGGGAGCTGAAATTTCTCTGAGCTTTTTTTGGCCGGACATGGGTGAAGGTGGGAAGGTCTGTAAGGCAGTGTCTAAGGGCAGCATCTGATACTCTTCTGCACTTTTCTTCGGCACTCTGGGGGCATGATCACCTTTAGTAAGGATGAAGGAAGTAGGAAAGGACTCTTGTTGCTTTCATGAAAAGCTTCTGAACCCAGTCCTGCCCTTACATAATTACTCCAAGTCTCCAGTTCACTTTCTTTGTGTGGCCCACGTCTGGCATCAGTTTTGCTGTGTTCACCCCACTTCATCCTAAGAAGGCTTCTTCCACCAGAATCTATCCTTTCCTTTGGGGTCATTATATTAGGAATTGGGGTCCATGGAGGGATTAAGTTCCACAAAGATTCAGGAGATCCATGGGACTCCAACCTTTGAGTTCTTGTCTAAATTACCAAAGATTTTTTTTAAAAAAAAATGCACTCAGTGAAGGGTAAATTATGAATTATGAGGTTTTCTTTTAGGGAGAATTGAGATCCAGAGGGAAGATTAGCTGAAAAACTTAAGACAGAAGAGAATTCTCCCACTTGCCCAGCTAGAAAAGGAGGTGGCAGGGGAGGATTGAGGACAACCTTCACAGAAAGAGCTCCCAGGAAAATGCCTCTGGAGAAGACAAACAGACAGACAGACACACACACACAGTCTCTCTCTCCACACACACACACACACACACACACACACACACACACACACACACACACCACACACACACACACACATACACAGAAAAAGAGAAACAATGTCAGCATGGTGGCACACGCCTTTAATCCCAGCACTGGGGAGGCAGAGGTAGGAGGATTGCCATGAGTTCGAGGCCACCCTGAGACTCCATAGTGAATTCCAGATCAGCCTGAGCTAGAGTGAGACCCTACCTCGAAACACCAAAAAAAAAAAAAAAAAGTCCCCTTCATCTTCCCCTGCACGCAGGGTCAGGGGTGACCAGGACATGGGGCAGTGAGAGAACACACAGGTAGCAGAACAGGAAAACATACAAAACCAACAAAATGAAAACTCAGCCTGGCCGGGAAGGGGGAGAGCTTACCCGAGCAAGGACTGGGAGGGTCAGGTGCCAGGAGAATGAGAAGGGATAAAAGACACACACGCACACGCACACACACACACGCATGCACACACACACATGCCAGACCCATTTATGGGTTGAACATCAGATTAACATGAACCTCATCATCAGGCTCAGTTGTGGAAGAGTGACTTGACTGGTTGGTGGACTCCAGGTGGACTCAGGAGGGTCCAGCCCATGCAGCTCAGTGTGTGCCAAGCTGAGGTGGAAGCCAGAAGCTACTGCCAGGAAGCATTGCTGGCAGCCATCTTGGATGAGACTGGATCTAGACGGTTCTAATCCTGCCAGGGGAGGCAAGATGGCTATCATGTTCTGCTTGGACCTTTGTCCCTGGCTGACTGCCTATTTAAAAAAAAGCTATCTTTCAGCTAGGTGTGGTGGCGCATGCCTTTAATCCCAGCACTCGGGAGGCAGAGGTAGGAGGATCACTGTGAGTTTGAGGGCACCCTGAGACTACATGGTGAATGGCAGGTCAGCCTGAGCTACAGTGAGACCCTACCTTGAAAAAACAAAACAGCTATCTTTCTCTCGTCTTCCTTTAATACCTCTGCTCCTCCTGCTCCATCTTCCACACTGCCCCAGCTCCACCTCCACCCCCAACAGCCGTCTGTGACCACAGACGTGGACATGAGGACTCTGAAGTTTTATTCAAGTAACGAAAGCCTGAGGAACAATACCAAACAATGAACCTTCTAAAAAGTTGCTTCCAACATCCTTCTAGCAACTCCCAAGGGTGGCACGAAACACAATGGCTTTGATGCAGAGAATTGTTGAAACAGCTTGTATTTTGCAAGAGAGAAAAACACGGAAAAAATGTTGAGTTTACAAGACTCAATAGAAGAAAATGTGTTAGGAAATAAAACTTCGTTTTTGCTTGGGTCTTGATATGTTTCCAAACTGTTGGAAGTTTTTAGCATTGAAAAAAATAACCTTAAAATTCCTGGAGAGTTGAAGACACAGTGGATGTGGGTGCAAGCTTCACAGGAATTATCTCCCTTCAGCCTCACAGAAACCTCATGTGACTGAAATCACTCAACCATTTTACCTTAGAAGAAACGAAGGCAACAGAGACCTTAAGTTGTCCGTTGTAAATGCATTAATTGTGGAGTTGGGATTCAAACTTGGGCACTCAGACTTCAGAAGCTACAACTTTAGCCACAAGGCCAAGCTATCTGTAAAGGACTCAGGTTCAGCTGGTAAGGGTAAAACGACCTCAATAATACAGCATGTATCTGAGACTAAGATCAGTTGAGAGTCTCAGGAAAATGGGACTGCCGGGATGGGAATCCCAGGCTCCAGGGCAACAGATCTAAAATCTACAGTGTTCTGGAAACTGAAGGGAACTGACTCATTGAGCAAGGTGAATTCACAAATTACAAACAGGAAGTGACAATGGCCCCAGTACCTTCAAACTGCACCACACGGATAGTTCTTTCTCTTCCTCTGGCCTCAACTCACAGTATGTAGCATAAAAGTCCTGATTAACACTGGAAAATTAGAAGTGTTGCAGTTGCTTTGAGTCCCCCACAACATGCTCATTTCATCCTCAAAAATATCTGACCCCATGGAAACTCAGCTCTGAGTCATTCTAGCATAAGGGCTTCTTCTCACCTCCACCTCAGAAGCTTAAGTGGGCTTCTTTCCCAGAGAGCTCTAGCCTGCTCCTCCTTACCTTCCTCCATGCCTGGCCTCCCTAAATGTCTTCGGATTATGCCCCTGATTTGGGAAAAACACATGTTTTGTTAATGGACAACTGTGCCGTCTGTGAGTAGATTCCCAAGGCTGCATGTTTGTACCTTCACGTTTTCCTCAGAGATTTTTCTGCTGAACCCAGCATAGCTCCCTTGATATAGACAAAACTATGTCTATCTTCCTCATTCCCCTGGTGGCCCCTTCCTGTCTGCTGACCACATACCATTCGACCCTCAAACCATGAGTATCTCCATATCTACTGTGGTGGTTTGAATTAGGTGCCCCCGGTGTGTTTTGAATGCTAGGTTGTTGCAACTGGTGACAATTTGTGATTTGGAGCCTTCCTGCAGGGGGTGTGTTGTTGGGTGGTTATAGACAGCTTCCCCTTGCCAGTCTCCAGTTCACTGTCCTGCTGCTGTGTTCCACCTGCCGTGGCAGAAGTGATGCCCAGCCTCTGCTCATACCATCCTTTCCCCTGCCATCATGGAGCTTTGCCTCAAATCTGTAAGCCAAAATAAAATCTTTCCTCCCATCAGCTGCTTTTAATTGGGCGCTTTGTGTCAGCAGTAGGAACGTAACTACAACATCTACCTTCTCTATGGAGGTCACATTTCCCCTCCACTCTAAATATTCTTTTAGGTGGGAGGAAACCTGGCTAGCTCACTCCCTCAGAGCCCAGCTCTGTTCAGCAAGAGCCCTGATCACCTCCACAATATCATCAGGAGAAATGCCAGGCAGCCCACTACTGACCCTGCTCTGACTGCTCAGGGGCCTCAATCTGTTGCTCCTTCTCCCTGTCCTTTGACTCCCCAAACCTCAATGGGTGCAGGAGGTCTGGCTCTAAAGACTGCATTGTTTAAAGTGAAGGAGAAACCTACCTGTCTCTCATGTATGGAGGTGAGAGAGAAGAAATTAAAAAAAAAAAAATCTATCAACTTTTTCCAAAATGTTCTCTCTCCAGTATCTTCCCCTACCTCTTCAATTTCAAAATGAGATGGGGAGTGGGACAAGAGCCACCAGTCAATTTTGGAAACTGTCCCTGAAGGCATTGTTTAGGTTAGCAAACATTTCGCTGGAAGAAGTGCGAGCATAAGACGTCCATCTGGTTGTGCTCATAACAAAGACAAAGCTGAGACAGGATCAATTTTAATATCCTCTTACACAAGTGGCAAAAGCAGAAGGGAGCCACGCGATCGGAGGTAAAGAACTCCTGGTGTCCAGTGACAGATCTACTAAGTACCTATCAAGATACAGAATGACCCTGAGGCCTGTGATGCCCATCAGTCATAAGGATGTTGTTAATCATGTCCTTAAGACAACCCCCTGCTGGAGCCAAGAGCATCCAGATGCTATCTCAAATGAGAGGAGACCCCATTAACTAAATCAGCCACAGACACTCCTTCATCCTGGACTCAGAGGAGGCAGAGACATCCCTGATTCTACGAAAATACATGCTCACTGGATGAGCAATTAAAAAACAGGATCCATGACTAAGGGACAGATCTGACAACAAGAAGGGGATCAGATTCAAGAAAATTGGGCAAAGTACAAAAATGAAACTAGAAAATGGTGAATGGGAATAAAGAGGATGTTATAGTCTGCATTAGTTCTCTGTTGCTGTATCAAATTGCCGCAGACTTAGTGGCTGAAAACAAGGTAAATTTATTCTCGTGCAAACTGAAGTTATCAAATGCAAAATCAGTTTTGCTGCCTGAGGCCAGGGATCAGGAGGCGCGCACAGAAGGGCTGATCTCCTTCTTCCCACCTGTGGTGGCCACCTGCTGTCCTGGCTGGTGACCCCTCGCTCATATCATCCCAGCCTCTTGCTTCTGACCTTGCATCTGCTTGTTCCCTGCCTCCCTCCTGTCAGGACCCTTATGATTATATTGGGCATATCTACATCACCCAGTAAAACCGCCCATATTAAAATTCTTAACATAAGAAAGGAAGATGGCTCAGTGGATAAAGCACTTGCCGCACAGGCGTGAGCGCCTGAGTCTGGATGGCCCGAACCCACTTAGAAATCGACAGATGTTTTCGCACATGTCTCTAATCCCAACATGCCTACAGGTGGGAAAGAAAGACAGGCAGGAGAAACTGCCAGAAGCCGGTGAGCTGGTTCACCCGGTGAATGGAGCAGTAAGCAATAAAGCCCTGCTTCAAAGAAGATGGAAGGCAAGGACCAACACCCACAACTTCTCCTCTGACCTCCACACATGTATGCCCACCCCGACACACACACACACACATGAACACACACACACACAACAGGAAACAAAAAAGTCCTTAAGTTAACAGCATCTACAAGATTCCTTTTCCCATATAAGGTAACATGTTCCCAGATCTGAGGATGTGGGATGGGGACATGCGGGGGCTACACAGCCTGGGCGAGGCGAGACAGAGGCAAACGCTTGGGCCTGAAGGCAGGCCAACAAGTTCTATAGAGGAAAGTCAGCTTCCTCCATCTGAAGATGGCTGAGCAGATCAAGCAGTTGCAACGCAAGCACGGGCACCTGAGTTCAGATCTTCAGAACCTAGTAAAGCCAGGCACAGTAGTGGGCACCTATAAACCTGGGGTGCCCACAGAGAGACTGAAGGAGATAGGTGAATCCCTGAAGCTCACAGGTCAGCTACCATGGCAAGTGAAGCAGTTAGCAATGAGATGTGTCTTAACCAAGGTGGAAGGTGAGGACCAACATCTGAGATAACCATGTGACCTCCACATGTACACCATGGCACGTGTGCATCTACACACACACACACACACACACACACACACACACACACACACTTTCTTACCTAAAGGCCAGAAAGCAAATTCTATCCAATAATATAGGAAACACTTGGTCAGATCCCTTTTCATATCTTAAAGAAATCATTTTGTTTAGTTGGAGCAGGAGCATGGTCCAGAGAACAGACAGATACTTCTCTCCTCTCTCTAACTTGCATGCTTGGAATTTCAGGGTGTTGGAGCATGCACAGGTCTCCACATTGTTCTAGTACAACCACTTCCTTTCAGAGTGGAAGGAATGCAAGAAGCAGACATCAAAAATATCTCAATTTTCATCTCATCTGGCTCTTTACCAGCTGTCTGGCTCCAGCCAAGTCTGTGCCTTCCTCCTCATCATTCTCAGTCTGGAAGAACGAAGCTTCCTCTCTGGAACATGCACATACTCAGGCCTCTCTTTAGGATTCACACCAAGTTGATAGAAGTGAGGGATTCTTTCCAGAAAGATTCACACAGCCATTCTTAACAAAATTCTTCACATGCCTCATGCTAAATGATTGTAACGTAGATGTCCTATAGCTGCTTGGAGCTGCTGTCTGAACTATCCTGACTGAATTCCTGCATTCCCTCCTCCGCTCACAGAGACCCTCAACCCCAGGCAGCTGCATCCATGGATGAACCAATGGGACAGAACAATTCACAATTCAGGCCAAAAGCTAAGAAATAGCTGACTGATAAATCAGGACCAGGATGTTTATGGAGCAGAGACATAAAGGAAAGTTAGATATCCATGGAGACAAGGAGTCCCATAGCAGAACTTGCTTCATGGGCCAGGAGAGAGGCAGCCATGGAATAATTGATGTCTGCCTCCAGAATCTCCATAGGGAAGACGGGTATGCCCACTGAGGAGGGTCCCTTTGGAGGGGGAGCAAGGGTGAGGGAAAGGATGGTACCGACATGTGCTGTTTACATACTGAGTATGTCCATAACTAATAAAAAGAAATGGGGCTTAGTCTGTTCACTCGGTCTGTTTGTTCACTAAGGTCCAATGTGATGAATTGAATAGAGAAGATAAAATACACCAATTCCCCATACAAGATGGACACGGAGTAGAGCGTAGAAAATATAGCAAGGGTGCTACGTGGCAAATATTAGACCGACATATATTTGTCTTTATTTATCCCTGGCAGGAGATGGTGGTTTAGGAAGACCCAGGACCTCAAAAAGGAATGAAGGAACATAAAGGATCAGCAGTGACACATCTATCTGAGACCTGCTCAAGGTTCCCTAAAACAAGATGTGTATGCCTCAAGTCTTTGTATGCCTCAAAAGAGAAGGTACCATATTTTCCAGAGGAATGAGCTTGGCAGTTCCATAGCTGATGAGTGAAAGACGTCAGGGCTCTGAAGCTCCAGAGGGAATCCCAGTTCCCAGAAGAGGAGCAGTGTGTGCACACATGTGCCTGTGTACGTGTGCGTGTGCATGTGTGTGCATGTGTGTGTGTGTGCATGCATGTGTATGTGTGTGCGTGTGCATGTGTGCGTGCATGTGTGTGTGTAGTAAGCATCATAAAATGAGACAAGAGATAATTTTAATAAAAGCATCGCTGAGTCATGACAAAAACAAGACATCAGAGATAAGCTGATTTGAGTTTTGTGAACACAGAATATGGGCTGGAGAGATGCTCAGTGGATAAGCTGATTGCGGCACAAGCATGAGACCCTGAGTTTGAATCACCAGCGCCCATGTAAGAGCCAGGCAGACTGTACCCATGATACCCGTGCTGGGGAGGCAGCGACACAGGAATCCCCAGGACTTGCTTGCTAGCTAGTCTGGCCAAAGCAATGAGCTGCTGGCTCAGTGGGAGACCATGTCACAAAAAGAGTAAATAAATAAATACAAAAAAGTAAATAGGTTGGAAGTGATTGAAGAAACCTGAAATTGACTTCTGGCTTCCACATGCTAACACCCACAGGTGCAAGAATATTCTCATATAGAATAGGAAAAAAAAAAAAACTTACTTGCAAGGTCAAGGTTAGCAGGCAAAAATATGATTTAGCAGTTTTATGGGGTGAGCTAAACTATCGGTAGTAAGAGGAAATTTTGTAGCCAGGAGACATTAGGATGAGGGAGGGGGAGATGAGGAAGTGAGCTGTGCTGACAGACCTCTAAAGGGAAGGAAGGAAAGATCCAGATGAGCAGTCTGCCTGGGGCTGCTGTGGCAGGAAATTCATTGTGTCCAAAGACTTGAGGCCACAAAGTTGTGCATAAAATTTTGACTCCTTTCATTAAACTCTTGAAAAGGCCCAGGCCTAACAAAGAATTACTTGCATCCCGTTAAGGAACACAAGATAGAATGGTTTCGGTCTCATACCTCAAAATCTAGAATCTTGAATGGAAATAAAATACTATAACCTGCACACTGAGTAAACTGATTTTCAGAACTGCAGATTTCCTTAGGTCTAATCCAACCACTCTTTTTCCAAAATGACATAACTGAAATCATGTAGCTGGCCAAAAACATGAAGCTAAAGCTTCATGTTTTTTATGCTAAAGCTTGAGTGTGGACATATTTCTTTGCCTCTAATCCACAGTGTTCTTACCAGATTGGTACAAGTTATCCAAAGCTTGTATTTATACCTATTTTGCTGAGGCACAATTTTTTTTTAATTTTATTTGTTTATTTATTTGAGAGTGGCAGACACAGAGAGAAAGACAGATAGAGGGAGAGAGAGGGAATGGGCGCGCCAGGGCTTCCAGCCTCTGCAAACGAACTCCAGATGCGTGCGCCCCCTTGTGCATCTGGCTAATGTGGGACCTGGGGAACCGAGCCTCGAACCAGGGTCCTTAGGCTTCACAGGCAAGCGTTTAACCACTAAGCCATCTCTCCAGCCCTGAGGCACAATTTTAATCATATCTTCTGTTCACTTTTTAACAGTCATTCGTGTTGCACCAGGGCAGTTTCCTAATGCTTAACCCTAAGAACGTTGATTTCCTAAATGCCACGATCTCCATGGAACATGTCAATGTCAATAAAAGAATTTTTAATTCATTCTCATAATTTAAAATGTATGTTTAGGGCTGGAGAGATGGCTTAGCGGTTAAGCGTTTGCCTGTGAAGCCTAAGGACCCCGGTTTGAGGCTTGATTCCTCAGGACCCACGTTAGCCAGATGCACAAGGGGGCACATGTGTCTGGAGTTTGCTTGCAGTGGCTGGAGGCCCTGGCGTGCCCATTCTCTCTCTCTCTCTCTTTGTCTCTCTCTCTGCATCCTCTCTGTTGCTCTCAAATAAATAAAAATAAGCAAACAAAATATAAAATGTATGTTTATTATCAACAATTAAAAACACTAATAAACAAAGCAGAATAAAATAAAAATTATACTCTTATAACTCAGCAATTACCTGCAAAGACTTCAGTGTCATCCTTCCAGCTCTTTCTCAATGCCTCATTCTTCACAGGCATCCAACTGTATTGTTTTTTCTACTATTTACTTTTTACAACTCTTTTGTTTTTTTCAGAAAAGATACAATTTATTCTTTTCTAAGCAAGGAAACATTTCATGGCATGATGGTAGTATGAGGCAAAGAAAATAATACCTAACAGTTTTCCTTCACCTTTGGTAGGAGCTGTGTCTCTTCTTATACACTTGACCCCTACAAGGATCACCTCCCAGAGGTTGCTCTCTCTTCGTTTTCTCACTCCTGATTCCTTCCAACTGTTTTGCAACTTTGCCTTCTTAATTTTGGTTTATAACTCTCAGAAAGAAGTCCTATATCAGGTTTGCCTTTTGATGGACCTTAAAAGTGAGAGATCTTCAAGTCCAGGAGGATCTTAGGTTTAGCTGGATGGTAAATGGACAAAAGTGGACCTTAGCTTGTCCAAAGAAGGGGACAGGACCATCTCCTTATTCCATTATCATAACAGTGATAAATCTTACAGATGCAATCTTTGTCTGGCTAATATGGACTCGCTAATATTGAAAATTTTCACTAGTATACAATGATGTCTCCATCCTCTTCTCATCTGGCAAAAATAGGCATTTTCTATTTCCATTTAATTGGAAATGTAAACATTAGTAATAAAACTCCATCTTGACTTGTTGCCTCTGTTTCTCCTAGAAATTTCAGTCAAGAGATTAAAACAGTAGGAAAATGACAGGAGCCACAAGATCAGGATTAGTGAAAGGAAGAAAGACTTCTGGTGAGAAGAAAGTACTCAAATTATAGGACAAAATGGATGGGTGACATGGGAGACCACCAAGGAGTATGTGGGAATATTTTAATGACTGTGAACTTGGGACTGCTCGGTGGCTCTCAGACCAGAGTCAGTAGACATAAGAGTTCTACTGTTCTATTCTGTGGTGCATAGTAGACAGACAGACAGACAGATAGATAGATGTTAGAAGATAGACTACATTAAAAATTAATTATGCACATAAATGTATATATATACAATTAACTTCAAATGCATCCACACATGACAGAAAACATATAGTGCTTGACACACACACACACACACACACACATATATATATTATATATATATATAAATTATATATATATACATATAATTTTCTTTATCCATTCATCTGCTGATAGAAATCTAGGCAGGTTCTATATCATACATATTGTGAATAGTGCAGCACTAAGCAAGGATATGCAGGCATGATGACTTAGATTCATCTAGTTATCTACCAAAGATTAGTACAAGCCTGTGTCATAGGGTAATTCTATTTTGAGTTTTGTGAGAAATTTCTACACTGATTCCATAGTGACTGCACAAGCCTACGTTTCCAACCAAAGTACATAAGGGTTCCTATCTACCCAAATTCTTGTCAGCATTGCTATAAATGTTCTTGATGATAGTGGCCCTGACTGGAGTGAAATGGAATATCAAAATAGTTTTGTTTTTTTTTATTGATTTGCAAGGAGAGAGAGAGAGAGAGATACATAAAAGAGACAAACAGAGAGGGAATGGGCACACCAGAGCCTCTATCCACTACAAACGAACTCCAGATGCATGTGCCCCTTGTGCACCTGGCTTACGTGGGTACTGGATAATCGAATCTGGGTCCTTAGGCTTTGCAGGCCAACATCTCTCCAGCCTCCAAATAGTTTAAAATTGCGTTTCCCTGATGGTTATGAATATCGAGCACTTTTTCAACATCTATTGATTGTTTATATTTTTACTTGATAACTTTCAAATTCATGAACCCACTTGCTGATTAGCAGACTTGGTTCTTTTGAGTGTTTAATTTTGCAAAGTTCTTTATATAATCTGTATAATCCTCTGTCAGATACGAAGGTAGTTGATAATTTTCTTTGCTATGCAAAGCCTTTTTAACTCCATGTGATCCTAGTTGTCAACACTTGGCATTATTCCCTATGCTATTGGAGTCCTTTTCAGAAAGCCCTGGCCTATGCCTACGTCTTAAATTATCTTACTATGTTTTGCTCTAGCAATTTCAGAGACTCAGATATTAAGTGAAGAGCCAATTATTTCCAACCCCTTCTAGCCAGGCCAGAAACACACATTCCTGTCTCCTGACTCCTGAGAAAAGCCTCCAGTGACGCGATGGTCTTGAAAGGCAGTACAGGATTCCAAAGCAGTAAGGTAGGCCCCGCTAACCTGTTAACTAGGAGGACAATTAAAAGTTGAGGTGAAATGCATTCAGAATATGTATTCTACATGGGAATTCAGAAGATGGGGTGGACGGGTTGTGGAGAAGCAGCTCTAAGAAGAAAGAGTAAGAGGGCACACTGAGAGTAATAATTGCCCTCCAGGGAATCCTACACTCTGAAAAGTTTTCAGCTCAGGCTGACAAAGTGCAACCTCCACACCCGAGGAAAGGGACACATGCTTCAAGGCTTCCTAAGAGGTGAGTGACAGACTCATACAGAATGGCACTCAGCCTCGGGGGTGCCCTGCAGGTAAAGTTGAGAGGAAGTGATGAGAGGATGGAGCGCAAACCTCTGGCAGCAGCCAGGAACGCACCTGTAACCTCTAACGTGTTTTCTTACTGGCTGCAGCTGGAGGTTCCTTGAACACCTCCCCTGACCTGTGACATAGCCCATCACCCTCGGGTCACTCCATGGAGTCCATTTCAGTCGGACACCCAACACAAGGTCAAAATGAAATGCTCAGAATGTGTAGGCAGACACTTATGGAATGAAACGTCAGAGATTAAAAGTTATCTTCTTGGCCTTGAAGCATGTGTACCATGTTGAGGTATGAAGGCCTGAGGAAGGGATGGAATGGGTGAAAGACCCAAAGACAGAAGCAGAGAGAACATGGTGAGTATTTCCAACTTCCAGAAGCGTAATTCTTACGGGTAGAAAGCAGGTTAACCCCAGATCTGATAGAAATTCATTAGTGCTATCAGGATGAACTTGAGAGAGGTCTCATGTATCTGAGTATTAGAAGCATTTCAATATAGTCAAGTCAGTATAACCAAGTAATTTTGCCAAATCTAGTGGTTATGCCTTCCCCTATCTCTTTGTTCATTGTCATAAAGATAACAGGTACTATTTCTTGGTCTCTCAACAAGCAATTGTATATGGTCTGAATACTTTTCCTGGAAATCAGTGACCCTCAGTATTTTCTGGCTTATAATTCTACAAACTAGGAACATAGTGAAAAGAAGAAGAAAGAATTGATGTTTTCCAGTCTTACTACTCAAAACTACAAAATACCTATATATTAGTTTATCACAAATCTTTAGAACTAGATGAAATATCAGTGTCCACCAAAGCTAACAGGCTTATTCTAAAGATGGAAAAAAAAACTATTCTATAAACTATAGAACTTTCCAGATGATACCAAAGTGGGATTTATTGCAGGGTGAAAGCAGGATTTGCCTTGCCATACCTGTAACCATAAGACAATTTCAAGGAAGAAAAGCATTTCCTGTTTCTGAACTTCTAGCTCACAGCTTCTGTGAATCTCTTGCCTATTGACATAGGCAGCCCCTGTCTCCAGGTCTACAGTGATGCTAGGGTCATGGTGACCCATCCTCTCTGACCTCCCTGAGAGGATGAGTCCCTGGAGAGGGACAGCCACCACCTACCCATGCTCTTACCCTGGCCCTGCCCCTGGCCAGGCACTCACTACACTACACTTCCTCACTAAGTCTGTGAACAGTGGAATGGAATTCTCTAATTATCCAAATAGCTGAGAACACAGCCACCTATCAATAAGCGGAGCTCAGCCTCATCTAAAACCAACACTGAAATTCTGCTGGAATACAGATGCGGAGTTCGTGCTTATGAAAGGCACAGTGCTCATGCTGGGTATACAGAGACTCGACCCTTAAGTCCTGAAATATGTCTAAGCAGGGGCTTTGTGATTAGGTTATTTGGTCATTAGAATTTATTGTAAATGTTCTGGCGGACACATTGTATCAACTGTATGACTTTCCTAGAACCTGGTCCTCTTGTCTCTTGCCCTCAGTTAGTGGACAGATTTGACCTCAGTGGTGTAAGACTTTCTGAGTCCACTTCTGTTTTCCAAGGCACATTCATGCTCATTAGTTCATGTGGTCTTACTCAAAATACTATGAAGAAGGCATTTGTAGTAGTAGTAGTAGTATTTACTCAGACATTTGAGATAAAGAACATGAAGTTAGAGAAGTTAAACAACTTGTTCAGAGGAGGCTTATGAAAGTGGAAAACTAAAAATCACGTCCTCTGACTTCCCACATAAAGCTTTGCCTTCTCTCAAAAGGATATTTCTGTAAGGCAGGACACCATGCTGAGCCACCCTCCTGCACCAGACCTGATCACAACTACTTTCCCTTCTCCCTGATAGGCTGGCTGGTGGCTGAGATCATAGGAACAGACTTGATTGGCTTGATGCTTGGTCTCCAGGTGGTTCTGAGTCCTAAGCAGGTCACCCACCCTTCCCCATGTTTTCATTGTCTCTAACATGGAAGGAAGGGATGTTGGGTTTCTGTGGTTCATTTCATTTCCAGCGGCTTTACCTGGCTTCTGGAGAGAATTTTCATCCTTCACATCAACTCTGCAGATGAGGATTTTCCATAGCAGCACACACCCTAGGAATGACAGCAGTCCCAAATGAGTGACTCTATGCTGACTCATAGGACAGGCTCTGTGGGCTGCCAAAGGCTCCCTGGGCAGTGCTCTGAATCCCAGCAAAGCCTCCCCAACATCTGACCCTAGGCCCCTATCTTCACTCCTAAAATCCAAAGCCAATTTTTACCCTTTGTGATTTCCACAAATGCCTTCTGGCCACCTCAGAGCTAGGGCTGAGAGAATGAGGCAAGATCCGCCTGTTCTGTCAAGTGCTCTGCTCTCTCCCTTCCCCGAGTAAATAGGGCTCCAGCAAGTGCTTGCAGCCAGGAAACAAACAGAATGGAATTGTGCTCTTCAGTTCTCTTGTATTTGGTGCCATGGTTCCACTGTGGTTTTCTTAATTCTGCTCTATTGCCTCTGTCCTCTGTCTGGCAGCACTGGCTAGCACAAGCTGGAGCATTGACTGCCAAGGTCCAGTTCCTTAATTTTCTTATTTGGTTCTGTGAAGCCACTGATTTTGTAAACAGAGACTTGAGACCAGAAGGGAGTTTATCCTAAAGGTTGATTGAAAGCATAGAGTATGCTGTATTCAATAAAATTTTCAACAAATGAATTGTTATTCACTGAATATTTTGAATGCAGGAAACACCTAGGGATTTCAGTGTCATTCAGAAATCTGGTGGCATATTCATCACACGTGCTCTCATTGAACATCTGAAATGTGCCTAGCCTAATCTGAGATATTCTGTAACCACAAAGCCCATAGTGGGATGCAAAGATCTTTTATTTTAAAAGCATGCAGAATGTCAGTCCTTTAACATTCATTACAGGTTAAAATGATAATGTGTAGTTACATTTTTGGGGGAGGGGCAAGCCTTTTTGTGTGAGAGAGCAAGAGAGGGAGAGGGAGAGAATTGGTGCACCGGAGCCTCCGGCCACTGCAGTTGAACTCCAGATGCGTGCGCCACCTCGTGCGGATGATGTGCTTCCTTGTGCGCTCACGTCACTTTGTGCGTCTGCCTTATGTGGGACCTGGAGTTGAACATGGATCCCTAGGCTTTGCCGGCAAGTGCCTTCACCACTAATGCATCTCTCCAGCCCCAGTTACACATTTTTAATTCCGTATTTCTTGTTGTAGCATAGCTAGGAGATTGTTTTAAATCACCTGGTAGGCAGTGTCGTTGGCACACCCCTGGTAAATTGCAGCTGGCTTTCAGCATGACACAGTTGGGTTCCTCTTTCTAATTTTTTATCTCCTCTGGGTGCGCCCCTCCTCTGCTGGTAGGGAAGCATCAGAGATTAAACAGTTGTCACTTCTAGATGATCACTTCCTTGTATATACTGATGCTTGTCTAACTGCTTTACACACTTGTTATAAGGTTAAATAAAGCACAACGGTAGGTGGAAAAAGAGAAAGCTAATGGCATTTTCTTTTTCTAGAGAAGCAGACAGTCGTCATGAAGAAAGGGACATCCCCTCCACAAGCTTAGCTGAGAGAGGAGAATTCACAGCAGTGAAAAGCTAAAGAGCTTTTCCATCACTTCCCACTCAGTGTCAATATGATACTGCTTCCCAAGTACTTTAACCAGTAGTTAAGCATCTATATAAATACTTGAAACTCGCCATATAAGTTACACATTATAGAGACGTAAAGAATATCTACAGAAGTAATTTAATTACAAAGACTGAAATTTAAAACAAGGTCAGTACTTGGATAATTAAATTACCTTGGTCCCTCCAGAGTACTTAACACAATTTAACTTAATTTTTGTAATTAACAAGTTAATGTCTGCATCTTTAGTTGAATTGCAAGCATCAAGAACATAGCACCCACGTTTCTGTCTCTTCTATTCACAGACAGGCACACCTTACGGAGCACAGTTCCCGGCACACGGCAGAACCTTAACATATTTCCATGTCAAGGACATGAGAGTCCTCAGGACTGATGAAGAGAGGAGGGTGTGAGATGCCTAAGCCATGACCTGAGAGGGCCTCATGAGAAGCAAGGGGAAAAAGAGAGTAACACTCAGGGAACGATACAGAGAAATGCTCTCCCCTTGCTCCCACATTTCTGCAGATAAGATTTTCACCATTGATACACAACGTTGAAGGATCCTGTCTTTCTTTCCTGTTTGTCACTCTCATTCCTATTTTCATACCTTACTTCCTTACTTTCCTTTTACCTTTATCTTTTTTTTCTTTCATCGATGATGCTTTATTCCTTCCCTCATTTCCTTTCTTCTCCACCTCACCTTCCACAGTGATAACTTACCTCCTATGTAACAAGACTTGCAGGGCATGAAAGAAGGACCAATGAGGAGCTCTGCTGTTGAGAATCTCATGCATTTGTGACAGAAAGCAAGTCTCCTTCTACCCCATGCCTTCATCGTGCCCTCCCCCACCACCCAGGTTAAAGAAGCAGGCTGCGTGTCCCAGCGCCAGCGCCAGTCCTAGCCAAGAACCTAGTTCAGGATTCCTATAGGGAGACCTCTCCTTTCCCTTCCCTGAGCCGACTTCCTTCAACCCTGCTGCTACCCACCCGCTCCATGAGGAGGGACAACGTGACCTGGGTGAGTGAATTCATCCTAATGGGTCTCTCCAGTGACAAGAACATACAAGCTGGACTCTTCGTCCTGTTTGGGACCACCTACCTGCTGACCCTGCTGGGCAATGGTCTCAGCCGTCTCCTGATTGCCCTGGACCCGCGACTCCACCTGCCCATGTACTTCTTCCTCTGCCACCTGTCACTGGTGGGCATCTGCTACACCACCAGTGGGATCCCCCAGATGCTGGCACACTTCCTCTCAGAAAAGAAGACCATCTCCTTCACCCTTTGTGGGACCCAACTCTTCTTCTCGCTGACTCTTGGGGGAACGGAATTCCTGCTTCTGGCTGCCATGGCCTATGACCGCTATGTGGCCGTCTGTGACCCCCTGCGCTACCCGACGCTGATGAACCCTCAGGTGTGCATGGCACTAGTAGGGGTGTCTTGGTCTGTGGGGGTGGCTAACTCTGCTGTGGAGACAGCAGTCACCATGAGCCTGCCCACCTGTGGGCACAACGTGTTGAACCATGTGGCCTGTGAGACACTGGCCCTTGTCAGGCTGGCCTGTGTGGACACCACCATCAACCAGGTGGTCATAGTGGCCTCCAGTGTGGTGGTGCTGCTGGTGCCCAGCTGCCTGGTCTCTCTGTCCTATGCCCACATTGTGGCTGCCATGCTGCAGATCCGGTCCACCCGGGGATGCCGCAAAGCCTTCGGCACCTGTGCCTCCCACCTCACGGTGGGCTCCACGTCTTATGGAATGGCCCTTCTCACCTACCTGCAGCCACGCTCCACGGCCTCTGCCGAGCAGGACAAGGTGGTGGTGCTTCTCTATGCTGTGGTCACACCCAAGCTGAACCCTCTCATCTACAGTCTGAGGAACAAGGATGTGAAGTCTGCTCTGAGCCGAGTTCTGAAGAAGAGACCGAATCAAAGCAGTAGGAAGTGATTTCTGTAGAGAAGTCATCGCTCTCCAAACTGAGCCTTTGGATATATACCTCCCCAGGCTGTGCATGTATGCGCACATATGTGTGTACACATAGAAGTATGTGGTGAGTGTGTGTGTGTGTGCATGCACACTAACGAGCAGTTAGGAGGATCCAAATCTACACTGTGTTCCTTTGAGCTAACAAAGAACTGAAATAATATCTTGGTACTCTATTTTGTGATTTCTGCCTTATTACAAAGTGAATTACACCACCTTGAAGGTGCATACGCCATACCAAAAGTTAAAGAAAATATATTCACTTTCCTAAAAAAAAAAAAAAAAAAAAAAAAAAAAAAAAAGAGTAGCAATGACACAGAAACTATATTAACTAGAAAGGAAAATTACTTCAGAAGTCAGAGAAGTACAAACAATGTATGTTGAGAATCTATTATGTTGGTAAAATTTGCAATTGTATAAAGGTCTTTTCCACAGTCAGTGAGAAGGGAAGAAGAAATAAGCTATAAGTAGCAAAATGATCTTGGTCCATGAGAACACACTAGCTTCAGGTCAAAAGTATAAAGGTCATATGATTTCCAGTGGGTTCAGCCCACCTCACTTGGGTGGGGAACAGACAGCTGGGAGCAAAGTCACAGTCTTTAGCCCCAAGCCCTGGTGAGTGACCTCATACCACGTGCAATCCCCATGGACATCACTGTCCTTCTTTCCCTTTCCAGCTGTAGGGGAGCAAATAATATGCCAGTGATTCCTATTTTCAAGACCTCAACCAAAAAGAAAAATCTCTATATACAACAAGCACATTCTCCTGGAAAATTCAGGAATATATTCAAAACTCATGCTTGTTTTTAAGGCCACACCACATATTCTCAGAGGTAAGTCAAGGTATATAGAAAGAAAAATTATTGGAAACAATTTGGTTCATCTATTCTAACACACATACACACACACACACACACACACAGAGAGAGAGTTCTAAACACCCTATAGCACAGCAGTAGTGACTTGATCCTGACAAACATTTAAGCACTGTTCAAAGAAGCATCTATTTCCTGAATATTACAGACCTCTAGTTTGCCTTGACCACAAAACAAAAACATAAATCAAATCATTACAAACTCTTACTCAATATATTTGTAGTATATTAAATAACTGAGGGAAAGATACCACATTAAATTTCTGTTAAAAATGTTAAATTCACCAGGTTCATATTACATGGTTTACATATTTTTCTCTACTTTAATGTGTACAGATCATTGGTGTTTAGCATATACACAACATCACACAATCTCCCATCTGTTTAGCTCCAGAAGATATTCACCACTGCCAAAGAGATGTCCCATTCCTATGAAGTAGTCACTTCCTCTCCCAGCTCCTGACAACCCCTGTCACGGACTTGACAGTTCCGGATATGTCACACAGCTGACTCTCCACAGACGTGTCCTGCTGAGCCTGGCCTCGTTCACTTAGCTTTATGGTTTTGATCTCCAGCCATGCCGCCATATGCGGCTTAGCGGGACTCCATTTTTGTGGCTGAATCATAGTCAGTCGTATGTACCTATGACCACATTTGCTTGCCTAGTCATGGTCTGATGGACATTTGGGCAGTTTCCACTTTTGACTATTACAAATAGTGTTGCTATGAAGAGGCATGTACAAACAACTGCTTGAGTTCACTTTTTTTTTTCCAGATATTTTGGGTAAGGAGACTGGAGCAGAATTTCTGGGCCACATGTTAAATCTGTGTGAGTTTTTCAGAGGAATTGTCCCGCTGCTCCCTTCTGAAGGTGAGCTGCTTACATGGCCTCCAGCAACGAGTAAGGATTCCATCTTTCCCACATCCTCAGCTCCTGTTGGTTTACTTAACAGAAGCGGTCTTCGGGTTTGCAGTGGAAACGCACTGTGGTTTTACTTTGCACGTCCATATGACTGCTGAAGCTGGGCATCTACTTGTGTGCTTGCATATCTACTTCAGAAAACTTACCAGCCAAGCTCACTAACTTGTGGTTTTATTTTATTTTATTTTATTTTATTTTATTTTATTTTATTTTATTTTATTTTATTTTATTTTATTTTTGCTTTTGTTTTTCAGGGTAAGGTCTCACTCCAACCCAGGCTGACTTAGAATTCACTATGTTGTCTCAGGCTGGCCTCAAACTCACAGCTACCCTTCTATATCTGCCTCCCGAGTGCCGGGATTAAAAGCCCGCTCAACCACGCCCAGCCTAACTTGTGTTTTTAGACCTCCCAGTATTGTTTCCTCCTCTCTCAAGACTACAAATACCTTTTGCTTTTAGTATTCCTGTCCAGGCTTCTTCCAAACCAAAGTTTCCATGTCTAGAGTTTTGCTCAGTGTCTGCATTTGGTGTGACAAGGACATCTCGGGAATTCCTCCTCCTTTGTTGAGGAAGGAGAACAAATTGAATCTTAAATATATTTCCATATATTGTCCTATGTCTTCCTTTGGCCTCACCATGTATCTTGGATCATTGGCCTTTGAGTACTGCGACATCCTCGCGCACTATTGACATACTCTGGTACCCAAACCACCACGAAAATACCTGGCTGAGCAAAGTGTGTGCATGAGAATGCTTGGGAAATGAGTGAGAAGTTGAAGGGTGTCAACCAAGGGCAATGATGTTGGGGCAGTACTGCTTGATCTGTGATCCCTTTTCACTAAATACTTATATGGTACAGACAATCTACTGAGGTGTCACTCCTCATGGCACAAGTGCATACATTGAGTTTCTTCAAAGAAGGCATCTAGCTATTAATCGATAGGTTGAGAGTGAGAAATATCGAAAATACTTCCTCTTACCCCACTGTTTGATTTTTAGAATTTAAGCTATTTGTAGGGGGGGGGGGCGTTGTCTCTTTAAAGAGAAATTAAAGTAATATAATGAATGCAGACTAATCAGGAAATATTTGCCCAGTGCTTTAAGTCTCCTGTCAGTGAACTTGCTCTTGAGATGGCCTTACAGAGAAGATCCTATAAAAATATTTTTAAAAAGGAAGGTTCTAGCATCTCTAGTCAAAATGCAACATAATGAGCTATCAGATCGCATGTGTTAGAATGGCTGCCATCTGACAGATAAACAGATAAGGAGATGGCGCTGTGGTAGATCACTACCCAGCAGGTGGGGAGCCCTGGGTTTAATGACTAGCAAAAAAGGGCGGAGGGGCTGAAGAAATGGCTCCGCAGTTAAAGGCACTTGCTTGCAGAGTCTGAAAGTCTGAGTTCAACTCCCCAGTCCCCACATAAAACCAGATGCACAATGTAATACATTCATCTGGAGTTCATTTGCAGTGTTAAGAGGCTCTGGCATGCCCATACTCACTCCCTCTCTCTCTCTCTAATAAATAAATAATTTTTTATTTTTATTTGAGTGAGAGAAAGAGGCAGATAGAGGGAGGGAGAGAGAGAATGGGCACACCAGGTCCTTCAGCTGCTGCAAATGAACTGCAGACGCAAGCACCAACTTGTGCATCTGGCTTACATGGGTTCTGGGAAATTGAACCTGGGTCCTTTGCCTTCTGCAAAGCCAAAGGACCAAAGTTCAGTACTCTGGGTCTCACTTAAGCCAGATGCACACGGTGGCATATGTCTGGAATTTGCAGTGGATGGAGGCCCTGGTGTGCCCATCCTCTCTCCCTCTTTTTCTCAAATAAGTAAATAAACACTGTTTTTAAAAAATTGTTTTAAAAGAAAGGATATCTACACTCCTATGTGTGTTGGGTCATTATAAACCATAGCCAACCTACAGAAGAACCACAAGCGCCCTCAACAGTGGAACTAATATAGAACAATAATAATGTGCACGTGGTGGTTTGGCTCAGGTGTCCCCCGTAAACTCGGGTGTTCTCAATGCTGGGTTCACAGCTAATGGAGATTTGGGAATTAACGCCTCCAGGAAGCAGTGTATTGTTGGGGGCGGGCATATGGGTGTGATAGTCAGTCTCCCCTTGCCAGTGTTTGGCATACTCTCCTGTTGCTATTGTCCACCTTATGTGGGCCAGGGGGTGATGTCCCCCCTCTGATCATGCCATCGTTTCCCCCTGCCATCATGGAGCTTCCCCTCGAGCCCGTAAGCCAAAATAAACCCTTTTTTTCCCAAAAGCTGTTCTTGGTTGGGTGATTTCTACCAGCAACACAAACCTGACTGCAACAATACACAACAGGATGCTACACAGTTTTTAAAAAGAAGGAAAATATGTCATTCATGACAAAATAAGTGGAATATTGACCTCTAGCCTCCACACATATACACGTACAAACACTCTCACTTATATGAACATCCATACATATATGTACATACATCACACAACATTATTCCAAGGGATTCTGCAGGAGAAACCCTAGGAACAATTAAGGGGGCAACCAATGAAGGAAAGTGTTTCCTTAGGACCGTCTTTTTCTCCTCATGACATATTCTGCGTTTTTCACATCTCCAACGTCCTGCATGAGGAAATGCATTTGAAGAAAGTAGTCCTCCGCACGATGGGCCGTCAGTCAGTCAGTCAGTTCACCAGCTCTGTCGAGAAAGTCAGCAGAAGCAAAACAGAATATTGTCAGACCCTATGAAGTTCCAATACCACAAGCAGAGAGGTCCTTGGGCACACTTGCTTGATGACCAAGTGTATCACAACAGACGAGCTAAAAGCACTTCCTTCCAATTAAGCCTGATTCTCTGAGAGGCTCTCTAGGAACAGCCAGTCCTACCTGCAGCCTTGCATGTCTCTCACTGTGCCACAGCCTTGCAGTCGTGTGGCTATGAAGTTTGTCTAGTCACAGGCCATCTATTTACAGCGCCTGTGGGAGCTCCTAGAATGAATGAATGTTTGTTTCAAGAGTCTTCATGTTCTGCCTTTCAAGGCTCCTCCTTGCCTCCACTTCCCTGGTGTCGCGAGCACTCTCAAAGATGATTGGTTGAGAGGATTCCGCCCACGAAGATCAATGATACTCAGACACTGGTGTACTCACAAAGGAGTTTACTGGGATGAAAGTCACACACAAGCAAGTCCAAACTATCACAACTAATATTATAGCTAATATAATATATAACCAAACTATATTCATCACTACTAACACAAGAATATTTCTAACGAGTCTAACATGTATACAACCTGATATCGCGAGACTTGGGCTGCAGTAACGCGAGACTTGGGCTGCAGTAACGCGAGACTTGGGCTGCAATGTCTCGGACGCTTTACGACCTGACGCGGGGTCCATGCTGCAACTTTTTTCTCTCGGTTTGCGATGTTTCAAGGCAAGTCTCGGTCGTTCGGACAGCGTGTTGGGCAGATGAATTCGGATCGGTGATGCGTCTCGCGGAGGTCTTGGTCCGGACTGCTGAGCAACCTTTCAGTCAGTCATAGTGTCGGAAAGACTGAGACAATGGCTGCTGAGCAGCTGGGGTTTTTATATTTTCCACTACTTATCTAGGGTTCCACACACACACCTGTTAATCTCTACTATGTCATTGTACTCAGCTTACTCTTAGTTTTTGCTTACAAAGTTTGACTTTGCATTTTTACTCTCACACAAAAAAAACTTATTTATCTAAACTGGCCCTGGACCATATGTTGGTCCTTACATGCTCATAACACCTGGATGTGCTTATAGTCCTGGATGTACCCATGGTTCTCCACCACATCCGTATACCCAGACATTCATTCCCAAATACATTTTTGGAGAACCTTACCTGTGTTATCATTTTAGGTTGAGCTTATACAGCAGTGTCTGCTCAGAAACTAGAGGTAATTCAGTAAAAGGGAAACACCCCTCAACTTTCCAGCAATTAGTTTGTTAGAACTCAGGAAAGAGAAGTAGAAGAGACAAGACTTGTGGAGATTTTTCTCCCCTGGGTGTGGAGAAGCTTGAGAGCGCAGTGTGTAGTCTGGAGTCTCCCTACAACTATGGGTAAAACTCACAGAGGTCATGAGGTCTGGCCAACTCAATTCCTGTCCTCTGTCCATTCTGAGTCATTCTCTGCCCTGCTTCCCTGTATAATTCTATGGCAGTCCAAAGCCTCCACAGTCCCAGAGGGCCCATATCCCAACCAGTAAGCCTCGCCTGACCTCCTTCCTATCTGAGCCAAACACGTCCTCTGCTGTTCCCCATGAGCCATGGCACCATGGATACTGTGGAAATGAAGTGGACCATGTGGTCCCGATCCATCTCCAGCCCTTCCCCAGCCTTGCAATGAGGTTAAGTGGATGATCCGAAAGTCCCTTCCAGATTTTTTCATTCATGTTATTTTCATTTCCTTTTACGGTGAGAATTTGGTGATGATATGAGGGTCCAAAAATCCCTGAAGAAAGACCCAGAACTCAAATAGAATGTAAAAACAAAGGGTGTTTATTCTGCAGAATCAGCCAGCATGCAGGGCTTGACCATTCATTCAAAATGGCGACAGCACACAGGCTCCTTTGAAGCACAAGAAGGGGAATTCCAGGCAGGGTTAGGTAACCTACCAATGTGATTGGCTAGGCAAGCAGCAATGACAGTTGTATATCTCTGATTGGTTGGGGCAAAAGGGACATGTTTGGGCATGTCTGGACATGTCTCCAAGAACTGATCCAACCCCCAGAGCACAAAATGGCAGCTATTTTCCCCAGCCACATGTCAGGGTCACTGTTGATGAACAGCCCAACCTTTGTTCGTGGTTTTTCCCAGAAGTCTTGCCTGCCTCTCCGGGAAACTGAAACTTAGGCTTAGTTAGGGTGGCATCTTACCGAAGACTGTCATGGCGTCAGTTTGGTCCCTTCAGTGACACTAGGCACTCAAAAGGGAAATTTGTGGACCAGCATTTGGTTACTGACTACGCTGACAGAAAGCACGTCTGTTATGGGGGAAACTAACAGCTCTCTGATTTGACGGGTGGCCCGCTCCATGGGAGGGAATACATCCCTGATATTGAAAACCTACAACAGGGGTAGTCATGAGCCCTAGAGGTGTAACATCTGTGGCTATCTGTCTAAATGTGTATAGTATACTCACCAAACTGCCCAGTAAGCACTTCTCTTAATGTTCATACCCATATATTAATGCTATTCTCACTTTTGCTCACAGAATCTTCTTTTTTCAGGTGGCAGTGACCTTGAGATGACTCAGAACGCACCTTGGTGCTGAGAAGTGACAGAGGAGTGCTTAGCACTGCAGTATCTCTATCACACCTTCCAAGACCTAGGGTCCATTGCAGAAGAGGTGAAAGAAAGAATCTAAGAGTCAAAGGAAGGGTAGGACTCTTTACAACATGCTCCTCCAGACACAAAATGGCCTGGATATCCATGACCTCACAGTTCCTGACACTACCTACACAAGACCATCATAATAAGAGGAAAAGATCATAACATCAAAATAAAAGAGAGACTGATTGAGAAGGGGAGGGGATATGATGGAGAGTGGAGGTTCAAAGGGTAGGGAATTACCATGGGATATTGTTTACAATCGTGGAAGTCATCGGTTAAAAGAAGAAGAAGGAGAAGGAGAAGTAGGAGTAGTATGAAGCCGGGCTGGAGAGACGGCTTAGCAGTTAAGACGCTTGCCTGCAAAGCCAGAGGACCTGAGTTGGATTCCTCGGTACCCACGAAACACCACATGTGCAAGGTGGCACATGTATCTGGAGTTCATTGCAGTGGCTAGCGGCCCTGGTGTGCTCATTCTCTCTATGTCTACCAGCCTCTTTCCCTCTATTTCTTTCAAGTAAATAAATAAATAATTTTTTAAGCCACACATGGTGGTGCACGCCATTAATCCCAGCACTCAGGAGGCAGAAGTAGGAGGATCACTGTACACCTTACCAGCCTGACACTACATAGTGAATTCCAGGTCTGCCTGGGCTAGAGCCAAGACCCTACCTTGTAAAACAAAAGAGGAAAGAAAGAAAGAGAGAAAGCCCAGGGTCCCAGGGGCTAGCCCCAGAAACTGGCAGTCAGTGATGTGCAAAGTAGTTTTTAGTCTTAGCCTTCGCTTCAGTGACTACTTCCAGCCAGAGGAACTGAAGGAAGGAAGAAGGTAAGCAGAGGGTGGGATCCAGTAGTTTCTGCCATCTCAAACCATCTGGGGCCCTATATTCCAACTCTATTAGAAATGGGTTGGTTAGTTAATTCTCATTTCTCTTTTACTGGACTCCATGGCCGATACCTCATATCTTTTCGTTTAGGTAATATTCTGAAGTTTATGAAGTACTCCTTTACATCCCAACCCACCATTCTTACCTGAGTCTGAGATGTTCTAAAACATTATACTTGGTAAAGTCCTCCAAAATTCAAGGGAATGTAATGGGTAAGACATCAGGTTAGTTTCTCATTGCTTTCCAGGTGATTTTATTTAAACTACCAACTTTCTTTCTTTCTTTCAAATGAAGGAAGATGAAGTTAGACCCAAAGATCTTTCCTCATCAAAACTGATCTTAAAACATACTCCTGGGGACTGGGGAGATAGCTGAGCATGTCAGAGCACTTACTACACAAGGGTAAGGACCTGAGATTAATCCTTGGTCAGTTCAATTAGAGACTCTATCTCAGTGAAATCAGGCAGAAGAGCTATAGCATAGATTTGCACTCATACACACAAACACACACACAAACACATATGCTTATACCACATACTACAGACAACACGCAGCAAGAAAATAGTTTTCAAACACAGAGGCTGGATCCAGGTGTGGTGGCGCACGTCTTTCATCCCAGCACTCAGGAGGCAGAGGTAGGAGGATCGCTGTGAGTTCAAGACCATCCTGAGACTACATAGTAAATTCCATGTCAGAGTGGGCTAGAGTGAGACCCTACCTTGAAAAACTATAAAAATAAGTAAATAAACGAGAGTCTGGAGGTGTGCCTTTGCAGAGTGTTCTTGCACAGAGACATAAGCATGAGGGCTGGGGGACCTGAGACTGTTCAGGCTAGATTCCCCAGCACCCACATAAACAGCTGGGCATGGTCACGCATATGTGAACCCTAACCCTGTGGGAACCAGATAAAATGGATGGGCCTTATAGAAACTGGTAAGCTCTGGAATCAATACAGAGATTCCATCTCAAGACAGAAGAGGCAGACAAGCGACGCAGGGGACAACAGACATTCTCCTCCAGCCTCCACAGGCGCACACGTGGGCACCACACTGGCACATAGACATGCATGCACACACATCACATCACACATAGTACACACAGGCCAAAAAAAACCAAAACCACATGTCTCTCTGAAGACATACTTTAAATCTTTTAAGTTTGCTGGGCAAGGTAGTGTGCACCTGACGCCCCAGCACTTAGGAGACAGACATAGGAAAACACCTCTGCAAGTTTAAGACCAGCCTGCTCTGTATCATGAGGTCCAGGTCGACTAGACCCACATCGTGTGTCCTCATTCTACCCTCAAGGTCTCCCCTCAAAAAAAAAAAAAAGGAAACTTCAGTTAGTACAGTGATTTTCAAACTTAGCTTTGCAGTCTGACTGCCTGAGAAACATTAAACTCACTAATAGATTTAGGCCTACATCTCACCCACCTGAGGTTCTGACTTAATTGCATCGGTGTGTGGTTTAGGCTTCAAGGGGTCAAAGCTTCCACGTGGTTGTAACATACACCTAATGTTGGGAACATTGCTCTGTGGTACTTTCACAGGCACCCCCTAACTTCTGAAGTCCTTCATTCTCCCATCATCTTGCCCTAGTGGGCATCAGACAGGCTTTCTAGCAAGCAGGATCTTTTCCATTTCTGTGGTCTCTCTTTTTTTCTCATAATAGCCATTTTCACTCCTTCTCCCATTAAGTTTCAAAAAGATATGAAGTGAATACTGAAAGGTGAGCTAGTGCGGTTTACTATTAACAAATGGAAAAGACCACAGATATCTTGGCGCCCTTGTATTGAGAAAGAAAAAGCTATTATCTTTACTCTTGGCTAAAGATGAGCAAAGAAAACAGAGGTGTTCTAAGGGCAAACATGTCTTTGCTGTGACACAGAGTTTATCCACAATAAAGCCAAGGGATCCGAGAGGCACTCCCTTGCTGACTTCATCTGTGGGCACTGTCAGCCTCCAAATGTTGTCATTATGACTGATGTGTGCATTCATCTTGTATTAATCACATACTGCCACAGCCAAACCCCTGCCAGCATTTCACCATGGAAAAACATAATCTCAAAACATTGAGACATAATTATAGTTGATAGAATGTCCTATGATGAGGGTTTGATCTTATCAGGAGACGACTAAACCTGATTGATAAATGAGAACCATATGAGCAGTTGTTAAAATTTAATTATATATATATATATATATATATATATATATATATATATATATATATATACACACACACACACATATATATATTAACAGGTTATACTCTTTTATCCCCACATCCCCGCTTCTTTTACCTCCTCAGTGTGGTAATGATATTCACTATGGGGTCATGAAGGGCTCAGTCAGTTCCCGTGGAGTAGTGGGGAGACTGTGAGCAGACTCTTGATTCTGTCGTTGATCCAGCTCAGATTATGGAGAAGCAAGGAAAAGCCTGGCCTCAACCCAAGTAGTAAGGGCAAGGAGCCTGAACCCAGACTCTACATTTTGTGATCAGAAAAACAACTCTTAGGGTATGGGAAGATGGCTCAGCAGTTAAAGATGTTTGCTTAGAAAAAAAAAAAAAAAAAGCAAACCTGCCAGCTTGGATTCAATTTCTCTGACACCCACATGAAGCCAACTGCAAAGCGGCACATGCATCTGTGACCCCAGCCGTGCCTGCGACAATGGGGGAAGCGCCACGAGACACTCATGTGTAGCGGTCAGAGAACTTGTCTCACAGAAGGTGGATCACAGACACTTCAAAATTGTTCTCTGACAACCCTGTGTGCCATGGGCATGCAGAACCCCCCCACACACACACACATGCACACATGTGCATATGCATATTAATTAATTAAAATAAGAATCTTTAATACATCATAAACATTTAAAATATTTTATTTATTTATTTAAAAGAGAGAGTGTGTGAGTATGAGCATGCCAGGGCCTCTTGCTACTGCTAACGAACTCCCAAGACACACACCACTTTGTGTGTCTGGCTTTGCTGGGGAGTTGAACCCAAGCCGGCGGGATTTGAAAGCAAGCAGGTGCCTTTAACCTCTGAGCAGTCTCCACAAGCTTCACTATTTTTTTTATTTGAGTACTCGACAAAAATAATTATTATGAAGTACATACTTGCACTGTTTGTATTTGAAAATTCAGCGAAGATTCCTGACTTCAAGAAGCTCAAAGCCTAGTTGAGAAAGCATTCCAGAACTCAGAGCCCTTCCCAAGGTCGTCCGCTCTGATCGCGATGGTGAGTTCTCACTCTGATTCCGTTTCTCCAGCTCTCCTTTCAGACTGACCCACCCTCTCCATGAGGAGGGACAACGTGGCCTCGGTGAGTGAGTTCATCCTCCTGGCTCTCTTCAGGGACAACACATTGGCTGGACTCTTTGTCTTGTTTGGGACCACCTACTGCTGACCCTGCTGGGCAATGGTCTCAGCTGTCTCCTGATTGCCCTGGACCCGCGACTCCACCTGCCCATGTATTCCTTCCTCTGCCACCTGCCACTGGTGGACATCTGCTACACCGCCAGTGGGATCCCCCAGATGCTGGCACACTTCCTCTTAGAAAAGAAGACCATCTCCTTCTCCCTACCTGGTACCCAGCACTTTCCCTCACTGAGTCTTGGGGGTAAGGAGTTCCTGCCGATCGCCACAGTGGCCCAGGACTGCTGTGTGACTGCCATGGCCCCTTGCATTACATGACTTTTGTGAGCCCAAGACTTTTCGATGGACTGGCAGATGTCTCTGGGCTTTGAAATATGTTTTATTCTGCCATAAATCAGGAGACATCACATGCCTGTCCGCTTGTGGGTATGATGATGTCCTAAGCTCCATGGCCAGAGTGCATTTCACACACACAATGTTATCATAATGGCCAATGATACAGTGCATTGCCGGTGCCCTGAGCTGAATACTAAGAAACTTCAACAGAGAGAGAAATGCACAAAACGCAGGGGTAGAAAGGACAAGCATTTTCCTAAAGACACTATGCCTTATTCCAAGACATAAGGATGCAACTCTACAAAAGATGTGCGTGTGTGTGTGTGTGTGTGTGTGTGTGTGTGTGTCTGTGTGTGTGTGTGATGTGCTAGAGGATGTACTCTTTGCTTTTGAAGGCCTGATTAAAAAGTTCCTTAAGCGTTGGAATATTTTTTATAGCTCTGGCCTTTTCCTAACAAGATTCAAAAGCAGTTTATGTCAAACAGAAATTCACAGCACATATTTGTTGACTCAGTGAACATCAGAATAATTGCCCTAATCATTCACATCCTTGCCCTAAATATCCACTCCTGTGTCTGCAATCAGTCCAATTCTACACTTAACAAAGAGCTCATCCGGGCCCAACCCTAACTTCCTTCAACACCACGATTGCCCCCGTTCTCTCCTTCTGTGTGTTAAGAACATCACAGGGACCTGGGACACCACACAGATCTTGGAAATAAATGTAAGCTAGGAAAGAAATCCACACCAAACAGTACTGAGTGAGCACCCAGAATCAAGTACTGCGAGAGACACAAAATGTCCTGAGTGGGAGCTGGAGAGACGGCTTAGCAGTTGAGGCACTTTCCTGGGAAGCCTAAGAACCCAGGTTCAATTCCCCAGTACCCACAGAAGCAAGATCGCCCTCTCTCTCACTCTCCTTCTCTCTTAAATAAATAAAGTATTTATTTTTAGAAAGTCCTAAGTGAAGGCCAGGTTGATTCTGTCATTGATCCAGCCCAGATTATGGAGAAGCAAGGAAGACCCTGGCCTCTACCTGAATGGTCAGGGCAAGGAGCCTGAACCCAGACTCTACATTTTGTGATCAGAAAAACAACTCTTAAGGTATAGGAAGATGGTTCAGCAGTTAAAGATGTTTGCTTAGGAAAACAAAAAACAAAAAACTGTCAGCCTGGAGTGTGTATGAAAAGATCAGAGGTAAACTCCAAAAATAAATACACACAAACTGAAACATAACTCCAAAAAACACGAGTAAAATTTTACAATATTTGATTAATTTTCAAATAGATAGAGGTTAGACACTGGGAAATTCATGCAATGCCCCTCGAAAGAGAAGTTCATGTGGTTTGCAAAGGAATTAAAAGGGAATTAAAAATAATAATAAAGTGGGTTTCAAGAAATGGCAGTTTTTCTCGGTGGCTGAGCAGAATGAGGGAGGCTCATTTCTAGTGAGCGGGGGAATGGCATGGCCCGGAAGAGGAGGGAGAGAAAAGGAAGGTATGAGCAAGGAGTCAGCAAGACAGTCTGGCGAAAGCAAAGCCTTCATTTTGAGGAGACATGAGGAGGAGCCAGGGCTCACAGGGTGTGTGAGTGAGCGGTGCAGACCCTGAAAAACAAGGCCAAGGAAATGACTTTACAGGCAATGATATGGCAGAGCGTTTGATATGGAACAGGCAGGCACACTCTGGAACGTGCAAGTTCTCCTCTTACCCTCTCCTCATGCCTGGGGGATAGACAGAGACGAATATTTATATATGAAGGCACAATTGACTTTCTCCATTAGTCCAACAAACTCTGTTTCATACTGATAGGGAAGCAGATACTTATGATGCGGCTTCCCTGTCGTCAGGCAGGTTCTGCAGACCAGGCACGGTTTCAGGTAGGGTTTTTAAAACAAAGCACCAGCAAGTGTACAGCAGATGTTAGGTAGGAAATGGGGAAATGTTAGAAGTAAAAATAAACAGATCTGGATGTTGGGTTAACTAACTGGCACAACTATAGTTAAGTGCCTTCTACTTTGCTTCTTTGGTTTTATTTTTATTATTATTATTATTGTTGTTGTTTGGTTGGTCTGGTTTGGTTTTAATGTGAGAAGACACAACACTATCTGAGTAATCTCTGAAACCCAGAAATAAACAGAGCTTCCTCGATGCTTTCCGTGAAGCGTCGCCTGTGATCATAACATCTGACCTCATGCCGTGGCTCAGAGAGCAGAGCCCTGGGTAGACAGGTGCCACCCTGGCGAGGGAATTTGGAGTCTCTTCTCTGATAATTGGCTCTCCAGAGTCTCGATCTCACCAGTGGTTCTAACCTGGGAAAGACATCCGATGTTTTTCATGGGGAGTAACTCAATGTATGATAGCGTTGGGAGCCAAAACACAGGGTACCCGGTCATACTGCGAACAATAGCTCATTCTCCTAAAGAAAGAGAAGAAGGTGAGACAGGCAACAGGAGCTAGAATGCTGAGATGTTCTTAGAATCACTTCAAGGCAAGGGAAGCAGCAAATCAGTATGAGAGACTTGTTCTGTGGCCATTCTGAACAAACCTGAGGACTCGCAGACAGTGCTTCCTCAACAGCATAACCTCCCTGCCTCTCTAAAAAAGCAGAAACTGGGCTGGAGAGATGGCTTAGTGGTTAAGCGCTTGCCTGTGAAGCCAAAGGACCCCGGTTCGAGGCTCGATTCCCCAGGTCCCACGTTAGCCAGATGCACAAGGGGGTGCCCATGCCTGGAGTTCATTTGCAGTGGCTGGAGGTCCTGGCACGCCCATTCTCTCTCTCTCCCTCTGCCTCTTTCTCTCTCTGCCTGTCGCTCTTAAATAAATAAATAAAAATTAAAAATGAAACAAAATTATTTTTTAAAAAGCAGAAACCCAAGTTCTCCTATCTAGAATGCAATACCCCTGTACAGCATTACTTGCTTCACATAATCTGCAAACAGCAGCCCTACCCCAGAGAACAAGGGCTCGGGGCTGGGAGCTAGCCACAGACTTCTGTGTGTTGCTCCCTGGAATTAGGATTCTAGATGTCACTCAGTCATACTTCCACCCCTGCTTAGAGAATCAACCTCGCCCCAAGTCTCTGCCACTTGAAGCCATTTCTTCCTGCTGTGCACACTAACAGGCTTCGTTCTGTCCCACCATGCCAATCATTCTCCTTCTATTGATAGTACTTCTATTGATAGCACTTCGCAAGCTCACCAGCTCCCTGAAGTCAGAGGCTATACCCATGATGCCTCCCGGTGTTGCCATAGCACAGGATCTTGTTTCAAAGGCACACTCAAAAGTTTTCCCTAACTGAGTCAGTTCTCAAATATACATGATAAACACGTTCCATCCCGCAGGTCAAATTGGGTGAATATTTTTTGTTGTTGTTTCATAAAACATTTACCAGTGAGCTGTGATGTCTGCTGCTGGCTGGTGAGATGGGGCGATGGATAGACCTTCACAACCCCAAAGCAAGTGGACATAGCACCAGGCGTCTCCACCAGGAGAAGGCAGGAGAACATTTCATCCCTGGTCCAGGATCTATCAAGACACCTGGTTTCCCACTAATCTATTCTGGCTTCAGTATACCTGGTTTCAGTACTTTATACAACATGATACTGCAAAGGAGTATTTAAAGAAAAATAGCCATATGGTATTTTTCAACTCTTAATTTTCTTATTTTAACCTATTTCCTCTTTCAAAGGAAAAAAAATCTCTTACTCTTTTCACATTCCATTACCTGATGCTTAAACACTACTTAGGGGGCTGGAGAGATTGCTTAGTGGTTAAGGCATTTGCCTGCAAAGCCAGAGGATCCCGGTTCCCTTCCCCAGGTCCCATGTAAGCCAGATACACAAGGGGGTGCATGCATCTAGAGTTTGTTTACAGTGGCTGGAGGCCCTGGCATGCCCATTTTCTCTCTCTCTCTCTCTCTCTCCCTCTCTCTCTCTCTCTCTCTCTCTCTCTCTCTCTCTCTCTCTGTCTCTCTCCTTCTTTCTCCTTCTCAAATAAATAAATGAAAATATATTTAAAAAAACACTACTTAGCTGAATTTATCTCCTAGAACCTTACACACAAGCAGCCCTCTGGTGAACTCTAACTATGCTGCCAAAATCCTCCCCAGTAGTTTCTTAGCTGCAATGGTGGTTTCTCTTTCTCTATTGGCACTTTGATATTTGAAAAGGTATAAAAAAAAAAAACAAAGTGAAGAAAATAAATCAGAAAGAATAAAAGGAAAAACCAGTCTTTGCTGAGGGCCAGAAAAAAAAAATCACTGCTATATTTTGCTTACTCGGCTCTCTTCAAACGGATGTAGATATAGAAGATAATAAAAACTAATAGTATCAATTATGAGTAATGATAATTATTTAAAAGCTATGATGAGTACTACTCATATGTCATGAGGACATCATGTATGTCAACCCCCACAACTACCCTGAGATCGCTCCCCCACCTAACATACCACGACTGCTCCAAGGTAGTGTACCCACTGAACATACCTGGAAACTAAGTCCTAAATGATTACATATTTCTATGAGTACACACAGCAAGTAACATTGAAGATCTGTCTTATTTTTTAAAACATTTTATTTATTTATTTATTTATTTATTTATTTATTTATTTATTTATTTATGTGAGAGACAGGAAGGGGGGGCCTCCAGCCACTGTAAACAAACTCCAGATGCATGTGCCACCTTGTGCATCTAGCTTACATGGGTCCTGGGGAATTGAACCTTGGTCCTTTGTCTTTTCATCAAGTACTTTAACCACTAAGCCATCTCTCCAGCCCCAAATATCTGTCTTTGAAAAAGTCAAAACATTCCCCAAAGTAGCCAAAGAGCTCTGAATAGTGTACTGTGTTCTTGTATGGTCAGATGCAACATCATGGAAATGTATGTCTCCTGACATGAAATCATACTTTTAAACAAGATCTCAATTAGGAAAGAAATCTTTGTTTGGGCCTACACAATATTATTCTAAAAATAATAGACAATGCATTTCTGGAAACGATTTGTCAAAGATCAGTTTACCAGTAAACCAGTAATTAAACATATCATAAGTGTGAAATAATTGAAGTGCTGTGGGCACGGTCCATGAACCAACTCAGCAAAACTAAGCAAATGTCAGAACAAGGCCAATATGTAGATGAATTTGACATATGTTAAAAGTGAAATTGGAAATCAGTAGAGAGCAAAATTACTGAATAGTACGAAGACAACAAATTAATCCTCAAGTATATTAATCCATGACAACTTATCTCAGGATCAGTTGCAGAAGAGTAAAATATTTAATTTTCTAAATTTTATTAATTTGTCTTTGTTTGAGGGAGAGAGGCAGACAGAGAGACAATGAGTGTGCCAGGGTCTCTAGCCACTGCAAACAAACTCCAGACACGTGCACCACTTTGTGTATCTGGCTTTATGTGGGCTCCAGGGATGTGAATCCAGGTCCTTAGGCTTGGCACGCAGGCACATTGACCATTAAGCCATCTCTCCAGCCCAAGAAAAATATTTAAATGTAAAACAATGAAAGTTTGAATGTACCAAAGGATAACCCAGAAGTATTTTTTATATCAAAGTGAAGAATGCTTTTTAATTATAAGACAAAATCTCAGATATCATTAGTTTTATAAGATAAGCAAAAATTTCTACATGGAAAAGGCTACCATAATAGAAGAAAAGAGAGACAAAAAGATGGGCTTTAGGCTGAGGCACAAATGAGGAGGTAGGTGAAAGAACTCTTCCGTGCTAACCAGACAGCGCTGCATCTCGACCTTGCTTGTGTCAATCTGCAGGAGGAGGAAGCTGCGTGGAATCACACGCGCTTGGGCGTGAGCTCGGAAAGCACCGCTGAGAACTAGACAGTGTCCGCAGGTTCCTTAACAGCCAGTGTCATAGTCCTGCCTTTATGTCACAGCACAGTCACGGGAATGGCACCACCAGGGGAAGCTGAGGAAACGGTCCATGGGTCCCTGTGTTTATTTTATTTTTTTAAATTTCCCATGAGTTGCTACTACTTTTAAAGTGATTTTAAAAGCGAATATTAAAATCAAGGAAAAATTTTAACCTCCAGGATTTGGGGATTACTGTCACAATGAAAGAGTTGAGTTGTCTGCGATACGAAGCACTCCTACACACCAATAAGCAAATGCCAAGAACAAACTCCAAAAAGAGATAAGGACTGCTCACATAAAATAAACATACACGTCTCAAAGCACATAAAACATTGACAATCCTATTCATCATGACTCATGCAAAGCATAAACACATAGGATACTTGTTTAACCTAACAGCTCATCCAAAAATAAAAAGTGTGAAAACAAGCAGATTGCTGGTGGAAAAATAAATTGATGTGAACCTACAGAGGGCAATGGCTGTCGACATAAATGTATATGCCATGTGACTTAGTAACCCCAATCCATAGAATTTAGTATACACTTCATCGGAACATGTGCAAGATCACATATGCAGAAAAAAAGGTCATTACTGTGTTGCTGTAGTAACAAAAGATAGGAAGTAACCTGGTTTAGTCACATGACTAAAGAAATTATGATACAACCATACCAAAAACAAAAATAAAGAAGAAATACTGTATGTATACTGGATGCACCAATGTTCTGTTGTGGGTGATAGAGGAAGGAAAGAAAGGAAGGAAGAAAGAAAGAAAGATAGAAACAAAGGAAGGAAGGAAGGAAGGAAGGAAGGAAGGAAGGAAGGAAGGAAGGAAGGGAAGGAGGAAGGGAGGGAGGGACAGGGAAGTAAGGAAAGAAAGAGGGACAGAAGGGGGGAAGAAGATAGAGAAAGAAAGAAGGACATTACGGTAGAGGAGGCACTAGCTGGAAAAACCAATGAAGATGAGTGAAGTGGAGGGAATGGGGGGCGAGAAAAGAAAAGTACGTAAAAGAAGAAGATTATAATCAAAATAATTTAAACAGGGATAGACAGACGGCTTAGTGGTTGAGGTGCTTACCTGTGAAGCCCAAGAACCTGGCATTGATTCCCCAGTACGCACATAAGCCAGATGCCCAAGGTGGCACCTGCATCTGGAGTGCATTTGCAGTGGCTGGAGGCCCTGATGCTCCCAGTCTCTCTCTCTCTCTTTCTCTCTCTCTCTCTCTAATCAATCAATAAAAATAACTTTAAAATAACATATATATACGTGTATGAAAAATGACAAAAATACTATGTGTACCCAAACACATAGACCTCCAAGCTACAGTGTGATGTGGGAAGAGCCAAGAGCAGATCAGTGCACATATTATACAACCATTTGCGTAGAAAGACATTGAGATGACATAATTAATGGGTTATTTGATTATTAGTATAGAGTTACCAATATGTAGGTCACTTGACTGATTCATTATGTAGGCGTTAAGATAGGAGAAAATATCTCTAGAGGAACAAGCAAAAAACCAATGAGTGCCTCAAAAGAAAATAAGTAAAAGGGGGATTTTCTGCATATGCATCTCAGGAAAGTTTGAGTTATTAACCATTTAGATGCATTACCTGTTTAAAATGTTTGTGTTAAAAACATAAAACCAATGGTATGGTGGCACATGCCTTTAATCCCAGCACTTGGGAGGCAGAAGTAGGAGAATTGTAGAGAGTTCGAGGCCACCCTGAGAATACAGAGTGAATTCCAGGTCAGCCTGAGCTAGAGTGAGACCCTACCTAGAAAAACTGGGGGAAAAAATGTAGAACTATTTTCCCAAATCTTCCACTTCATGAGCATGTGTCCCCTTAGCAGCACACACTACTTAGTAGGGAAGCTGTCTTCACTCTCAGAGGTTAAATCTCTCCAGGAATCTAGTTTTAAGCTAGACTCTGATATTTTTACAATGATGCCATTTAGCAAAAGCTATTTCCCCCACAATGTCAAAATTAAAATAATAAATTCACAATCTTCACCCATTTCATTGGCTTTCATTCCCTAAGCACTAGTAATGTCACCGAATAGACACTGTCACTGGAAATGACTGGGTTTTTTAGTTCTATCATATATATATATATATATATATATATATATATATATATATATGTTTATTTATTTATTTATATGGCAGGGAGAGTGAGAGAATGGGTCCAGCCACTGCAAACAAACTACAAACACATGCACCACCTAGTGCTAACATGGGTCCTAGGGAATCAAACCTAGATCGGTTGGCTTTGCAGGCAAATGCCTTGCCCGTTTAGGCCATCCTTCCAGCCCTTTTATCTCCTTCTTAATTACTAAAACTGACTCAGATCACACATCACACTTCACACACACAAGCCAACTGCACAGAATATACACAACATCTACAAGAGGGTAAAAGAGGCCATGGCATTCGGAAGCAAGAGCAGAGAGCTGATACCAATTTGCAAAAGCCATATCTAATGAAGATCTTTTCAAAATTATTTTTGCAAAACATTTGTATAATAATTGCAGCAGGTTATTTTTAAAACAATACTTAGGTATAAAATATAATAAATATAAAATATAATAAAATATAATAGGCTGATTCCTTATTAAACATGAGGATGGTATTTCTAAGTAAACTGAGGGAAATTCTTGAGTTTCTGGGGTTTTTTTCTGAATAAAATTTCATGTTTATTCAATGCAGATGTGACTTCGTGACATTTGCTTGAGGGAAGAAAAAAATTTCCAAAGACGACTTGGGAAACAAGAATGCTACAGTGTGCCTTTCTCTAAAGGAATAAACGTGGGGCGAGCTCTGCCCCCTCAAAACTTCAGAGGGGAAGAAATCAAAGGCAGTGCGGTGGAAATATTAATGAGCAGAGAGATGGAGTAGCATAAAAACCCTCCCTGTAATCTTAACAAAATTAGAACCAAGTTGTCCTAGCTTGGCAAGAGTAAAAGGCGCTCCGCAGGGTGAGTGAGGGGGCTAGGACGCCCTGCCCTGGCCTCTGCGGCCACAAGCCCCTGTCCTCTGGGGCTCCGGGACTGAGTGCTCTCCTGCCCTCAAGAACACCACTGCTTTATGAACCACATCCAAGACCAGTTGTGGACACAAGCGTTTTGTTCTTAACTCGCTATCTGAGATGCAGTGGTTCAGCTGATCTAGACTTTTAGCTGAAGGAAGGCTCAGCCAACAACAAGGGGTAACAAATATGAACATAATGTAAAATTTTGAGGATTACACTTTGGGGCAATACTGACTCTCTAGGATTCAGTGTCTCCAGGGTTCATAGTACTCCAAGACAAGGAGGCATGCTCAGAGAGTTCTTGAATTTTCCTTTCTCTGCTCCTTTCCAGAGAAAGGACCCCATCGCATGGTCCCCCCAACTTCCTATAAAGTCGTTTGCAAGTGGGTGGCCTTCACTGAGTCTCCTCTAGGGATGGAGAGAGAGAGAGCTTGTCACTTAGGTCCCCCAGAAGCCCCTAGCTAACAGAAGAAACTGTCTGGGTATGCCTCAAAACTTGAGGTTGTTGAAATGCAGACAAAGGGACGTATAGACATGCACAGGTAGAGGATAATCTGCCAGGGCCAGTACCGCCCACTGCCCGAGGTGATGGAGAGTGTCCAGTGGCCATGGACATGAAGGACAGGGCATAGGGCACAGGGAGGAGATGAGTGACATCAGAGCTCTGCCGTGAGCCTGGGTGCTGGGGTCCGGCGGGCTACGCGCGTTGTGCCCCAGGTGGGAATTGACCCAAGGCAGAACTGAGACCAGAGAAAGAGAGTAAAGAATTGACATCATCACAAGTCTCGGAGGCATGAAATAGCTGGTTTCCAGCCTCCTGTTCCACTCGTAAAGATTGTGTTCCCAGAAAAATGCCCTACTTAAGAATGCCTGGAATGCCTTATGATTCCCCCCCGCAAAAGAACAGCAGAGTCACAATGAGGGGCGCCAAGACAGAGCCCAGCAGGAGCCAAGGGATCAAAGCCAGGGAGCCTCCACTTCAACCAGAGCAAAGGAGGGTGGGAGAAGTTAGCAGTCTTGATGCAGGACAGCACACTTGAGCCAGGTGCAAAACCAGAGAGTAGCCAAGCTCACCAAAACCCAGTGGAGACCAATGAGCAGCCGGGGGAGGATGCTGGAGGACTCAACCGGATGCGGGAAGTAGGAGACACTGTTCACCACCCCGCACAGTGCTGACAAAAGCGAGAGGCGTCCAAGCTGAGCAGGATCATTGGGGGCAGGGGAGCCGGCCACATGACAGCCATTCCCAGCTGAACGTCAGGAGGATGAAGCCGTTGTCTAGGAGCTCCCACAAAACCAAGCAATACGAAGCCCATAGCTCCCTCCTCTGGTCACCAGAGGAGGCCTGGGCCCCTGGGTCTCCTCCCTGCCCCACTCTTCCCTGAGATGTCTCTCTTCGAGACAAGGATGCTTGGGCAGTCGTGGGAAAGCGTGCCCTTGGCTCAGAGATGATGCAAATTTCCCCTGGGCTCAGGTACCACTTGGACACCAGCTGCCTCTGATTTGCTTTCCCTGGTTTTGCCTGCGTGCTAACCTTCATGGGCACAGCACGAACGCAGAGGGCTGGCTTTTTCGGTCTCTTTAAATGGGCTCCACTCTCCTGATTCCACCTCTGGGCTATCTTTCAGATGCATGGACCAGGCATAGAGAGACATCCAGGGAAAAAGAGTGGTACCAAAGAAAGCATTCTCAGCTGAATTTCCCTGCTACACATCCACCCTGGCCGCGAATAGTCATTCTTCCACGTGGAATGCCTTGGTCTACCTTGACAACCCCATTTCTACGTCAGTGCCTGTGGTGTAAGTAAATTGACACCAGTTTAAACTACTCTGTGTTTCCCTTGAGAGAACGTGTTTCCGTGGAGTTGTAAGACTAAGAGCACCTGTTTCCTGCTGGATTTCAGGACCTAAATGTTGTCCCTCATCTTGGCCAAAGGAGCCATTTAAACATGATCACTGAGTTACTTCATCAGACCAGCAGGGGGCGTCTGGCGACAAAAATCAACACATTCCCGAAAATGTCGTCCAGTCTACTTTGCCATATAGACTAGACGAGAAGTTCCAGGCTCTGTCATGCAACCGACAGCACGCTGGACTTGTATTGGCTGAACATAAGTCACAGCCCCCATCGTTTGCGGGGAGAGGTGCGAGAAAGTCCCAAAAGTCAGGCATGGGAGCCACCTGAGATTGGCCTGCCATGTCAAAATACCGCCTCTCAGAGGATATGCACACGGCATGTCTCTACCACAAAGACACTGCTACCAGGCCATGTTGAAAAGCCAAAAAAAAAAAAAGCTGTGACATGTCTCTCACCCCCTACCCATTATTGTTTTTCAATTACTTTTTGTAGGTGGCAAAGCAACAAAAATCTTTCCATCTTAGCAAGTTTTAAGTACTTAACACAGTGTCATTAGCTGCAGTCACACGGCCGTGCATTTGGCCTCCAGAGCTGACGGGTTTAGCATAACTGAGACTTTGTGTCTTGCAGCCCAACTTGTCTCCCTTCCTCCCTCACCCGAGCCCAGCAAACAATCACCATTCTACTCTGGACTTCTATGACTTTGATTGTTTTCAATTCCTCATATAAGGAACATTATTCAGAATTTATCTTTCTGTGTTTCGAGTGTTTTATTTTGCACAATGTCCTCCTGAGCATAACGTTCATCCATGATGTTACAAATAGCAGGATATCAGTTTGTAAGCTAAATAATATTCAATTGCACGTATAGACCATGTTTCCATGTCTTGGCTGTTGTGAATCATGCTACAGGGAACGTGAGCATGCAGATAACTCTACAAACTAGTTTCCTTTCCTCAGACACATACTATTATGGCTTGTCCCCACCAAATCCCATGTTGAAGTTTGGTCCCAGGGTGACCATGTAAGGGATGAGGTCATTAGGAGGAATTGATGCTTTTCTCAGGTAATTTCTCACCCTTCTCTTTCCATTACCTTAAGAATATAAGGTGATGTGTGCACCTCCTTCCTCTTGCATGTATGTATTTCTCTTCTACACACACACACACACACACACACACACACACACACACTTGCTTTCTACTTTCCTGCCATAAAACCTTTGCCAGAAGCTGAGCAAATTCCGGTGCCATGATACTGCACTTGAGAACTGTGAGTCAGAATAGACCTCTTTTCTTCATAAGTCACCCAGCCCCAAGTATTTTATTATAGAGACAGGAAATGGACCAGAGCTTATTCCCAGGAGTGAGACTGCCGAGTCATCAAGTAGGTCTAGTTTTATTTATTTTGTAAAACTTCCATTTTGTTTCCTCTGCCAGCTACGCCAACATACAGTCCAACCAATAGCATACAGGAGTTCTTTTCCTCTGCATATTCTCCAACCTCTATCCATTTTTGATGAGAACCACTCAAACAGGCATGAGGCTGGGCCTTACCATGACTCTGATAGGCATTTCTTTGACGGTTAGTGACGCCAAACACTTTTCAATGTACCTCAATGCTGTTTGCTTCCTGTGAAAATTATCTGCTCAGGTCCTTTTCTTGCATTTAAATCAGGTTGCCTCGGTATGTTTTTACTATTCAATTGTATAAGTACTTTACAGATTTTGGAGATGAATTCCTAATATATGGCGGACAATTTCTCCCAGTCTGTGCAGTGCCTTTCCACCCTGATGGGTATTTGCTGTACAGAAGCCCTCTAATCTGATGCAATCTCCTTTTGTATTTTCATTTTTCTTGTCTGTGCTCTGAGTATCCTATCTTAAAAGTCATCACCCATGCCAATGTCAACATTTGCGCTACATGTTTCCATTTTCTTTGGCTGGCATGTGCGTGTGTGTATGTGTCACACGTCTATGTGCCCTTACAGCACCCCATATACGCCCCTGTGGCAGGTGCGCTCATCTGCGGTGGCCAGAGCCACTCCATCACTCTCCCTCCTAGCCTTCTTTTGAGCCTGAGTCTCTACTAACTCAGGAGTTTGCCAGGCTCCAGTGGCTCGAGGATTCTTGGGTCTCTTCTCCCCTGCAGAGCTGAAGTGACGGGCACATGCTGTCATGCACAGATGTTGACATGGGATCTGGAAAGTGGAACTCTGGTGGCTTCAGGTCCCCACAGGCCTTCATGCTCTGGCAGGAAGCACACCTAACTGCTGAGCCATCTCTCCAGCCCATAGGTTCCCTTCTTCAAAGGCGAGGAATAGGAACATAGCAAGGAAATGTGGGGCCAAAGCAAAATCAAACCCCAGCAGGGCAAACACTCAATCTTGCAGTTCCGCATCCACTCACTGATGGCTTCAGGATTCCCACCCCTACAGATCTTGTGCCTGTAGTACACACAGCCTCCATCTTGGACCAGCTTCTCTCTGAGCCTACAGCTCTCCTTGGCAGATCCTACAAGGTCCTGGCGTCTCCAGCACCCTGAAGCCTGCACTCCACCTCAGACTTCCTCACCACTGCACGTAACGGCCACGTGGGGTTTTGTTGCAGGGAACACAGCCTGCCCGTCCGCTGCTTGCCCTTGGCAGCTCTCTGAAGCCATACAGAATTGTGTCTTTCGTTACTATGAAACCAGTACCAGGCCAAGGCTGCTGGTTTCTTCTACTGGCTGTGGGTGAAGACTGGGCTCCTGTGGATCACAGCTGTCCTGGTACCTGTATGCTCTGGTCCTTGAACCTGAGAAAACATTTTCCTAGGCAATTGTCTTTCTCCTTCCAGGAAATCGGCATTTTCACACAAGTTAGAGCCTTCCTTGGTGGGATGTAGCCCACTGAGCACCTTTTTTCTATTGTCTTGATGAAAAGAGTAGAGCATCTCTTGAATTGCATTGATCTCTCTAATCTCTTTATCATTTATAGATGGGTGTTTTGTCAGTGACAGTACCTTTGCATGGAACTTTAAACTTGTTCAATTACCCTTTCCTCCTAAGTTTTACTTTTTTCCTCTCTTTGTTCTGTTTCACTGTAGGTATAAATAAAAGCAGTGAGCGATGATGGTAACACAGACTCATTACTGTCTGGAATTTTCCTCTGCCAATCACATTAATTAATCACTTTTAAATTCAAATTTTCTTGAGATTGCAGTACATGGACAGTATGCATACAGCTAGATTTATTTTTGCCAAAAATAATATGAATTGCCTTTATCCCAGTTACCAACAGAGCCCTTGTTTCCTTCTGAAACCACAAGAGCCATGCCTCCACAACCCACATTTCTCTTGGCCTCCTGGTCTTCCAAACTTATACCAGAAGAGTTCCTTTTTAAAAATTTTTCATCTTTATGTATTTATTTGAGAGAAAAAGGCAGATAGAGACAGGGGGAGTGGAGAGAGAGAATGGGCATGCTAGGGCCTCTAGCCACTGCAAACAAACTCTAGACACATGTTCCACCATGTGCATCTGGCTTACATGGGCACTAAGGAATCAAGCCTGGGTCCTTAGGCTTCTCAGACAAGCGCCTTAACCACTAAGCCATCTCTGCAGGCCCAAAATGGTTCTTTAAGCTCTGCTTACAGTATTGCAGGGTGCCACCAGCCCAAAGTCTCACACTTCCCAATTATCTACCTTAAACGAATTCCAACAGCATGTGAACCATATGGTCAAGTGTATCACAGCAACAGCCTCACTCTTGGTACCATATTGATATATTAGCTCCTTTACTCATCACTGTCACCAAATACCTGACAAGAATCAGTTTAGGGCAGGAAGGTTTCCTCTCAGCTTACAATTCAAGGGGTTACTTTCGTCTGTGATGGGAAACACATGGCGGCAAAGCGCAAGACACTGGCTGGTTACACTGCGTCCAACAGCAGGAAGCAGAGACCCAAACAGGAGGTTGAGCCAGAATACCAACACTTGAGCTGGTTCCTAGTGACCCACTTCCTCTAATAAGACCCCATCTCCTAAAGTTCCCACAACATCTCCAAAGAGGGCCACTAGTTGAGGATTGAGAGTTCAAACTCATGAGCCCATGGGGGATGTTTTTACATTCAAATCACAAGCATAGACAGTTATTCCTTGATATCCATGTGAATATCATGAATCATGAGCTTGGTTCTGTGGTCTCCTGCAGGAACTAAGATCATAAAGATGCTCAAGTCCCTTCTGTACAGTGTTTTTCTTAAAAAAATGTTGTATATAACCCATGCACGTATACCATGTGCTTTAATCATCTCTAAATTATTTATGCATAGGTCAATGTTAATACTGTGTAAACAGACACCTAATTGTATTATTTTGGTAATTACAATAAGTAGAAAAGTCTGTATGTGTTCATGACAAATGGAGGGTTTTTTTTTTCAAAATTTTACAGCTACTATTGGCTTAACTCATCAATGCACAACCCTGAATGCAGAAGGCCTTTGCTAGTCATATGAAAGTGATAACTCAAACTAAACAGAAATAGCGTTGAAGTTGGTGGAACATTTTTCTTGTACTGTTTTCATTTGTTCACTTACTGCTCAGCAAAACATGCATGGGTGTTTAATTTGTATATTTGTTGCAATAATGGAAATTGAGCCTAGAGACCCTCACATATTAGGTGAGGACTCTTCCAATGAGCTATAATCCTTAGCCCTCAATAGGAAACACACATGGCCTTCTATTTCTAGTACTATTCTAGTGTGCAAGAATACAGCAGTGAACCAGCCAAGCAGATCCCTGCTTTTATGGCAATTGAAGTCCAATAGAAGGTAAGTGATAATAAGCATTCTCATGAACCAAACATTTTCAAATAGCAATTAGTTCTTTGAAGAAAATAGAACAATAAGATTGCTGGCAAGTGGCTGGAGAGTGAAAAGTCGCTCCTCCAGACTGGCAGGAGAAGACCGGTAGAAGACCAGAAACTTCCTCAAGAGGCAGCATGCGAGCTGCGCGGGTACAAAGCAGTACAGCCTGAACCTTTTACCACCGTCTGCACTTGTGACATTGCCAGCTTGCGTTCCTTCTCCACCACCCCCGCAGTCTTATCCAGAGAGGCTCTTCCCTGCTGCGGAAGAAGACCCCAACGGAACGCAAACGTCCTCTCTCACTCGATCAAATGGCTTGTCACAGGATGACTGCAAGTCACGCAACAGCCTGAAATGAAGCCGATGAACAAGCACTGGTTAACCAGGTGACAGCAGTATCAGCCCACCTGAGAGGAGCGAAGGCAAGCGATGGAGAGGGGCAGTCGGGCCTTATTTGGACTAGCTCCGAAGAACCCGAATTTATGCTTTTGGGGCCTAGAAAATGACTAATATTAACCTTCTTCATAGGAAACTTTCAAAGCTCTGGAGGCTTTTTACCATAACTTCCTAGAGCTCCCCTCAATGGGGAACAAACGGCTTTACTTTGATCAATCCTTTGTGATCCCTTCCTCTGCCCTAAGCATTTACCACCCAAATTTCCACACTACACTAAACATCCCTTATCGTAAGGTCTCAACACTCTCACATACACATTCATATTCTCTCTCTCTCTCTCCCTCTCATTGTGTGGCTATAACAAAAACACCTGAGACCTGGATGGGGAGGAGTGCTTCAGAACACCATCATCTGGACATGAAGCGACCCGCACACATGACCTCCTCTGCAGCTGCCCCTGTCTACATCCGACCTGCACAATATTGGACCAATCAACGTTTTGGAACGAATGATAAAAAGGGACAAAAAAAAAAAAACAAACACCCTGACATCAAAATAGAAGAGGGAGCTGGGCGTGGTGGCACACACCTTTACTCCCAGCACCTGGGAGGCAGAGGTAGGAGGATCTCCGTGAATTCGAGGCCACCCTGAGACTCCATTGTGAATTCCAGCTCAGCCTGGGCTAGAGTGAGACCCTACCTTGAAAAAAAAAACAAACAAAAATAATAGAAGAGGGACTAATCAGAAAGAAGAAGGGGTTCCGTGGAGAGGATGTGGGGCTGGGGACAACAGAAGGAAACTAGAGAGATTATGATCAAAACACATTATGTGCATGTTTAAAATGTGTCAATTTAAAAGCAAGAAAATGATCCCAGAAACTAGAAAGTCCAAAGCCAAGCTGCTAGAAGATCTGCTGTTTGGTCAGAGCTGCCCTCTGTTTAAAGCTAATATATGTTGCATCCATGTATGACAAAAGACAGAAAGACCCCCCAAAAAACAAATTCTCTCCAGTCCTTTCACAAAGGCCTAACACAATCCATGGTTGTGTGGCCCTGGTGACCTCACCTTCTTCTGAAGGCTCCAACTGCTAATACTGTCCTGATAGTAATTAAGTTTTAATACATGAACTTAGGAAGTCATTCAGACCACAGCATTCCTGATGGGCCACAGCCAACCTAACCCCATCTGACAGTTTTAATGCAGCCTTGCTCTCTTGACTATACACTAAAATTTAGCCAAATGGTCTCTTAGCTTCTAAATAAGCAGAAGCAAAACCCCAAATTCACCATGACTCCCAATTGCAGATTTTTTAAAAAAGTATGCTTTCCTGACATCACCATGAAAGCACAGGACCACCACTAGTGTTGAGGAAGAGGAAGAGTTACTTGTCTTTCTCTGTACAATATAAAATGGGACTTAGAACACCTTTCTTCAAATAGTTATTGGCACAAAATCTTCTCTCCTTATCTGCTTCAACCCTTTCATTTTATCAAAGGGTTTCTTTAAAAGCTTTGAACAGGTTTGTAGTGAACTGGATGAAATCTGGTACCATGAAATGTTTGCACCTGGTAGAAATATCATTGCTGCCGTCCTGTCACTTTAAAACCTGGAGTTTGTTTTCGGTGGCTAGAGGCCCTAATGTGCCTATGCCCTCTCTCTCTCTCTCTCTCTCTCTCTCCCTCCCTCCCTCCCTCCCTCTTTCTCTCTCACATGCTGTCAAATAAATAATAATAAATAAAAAGGAACATCAAGGGGGCTGGAGGGATGGATTATCACTTAATGGTACTTGCTTGCAAAAAGCCTGATGGGGGCTGGAGGGATGGCTTAGCAGTCAAGGCATTTGCCTACAAGGCCAAAGGACCCAGGTTCAATTCCCCAGGACCCACACTAGCCAGATGCCCAAAGGGACACACACATCTGGAGTTTGTTTACAATGGCTGGAGGCCCTAGCATGCCCATTCTCTCACTCTCTCTCCCTCTTTCTCTGTCAAATAAATAAATAAATATTTTTTTTAAAAAGCTGGATGGCCCAGGTTCAGTCCCCTAGTGCCCATGTAAAGCATGTGTCTGGAGTTTCTTTGCAGTAGCAGGAAGCCCTGGTGTGCCCATATTCACTCTCTTTCTGTCTGCTTCTTTATCTTTGAATCTCCCTCTCTTTCTCTCAAATTAATAAAATAAAAATATTTTTAATATAAAATAAAAAGGAACATCAAGAAAGTTGTATTGGTCTTGGGAAGAAATTTAGACATAATTCTAGTGTAACTTAAAGGCATTTGAGAGTTTTAAATAATGAGTACATAATCTAACTTATCTTCTTAAGTGGATCCCCTGGGCTATGATTAATGCTAGCCTGCTTTATAGAAAACTTTCAGAGCTCTGGAAGTTTCCTGCTGGACCCTGCTGCACTTCCCCTCTCTAGGAAGAGAACTGGAATGGGCAAGGGTGAAAGACAGCAGCCAGAGACTACTAGACAGTGTGTAAACAGACAAGAGCTTGTTCTCACATGGAAACACTGGAGAAAGAAACAATGAGATGCCAGCATGTTCTGAAGGCAGATCCAATATAATTTATCTGATATAGGGTAGGAGAAGGAGAAGAAGCAAGAATAAATCCCAAAGTTTTAACATTAGGAATTGGAGAGATTTTATAGTCACTTGCTGAGAAGAGGAGAAAATGGGAGATGAATGTTGATGGGAGGAAATCTGTTTTGGTTGTGCTGCATTTGAGATGTCTGCTAGATACCTAACCTGAGACATGAAATTTAAGTCTGGACCTCAGCGAAGAGCGAAGGCTGGAGTAACAGGTTTGGAGAGTCAACACTTACATGGTACTTAAAATTATTAAACTAGATGAGATCATCTGGAGGAAAGATTGTTGATGGAGACTGTAAAGGGGCTGGGAACAAGCCTTGTGCTTTCAGTTTTGAAGGGTTGAAAGTCTGAGGATCCAGCAAAGCAGATTTGGCTGAAACTAATTAGGGAGGTGCTCCGCTCTGAGCTCATACTTGGGACAAAGGGAAGAGGAAACGTACAGGTGGGGATGGCAAACACTGGACTGAAAATTATGTTCAAGAGTTTCTAGATCCCCAAGCAGATCTGCACCCAGGGGTTATCTACCATGCTCACTGGAGATGCTCTGAAAAACACAGGCTTAGAATGTACTGAGATCTGAAATGTCTTTGGGTCCAAACATGGCCAAAAACAACAAAATTACCAGGATTGAAGGGAAAGTGAGCTGATGATTGTAACCTGCAGTGCAAGGTTGCTTATGATTTACCCATTGAACATAACCAGCTCCTCATTCATTCTCTGCCAGGCAATAGAGCAGGCACATAGGTACAAAGCCTGAGACAGTTTCTTGACAGAGAGGAATCATTAACTTAGACTTAGGGTTGCTATGCATCTTCTTGCACTATCTTAAGAGCTTTAAATATATTAGTATTTTAATTCTCACATAAACTCAATGTAGTTCAAGATGGATACAGGGATGGTTAGATATCCAAACATGAAAGAATGAAGTTAAATCCTTTTCTCATTCTTTACCCAAAAGATTAACTCTAGGTGGGTCATAATGCTGAATGTAAGAACTACAACTATAAAGTTGTTGGAAGAAACCACGAGTAAGTCTTCATGATCTGCAGTGACACAAAGCCTGCTTGGAGACAAGACTGGAAGCACAAATAACACAAAAACGGTTTCAATGGATTTCATTAAAATTAAAAATGTTTTTACTTCAAAGGATATCACAACAACCTGAAAAGCAGCCAGACAACAATAGAAAATATTTCCAAATTACCTTTTGGATAAGTAATTTGCCACCAAAAGGAGAAACAAGATTTATAATTCAACAATAAAAAGAAAAATAACCAGACTCAGAACTGGGAAAAGAATTTACATAGACATTTATCCAAAATATGATGTAGAAAATAGCCAACAAGCACAAATAGTAGTGGCAGATTCATTCACTGCTATAAATCGAGTGCTATTTATTCACAACAATTTGTTTATAATCATACTTTGTATCTAGAGTCACCAGTGGCACTTGTGCTATCTCAGACTCTTCAAACCACCATAGGCCCATTTATTCTAGGAATAAAATATTTACATTACAAAAGGAACTCTGTGATACTCAATGTTCTCCCTCTGAGAACTCTGTGATACTCAACGTTCTCCCTCTGAGATCTCTGTGATACTCAACGTTCTCCCTCTGAGATCTCTGTGATACTCAACATTCTCCCTCTGAGATCTCTGTGATACTCAATGTTCTCCCTCTGAGAACTCTGTGGTCCTCAATGTTCTCTCTCTAAGATCTCTGTGATATTCAACGTTCTTCCTCTGAGAACTCTGAGGTACTCAATGTTCTCTCTCTCAGTCTCTCTCTCTCAGAATTCTACGATACTTATTGTTCTATCTCTGAGAACTTTGGGATATTCAATGTTCTCTCGCTGAGAACTTTGGGATATTCCACGTTGTCTCTCTGAGAACTTTCTTTCATGCTTTCTGCATCCCACTGTGCCTTTGGGCAACTCTTTCTCCCCTCTGTGTGGATTCAAGAATGATATCACCATGTACCACTTGCCCAGTCATGGTTCAGTGGTATAAATTAACACAGAATGATCAATGAAAGTGTTTTAATCCAGGCCATAGGTACTCTGTCAGGAATGGACCACTGTCCCAAAAACTAATCTAGACTTTCTCCAAAATTTGTTATAGGAATCAAGTTCAAATATCAGCATTTTCTCACTCTGAGAGGGTGACATGCAGGGGCCATCTAATGTCTGCCCCAGTCTCATGCAGGACGGAGCCACGCACAGTGTTCCAAGGACATGGTGGGAACCATTGGACAGCATCCCATCTGACCAGTGCAATGACCCTAGATTTCCATGGTACAAATGTCAAAATACCTCTTCATGTTCTTGGCTTACTTTGAATATATTGCTACTTGTATCTGAAAGAGCCCTCACAAATACCCAAGAACAAATGTTGTCTACAAATTTATTTAGAGAAAAACAGTAGAACATATGAAGAAATGTGGTTAGACTATGCCTCCATAGTAGGCAGAATGATAAGATGATCAAACATTTCCAAGCCATAACTTCGCCTGGTGATTTAGTCAAACACAAATATAAGTACCACCATGAGACAATTTCAGTTGCAGTAAAAGCCCCAATTCAGAAACTTTAAAACTGGTTGATTTTCAAGCTAGATATGATTTATTCACATGTGCCTTAAAAGGCAGAGTTTTCTCTGGCTGGGTACATAGAGAAATTCAGAAAGGCATGTACAGTCTGGCCTGTAATAAAGCAAACATTTATGTTGTGGGATGTTTATGGGAGCTATTGGCAAACAAAAAGAGGCTTCTAAGGTCTAGGAACAATTCCCAGCCAAGAGCTAGCAAAATGCTGACTTCAATCTTATAGCTGAGGAATGAATTCTTCCAGGCAACAGTGAGCAAGGAAGAAGATCTCTAGAACCAGACAAGAATCAAAATTCAGAGCCAAGCATGGTGGCGCATACCTTTAATCCCAGCAGAGGTAAGAGGATCACTGTGAGTTCGAGACCACCCTAAGACTCCATAGTGAATTCCAGGTCACCCTGGGCTAGAGTGAGATCCTACCTCGAAAAAACAAACAAACAAAAAAAAAAATCAAAATTCAGTTCAGCAAGAAGCTAAGCAGAATCTGGCTAACTGGGTATATTATACCTACCAAACTTTCCTCTAAATACTGACATTTATATTCATATGTTAATGCTACTCTCAGTCTTGGTTAGAGAAGCTTATCTTTTCAGTGACCACTGGGGAGAGACTGAACATCTACCAAAGTGCTGATGAGAAATGACAATGGTGTTTTCAGCACTATGTGAGACATCACTATCACATCTGCCAAGAGACCATTACATAAGAGGTGATGGTAAGATTGTAAGGGACAAAACAAAAGCAGGCTGAAGAGATGGCTTAGCAGTTAAGGTGCTTTTCTATGAAGCCTAAGGACCCATGTTTGACTCCCCAGATCCCATGTAATACACAAGGTGATGCATGATTAAGGTCACACATGCATACAAGGTGGCACATGTGTCTGTAGTTTGATTTCAGTGGGAGGAGGCCCTGGTACACCAATTCCCCCCACCCCTCCTCCTCTCATAAAAAAGGGAGGAACACTTTGCAATACTGTCTTCCACATACAAAGTGGTCTGGATATTCATTATCTCACAATGGCTGATGTTACTACCTACATAAGACCTACATAAATAGGGAGGGAATAATAACATCAAAACTGAAGAGAGACTAATTGGAAAGAAGGATGAATTCAGGGGAGGGGGAATGCAGAAAAAGGAAAAGGATGGATGGTAGGTGGGATTGTAATCATGTGATATTGTTTATATGTATGGAAGTTGTCAATGAAAGTCTTTTTAAAAAGTTGTTAAGCAAAGATTCCAGCAATGCTAGGCCTACTTCACTGACTTGTAGAAGTGTAAGTTAGTAAGAATGACATTTAAGAATTCTGAGTTTTCCATTCATTGTGGACTAATAGAAAATGAATGGACTCCTTTAACAAGTTCTCTGAAGCCTACAGCACAGACCATTGAGTAGATTTGAGAATATATAGAATTTATTACTTGTGTTATGTGCCAATATTGAGGTCCAATATTAAGGTAAACACTTAAGGCAATTTCTCAAATGCATTTGTTATCTGCATGCTTGGATATAATACTGGGACATGCATATCTCCACTTGAAGATTTATATGTTAATAACACTTATAAAATGTCTGTCATAGATAAATAATGTTTATCAAGCACTACGCTAGGTACTTAACCTTCATTATCATAATTTATTCCCACAACAAACAGTGGAACAGGAATCCTCGTGATTGCAGATAAGAAAATTTATGCTCCAAGAATTTACATGACTTCTTCAAGCTCACTAAGGGAAGATCTAACTAGAGTTAGATTTTTTCATTATGGCCCTTATGTTCAGTACTTTATATGTCAAAGTCATCACATCTACCTCCACTGTGTATGAGAAAGTCAGAGAAAGAAACAGGCACACAGAGACCTCACCAAAACTCTGCAAAACTATGCAAAATAGAATAGTCATAATAAACATTCCCAAAGTGACAGTGAACAGAGTGTCTGGACCTGTCTCAGATTTTTTAAAACAAAGTGTCGACAGTAGTTAAAATACTAAAAGTGTGCCCCATGGAATGTGGGAAGCATTAACTGAAGCCTTTGGGTAGGAGTGGCTCATGGTTTCCTCTTTGAAGAAAGGAGTAGGAATGGTTCCAACAGACGATCTTCACAATGTAGATTCCAAAACAATGAGCAAAAATGTAAATGTTTTTCCTAGGATCTTCATACCGTCGAGGGGTGTTAGGTTTGTTTTCCCTGTGACTATAGAATTAAAAGGTAGAAAAGGGTTTAAAAGGATAAGGTTAAGGCACTTGCAGTAAAACCTATGTTCTCAATTTGTTTTTTTTTTTGTTGTTTTTTAATAAAGAGAAATAGCACGATTAAAAGTGTCCCCTGGAATCCTCTGCTTTTACAGATTATTTATAATTCAATGTTGATGTAAGTCTTTCCTGACACTTTTAAAAAATAATCTTATATGAAATTCATATGCAACCATACCTACTATTAAAATTATAAATACTTTCCGGTTTTGTAAAATGTTAATTAATTGAAACAAGGAACAAGGTTACTTCACAGTAAGAGGACAAGAAAGCAGAGAGAAGAGACTCCTCTGTGAAGCGGGGATTCCAGAGCTGGGAAATGCGCAGTCCCGGTGGGAGCTGAACGTTTACTGAATGGAGGAAGCTTGCCCAGCCAGAGCGCACGGTTGTTCATCTTAAGTGAAGATGAAACTGCCAGTTGGTCCCTGATGCATCCAGGACTGAGCATGTCCAAGAAAGCCCACCAAAGGAGGCCACTGATGGGAAATCCACTTAGACCAGGAAGAACAAGGAGGAAGTGGGGTCATCCTCTTCACCATCTTGGGTTAGAATATAGCCACCTACCAAGGGCCCTTTTTCCCTGCCTGCCTACCAAGGAAACTATCACCTATAGCGTTTCAACTGTCCCCATTCAGACTGCCCGGATGGGTTCAGTGGAGGGTCAGACCCATTGTGGTGGGACAGTTCGGAGTCATTGCCAGATTTATTTCATCTAGGTTCCATTTTAAGATGCTGTAAAAGATGTATAATAAAATTCAGTTAGTGTCTAATTTAATCAAATATTTTTGTTCCAAAGAGTTATGGGGGTGTTTTACCACACTGTCCTGTATTTGGGTGTCCTAAACTTTGCCATCTGTGAAAACAAATGATGATCCTTATGTGGAATTGGAAGAATCTCTTGTCTGCTGCTCATCACTTAGCATTTTTCATGCTTTCTACTGTGTGTTTGTACTTCAAAGCCTCTTTTTGTACTATGGGAAGGCATACTTGTGTCTGCCATTGCAGACAAAAAGAGGGAGTCATGGCATGTTTAAAAAAGAATATAAATTTATTTTCCTAATTTTTAAAAAATTATGTTTGTGTCCGATATACCAGCATTATACACTTTTGTAAAATATACATGATAAACATGATTTCAAGGTGAAGAGAAACATCTGGAAGGAATAATATTAAGCGCTAACTACGATTATCTCTGGGTAATGATCAGTACAAATTTTTTTCTTTTGTTTTGTTTTTTTCAAAGTAGGGTCTTACTATAACCCAGGCTGACCTAGACCTTGTTCTGTAGCTTCAGGCTGGACGCAAGCTCGCTGTGATCCTCTTAGCTCAGGCTCCTAAGGGCTGGGATTAAAGATGAGTGCCGCCATGCCAGCTTTATTAGAGATTTTTAAATTCCTTATTCTATTCTATTTTCCAAGTTCTCTATAATAATAGTAACATTATCAAAAAATCCTTAATGTTTTAAAACTGATAAATCTTTAGTGGGTTTTTTTTATTTTAGTTTTTTGAGGTAGGGTCTCACTCTAGCCTAGGCTGACCTGGAATTCACTCTGTAGTCTCATGCTGGCCTCGAATTCACAGTGATCCTCCTACCTCTGCCTCCCAAACACTGAGGTTAAAGGCATGTGCCAGCAACACTCAGCTTTTTGTGATGTCTTTATGCTCTTATTAGAGCTCTTAAAATTCATGTTTTAAAATTTAATTAGTACTGGAAGTAGGGACCTTGGGAATGACTTAAGTCCTGAGGGCTGCATGGGTGTCCTTATAAAAAGAGGTTGGGGGAACACCCTATTTCCTTTTGATTTCTTTCCCATTTTTTAAAAACTTTTTGTTTATTTTTTATTTATTTATTTGAGAGTGACAGACAGACAGAAAGAGAAAGAGGCAGATAAGTAGAGAATGGGTGTGCCAGGGCCTGCAACCACTGCAAACAGACTCCAGATGCATGCGCCACCTTGTGCATCTGGCTAACATGGGTCCTGGGGAGTCGAGCCTTGAACCGGGTCCTTAGGCTTCACAGGCAAGCACTTAACCACTAAGCCATCTCTCCAGGCCCCCTTTTCCCATTTTTGCACTCGCAAGTCTTCCACCATGTGAGGCAGTCCCAGAAAAAGGCACCACTGATGGCTCAAGCTTTCATCACACGAGGAATGTTCCAAAACCTTGGTCTTAGACTTCCCACCCTCCAACAACACATGTGCTGTTCAGGATTTTCTAACGGCAACAGGAATGGGCCAAGAGACATGCTTAAAAAAAAGACTAAATAACTGTCTCCATGTTGACCTTAACAGGTAAGAAGCTGTGGTCTGCAGATTATGGTGGGCTGAAGGGTGAGTGGATCAGGGTTGGCCTGAGGGAAGAACTCAGGGTCTCACCGTTACACAGAACTGTACACTAATCTTCTGAAGACTTAGTTACTGTTACACCTCTGTCAATCTTCTGTTTTGACTCACTGACCTAACTACACCTTTCAGCACAGCTGTTTTGCCCCACTCTGCAGACACCATCTTACCACCCATCACAGCCTGAGGATTACAACCCCCATTTCACCTCCATCTCATAGATTAAAAAGTCAGGGCGCTATAAAGGTCATGCCGTTATAAAAGTCATAGCACAGACAGAAGAAAAATAGAATGAAGCCTTAAACTTGGGTCTTAATTACAACATTAACACAGTTTCGGGGAGCCCTTATGTCACTTGGTTGACTTACCTCTAGCTTCAAACCTGGGAAGCCCTCTAACACCCCAAACAGAGACCAAAATCAGAGCTCAGATGACCTCTCCTTAGTTATGAGCCGGAGTATGAAGCCTGCAAGAGAGTGCCGAACATGAGAATGAAAGTGGTCAACTCTCCTTCGTGTGTTGGAATGAGAGGTTAGGAGGACATCGGCCTGTGGTTGGTGGCCCTGTCCAGCCCATATCCTGACTCCACAGGATTCCCTAAAGTCCACAGAAACAACTCACAAATTTCCAAGCAAAGCCAAAGCAAAGAAGCTTCTTCAAGGCTGTAGCAGGATGGTGTTACAGCTGGACACCTGAGGATCCAAGCTGACCAAGAGAAAGAAGGACATAACAACCCTGGGCCCTGAATGATGATGGTGTCACAGCCAAGGACAAAAGCAGCAGGAACAAGCAGGGTGAGTCAAAGTCGGCAGCCACAGGCTCAGTGAAACTAGAAAGACAAGGCCAGGAGCAGAGTCCACGCTGGGAAACCAATTCACTCTCCAGAATCCAGGTACGTAGGAGATTCTGAACAGATACTGGAGCCTCAAGTTTAAAGTAAGCAAGCAGATGGGAATGGAAAACACGGGGACGCATCTCAACCTGACTTTTTTATTTCATCACAGGACTCGTTTGCTACAAGTTTGGACACTTTAAGGCCTTTCTTGGTGTGAGAGAACCAGATCTTCTCACAGGTGCCTTCCAGAGAGGAAAGCAGGGCTCAGGAGTATGCATCGTTCTGCAGCAAGGCACACGTTGTTTTAGAGCTTTCTAGAATCCTAAATGATTGCTTCCCAAAGCAGCGGCTCCCCAAATCAGAAGGGCTGTGCATTCCTTACAGCCATGATACCCTACAGCGTCTCCTTCTTTCACTGCTGTCGTTTAAAAATGGTTAGGGCCTTATAAAGTTGATTGCTCTTTGCCCATCAACATCTGCAAAAACATTAACTAGCTGTGACTCGTTGACATCTCTCTACAAGGTATTTGTTTCCAGCCAGCATGTGATTCTCAAAAGGATTTGCTCGAAAGATGTTTGCTGAACACAATATAAAATCTGCATCATTTGAGTGCATCGACTTCGGAAACCGTTCTGGGTCTTATGACAGAGAAAGCCACTCACTGTCCTTGCCCTGGACAAACACTGTGCTTCCCTCAACCCCGACACGGTGACACCAAAGAAATATTTATTCAGTGACTAAGCTCGGTCGCGTTTCCCCTTTGAGCTTATCTTGATTCATGACCACAGGGTTTGCTACAGATACTTGTGGTATTTACTTATTTGAGGAGAGTCATGTGAACGTAAATGCCGTGGTGACAGAAGCTATGGAACTGCTCCTTGCTCAACAGTGTTGAAGATGCACACATCCATATTTTCTCCCTCATGATCTTCCTCGCACACTACCGGTGTGTCCGTGCATGTGCCTCACATGCAGAGAGGCTTCCACTGGGAAGGCAGAGGTAGGGTGACCACCAGACCCCATCTCAAAAAGGAAAATGACCAATGTTCACCTGTAACCTCATCACTAAATAGGTGGGGGCAGGAGGATTACAAGTTCTAGGCCAGCCTGGTTTACATAGTGAGACCCACTCTTAAAAAAAAAAAAAAAAAAAAAAAAAACTAAAATAAAGCTAGGCGTCATGGCACGCACCTTTAATCTCAGCACTTGGGAGGCAGAGGTAGAAGGATCACCAAGAGTTCAAGGCCACCAGGAGACTGCATAGTAAATTTCAGGTTAGCCTAGACTAGAGTGAGACCCTAACCTCAAAAAAGTAAGGCTTGAGAGATGATTCAGTAGTTAAGGCACTTGTATGTGAAGCCTAAGGACTCAGGTTCGACTCCCTAGAACCCACATAAGCCAGATACATGGTGCCACATGCATCTGGAGTTTGTTTGCAAGTGGCTAGAGTCCCTGGCAAACCCATTATATCTCATTCTCTTTCTCGATCTCTCTCTCTCTAAAAGTAATAAAATAAAAACAGATAAAAGCTAAAATAAAAAGAACCTGAAAAAAGGATGTTTCAGGGCTGGAGGTATGGCTTAGTGGTTAAGGTATTTGCCTGCAAAGCCAAAGGACCCAGATTTAATTCCCCAGGACCCACGTTAGGCAGATGCACAAGGGGGCGCACAAGTCTAGAGTTCCTTTGCAGTGGCTGGAGGCCCTAATGCCCATGTTTGCTCTCTCTCTCTCTCTCTCTCTCTCTCTCTCTCTCTCTCTCTCTGTCTCTCTTTCTCTACCAAATAAATAAAATATTTTTTTTGAAAAAAAAAAAAGGATGTTTCTAACAGGGTGTAGTGGCACATGCCTTTAATCCCAGCACTTGGGAGGCAGAAGTAGGAGGATCACTGTGAGTTCAAGGCCACCCTGAGATTACATAGTGAATTCCAAGTCAACCTGGGCTAGAGTGAGACCCTACCTCAGAAAAACAAACAACAACAACAACAAAAAAGGATGCTTCAGTCTTTTCTGTTCAGATCTTGAAAATCTGGTCTTTTCTGAAAGCTGGTGATGGTTTCTCTTTCCAAATAATTATAATAATAACAAAAACAATAACACATGCAATAAAATGTTTTACAGAGAGATTAAGCAAACTGTAGTGTTACTGACTCAACTCAATATAGACACTGACTTTAACTTGAGAAATGCAGCTTTTCCCCAACTTCCTATGGACTCCTTAGCTGCTGTGCAGAGTGGCTGGAATCTAAATCCTTGCTGCTCTGACTCCTTAAACTGGCTGTATTTCTTCCCTGTTGGAAACTTTCTAGCAATGGGTATAATTCACTCATCCATTACTGAACACCAGGGACATTTTCCGAGATATGCATCATTCAATAGTTTCACCTTTCACAAACCTCTTGGTGTATACTTACAAAACCTAGATTGTAGGACTGGAGAGATGTCTCAACAGTTAAGGCACTTACCTGCCAACCCTACCACCTGGGTTTGATCCCCAAGTACTCAGATAAAGCCAGATGCACAAAATTACACAAGCATCTGGAGTTTGTTTGCAGTAGCTAGAGGCCCTAGTATGCCCATACACTACCTATATACCATCTATGTATGTATGTATGTATGTATGTATGTATGTATGTATGTATCTATCTATCTATCTATCTATCTATCTATCTATCTATCTATCTATCTGTGTGTGTGTGTCTGTATCTCTCTGGTTGCAAATAAATTAAGTAAAAATTTAAAAATCCTAGAATGAGCCAGAAATGGTGGTGCACAACTTTAATCCCAGAAACTCAGCAGACAGAGGTAGGAGGATAGCTGTGAGTTCAAGGCCAGCCTGAGACTCCATAGTGAATTCCAGGTCAGCCTGGGCTAGACCAAAACCCTACCTTAAGAAAAAAAAAATAAAAACACCCCAGACGGTGCAGGTCAGCCACTCCCTTCAGCCTCTTAATGCAATGAGGGTATGGAGCAAATAGAGATTGTGAGACGGGCGCCGGCGCAGTGTGGCAGACTGCTTTGCAGTAAACTTTTATTTTACAAAAAGGAGTATACTTGAACATGGCAATAAAAAGGATAGCACATTGCATACATAAGCCAGTAACCTCCATTTATTATCACCATCAAATACTCTGCACTGACATAATTGCATGTGTTGCACATTTACATGACTGCTAATGCAATAGGTCTACCCCAGCATCACAAGAAACACTTGGGTAATTCTTTTGTGATACAATGTCATCAGACACTAAGAACATTCCACTTCCATTATAATCTTACAAGACCACAGTCACATTCACAGGCCATTGTGGACCAAAATTTCATTATGCAGCACATATAATTATATGGTCTTCTTGTATCTGGCTCTTGGTTTGACAGGATTAAATGGACCCTACCTATAGTGCTGACCCAAATCATAATGCCCCAAAGAGTTGGCTAGCAGAGCAGAGCGTCAGTAACCTCAAAAATTTTAAAGTTTGGGCTGGAGAGATGGCTTAGCGGTTAAGCACTTGCCTGTGAAACCTAAGGACCCCGGTTCAAGCCTCGGTTCCCCAGGTCCCACGTTAGCCAGATGCACAAGGGGGCGCACGCGTCTGGAATTTGTTTGCAGAGGCTGGAAGCCCTGGCGCGTCCATTCTCTCTCTCTCCCTCTATCTGTCTTTCTCTCTGTGTCTGTTGCTCTCAAATAAATTAAAAAAAAAATTTTAAGTTCTAATTTCTTACTTTATCCCTGAAAGAAAAAAAAAACATTTTTTTCTCAAAAACAACTGCACTGTAGTTCTGATATAAAAGTGAAAGGGGGAAAAAGGCTCATAAGAGAAATTTTAAAACTGATTTTTTTATCTTAATTTATTTATTTATTCATTTATTTGAAAGAGAAAGAGGGAACAAAAGAGAGATAATGAGCATGCCAAGGCCTCCAGCCACTGCAAACAAACTCCAGGAGTGTGTGTCTGGCTCACATGGATCCTGGGGAATTGAACCTGAGTCCTTTGGTTTTGCAGGCAAATACCTTAACCACTAAGCCATCTCTCCAGCCCTTAAAGCTGATTTCTGGCTGCTTACAAACATGGCTGTCTATGTCATTCACCCTGCAATCTGCAGGAGCTGCCGCAGAGCTGGAATTACTAAGATGCTCACGGAGTTCAAGCCCAGCCCCTCTGAACACAGCAACCAAGTATTCTAGCTTCTTTCAGAGCAATAATAAATAAATAAATAAATAAATAAATAAATAAATAAATAAATAAATAAAACCCTGTTGGAGTCCACAATGGGCTCCTGTCTTCTTTCCAGCTCTGGGGCTGTTTGTCTCCCAGCCCTGAGGTTTTTAGCCCAGGTAAGGTCTTGTCCTTCTCACCCAGGCAGCAGCTAAGCCAACCTAGGGTAGGAAAGGATACTTTTGTATTACCTTTTAAATATTGTGTCCTAACTGGTTCGTTCAGTCATTGTTAAAAATGGTTGAATTGGCAATAGAAGAAATAAAAGTACTCAAAAGAACTTGCCCTCCACCCCAGTACCCTACCTCCTCGGCCTTGGACTACATCATGACTACCCAGTGTAAGCCTCATGTAAAGTTAAAAGTTCTCTCAGCCATCTTGGCTTACTGAAGTTCAAACATAGAGCCACTCATGGCTAAAATTCAGTATCAAAGCTTTTATCTGTCCCCAAGGCCAGTCATCCTGACCATTAAAATTTAGCTCTGGATTAGGGAAGTGACTTAGCTGTTATGGTGTTTGCCTGTGAAGCCTAAGGATCCGGGTTCAATTCCCCAGGACCCACGTAAGCCAGATGCACGAAGGGGCACATGTGTCTGGAGTTCGTATGCAGTGGCTAGAGGCCCTGGCGTGCCCATTCACTCTTTCTCTCTCATAAATAAATAAATAAAATATTTATTAAAAAAAAAAAAAACTTAGCTCCATGACAAGCCCATGACAAGTCAACCCCAGGGGAAGTCACATCTGGCTCCCTCTATCTCTCAATGCTGATCTAACTCCATGGCTCAGACAGCTCTCTTCCCACTCGAGCGCTTGTTTGGTTGACTTTCAAGAACAATGTCTTTCTAGTGCACTACACAGAGGAATTGGGGAGATGAGCAAGTGTTCTGCTTTCTTAGTGAATCTGATATCAACACGAGGGTGAAGGAGATAGACACTCAACTCCTACCAACCAGAGATCAAGAAGCTCCTAAGTGCCCATCACTGAAGTAGACTTAAGGTGCTCCCAGCATGGCTCAGGGAATCTTGTGGAAGAGGGTGCAGAAAGTTTGTTAGAGCCACAAGTTGGGACATTTTGCACAGAGACATTACCTCTCCCCCATAAAACTGACTGCTGCCCCCACAATGCATGACCCATAATCCCCATGGGGTTGACCTGTATACCTAATGAGGAATGCCTCTTCAGAAAAGGGGCAGTGAGGAGGTAAAGGATGGTACCAACATGTGTTTTTTACATACTAAATATGTCCATATCTAATTTTTTTTACAAGAATACTATCTTCACCAGAGTGAGTCGCATAGGAATAGCCAGTGATATAGGCCATAAGCATCCATGAAAAATAAATGGCCATAGGGGTATTAAATGGTGAACTGAATAGAGTCATCAAAAATGGATGGAAATTCTCCACTTACTATATTTGGACTAACAAAATTTATGGCAAAGCATAAATAATCATGCTAGAAAATGGATATTCTGAATAATTTTTTATCATTTTATTATATTATTAGGGACATACTTTGTATGGATACAGCATGTGTTGGTAACACTTTTTCCTTCCTCCCTGCCCCCATTCCACAGGGTGTCCTCCTCAGTGGAGCAGCAGGTATTCCACCATGGGGTTGTGGATGATGCATTGTGGAGCAGAAGTCAGTTACTGTGGGGAGGCAATGTCTCTGGCCATGATGACCCAACCTGTGGCTCTTACAATCTTGCTGCCCCTTCTGCAAAATTCCCTGAGCCTTGGTGAATATGTTTTAGGTCTACTTCAGTGACGAGCTCTTAGGAGCCTCTGGATCTCTGCTTTGGTAGGTGTTGAGTATACTCAGGGTCTGTCTCCTTCACCTTAGTGCTAATTATCAAACTTACCATGGAAGCAGCTCATCTCCCCAATTCCTCTGCAGTTTCACCTGGGTCTTGGCTGAAGTGTGAGGGGTGGTTTATCTCCTTGGGTCTCACTACCTTCTGAAAAAGAAAAACAGATTTTCCAATGGAGAGTGAAGTCAACATAGGTTAAACAGGATAAACATTATTAACTTAGGGAGATTTTGATGGATGTAGGCCCTCTCTTAGCCAAGACTATTGAGAGCTTGACACTGGAGAACATAATCTTTGTCTCCATAGGATTCTGATCTGGTTCCCAGTTCCATATATGGGTTCCTTTCCACTGAGCAGATCTCTTAGTCAATCAGAAAGCCATTGATTACCCACCAAAGCTGTTTGATTTTTTTTATTGTTTTTTTTTAATTCATTGTAGATTCTAGATATTAGCCTCTGTCAGTGGTATATCGGGTGAAAATTCTCCCCCATTTTGTAGGTAATCTATTGGATCTGCTTATGCTATGTTGTCTGTGCAAAAGCTTTTTAACTTCATGAGACCCCAATCATTTAAGTGCTTGCTTGACTTTCTGGGCTACTGGAGTAGTGTTCAGGAAGTCCTTTCCCACTTCTATATCATATAGAGTTCCTCCTATTTTTTTTTCCAGTGGTTGAAAAGTTTCAGGTCTTATGTTGAGGTCTTTAATCCATTTTGAATTGATTTTTGTGTATGGTGAGATGCGTGGGTCTCGTTTAATTTTTCTACATATAGAGGGATAGTTCGACTTCTTTCTTTCTGATTTATAACCCTTTCATTTCTTTCTCCTGTCTTATTGGTTAAACTGGGGCTTCGAATATTATGTTGAAGATCAGTAGTGAGATGGGCACCCCTGTCTTTTTCTCTATCTCAGTGGGAACTCCTTGAGTCTTTTCCCTCTAAGTACTATTTAGGCTTTAAGTGTTTTATGGATAGCTTTTATTGTGTTGTGAAATAAATCCTCCATGCCTATTCTCTGCAGTGTTTTGATCATGAAGTGGTGTTGTATTTTGTCAAAGGCCTTCTCTGCCTCTATTGAGATGCTCATGTGGTTCTTGTGAGTAAGTTTATTTATGTGGTGTATTATGTTGACTGATTCCCTTATGTTGAACCATCCCTGCATCCCTGGGATGAATCCTGCTTGATCAAGGTGATAATGCTTTTGATGTGATGTTGAATTCAGTTTGCAAGGATTTTGTCCAGAATCTTTGCATCTAGGTTCATCAGGGATATAAGGCTGTAGTTTTCTTTTCTTATTGGATTTCTGTCTGGCTTTGGTATTAGGGTAATGCTAATTTCATACAAGGAGTTGGGAAGCATTCCCTGTTCTCCAATTATGTGAAACAGTGTGAGAAAAATTTACTTCAGTTCTGCAGTGAAGGCTTGATAGAATTTGGCTGAGAAGCCATCCAGTCCTGAACTTTGCTTTGTGGGGAGGTTTTTGGCTAACTTTTCAATCCCGATGGATGTGATAGTTTTGTTTAGGTGATTAATCTGCTCTGAGCTTAGTTTTGGTATGTGGTATGTGACTAGGAAGTCATCCATTTCTTCCAGGTTATCTAATTTTGTGGAGTAGAGGTTTTAGAATTCCTGATAATTCTTGCAATTTCATTGTTGACTGTGGTGACCTCTCCCTTTCATTTCTGATTTTATTAATTTGAGACTTCTCAATTTTTATTTGATTAAATTGGCCAACTGTTTAACAATCTTGCTTATTTTTTCAAAGAAGCAGAACTTCATTTCATTTGATTAAGTTGGCAAAGGGTTTAACAATCATGTTTATTTTTTCAAAGAAGCAGATCTTCATTTCGTCAATTTTCTTGTTTTCTTAGTTACGGTTCATTAATTTCTGCTCTGATCTTGATTATTTCTTTCCATCTGGAGCTGTTAGGGTTGGATTCCTCTTGTTTATTCAATGCCTCTAGGTGGATGGTTAGGTTATTAGTTTGATATCTCTCTGTCTTTGTTATTAATGCATTTAGTGCTATGAATTTTCACCTTAGGACTGCCTTCATTGTGTCCCATAAGTTTTGGTAAGTTGTGTTTTCATAATTGTTCAATTCTAGAAATTGTACAGTGTCTTTTTTTGTTTCTTCCACAACAAATTTGTTGTTTAAAAGTGTGTTGTTCAGTCTCCAGGAGCTGGTGGAATTCCTAATGTGTTGCTAATTTCCAGCTATAAAGCATTATGATCTGATATGGAAGTTATATCAAGTTTCCTGATTTTATGGAGACATGCTTTATGTCCTAATATATGATCCATTCTGGAGAAGACTTTATTGGCTGCTGAGAAGAATGTGTGTTCTGTAGAATTGGAGGGGAATGTTCCATAGATGTCCAGGTCTAGTTGATCTATGATGTTGCTGAGCTTAACTATTTTTCTTTTGGTTTTCTGCTGGATGATCTATCTATTGATGATAGTGGAGTACTGAAATCGCTATCTATGATAGTGTTGATATTTATTTCTCTTTGTTGTCAAGTAGTTTTTGTTTTATAAACTGTGGTGCGCCTGTGTTTCATGCATATAAATTGATGATTGTGATGTCCTGCTGTTGAATTGTTCCCTTGATGACTAAGAAGTGGCCTACTTTGTTTTTTTTTGATTACTTTTAGTTTGAAGTCTGTTTTATCAGATATTAATATAGCAACACCTGCTTGTTTCTTATTTCCATTTGCTTGAAATCTCGTTTTCTGTCCTTTCATCCTGAGGATGTACCTTTCTTTGGCATTGAGGTGGGTTTCTTGAAGAGAGCAGATAGAAGAGCCCATTTTTCTGATCTACCCTTTTAACTTACTCCTTTTGTTGGGTGAGTTATGACCATTAATATCTGAGGTTATAACTGTGGGGTTTGATGTAATCCCTGCCATGATGGGTGCATTAGGGGAGTTTGTGCTTTCTTATGCTTTGTACGGTTTTGAGCCTGCTCTAATTTTGGTTATTGTGATCTTCTTCTTGTAGGCTCTTGAGATTGGTTATTTGACTCTTCTGTGCTGAGTATTCACTGAAGTATTCTCTGTAGGTTTGCCCACACTGCCATATCTCAAGTTTTGATAAATCCTTGTTAGAATGATGCTCATATTAGTTACTTTCTCCTTGCTCTGATCAAATCTCTGACAAAAGCAGCCAGAGGATGGAAGGATGTGCTTTGGCTACAGTTTGAGTGAATACAGTCCGTCTTGGAAGGGAAAGGCTGACAGCAGGAGCAAGAGACAGCTGGTCACATCACATCCCCAGTTGGGAAGTGGAGAGTGAGCAAGAAGTTGGGTCGGGCTATGAGACCTCAAGGTTTAGCCTCAGCGACCCACTTCCTCCAGCAAGGTTCTACCCCCTAAAGGCTACACAGCCGTCCTAAATGGTGCAGCTAGCTGGAGACTGAATGATTAAACACATGAGCTTATAAGGGGTATCTTACATTTGTGGTGGTTTGATTCAAGTGTCCCCCATAAACTTAGGTGTTCTGAATGCTAGAGACTTGTTGTTGGCTAGAAATATCAGTCTTGGAGATTTGTCACTGACTGGAGTTGTTGGACTTGGAGCTTCGGAGTTTGATGTTTGCCCTGGTTGTTTTAAAATCTTGTGATGATTGAATATCTCTTTGCTATGCCCAGTGCCATCTTTTGCAGTGTGAATGGTTATTCTGTGCCATTATGGGTTGGGGAGGTTGGTATTATGGCTCAGTTAAAAGACCTTGGATTATGGGGATGTTTGAACATCATTAAGGTTGATGGGGACTTTTAAAGTTGGACTGAATGCATTGCATTTTACATCATGGATGGCTATTAGTTTATGGGGACCAGGGGTAGAATGTAGTAGTTTGATTCAGGTGTACCCCATAAACTTAGGTGTTTATGCTAGGCTCCCAACTGATGGAGATTTGGGAGTTAACGCCTCCTGGAGGTAGTGTGTTGTTGGGGGCAGGCTTATGGGTGTTATGGCCAGTATCCCCATGCCAGTGTTTGTTTCTATCGTCCATGTTATGTAGGCCAGGGGGTGATGTCCACCTTTGCTCATGCCATCATTTTCCCCTGCCATCATGGAGCTTCCCCTCGAGTCTACAAGCCAAAATAAACCCTTTTGTACCCCACAGGATACTCTTGGTTGGGTGATTTCTGCCTGCAATGTGAACCTGTCTGCAGCAACATTCAACAACAGTGTGTTTTCTCAAAGAACAGCTGTAGACATAGTGAGGGCTGTGTTGTATCTGCAAGCCAGGAAAAGTCACCTAGGTTTCTTAGTATATTAAAGAATGTCAGTTGATGATCTACCTTCTAGTACTCATTCTTATGAAAAAAATAACTTTGCACTAATAAAAGGAGTCTAATTCATTATAATAAAATAATTCATCCATATATTCAACACGTGTGTATTAAATGCTTGTGATTTGCCAACAGGGGTAAGAGGAGCACAGATCCCCATATTCATGGAGCGTGTATTACAGTGAGGGAAATGAGCAATGAAGAATCAAATAAGGGCTGGAGAAGTGGTTCAATGGTTAAGGCACTTGCTGCAAAGCCTAAAGACCAGGGTTCAATACCCCCCCACTACTCTCATAAAGTCAAATGCACAAAGTGGTGCATGCAACTGGAGTTCTTTTGCAGTGGCTAGAAGCCCTGGCATGCCCATTCTCCCCACCCCCCTTCTTGAAAATAAGTAAAAAATTATGTTAAAAAATATTTCAAGGGCTGGAGAGGTGGCTTAGCAGTTAATCACTTTCCTGTGAAGCCTAAGGACCCCAGTTTGAGGCTCGTTTCCCCAGGACCCATGTTAGCCAGATGCACAAGGGGGTGCACACGTCTAGAGTTCCTTTGCAGTGGCTGGAGGCCCTGGTGCGCCCATTCTCTCTCTCTCTTTCTCTCTCTCTCTGCCTCTTTCTATCTGTCTGTCGCTCTCAAATAAATAAATAAAAATAAACAAAAAAATTTAAAGTAAATACTATTTCAATATTGTGCCTACCGATAGTGATCGTTTGGAAAGAGAAGGCAGGACAGGAAGCAGGAGGAGTGTGGTAGAGATGGTGGTGCCAGGCCCTGCTCTCTGCAGAAGAGCATTCACGCAGAGAGATCTCCACCGACAAGGCTCCCTGAAGTACACCGGGCATAGTCAGGGAACATGGAGGGGGCCAAAGAGATGAGAGAACTGTGACAGGGGCCAGAGCAGAAGCAAACAGCTTCACAGACATGAGGTGAAGGGCAGCCAGAGAGGCATTTTAATTCACCCTCAGACTCAGGTTTATCCTAGCGTGCAAAACAAATAGAAAATGATGCAAGAGCTGTGACATGATAAGATTTGTATATTTTTATAGATCCTCCTTGTTGAAAATAGACCACAGGCAAAAGAGAGCAGAAGCTGTAAAACCAGTTAGGAGTCAATTGCAGTAATCTATAATGTGATAAGAGTGGCTTGCACCACACAGAAGCAAGTGAACGGTGATAAGGGGTATTAATACGGATTCACTTGGAAGGCTGACCTAACAACCGTAATTCAAACTCTTCATTTTTGAGACCCACATGTCAGGTTACGAGTCTCAATAGAATGAAGGCACCTCTTCGCCACATGTAAGGTCATAACCCAGATGCATGCCACCGACAAAAGGTTTAGATCTGGGTTGAACGATGTGGCATCCTAGTTACTGAAGGACTGGTATCGAGTTAAAGGTTTCGGAATAGGCTGGACAGATGGTTACGAAGCTAAGAGCCCTTCTTGTGCAAGCGTAAGAGCCTGAGGAAGGCGGGGGCTCACTATATTGGGATATCTCGGATCCACATAAACAGCCGGGCACAGCCACACAAGAGTGTAATCCCAGTCCTGCAGGGAAGGAGAGACCTGAGAACAGCTGGCGCCTGAGACTAAAGAAGCTCTTAGGGCCACTGACAGACTGCCACTCAAATAAGGACAGAGCAAGAGCAGTAAAAGCCGACACCCAACTTCGGCCGCAGCTACCACAGGTAAGCCCCCTGCTCCCCACTGCAGGCAAGCCCGCTGTGCGCCGCAAGAGCACACACACCACACATACACATACACCCTAAAAGAAAAAGTAGGCTGGAGAGATGGCTCAGTAGTTAAGGCACTTGCCTGCAAAGCCTAACAACCCAGGTTCAATTCCCCGGTACCCACATAAAGCCAGATGCACAAAGTAGGACCTACGTCTTGAGTTCATTCTCGGTGGCTAGAGGCCCTGATGTGCTCATTCTCATTCCCTCTCTCTCTCCACACTAGCACAAAACCAATCACAAACAATGAGAGAAGCATGCTATGGTGAGAGTTGGAGAACGTTAAGAGTTCTAGTTGGCAAGATACGGCAGCCTGCCTGTTTCCAAGTGCTAGAAAAGGCGAGCTGACTAGATAAGCCAGCGGAATCTGTGAGCTCCGAGTCCCGGTGAAAGACCCTTTGTCTGTAAGTACGGCGGAAAGGGATGGAAGGAGATGCCTCGTATAACTTCTGGCCTCCACCCACCCACGTGTGCATACACACGGGCAACCATGTATGCACACCACACACAAACACACACAAAAGGAGTCCCGTTTTGGTATGATAAACTCCAAATAGACAGTTATATAAATAGATTGTGTGGATCAGAGAGATCCAGCATGAAAAGCAAACCCCTCACCCGTTGGTCTTTGATATAAAGCCTGAAATGAAGATGCCTGTGCAAGTGATAGTGCACATGCACACACACACACACACACACACACACACACACACGTATAAATACATGGAAGACTTTTTCTCAGGTGAAAACATTAAGGCAGTAAAAGATAACGCGGATCACTTTGATCTCAATAGACTGAACCACACGTGTGTCTCTTCTAAAAGCATGGAGGCTGATATGTTATCAGCTTACATCAGATAAAGCCTCACTAGGTGGGTGTAACAATCTCTTCGACCTCTTGTGTCAAGCAGCTCCCATCAATCAAAAGCAACCTTGGGCTCCAGGACCAGCAGACAGTAATGAGTACACAGTCCTTATAAAGGGGAAGGAGAGGGGGCAGAATGGGAGCCCCATCCTTTACACCACTCAGCTGTGCTCCACCTGTCACGGCTTCTTCACAGAGAAATGTGCAGAGAATTTCAAAACAGGAAGGCATAAACACCCTCCACTGCCGATGTTGGTTATAAGGTGGTAACTGGTGTGTACCATCTTTGGGACCCACCCAATTTTCTTTTACCTTTGGCTGGCTCTTCAGGCTGGTTTCAGTGCTCCTTCTGGTGTAAAACCTTGGACTCTCATTCTTGAGAGGTTCAAGTACTGATTTCCAGTCTCCTGTAAGCACTGGGAGCTCTATTTGCCCATTTATCATAGATTACACCACCAGAAATGCCAAAGGATGTACCAGTGGGTCACATGAGTGTGCCCCATGGTCTTCATAGTCCTTTATACCCACATGATGATCTTAGTCATCTTACCAACATGACAACTCTTGTCTTTCCCCCTGATCTTCTAGGATCAGGACTGTAAGATCACCAGGTCTCAGCCATGAGCTTGCTATGACTCTTCTTGTACCCTCTCTTGGAAAAGTTCCCAACTTGGGGACAAAGACCTCTGTGCCCACAGACATAAAGCTGAGTGGGTAGAATTTCAGGAGCCAAGGTCAACAGAGGCACTCCAAATGCTTCCTGGCCCCCAATATTCTATATGATGAGGACATTGTACAAAATCATGGCTGTTAGTTTCTGATATAGCCCTTACTTTAAGGGTAGAAGCCCACCCCGACAGAGTCATCTCAAAGGAAGCACACCTGCTACCTGCTCAGAAGAACGTCCAGTGCACAGCTGGTGACTCAGTGTGCTGAAGAACGTGCTAGAGAGAAAGGGATGAGTGCCGGGCTAGGTGAGTCCTGATCAGGATCTGAGACCAGAAAGTTTCCATGACTATCAAAAAAAAAAAAAAAAAAACATTCTTTTTATACATGATTGTTAAGTCTCAGATTTCTGAGAAACAAAATAGAAATCTACTGTGTAGGTGGCTGAATTACAGCATCATGTTAACTCCCTGGAAAAGTTAGGGCACCAATCAGGAAGGAGGAGGGCTAAGAAAACTGAGGTGGAGACATAGGGGTCAAGTGAATGACCCATGTGAACATGGACCCTGAATTCTGCCAGCTCTCCCTGATGACAGGGGCGTTTCTTCATGCTAATTTGAGATCAGTTGCTCCCTTCTCTGCAGATCCCTGCAATGGACACACCTTAAGCAGTTTCACGGGACTGCTGAGCCTGCTCATGACCTTCCTCCACCTCCTTTCCTTGCTGACTCAAGTCACAGCAGGTCCAAGAGGGTGAGGCGCACACTGTGACCTGTGAGGGGTGCGCCCTGCACCCCACGCCCAGGGAGGACTGCTGGATCAAAGGGTGCAGCTGCGCGTTGCCGCATCGCCCTCTGTCAGAGCCACGCTGACTTACGCGCTCACCAGCAAAGTGTGACGAGCTTGCTGCCCCAGTAACTTAGCCAAAGAGCTTGTATTCCAAGCTTTAGGAGTTCCGAAAAACGACGAGTTCTTCAAATGATATCAGCACAGTCTTTTTAAATTTATAGTCCTCTTATTGTAAATTAGGTTAAATGCAGCACTCGGGAGGCAGAGGTAAGAGGATTGCCGTGAGTTCGAGGCCACCCTGAAACTACACAGTGGATTCCAGGTCAGCCTGGACCACAGAGTGAGACCCTACCTCAAAACAACAACCAAACAACAACAAAAATTTTAATTTAAAAAAATAAATAAATTAGGTTAAATGAAGATCTTTTCTGCATTAAGAAGCCATTTATATTTCCTTTCCTGTGGATTTCATATTCATAGCCTTTGCTATTTCTTTTTAATTCATTTTTCCTGTTATTTCTAGAAACTCTTTATATATCAAAGATTGTACTTTCCCAGCCTATGTTTTATAAATCATATAAATTTTTCCATGCAGAACTTTTAACTTTTTTTTTCTGGTTTTTCAAGATAGGGTATCGCTGACCTGGAATTCACTATGTAGTCCCATGGTGGCCTCAAACTCACAATGATCCTCCCACCTCTGCCTCCCGAGTGCTGGGATTAAACACGTGTGCCGCCACGCCCGGCTAGAACTTTTAACTTTTAAAAATCCATCTTTTCTTTTCTGATCTTAAGACTTTCCAAACCCAAGGTTTTCAAAGAATGCCAGTCTTCCCAGTTTTCTCCAGCAACCCTGTGTCACTTCTGGCATGAAAATCTCTGAGACATTTGGAGTTTATCCTGGTTCATGATATGAGGTGTGGCAACATTTTTTGTCAGATAGCTATCCTATTATCTCAACATCAGTGATTGCATTTTCCTCTTCTTGAAACACTAGTTTTATCTACACAAGATTTATACTAATCTACCATATCTGTGTGGATTTGCTGTCTGGATTGTCTATTCTGAGGATGTATATTTACACATACTTTTCAATTTTTAAAGCTATATTTTAAGATATGAGTGTTTGTCTACCATCATTTTTTTTTCTTTTTGGCTTTATTCATCTTCCATGATAAGCTTTGATTATTTCCATATAGGTAGATAGATTTAAGTTAATATTTTTGTAATTCTTATGTTAAACTCAAAGCTCCTTATCCAAAAACATGCCACAGGATTCCACTAGTTGCTGTCTTGCGTGGTGTTTTAAATTTTCTTTCAATGAAGGTATTTGACATTTTATTTCTGAGTATTTTTACCTCTTCTTATTACAAATAGAGTTATTTCATTCTGTATTCTTATTGATGGGTTTTTTGTATAAATTAGAAAATATTTATTTCTTTATTTTGTATCTCAACATCTTACTAAGTTCTTTTGCTTTATAGTACTTCTATAGTTCTATAGTAGTTTTAATAGTTTGTTTATGTATTTGAAAGAGGCAGAGAGAGAGAGAAAAAAAATGGGTACACCAGGGCTTCCAGCCACTGCAAATAAATCCAGATGCATGTGTGACCCTGGGCATCAGGCTTACTTGTGCTCTGGGGAATCGAACCTGGGTCCTTTGGCTTTACAGGCAAGCATCTTCACCACTAAGCCAGATCTCCAGCCCCTGGATTTACTTCTTAACATCAAAAATACTTATACCAAGCTGAGTGTGGTGGTGCACGCCTTTAATCCCAGAACTAGGGAGGCAGAGGTAGGAGGGTTGCCATGAGTTCGAGGCCACCCTGAGACTACATAGTGAATTCCAGGTCAGCCTGAGCTAGAGCAAGACCCTACCACAAAAAAAAAAAAAAAAAAAAAAAAACTTATATCTTTCCAATGTCTATGGCTCTACTTTCTTTCCCTTAATTATGCTGAGTATTTTCACCAGTAACATGTAAATGTTGATACTACTGCTCATTCTTTCAAAATGGTTGAGTTTTGTAACAAAGCCTCTAATTCACTAAGCATGCTGCAAGGGCTTGGCTAATATAGATATGTATTTTCATGTTATTAATTATTTTACTTAGTATTTTATTGAAAATTGCTATTAAAAATTTCACAATTGTATTTCCTGGTATTGTAAGTTGCAAACATGAAATTTTCTTAGGATTTATTCATAAAGTAAGATATACTAATGAGTTTTCTAAAATTGAATCATCCTTAAATGCACAGATTCTAATCCACTGAGTAATGACAGGGCTTCAGGCCCTGATGGATTTGGGGTTTTAATGTTTTATGTGGGGGGTTTATATGTATAGTTGAGGTTGTATTGTGTTTTCTTATTTTATGCAATTTTTGTTATTTTAATTTTTGTGATTATTCATTCCATTGATATATACAAAGAAATCAAATTCTCTGTGTGTACAAATTTATTATCTCTCAGTAAGGGCTCATTGTCTGTTTGCCAAAGATAGTTAAGGCCTGTTGCTTTTAATGTTTCTGCCTATGTGTTATGTTAAAAATATCTTTATATATTTATTTGCCATCACAGAGAGAGAGAGAGAAAGAGAGAGGGAGAAGAGGACAGACAGAGAGAATGGGCACACCAACACTTCCAGCCAGAGCAAACAAACCTCAGGTTCATGCACCTCTTTGTGCATCGGGCTTTGTGTAGGTACTGAGGAACTGAACTCCGCTTGTTAAGCTTCTCAGGCAAGCACCTTAACTGCTAATCCATCTCTCCAGTCCTGCCTAGGTATTCTTATATTTTTTATATTTTTTTGCTTTATAGTGATAGCTGCTTCATGACTTGGCATATACGTCTTCATATCAACTCTACCTTCAGTTTCCTGGTTCACATGTTAATACCAAAAGCATATCATGTTAGTTCATCTACTAATTTCAGACATAAACTTCTTCTATTACATTTTCCTGTCATTGTTTTTTATTCTTTCCCTATCAAACTTTCTATATATTGTGTTTAATTTATAGCTCTCATGAACATAAATGTGTGTTTTACTTTTTAGGCCAGTCTGAAAACTGTTCTTTTTGAGGCATTAAGCCCATTTTTTATCTTATTGTATGTTTAATACATTTGATCTCAGTTCTGGCATATTACTAGCTTTGTGTTTAAAGACTGACAGGAAGGTTTAAGATTTTTATTATGATATAAATGTATTCACTTTTTAAAGTACTTTCTAAGGTTTATTTTTATTTATTTGAAACAGAGAGAGGTGGTGAGAGAGAGATAGAGTGAGAATGGGTGCCCAGGGCCTCTAGTCACTACAAATGAATTCCAGATGCATGTGCCACCATGTACATCTGGCTTATGTGGGACCTGGAGAATTGAACCTGAGTCCTTAGGCTTCACAGGCATGCACCTTAACCTCTAAGCCATCTCTCTGGCCCCTTATTCACTTTTGCTTGTGATTCATTTTTAAATTGTAAAGGAAGCATCTATTTTGTTCTAGTGTCTATCTTTATAATTGTAACTTTACACCATCCTTTTAAACCTCAATGTTTCTAGAATATTGGTTGCCACAAATGAGTAATAGTGAAAAGCATCACTAAGATGCTTCTGTCACACTGGTTCACTAGGCTGACACAAGACACTCAAGATGCCGTGAGAGCCCCAGGGCAAGGAGACCTCGCATAGCTTAGGAGGAGCAGATGCCTCCTTCTGTTTGCTGACAGGGTCTCCTATAGCCCAGGCTAGCTTAAAACTCCCTACAGAGCCAGAGCTGACCTTGAAATTCAGACCCTACTGCCTCCACACTCCAAGTGCTAAAATTACAGGCATGTTCCACCACACAGACTTGTGCCGTGCTGGGAGTCAATCCCCAGAGCTTCATGCGTGCTAGACAAGCTCTCTCCCAACTGAGCTATATCAGCAGTCCTGAGGCCTTCCTCTGCCCAGTGACCCTCAGGAGGAACTAACTGGTCCTGCACCAGCTATGTGAGGGAGCTGAGGTGCTGATCTCATCATTGAAGTCCTCTGGTGGCAATGACTATGTAAGAAACCCAGAGCCTGACACCCCATGCAGATATGCAATGAAAGTGAGTTGATAGATTATTTTCAGCCATGAGACACTGCAGAGGCTGAAAGATATTGTGCTCCAGAGGAAAGCAAGTGCATGTGTACCTGTGGAATTTTACACTTCTAAATGAGTCTCTTTTGCAGAAAGTAAATCTTTGCAATGTTTTTGTTAGGTTTGCCTACATGTGGTCCTCATGCACTTTTTTCCCCTTCCTTTTTGATGTTTGTTGACCCCATTTATGACTGACAGTAAAAGCTGTACTTTGTCTGCCTGTTAGTGTCTCTGAAGATAAAGTTTTCAGACTTACCTGTTGCTTTTACGTTATATGTAGGGAAAGAAGCAAGAAGCTGCTGGTTTATGTCTATATGGATCATAATAGAAGACATTGTTTGAGTCTACTTTTCCTATTAAAGTTGGGAGTTAGTTTCATTTTTTAAACTTTCTATATTTCCTTCTTTTTGAATTATATATTTTTGTCATTTAACCACCATTCTTTTAGTTTGCTTGTATTTTCTTCTCTTATAATATTTCAATTTATTTATTTGCAAGCAGAGAGAGAGTATGGGTGTGCCAGGGCCTTTTGCCACTGCAAACAAACTCTAGACTCATGAACTGTTTTGTGCAGATGACTTCACGTGGGTATTAGGAAATTAAACCAAACCTGTCAAATTTTGTAAACAAGTACCTTTAGACAGCTGAGCAGTCTCTCTAGCCCTTGTATTTTCATTGTTAGTTTATAGGAATACTTTGTGTATTGGAGACATTAGCATTTATCTTTTAAAAATATTTGTTAGTATTTTCTGGAAGTTTGTTTCTTATTCTTTAAAATTGAAAAGGCTTTTTGGTCACTCCTTTAATCCCAGTACTAGAGAAGCAGAGGTAGGAGTATCACCATGCGTTCAAGGCCACTCTGAGACTCATAGTGAATTCCTGGGCTAGAGTGAGACCCCACCTCAAAACAACAACAACAATAATACTAATGTCTTCTGTGGGTGGCCCCGTTCAATGGGCTGGGTCTCAGATGCAATGAAAAACATGCAGTGAGCTGTGCGCCATCATGCATCTCTCTCCTTCCTGACTGTGGACACAGTGTGACCTCACGCTTCTGCGCATGATTTCCTCTCCATGATGGACTGACTGTCTCTACAAACCACGAGACAAAATGAATTCTTCCTTCCTTAAGGCATCTTGTCACAACAACAAGAAAAGTAACTACTACATATGCTAAAGTATTGTAAAATATCTCTCCTTTCTCTAGTAGTTTAAAAGACTTTACTTATATATAATTTTTCATGCATCTCTTGCCAGGCCTCTTCAAAGACATATTTACCCCTGAATTATATGACTTTTTTCTACTTATTTTTATTTTTTACAAGAGAGAGATGGAATTGGCATGCCAGGGCCTCCAGCCACTGCAATCGAACTCCAGATGCATGCGCCATCTTGTGCACATTTGCAGCCTTGAGAGCTTGCATCATCTTGTGCGTCTGATTTACATGGGACTTGGAAAGTTGAACATGGGTCCTTACGCTTCGCAGGCAAGTGCCTTAACCACTAAGCCATTTCTCCAGCCCCTGGATTATAATTTTAAGTGATAGACATAGAGACATAGAAATAGAAAGGAGCTCCAAAGAATAGAAGTGGGCTGCGGAGCTGAGACTGGACCATCATCCAAAAGCCCTTCATCATATTCTATGGCCCTAATTCTTACCCCAATGCCAACACAGTGCTTTGGTTTCTGGTTTTTGTTTGTCATGTGCTGTTTGGTGTTGTTCTTTCAATGTTGGGAATTGAACACGGAGCCTCACTCATGCTGGGCAACTACTCTCTCTACCTCTCAGCACACCCTCAGCCCTCACTCTTCTAAATATACAAAACTAAATAATTTCATGTCTATTACACACTAGCCATAACCTTAGCAAACTAAAGTCTCAACTTCTACTTTATGGCAATGTTTTAAAAGTTAAATACATTGCCCAGAGTGGTGGTGCGTGCTTTCAATCCCAGAACTTGGGAGGCTGAGGTAGGTGAGTTTAAGGCCAGCCTGAGACTACTTAGTAAATTCCAGGTCAGCTTGGGCTAGAGTGAGACCCTACCTCACACCCCCACATAAAAAAAACAATAAAATGTTAAGGGCTGGAGAGATGACTTAGCAGTTAAAACACTTGTTAAGCTTAAGAACCTAGGTTATATTCCCCAGTACCCACATAAGCCATATGCACATGGTGGTGCATACATCTGGGGTTCATTTGCAGTAGGGAGAGGCCCTGGCAATACATTCTCTAGATAGATAGGTAGATAGATAGATAGATAGATAGATAGATAGATAGATAGATAGAGATAGATACACACACACACACACACACACACACACACATATATATATCTTCCTCTTTCTCTCAAATAAATAAAAATTTTTTAAAGTTAAGCACATAAGTGATCTAAGTGAATCAATACTGCAGCCCTATGTCCTCCACAAATATATATTCAAAAAATTACTATTATCAGGCTGAAGAGATTGCTTAGTAGTTAAGGCACTTGCTTGGAAAGCCAAAGGATCCAAGTTTGATTCCCCAGAACCCATGTAAGCCAGATGCACAAGGGGGTGCATGCATCTGGAGTTTATTTGCAGCAGCTGGAGGTTCTGGTGTACCTATTCTCTCCCTCTCTCTCTCTCTCTCTCTCTCTCAAAATAAATAAATAAATAAAAACATTTTTAAAAATTACCATCATTAATGTCAACAAAATGTATGCAAAATTGTTCTATGATAAAAAAATAGACTACTTATAAATTACTGACTATTTTTTTAATAGTAAGTTGCTGGGTATTTTTTAATGCAATAAACCTTATTTCTTGTATATGTTTTTCCACTGTGCCAAAGCTCCAAGGGAACTTGTTCCTTTAGGGAGGTCATTCAGATTCTGGCCAATATTCTTTCTCTTAACTGATGATGTGAGAAGCAGAAGGAACAGAGAGTAGCGTAGGTGAGGTGCTTTGGAAGAGAAGACTGGGTCAGCAACAAAGAGGAGAACGGCGCCTCAGTCAGCGTGAGATACGAGGTACCCAGCAGCCAGCACTGCACGGTTGCTTAGCAACGTCTAAATGTATAAGAAAGAAGGACACCGAGGACAGCACGGGACCGGGAGCTCACCGCTCCTCCCACACTTATGATTTCTTCATGCTGCATAAATCAAATGGAAAACTGAATAAACATTTGACTTCCAAAAAGTTCGTCAACGATATAGTGAAACGATTACAGCTCAGACATAGATCTGAAGTAGTAGGCAGCCCAGAAATAAATGCACAGACAAAAGTGTATAAGCTCACAGCTGGGTTTCCAGGACAGTAGGGCCAAGTGCTTATGTACACTGCTGAGGTCGCATGGACGGGCGTGAGTCACCCATGCCTTTCGGAAGCTCAGTATCTCCCAGGGAAGTGAGGACAGGTATACAAAACACAGCACCCCAAGGTAGAATTCAGGTCACAACTGAGGGACACAAACTGATATATCCTCAAAGCTAGGAGAGATCAAAACTTGGGGAGCATCCAGAAAAGCTTCATTGAAGAGGTCCCATGTTGATTAACCTTTTAAAGTTAGATAGGGGGAAGAAAATAGACCCAGTATGGTGGTGCATGTCTTTAATCCCAGGCTGAGGTAGGAGAATCGCCATGAATTCAAGGCCACCTTGAGACTACATAGTGAATTCCAGGTCAGGCTGGGCTAGAGCAAGACCTACCTCAAAAACTAAAAAAAAAAAGAAAAAGAAAAAGAAAAAAAAAGAAAGAAGGAAGGAAGGAAAGAAAAAGTTGGATAGGATTTTGACAGGCACATCTGACAGTGTTGGGGACATTCACTGGTAAAGGCAATCATCTTGGTCCCATTGGTGCAGCAATAACAAAATACCTGAGGCTGTCTTCTCTTCCCTTCATAATGGATGTTTTATTGTTGTTGAGGTTACACAGGCAGTTCAGTTCACACATACCTACTGAAAACCTAAAAAGTCATGATGTAGTGTATTTTCTTTCTAAACCATTATTTCAGCAAATTTCCAACTTCAAGTATGGAAACAACCCAACAATCAGAAGGTGGAGGCAAAAGGATCAGAAGTTCAGTGTGTGCTACATGAGACTATTTCAGGAAGGGAGGAAATAAAGAAAGAGAAGGGAAGGGAAGGAAAGGAGAGAGGGAGAGAGGGAGGAAGGAGAAGGAAGGAAAAGAGAGTGAGGGAAGGAAGAAAAGCATGGTGGGAGAGAAAGAGCAAGAGAGAGAAAAAGAGAGGAAGGAATGGAGGATGGGAGGAAGGAGAAAGAAAGAAAAAGAATGAAGGAGAAGAAAGGAAGGAAGGAAGAAGGGGAAGGGAAGGGAGAAGAGAGAAAAGAAGAAAAAGAAAGAAATGGAAGAAAATGAAGGAAGGGAGAGAGGAAGGGAAAGAGGGAACTAAAGAAGGAAGAGGAAGATGGATTGTAGGTAGATGATAGGTTGGTTGAGGCAAATTTTCCTTAAGAAGATAATTATGTACTAATACCTTCAACTGCTGACAAGCTGTTATGTAAGTCCACCAATTCACAGTTTTATATCATACATAGTACACATTCAAACTGTCAGTACTCCATAGCATATTAACAAGATAATTAGGGAAACTGAGCCCCCATGACCACAGATGATGCAGAGGGTACACGGTTTTGGAGATGGCTGATCAAAGAAAGGCTTCCTTCAGGAAATAATTCTACTTGAAACAACATGGGTCTAGACCTAACTTAAACTAGCCACGACATATTCAACCCACGACTGTAAGTCCGAACTACCTTCAGTATGCTTTTTATTGTAGGCTGTAAAACTAACCCTACTTATGGAATAGTAAGCTGAACCCCAAGACATCCACAGCCTCCTATAATTCAGTATGTTTCCAGATGTGCCAATAAAGGAACAGCCAGAGAATGATTTCCTCTCTAAAAACAAGTCATTTCTACTTTTTAAAAGCACAATGAAGCTGAATTACTCCCTCTGTTAAAAAAAAAAAAAAAAAAGCCTTTTAGAATTGCTAGGAAAGTTGTATTTCCCAAGTAGTTAATAAAATTGTCCTCTGGATCTTACCAAAATGGGCCACTCATAAGACAGGGTCCCATTCGGCCTCTTCTGCTTCAGTACAGGCTGGGCGCTGCTATTATTTGCTCTGAGTTTTGCCAGTGAGATCTCCCGTCTTGGCGAAGCACGTCAGCCTGCTTTCCCTTGGCAGTTCTTTGGCCATGTTTTCCCTCTGTTGGAAGACATCCTTTCCCACTGCAGGAGCAGAGCTTAGCTCATAGCCTCACTGCTCTCCTCTTGGGCTCCTTCCTCACACCCTGGGCTGAACTGACCTTCCTCTTGGGCATCTTGGCTTAAGAGCTTTCTCAAAGCTGCTTGAGGGGCCAGGGCCAAGCCCACAGCCCGAGGTCGTATATGTATGAAGGAAAGAGCATTATTGGGCTCAAAAAAATCTCATCTAAAAGATGCAAGCTGCTTAGCACCAGCAGCTGGTGAGGTCTCTACTGAGTGAAAACTTTGTGGAGAAATGGGCAAGGAAACAGCTTGCTGCAGAGGGGATCAAGCAAACGGGGTAGTCAAATTTTATAGCAACTTGTTTTGTGAGTACCAATCTGCTACTGAACCAAAGGAATCCCTTCTAAGCATGATGCTTCCATAACCTGTCACCTTCAGTGAGGCCCCACCTCTTAAGAATCCACCACTTGGGTCTAGAGAGATGGCTTAGCAGTTAAGGCTCTTATCTGTGATGCCTAAGGACTTAGGTTCAATTCCCTAGTACCCATGTAAGCCAGATATGCAAAGTGGCTCATGTATCTGGAGCTCTTTTACAATGGCTAGAGTCCCTGGCATGCCCATTCTCTGTCTGTCTGTCTCTCTTTCAAGTTAATTAAAAAAAAAAATTAACAGTTTAAAAAAGAAAGAACCCACCACTTTTCAAAATCATGACACTGAGGACAAAATGCCCATACATGAATCTCTGAGGGCTAACTCATATTGCACTCATTTTGTTTGGGGTGGGAGGAACCGTGCAAGTAACAGCTGATAATAATGCATAACAGTACAAGTGAGGAAGAAGAAATCTACACAGCCCAGGTGAGAAAGGCAGAGGAACCAGGGCATAGGAAGGGGTAGGAAAGGAAGACATGGCAGAGGTAAAGACTGAAAGTCAAAGGAGGCTTACTAATTAGGATTCAGATCTCAGCAGACCTCTAACTTACTCCATGAAGGTAACAGAAAAATAGATTCACCCAGGCATGGTGGCGCACGCCTTTAATCCCAGCACTCGGGAGGCAGAGGTAGGAAGATCGCTGAGTTCAAGGCCACTCTGAGACTACGTAGTGAATTTCAGGTACGCCTGGGCTAGAGTGAAACTCTACCTCAAAAAACCAAAACAAGGAAAATAGACTCAACTGAACACCCAGGGGGCCAGCTAGGAGTCAAGGAAAAGGCTAAGTGGGGAGGAAAAGCAAATCTGAGCTTTCTGTGCTTAAAGAGTTCATGAGCTGGTGGGGAATGGTAGGCCATGATGGAAGAGGATACAAGTCCAGAGTTTGGTAAGTATCTATGTAATGGGCATTGGGCATGACTGAAGATATGCAAGTAGATGCCAACTCAGAGAACAGGGACTGGATATACCCTCAAAGGAAAAGAGGGTAAGGTAGATGAAGATGTGATGAGGGAGCCAGCAAGGCGCAGTGGTGACGCCCATAAACACAACATTCAGGAATCTGGTGGGGGAGGATCACAAATTTGAGGCTAAGCTGAACTGCATAGAAAACCAAGCCTCAAGGTGACCTTTAAGTGTCAGGCTAGAGAGATGGCTTAGTGGTTAAGTCATTTGTGTGTGAAGTTTTGATTTACCAGGACCCACATAAGCCAGGTGCACAAGGTGGTGCATGCATCTGGAGTTCATCTGTAGTGGCTGGAGGTCCTGGTGCACCCATTCCATTTTCTTTCTCTCTCCCTATCTATCTATCCATCCATCCATCTATCTATCTCAAATAAATAAATTAAATTAAATTAAATATTTCTAAAAAACAGAAGTGTGACCTTAACAAAAACTCAACACAGAATTACAGAAGCCAAGAAAATATCATCTTCCTTATTTTCTTATGTATTGATAAGTAAACTCAAATTAACAGAGGTTTCAAAGAAAACAGCCATGAAAAGAACAATTCTTGGAAGACAAGGGAATGGACAATAATGAATGGTACTTACAATTTGCATGTGTGTATGTGTGTGTGTGTGTGTGTGCATTGTATGTACTTATCTGTGCAGATCACTCACCCATTTGTTTACTTGAGATGATCTCACTGATTGTAGAACTTGGCCTTTTTGCAAGCCACAGCAATTCTTCTATCCTGTTCCCCAAAGAACTACGGTTCCAGGTCGGTGGGGCCACCCCCAGCTGTTCACATGTATGTTGGGGAATTAGTCTCAGATCTCAGGCCCTCTTGCTAGAGCAGAAAGTAATCTTACAGACTAAGTCATCTCTTCAGCTCCAATACCTACATTCTTTGAAAACACCAGCAGATGTTACTTCCCTAGGGCTCATGACTACCCCTGTTGTAAGTTTTCAGTATCAAGGATGTATTCCCTCCCATGCAGTGGGCCTCCAGTCCAAGTAGAGAGTGGTTGGTTTCCCCCATAATGGAAATGCCACTATTGTACCTGTTAGCTCATTTGGCCTGGCTGGCCAAATTTAAGGCTTGCAGTGTCCACTCTTGGGTATCTTCACTGGTATTTATCTCTCTCTCTCTCTCCCATTGAACTGCATGCAGTGTATCTTTTTCCAGCTTTCTGTCAGCTGGTCTACATAGAGGTTTTCAGCTCAGCTCCAGCAGGATTCCTCAGTGACCTTGCAGCCCAAGTATGTGGAGTCTTCAGCAATAGGGTCTTACCATTTATTCCTGGTGGGAAACCAAGAGCCTCAGCAGTGGCCTATAATGTTTTGGGGGTATCAGTGACCTCCCTGGCCAACAACTCACTGTGAGGCATCCCATCCCTAGCATTGAAAATTTTCTAGTCACAATCTATGGCTTCTGAATATTCCGTTGTCCAAAAAAGTAGGTTCCCATATGACTTATTTATATCCTCTTTGATTTTGACTAGCCCTCCCTCCACCTTTGCTTTACTTAATCTTTTCCCCTGACCTCAGTTAGGCCTTTTCACCTCCATTAATCTGTTCTTCTATTTGTACATATACAATAGCATCCTATGAAGTCCTCCCTCCCTCCTTTTCTATTCCCTTTTTATCTCCTTTCTAGTTTACTGGCCTCTGCTACTGAGTTTTATTCCTACATACATAGAAGTCCAATAATTAGTAGCCAGGATCCACATATGAGAGAGAATATGTGATGTTTGGCTTTCTGGGCCTGGGTTAGTACCTCACTGAGTATAATCCTTTCCAGATACATCCATTTCCCTGCAAATTTCATAATTTCATTTTTCTTTGCCGCTATTTAGAGAATAGGGAGGACATTAGAGAGTGATAGAAGCTTCATGTGAGAGGAAGTATTTGTTTGAGTTGAGGGTATAAAAGGAAGACAGGAGGAACTAGGGCTCAGTATAAAAATATGGGCCTTGAAAAGCCCAATGCAGATATATATTTTCTAATAGAGAGAGTAAGGGAGCCATGAAAAAATAGGTAAAAAGACTCTCAGAGATGTTAAAGGGACTGGCAGGAAATAAGGGGATCACAATTATAATGGTTCAAGGGATAACTGAGTTTATGGAAGGTTTGTAAAGATCTGTGAGAAGCAAAAGAAAAAGAGCAGCAGTATACACTTTCTTTTTTTAAAGAAATTTTTGTTGTTTCAGTTCTTTTCTTCTTTAATTTATTTTGTTAATTGAGAGAGAGGGAGAGAAAGAGAGGCATATATAAAGAGAGGGAGAATGAGTGCACCAGGACCTTCAGCCACTACAAATGAACTCAAGACACATGCACCACCTTGTGCATCTTATGTGGGTCCTGGGGAATCAAACCTGGGTCCTTTGGCTTTGCAGGCAAGCATCTTAATCTCTAAGCCATACCTCCCGTCCTTTATTCTTAAATCTAAGACTCAGGCCAACACAGATGAACTTGGCCGTATCAAAAATTTCAGTAGATCCCAACATCAACACAAAGGAAAGCACATGTGGCCCAAGGATCTTAATGTTTATAGAAGTGACTGTCAAATCAAGCAATGTAGAGAATATCAGCAATGGATCCCAAGCTCTCAGAGGGATCTCAGAAGATCAGCCATGGATGTATATACATCTGATCTGCAGTACACAGGCATGGGTTACACCCATGCTCTGTCTAGAGAATTCAAACCAGGAATTGTTCTGTGGTGGAAACAGATCTTCTCAACAGCAGAATACAAACAAGTCACGAACAGGGAAGGGGTGGTTCACAGGCTGTGGCCAGAGGAAAACTGAAGTTCCAAACATCTTCTCCAGTGTGATTCAATGCACAGAACACCACGTGGCATGTCAGAACCTTCGCATCCAGTTTTGAGAAGAATAATTTTAACCTTCAAGAGATCCATCACAGGAAAAAAATGAAAGCTTTCTGGTGCCTTGATGATGTCGAGTCCCACAGGGAACATGGTGTGTATCAATCATTTCAAATCTGTTTTAATGGCCTTCAATCCCACCTTCAGTTATTCTTCTAATCACTAAATGTAGTGGGGGGGGGGAAATGGGGATGGGAAAAAACATCAAATGTGGCCAGGAAAGATGCTGTGTCCTACTGTGCCCCTGCCTCTTGCCTCATTGTCCTGTGGCATGAAGGCTTAGCCACTGCAACAGCCCCTGTCCAACACCACCCTCAGCCTGGGGTTGCTGGACAGCAGAAGGATGGGGTGTGTTGCTGTGCAAAGGTGAATCACCAGCTGCCATATCCAGTACCTCAGCTCCTGAAATGGGGTGCTACTGGCAGAACTGAGAACCAGCGTCAGAAAGCAAGAGGTAAAGAGGATGACGAAGGAAAGAAGAGTAAGGAGAGCTTTGATGTGGGCCTGGGCCCGGGGGTCTTGAAGTCCTGAGAGGGTCTTCATGAGGGTTTTCCTCATGTGTCTTCCCAGAGATGTGAGCAGCAAAGCCATACACATCAGAAAGAGAACAGTAGGGATTGTCCACATAATCATCTTGACAGAGAAGAAATAGAATTTCTCAAGTGAATTTCTTAGGCTGTTACCAGTGGCATTCCAAGACTGACAACCACTCTTTAGGTAGTTCTGATATATTATGTTGTTGCCTATGAAGCACAGCATGCTGGTTAATGCAGAGAAGCCCACAGAGCTGAGCAACATCCACGGTACCCACCCAGGAACCTTGTACTTCAGCCACAGGAACACAGGGTGGGGAAAGGTCGCAATTTTCATGCAGTAGAAGAAACCAAGCCAGGTGCAGAGCCAGATGATGAGAGCATTCAGGAAGTCCCAGATCAGGCTTAGGCACTGCATTACAGAGTTGTATGGGAAGACGGTTGGGTACAGGAGAACATAGGTATTCTTACCTATCACCACCCACTGCAGACAGAAGCGAGAGGCGGCCAGGCTGACTAGTAACTTATTGTGGGCTGACAGCGTCCCCTGCAGCAGCCACTTCATACCCAGAGCTGCAGTGATGAAGCCATTGCCCATCACCGCCACCAGGCATAAGAGGAGTAAAATGCTAAATAAGGTGACAATTTTCTTGTCAGCCACCAGAGATCCTGGAACCATGAGCTCTCCACTCATTTCTCCCCGTAGACAAGATGGGCCCCAAGAAGGGCTATCTCTTTAGGGTTGCCCCAAAAGATCTTTCAACGATGTGTTTGTCCTTCCAGCTGTCCCGAGGGCACAGGTTAATCTACAGCAGAAGATGCAGACTATCTAAAGTGGCAGAAAAGATTGCTTCTCTACAAAATGCATGCAAATAATTTTAAAGGCCTAGTGTCCAAAGCCCCCCTCCCCCGCCTGCCTGTGAATTTGCCTGCTCTCTTGCCGGTCCTCTACCCAGTGTCAACACTGGTGTGGATAATGTATCAGACCCTTGCATGTGGTGTCCCTTACATAGGCAGTTTTGCTTCTCTAAACTGACACTGAAGGCCACACACCTGGGATGGCTTGCTGATGGGACGCAAGGCTAGCTTCCCTTTGAGTGCCAGAACTCACGTCCAAGCAGGGGTGGGTGAGGGGTGGTGTTATGTTCCAAGCACTAGATGAGGTACTTCCCACGATATTTAGTTCTTGCAACAACTATATGAAAATGCACTAAGCGTTGCCCTTTGAAGTTGAGATGTAAGATCAGTAGCAGAGAATGCTTGTCTTTCTTACAAAAAGCTTTGTGTTTGATTCCCAGCACCTCATAAAACTGGGCTAGGGGGTGGAGGCAAGAGGATCAGAAGTTCAACGTTAATAAGATTTTTTATTTACTTATTTCAGAGAAAGAGAGAGAATGGGCACACCAGGACCTTAAGCCCCTGCAACAAACTCCAGATACACATGCCACCTTGTGCACCTGGCTTATGTGGGTCCTGGGGAACCAAACCTGAGTCCTTTGGCTTTGTGGGTAAGTACCTTAACCATTAAGCCATCTCTCCAGCCCAAGATCAATAAGTCTGAGGCCACCCTTGGCTACATGAGATCCTATCTCAAAAAAAAAAAATGTCTTACTTAAGGAAAACCTGACCAAAATTCTGAAGCTCTATTTCTTGAGAGCCTATCACATACAATACAACAGAGGAAACAATTACATATCATGAACCAGTTTTTTTCTAAAGATTTTAAAGTATTTTGTAAACAGTGTTCTTCAAAATGGCATCTTGTCAAAATAGCCGTAAAAACCACTGGGGTGGGGCTGCTAGAGCCACAGCCAAGAGAAAGGCTTCAGCGCAGCCTCGCCGCCATGAGCTCCTCTCTGTCCCTGTGTTCCCCTTTTGCTCCACCGTGGTCATCTGTAGAATGTGAGCCGTATCTGTCCTAACACACAGGATTCCCTTAGAGTCTGTTTTCAGACTCCAAGAAAACATTAAAGACAAGTTCACAGATGAAAGAAATGAAGAGGCAAAGTAAAGATTAAGACTCTCACTTGAAATCACACAGGAAGAACAAGATCCACACTGACCTCAGGGCCATCATCTTCATCCTTCACCAAAGTCAGAAGACTAGACTTGGAGCACTCACGAATACAGGGTGGTCGTTAATCCCTCTCAAGCCTCTCTTTCTTCACCTATTAACATGAGTTCATTTACCAATAAATGTGATCACAGATATCTGAAACTGCTTTGTAAACTGTAAGGTTCTGCATTGCATAAGAAGTAATTATGAGGGGCTGGAGAGATGGCTTAGCAGTTAAGGCACTTGTCTGCAAAGCCTAATGACCCAAGTTCAACTCCCCAGTATCCATGTGAAGCCAGATGCACAAAGAGGAAGATGGAATAAGGAAAGAATATATTCACTATAAGCAAAGGGAAAAAAGAGCAATCAACACACTCAAATGAGCAGGAGGCTAATGAGTCATAAGAAATAAGCAAGAGGTACCTGCAAAGCCAAAGGACCCAGGTTCAATTTCCCCAGGACACACGTAAGCCACAAGCATAAGGGGTACATGCATCTGGAGTTCATCTGCAGTGGTTGGAGGCCCTGACATACCTGTTCTCTTTCTCTCTCTCTCTCTGTCTCTCTCTCTGTCTCTCTCTCTCTCTCTCTCTTTCTCCCTCTCTCTCTCTCTCTCTGTCCTTCACACTCTGTCTTTCTCTACCTGCCTATTTCTCTCCCTCTTTCTCTCAAATGAATAAATAAAATAAAATTTTTTTAAAGTGGGGATAGGGCTGGAGGGATGGCTTAGCAGTTAAGGTGTTTGCCTATAAAGCCAAAGGACCCAGGTTTGATTTCCCAGGACCCACGTTAGCCAGAAGCACAGGGGACATACATGTCTGGAGTTCAGTTGCAGTGGCTGGAGGCCCTAGTGCTCTCATTCTCTCTCTCCCTCCCTCTTCCTCTATCAAATAAATAAATATTTTTAAAAAGTAAAAAGTTAAAAAAAAAAGAAAGAGAAAAAGAAATAAGCAAGCAGAAGTTGTTCTGGATTGGTTATAGCAATATTGAAAGCTTAGGACAGAGTAACATGAGGAGAAAGTGTTTAAATGGCATACCCATCTCCTAGTCAGAACCATGGCCTTGAGGATCCATATAGGACCCCACAAAGGGATACAATGTAGAGAGTTCAACATCTGCCCAGTCCTCTGTGTTCCTCTAGATGGAATTGTCTCTCCAACATGGGTAATGAATCCTGTCCTTAGGTATGTTAACAGAGACAGTGTGGTGGCCCTGGTGTTTTGTGAAAACACCAATTTCCAAGGAGCAGGGTCCCCCATTTTTTGTGGTTACTCTGCTGAGTATGAACTGATTTGCACTGGAATTTGGAGAAATGAAGCAAGCTGGGGGATTGTAACTGTTGAGTTTGGGTAGCCACAAGCCTTACAATATGGAAAGTTCATCTTTGCCATCTGTCTCCTACACCTTCCGTGGCTTAGAAGATGAGAAAGTTGGGTAGTTGGCTTTGACCTTCAGTTCACTTCACTGACTTTTACACACCTGCTATGCCATAAGAGCATTAGGGGCACTGGTGGTACAGTGGTGCGCTCAGCTGCCTTCCACAAGAACATTACAAAAGCACTAGTGAATTAGATACCTGCCCTCAGAGGATGTCTCACACTAATTATAAACACTTACTGGGTATATATTATATACAAATTAAGTTAATCCAAAAAGGAGAGTCATCATTTGCATTTAAACATGTAATGTGTTTTATGTGATTTTTGTTGTCCCTTTGTGGCGTTTGCTGCCTCACCTTTAGATCTAGCTTCCTGGGAAGAAGCAAAGCCTGAGAATTTTGAATCTTTGCTAGTATTTGAAAATAAGGAGGATGGATAGAAATTCAGAACAGGTTTTCTTCATGGAAAATTCTCAACTTAGTACTCTACATTTGAAAGACTAAAGCAAAAACAAACAAAAAAAAAAAACAAAAACAAGTGACCTATCTACTGTGGCCTAAATATGGTTTGCCCTTCTCCCAACCCAAGAATCCTTGGAGGGCTTCGCTTGCGGCTCCGTCACTGGGGCACAAATGAGATGCCATTTGTGAGCTGCACACGGACAAAGCGTCAGCACTGCCAGTGGAAATGCGACTGTGCTAAGAATGGTTAGGTACACTCGGCCTCCACCAGGGACTCCCATGGGGCATGGGGCATGGGCGTGGGAGTGTGTCGGGCTAAAAGGCCAGGCTGTAAAAGCACCACAAGAAAGCCTGCACAGTTAAGAGGACGTGCTTATCTTTAGTCAAGATGAGGCCACAGAACATTTTTGGGCACTTATAGGATAAGAGTTTAAGAAAGCAAGTTGAAGAGATCAACCAACTGAGAGACTCAGATAAGCCCAGCAAGACCTGGCCTAACTCAAATGTGTCAGAATGGGAGCGCTGATTCACCAGACCTTCCCCACCCGAAGAGAGCTCTGCTCAAAGAAGTCCTGCTTCACTGCATCTACCAAACACTCTCATGGCTTGGACCCCAAGGCTCTGTCCTTACTGCTTATTATTGCCGTCCCTATAGAAAATCATCACACAATGTGAAAGAACAACCTCCTGTAGGCAATGGTGAGGATAATATGGGATCTGTAGGTAGAAAAATTCTGAGTTTAGCCATAAGGTTTACGAATTAAAGTTTGGTCATGGGTTGGAGAGATGCCTTAGTGGTTAAGGTGCTTGCCTGAGAAGCCTAAGGACCCAGGTTCGATTCTCCAGGCCCCACATAAGCCAGATGCACACAGTGGCACATGTGTCTGGAGTTCGCTTGCAGTGGTTTAGAGGCCCTGGCATGCCCATTCTGACTTTCTGTCTATCTCTCTTTCTCTCCCTCTCTCTGCACCTAATACTAAATAAATCTTAAAAAATAAAATAAACTTTGGTCATATTGGTCTCAGGTCCCCCTGTCCTCATCCTTTATCCACACGCTGTGCTCTCTGCCAGCAATGTAAGGATCTCCTCCTGTTATCTCTTCCTGATTATCTCTCCTCTTGCTATAGCTCAGACTCCAACTAACATTGAATCAAAGCTACAGCTTCCTGTAATTGTTGGACAGTTTACCATAAATGCAAGTATTTATTTGAAATTCGATATAACCTCCATCTACTGTTGTTACTCTCATTTTCACTAGTCCAACAAATCTCTCTTAAATATATCTAGTATTTCACTCAATCTCTTCTAATTCATTGGGTTCCGTGTTTCCTGTGATGGTTATTAGTCTCTAGTTGTCCATGTGACAGGATTTAGAGTCGCCTTGTGAACAAATCTCAGTGAGGGATTTTCTAAATTAGATTAGGCTAATTGATGTGGGAGGGTCCACCCTGTGGATGGCACCATCCCATGGACTGGGCGCCTGGGCTGTGTAAAAAGGAGCAACAACTGATTCACCTCTTTCTTCGTCCTTTCCACCAATCTGATGATGTGTCACTAGTTTCTTGTTACTTCCAGGCTTTCCCACCACGCTGAACTTTCCCTCAAAACTGTAAGCTGAGGATAAACTCTTTTCTTCCTCAAATTGCTTCTGATTGGATATTTTGTCCCAGCAACAAGAAGTAATTAACAGAGAAAACCAGAGCTTACAAGTGTGTCTCTTGCTGCAATAAATGTGGTCACAAAATTCTTTGTCTTTTGGAGCTGTTCTGTAGGAGGAATATGTGGGGAAATGTGTACCTTTGAACTAGAGAAGCTTTCCAAAGCTGCAAGCAGAACTCAGTGAGCCATTCTGGTGGAGGTCTGAAAGACCAGAAGGCTTGAGAAATGTGGACCATGGGGTTTCACTCACAAGAGAAGGGCCCTAATAGGGACTGAGCTACAGGCAGTTCATGTTATGTGCTGTAAAAGATACTGGCTACATTTCTACCATTGACTTGAGAACTTAAATAACACTGAGATGGACTAATTTTTGTTTTATTATTGGTGGAGGAAATCTCAAGAGAAAATACCATTCAGGCTGGTACTAAGAAAGCACATATAATTGTTAAAGAGATTAACACCATAGGAGGGGGGGAAAAAAACCTCCTTGCTGCCCTGGGACAATAGGTGTCCTGAAAACAAAACCTGACCCATGAGGCTCCATCTTGTGAAATTCCAAATTAATGCAAAGGAAGAAAGCCTAAAGTGAGGAAGTTCCCGGATCAAACACAACCATGGTAAGGAAATGTTTCACTAAGGTCAGCCTGGAAGGCATACAAAGACCTCCACAACTGTGGTCCAAACTAGAAGCAGAACTTCGCAGCATTATCCATGAAGTAATAGTTTTGCATGTATGAAAGATCCAAAGTTGAGGAGGTTCTGCAGTGCTACACCACAGATCCAGAGAGCCACTGAGGCTAAGCAATGAGAGCAGGATCAGAATCCCCACAAGACAGCCATGAAGTCCACTCCATGAAGCCGTGAAGATAAACCATAAATTGCAATGGAAATCCCAGGACGTTAGAGATACCAGGACTATGGGACATTTGCCAAGAAAAGCTGCGGGATTGGGGTTGATTCGGATACAAAAGAGGCTACAGCCAGCCCAACTGAAGGGGGGAACTGTCCAAAAGGATTTCATCATGAGTCCAAAATACTGGCCGTGAAGCTGCCGGATTTGGAATCTCCCTGCTGGGTTTCCGTCTTGCTGTGTCCCCATTCTTCCTTTTTGGACTGAGAATGTTTACCTTGGGCCAATGCATGTTGGAAAAGTATGTAGCTTATTTCTTTTGGGGAGAGGGGGGTGCTTCCCACTTATTTATTTCTTTTCAGACCACTTGCATACAATTTCCAGAGAGAAAACACAGAAGAAACAGACACATTTTCAAACACATCAGCAGTGTGCTGAGCTTAAAGCTCTGCGCTGTCCAGAATATGGGCTCCCTCGGGGGCACTGCCCTTTCCCCACTGCAGGGCTGTGCACGTGGAAGCCTGGAAGTCATGTTGACAGCTGGCGTAGGCCATCCCCAGCCACATGCCAGTACTGAAGGCTGATGGCCACATTCTTCTTTTAAAGAGGGCAAGTGAGGAAACAATCCTAGTCCAAAACCAGTACCTAGCGTCACGACTGCATCTGCCATATATTGGCCCTCCTTCCTGCCCAGGCTGTCTCTGACTTGTTCCCCAACGGAGCCTAGCTTCTTTCCTTTTCTTCCTGGTTTTTTGTTTGTTTGCTCATATCAAACATTTAATTTATTTTTTTATTTAAGCAGCATTTTTTATTAGATAGGGACATATTTTGTGTTTAAACAACACATGTTGGTACCATCCTTTCCCTCCTCCCTGCCTCTGTTATAAGAGACCTTCCTCATTGGGGATCCTAGCTTCTTTCTTTCTTCTTATTTTTTATTTTAATTTTTTTGAGATAGGGTTTCACTCTAGTTTAGGCTGACCTGGAATTCACTATGTAGTCTCAGGGTGGCTTTGAACTCACAGCAATCCTCCTCCTACCTCTGCCTCCCATGTGCTGGGATTAAAGGCGTGCTCTACCACGCCTGGCTCCTTAGCTTATTTCTTGATATTACAGAAAGTCACAGCTGAAATTTCACCTGAGTCTCAAAAGAGACTCAGTGCCTACACTTTTAAACTGTCTTGTAACTGCTAAAGACTATGGAGACTTTTAAATATTTCATTTATTTATTTATTTACTTATTTATTAGAGAGAAAGAGGCAGATAGAGAGAGAATAGGTGCACCAGGGCCTCTAGCCATTACAAATGAACCCAGGAGCATGTGCCACCTTGTGCATCCGGCTTTATGTGGATACTGGAGAATCGAATCTGAGTCCTTTGGCTTTGCAGGCAAGCACCTTAACTGCTAAGCCATCTCTCCAGCCCAACTATGAAGACTTTTAAAGTTAAACTGAATGCATCTTGAATTATAAGATGAACATGACGGCTGGAGAGATGGCTTAGCAGTTAAGGCACACGCCTTCGAAGCCTAAGAACCCAGGTTTGATTCTCTAGGTCCCATGTAAGCCAGATGCACATGGTGGCACATGCATCTGGAGTTCATTTGCCCTAGTGTACCCATTCTCCCTCTATCTCTCTATCTCTTTCCCTCTCTCTGTTTCTAATAAATAAATAAATAAATCAAATAGGATGAACATGAGCCTGTGGGGACAAAGGGTGGAAGGTCATGGCTTCAAAGTGTTATGTTTGAGTGTCAGTTTCACAAGAGTTGAACTTGTGATAGTTCTGGTCTAGTTGTCAATTTGACAGGATTTAGAATCATGGGGGAAACCAATCTCTGGGCATGTGTGTTAGGAATCTCTGAGATTAGATTAGTTGAGGCAGGAGGACCCATGATAACTGTAGATGGCACCGTTTCGTGGGCTGAGTTCCTTCAGCTGCATAAAAAGGGAAAAGTGAGTTAAATGTTCTGCATTCATCAGTCACTGCTTCCTCCCTGGGGACCAGATACGAGCAGCTGCCTCAAACCCCTGCCACTATGCCCGCCTTGCCATGGCGGAACTGTAAGCTCAGGAAAAAAGAAAGAGAGAGAGAGAGAAAGAAAAAAACCTTCCTCCCTTAAACTGACCTTTGTCAGGTATTTTTTCCCAGCAAGAAGAAAGTAACAGAAACATTTTCTCACGGCGGCCCTCAGTGAACACGCATGCCACTGGCTGTAGCCTGAGCCGCTGTGTCCCCCAGTAATCTTCCACTAAATCCAAAGTAACGCTACTAGCAGACTCTGTTGGAAATGCAATTGGGTTAAAAGGGTGGAGCCTTCAAGAATGAGATTAATGCCCTTAATAAAAAAAAAAAACAAAAACCAGAAGGTAGGTACCTCTCTCTGCCATGTTAGGATGCAGCCAAATATCTTCTCTTCTCAACCAGAACCCAAACGTGCAGCGCCCTTGGTTTTAGGCTCTAGCACCGTGAGCATTAACTACGAAGTCACCCTGTGCATGGCATTCTATTATAGAAGCTTGAGCTGACTAACACACACACACACACACACACACACACACACACGCTTAGAGAAAATGGATGAAAGTTGAGGCTACCACATTTCTCTTCCCACATCCAGCAGATCACCTTTCACAAACTCTAGATGAGGTACCTGCTTCAGCAGACACCTCCTGGGTAAGCAGACAGGACAAGCAGGATTATCAAGATTAAGAATTGTCTCAGGGGCTGGGGAAATGGTGCAACAGTTAAGCAACTTGCCTGAAAAACCTAACAACTACAGTTCGATTCCCCAGTACCCATGTAAAGCTAAATGCACAAAGTAATGTATGCATCGGGAGTCCATTTGCAGTGACTGGAGGTGCACCTATTCTCTTTGTTTCTCTTCCCTTCCCTTCCCTTCCCTTCCCTTCCCTTCCCTTCCCTTCCCCCCCCCCCCTCTCTCTCTCTCTCTCTCTCTCTCTCTCTCTCTCTCTCTCTCCCTGTCTATCCCCTTGCCAATAAATTTTTAAATTAAATAATTGTCTCACAGCTGATTACTCATTTATAATCCTAATACTCAGGAGACTGAGGCAGGAGGATTGAGAGTTTGCGGCCAGTTTGGGCTGCATATTGAGAACCTGTCTCAAAACAATCAAAGTATGAGAATAAAGCACAGTGGTAGTGTCCTTGCCCACTATGTGTAAAGCCCTGGGTTGATGGCCAGTACCATAAAAGAATAATTCAGATTTCCTTTGTTTTCCACCTCTCTTCAGTTGGCCAAAACCTAAAAACATTTCTACATTGTTCACACCAGACAACCCCTTTTAGATTATACATTGTTCACACCAGACAACTCCTTTTAGATTATACATTGTTCACACCAGACAACCCCTTTTAGATTATACATTGTTCACACCAGACAACCCCTTTTAGATTAGTACGAAGCTATGAACAGGCCTTGTAGTGGCACAAAAATCAATCTTCCATGGGGTCAGTCTGCCAAAGTCTCTTGAATAAAATGTACTTGGAGCAGGGCACAGATGATGGGGATGACAGATCGGCAGAGAAAGGAGTGAAGGGAGGGAGAAGGAAGTGAAAGCTATGATGAGGAAATGTACTGGAAAGAGACTGGACAGAGCAGAGTGGTGGCTGAGGAGGAAGCTGCGGGCACAGGGTGGATACGTGCCGTAGAACCTATGCCGCTAAACAACCGCTTCCGTCTGTCTACAGACAGCTGACAACGGCTTCAGGTCTTCAAACAGGTAGGAAAGGCTGAAGTGAGGCCTGAAAGTTATCATTAGGCTTGCTTACGCAGAGGATCAGAGATGCTTACAAGGAACTGAGGCCATCAGCTAAGGTCAAGCTGATTTGAGACTTGTACCAGGGACTAGCAGAGAAGTAAAGTGGACAGTCAGAGCACAGGAAGATGGAAATACCTTAGTGGAGGCTGCAAGACATGAGAAAGAGGGAAATGGACTCTCATAAGATAGCCAAATCTATGAACCCTTGCCCACATGGGATTCGTCAAATGATTCATCACAGTATTGATTACCAATACCAATCACTTGAGGACAGAAACACCCTTGTCCAAGGCCTTCAAAGCCCATAATCTCCCAGTACACAAGTCCTTCAGGGCCTTTCTCAACTTGGGGCTACTGAGTACCAAGATGACAGAATGCAGGAAGATGCCTGTGTAGGTAATGATTTCCCTGGCCCAATGCCAGTGACTGTGCATGGTGATGCGCTTTGTGGCAGAAACAATCAGGAACAGAACAAAAAATGTATAGGAAATGAGGAAGGAGGCGAGTGATTTCAGAGCCATGGTGTGAGCCTGGGTGGTGGGGTCACAAAGCCCAGGCCTGAGGTTCCTCATCCGGCCCATGTGCCGGTACAGTGAGCACATGAGGAAGACTATGGACAGCAGGAACAGGACAAAGGGAGTGAGCCACATGAGCATCATGTGGGACTGATTATAGTACTGATAGAAGGCCACCGTCCTGTGACCAAAGGTACAGTTCCCATGGGAACCCTGGGAGGTGGTCATCTGAAAGACAATGATATTCCCGACGGCCGATATGATGGCTGAAATGCCACCCATTATGAGGGAGGCCACGATGAGTCTGGGTACTAACTGAGAAATCCTCCCCTTGAGCCACAAGAGCACGGGGTGGGAGAAGATGGAGGTCTTCACGCAATAGAAGGTAGCGAGCCAGGCGGTTAACCAGAACAGGAGCGTGTTCATGAAGTCCCAGAGGATGCCCACAAAGTTCGCTTGGTAACAGAAACCCAAGGCGGCCAGGAAGTTGTTCAGCAAGGCTATCCCATGAAGGCAGAACCGGGATGAGGTGAGACACACCATAATCATCTCCACTGCTGGCAGTGCCCGGCTCTGGGTCCACTCTCTGCCCAGCACCACGACCACAAAGCCATTCTGCAACATGGCAGCCAATGACAACAGGCTAAAGACGGCCATGAAGATCAGTGTGGGTGTGGAGAGCATCTTCTCCAAGAAGGGTCTGCTCAGACAGGATTCGATCCAGAGCTGTGGGACACAGCCACAGAGACCAGCCTCCAGTCAAACCACTGTCAAGACCAGGATTTCAGACACTCTCCCCAGATTTATTCAAAAGTCCCCCGATCACTTGTCCCTTGGCATGCAAATCACTGCAGCCTCAATGACACCTGTCTCTATTTGTGTAACCTGCATTTGCCTACTTGGCTACAGCCAGGTGCAGGAAAATATATTAACAGGAGAGGTTTTCGGGGTGATTGGAAATGCCTCACTTTTGCACATCATTGCTTTTTTATAATTAATTTTTATTTATTTATTTATTTGAGAGCAACAGAGAGAGAAAGAGGCAGATAGAGAGACAGAATGGGCATGCCAGGGCCTCCAGCCACTGCAAACGAACTCCAGACACGTACGCCCCCTTGTGCATCTGGCTAACATGGGTCCTGGGGAGTCGAGCCTTGAACCAGGGTCCTTAGGCTTCACAGGCAAGTGCTTAACCGCTAAGCCATCTCTCCAGCTCTCATTTCTTTTTTTTTTTTTTTTTTTTTTTGGAGGTAGGGTCTCACTCTGGTCCAGGCTGACTTGGAATTAACTCTGTCATCTCAGGGTGGCCTTGAACTCATGGCAATCCTCCTACCTCTGCCTCCCGAGTGCTGGGATTAAAGGCGTGTGCCACCACGCCCGGCTCCAGCCCTCATTTCTTGACTGTACTTCTTACTTTGGAAGATTTCCTCAAGAGACGCTGCCGACCCTATGTCCATGAAATACAGACCATACTTGAACCTTCATATCCTGAGTCAGTATTTTATTCAGCAGCCTCTCAATACCACATTAAGACTCACCTCCTGAGTGAGTAAGGCAGGAAGTCATTGACATGCACAATGCTTGGAAATGCCAAGAAAAGTCTCTAACTACTGACCTGTCCTGTGCCTAAAGTGTCTTCATCAAACTCCATACTTGAGTCTGTAGCTAAACATGTCAACTTCCCTGACCAACCACCATTAAATCTGGTAGCTGTTAATCCCTTCATTCTAGTGTATTTGAATCAATTCATCGGTTCCCACAGTGGCTCTGAGGAAATGGGAGAGTGGGTTAGATGTGATAGAAAGCAGGGGGAAAAACAATGACCCAGAAACCTCATCACCATAGGAGCTGGAAAGCCAAAAGTTAACGGTATGTCAAGAGCTGCTCAAGGCAGAGCAGGAACCAAGAGGAGAGACAGCCTTGTGCAGTGAGCCGCGTCCTCTGGCAACACGCGAGACATGGACAGCCAGCCTGCCAGAAGCCCTGTCGCTCTGAAAGTGATTAATGCCATGCATGTTGCATCCTGCCTTCCCCACCAAACACACGGCGACACTGGATCTGACCAGCCAGCCAGGCTCAGCAGCCATGCACAAGGATGCAGCTGAGGTCTGCTGGGAAGGGGAGAGAGCCAGTGCACGTGAGCAAGAGGAAAGACACGAAGAGAATGAGTACCGCGGGCGAGGGAGACAGGGCAACTTAAAGTAGAGATGCTCGTAAAAGGCAAGGAAAGGAATCCTGTCTTCTGATTCCACCAAACCTGGACTCGGGGTCCTCCCCCTTGAAGGCTCATGGAAAATGGTCTTGAGGCTGGCTATATATGGTTCCACTGGAGATGATACAGGAGAGAGATCTATATGTGTAAGATCAAAGAGAACTGGGCGTGGTGGGACATGCCTTTAATCCCAGCACCTAGGAGGTAGAGGGAGGAGATCATGTGAGTTCAAGGCCAGCCTGGGACTAAAGAGTGAGCTCTAGGTCAGCTTGAGGTACAGAGACCTTACCCTGGGGGGTGGGAGATGAAAGAAAGATCAAGGAGAAATGAAAACCATGACCAGCGTGTAAGGTGGAAGCCACAGGGAAAGAGACGCAGCTGGCTGGAATACAGCATATGACTGACGAGCTGTGTTGTTTTCTTAGTCAACTTTCAAAAGGTTATCGCAAAGTGGATAATCCTATCAGACCTTCCCTGCAGACAGCTTCAGGGTCTAGACTCAGTTCTTTGCACAGATCCTTCTGGATTCTCCCTGAATCAGCAGCAGGGAGTCACTTCCGTGTGTTGCACAACATCTTGGCTCTCCTCAAAATCTCTGGGCGAGAAGCCAACTTCCTGATGTCATCAGCAGGCAAGTTGAGGCCGTGACACACACATACCCTGTGTGGCCGCCAAGCGTACACTGTGTGCTTACAGGCACCTTCATGTTCCTTGTACCGTCACCAAAGCACACCTCCGGCCAGAACCAGTCTCCCCTTAGCCAGGAGTTTGCCCTCTCTGTGGTTAACTCCACGGCACAAAGTTTTCTCATTTCAAGTTCCTTCTACAAGAAGGGTGAATCCCCAGGCTCCTGTTCCTCCATTTCCATGTCTCATTCAGTATGTCTCATAGATTGCCCCATCTGTTCATAGCCTACTTCCAACATGTACCACAAGCAGGCCAGTCTCTCCGGGGATTTTCAAGACGGTACTGCAAATACGAAAAAGCAATCAAAATACTAGGGCTTCCCAGGTGGGGAGATTGCTCTGCAAGCCTGCCAACCTGAGTTTAGATCCCCAGCAACCATGTAAGGCCAGATGCAAAGTGTCTGTAATCCCAACACACCTACAATAAATGAGTCCCAGAGTCAGGAGAACCCCAAAGCTTGCAAGCCAACTAGTCTGGCCTTCACAGCTGCAAGCAGTGAAAGAGAGAGCCTGTCTCCAAAAGGAAGAAAGAGAGGAAAAGACCCTGAGGGGCTGTTCTCTGACCTCCACCTGCACATGGTGGCACATACACATTCCTACAGACATCACACACACACACACACACACACACACACACACACACACGGCCTTCTCATAGAAGTTCGGGTCATGGTTCTCTTTCTGCAGCTGCCTCACGCCTCCACATGAAGCTGACAGATTCTTTTCTGTAGCACAATAGACAATGTCACTTCAGGATGGCACCTGCGTGACATGAGGCTAATGCCACACAGGTAACAGGAAGAGCCCGGGCCCCGGCGGATGATTCTGTAGACAGCTTCTTGTACATTCTTCTTTTTGATTCTCTACAGCACTAAATGTTCTTGTCTGTCACTGTTCATTAGTTTTCCATTTTGCCATGCTTCCCCTCCCCCTCCTTAGTACATAAAGAACACATTGGCTTATCTAAGAGAGGCGTGAAGGCACATTTCTTCTTGCAGGGTCTGTGACTCTTGCTGTCCCTTGTCCGTGGACCTTTCTTTGAGTTACCTGCCATGAGCGCATCAGCACCTCCATAGTCTTGCAAGGTTTCATTAGCTAACTGATGCCTGTGCCAGGGAAAAGTGGAAGAGGAAGGAAACACACCACCTTTGAATAGCTAGACTGCATTAAAAGTGGCTAAGCCATGCATGAATTTAGAAATTATTTCCCTGCAAAATAAACTCTATTTTTCCGCCCCTACAGACCTCTGATCATTCATATATTTAGGTAAATGCTTTAGGATCATAACATCAGTTCTAATAAAAATCCAGTATAAAGTAGAATTTTAGCTCTCTGTGTGGAAATTTGGGGATTTCCAACATCCTCGTTTACCAAAATAGCTGAGTTTGATAGAACAGGCCATCCCAGCACTCCAGGACCGAGGCAGAAGGATTTCAGATGCAACACCAGCTTCGGCTACAACAGTGAGATCCTGTCTCAAAAATAGTTAATTGGGGGGGAGGGGAGATTGCTTAGTGGTTAGGCACTTGCCTCAGAAGACTAAGGACCCTGGTTCGAGGCTCGATTCCCCAGACCCACATAACCCAGATGCACAAGGTGGTGCATGCATCTGGAGTTCGTTTGCAGTGGCTGGAGGCCCTGGCACACCCATTCTCTCTCTATCTATCTGCCTCTTTCTCTGTCTGTCATTCTCAAGTAAATAAATAAGAATAAACACACACCAAAAAAAAATTTTTTAAAAAAATAGTAAACTAGCCAGGCATGGTGGTGCACACCTTTAATCCCAGCACTTGGGAGGCAGAGGTAGGAGGATCGCTGTGAGTTCGAGGCCACCCTGAGACTACATAGTGAATTCCAGGTCAGCCTGGACCAGAGTGAGACCCTACCTCAAAAAACTGAAAAAAGTAATAATAGCAATTAATTAATTAATTAATTAAAATATATTTAAAGGATTGAAAACCCTGGTCTGGGGAGATGGTTCAGTTGTTAAAAGTGCTTCCTATGCAAGCATAATGATGAATTCAGATCTCCAGAAGCCACATAAAGCAGATACCGTGGCACATGCGCACACACACACACACACACACACACACACACACACACACCAAAAACCACTGAATATCCCTAACAGAATACGTAAAATGAAATGAAGCTATGTCGACAATGGTACTGTTAATATTCAGATGACTATATATACCTCCTTTTCAAATTAAAAACGGGGCTGTAACTTTTTTTTGCAACTTATAAGTTTAGCCTGCAATAAACTCTGAGCCTGTTTTGATTCTTATCATTCAGAGTCCTTCTGCCATTTGAACAATTAACAGTAGTAACACTGATGATTAAAGGATAAATCAGTGTTCCTTCTTTAATGTCATAAACATTACTAAGGCATGATGTCTAGTGGAGAAACAGTGTCCAACAGCTTCCCAGTCACTGAATTCAGGACATTTTTCCAAGTGTTCTCAGAGGTCAAGTGTAGGGAAGAAATTCTGTTGACTCTTTATATGCTGTTTGCTCAGATTGCATAGTCACTCCATCCTAAAAGTCAGATCTGAAGGTACTATCCTTGATCAAAATCCAGCCAGAAAGACAAGGACAGGTGGGATCCACGTATATTTTCTCATTTATTTCTCAGAACTCTTCTAAGTTAATTACAATAGAAAATTTGAAATTATTTTAGAGCATCAATCCATTAGAACAAATAGAATGGAAAACAAGACTCATCTGAGAGGCCATGTTAGAGGACACAGCCAACCAGTAAAAAGTAAATCCTACATGAGAACAAGGGAAACTCAAGAATGCGCCTGACATGTATACCTGATGCAGAGTACCAGCTGGCACTGGACAAGGATGATTACGGTCAGTTTAGGATGAAAATCCCAAGAGCTTAAGTTGTAGATCAGTGGTAGAGAACTGGGTTTGACCCCTAACATTGCAAAAGAAAGGAAAAAGAAATGGAGGGAGGAAATGAATTCAGTTTCCTAACTAATCTCTCCCCTTTTTGCATAACCAGGCAATCACCTACCCCTAACCTTAAGTAATCACTGAGGAGTGTTCTCTAGAGAGGGTAGAAAAGGATCTCTGAGTTCTATGTATATCTTGTACAGCTAAAACCAAGGTACCTACTGGAAACAGCTCAGATGAGCTCTCTAGCTGGACACTGAAGCACATGGGTAAATTGCCCCTGCATGCCAGATGGCCCCTGGTTTATAAGGTTCACTTCATCATTTTCTGACATCACACTGTGCAAGAGTGATGCAAATTTAGGAGAAATCATACTTTGGGTTTGGAATTTTAATATTTTATTTATTTGAGAGAGATAGAGGCAGATAGAGTGCGAATGGGTGCACTGGGGCCTCTAGCCACTGCAAATGAACCCCAGGAATATGCACCACCTTCTGCATCTGGCTTAAGCGGGTACTGGGGAATTGAACCTGGGTTGTTAGGCTTCACAGACAAGCACCTTAACTGCTAAGCCATCTCTCCAGCCTGGGTTTGGACCTTTAAGCTTTTCCCAGTAACAGGCAGTTTGATGTTGAAAAGCTCCTAGTCCACCCACAAAGGGAACAACCAACAGCCTTCTCTGCCCAGGGTCACTAAGCCATGTTCTTCAGTGAGTCATTAGATAAAACACACGTCTGGCCGAAAAATGCTTCCAACTTACCAAGAGCTCATTATGGCATGACTCCACTGTAGGTCTCAGAGCAGCTGCATACCTTGCAGACAAAATTTCAGAAGAAAAGTTTATTTATATAGTTCTCTGAGGATACTAGTTCTATTATCTATGTAGTAAAATTACAGTGATCTTACTCAGCCATGAAAAGAATCTTACTCAGGCATTGCAGAGAAACAGATGGAATGAGAGGTCAGATGTTAAGTAAAATAAGCCAGCCTCAGAAACACAAATTCCACATGGTTTTTGGGGTGTATGTGTGTGTGTGTGTGTGTGTGTAATGAAAACAGGGCACTGTGAGAGAGGTGGAAGAAATCATATGAGAGAATACAGAATTTTTTTTCTAAAAAGTAATGGAATCCATATGATATGAAAGTAGAAGGAAGAACTACTTTGAAGGGAGGAAGGAAAGGAGAGAGGGAATCAGCAAGAGGAAGGAAAGGACGGATGGAAAAGACAGTGGGGAAGAGAGCTGAACAGGACAATGTGTAATGCCATGCATGAAGTGAAATCCATTACTTAGTATTCTAACTTTAAAAGCAAATAAACAACAACAATAAGTTTATTTATAGAGCCACCAACAGACCCAGATATTCCTCTACTGAGCATTTTTATCCTAAAGGCTCCATGCTCCACTGCAGAGATACTTGCTCAACCATGTTTATAGATGCTCAATTCAAAGTACTTAAGAACTGGAAGCAACCCAGGTGCCCATCATTGGATGAATGGATAATGAAGATGTGGTACATTCACACAATGGAATTCCACTCAACAGTAAGAAAAATATATATAATGAAATTTGTAGGGAGATGGACAGACTTGGAACAGATCATACTCAGTGAACTCACACAAACCCAGAAAGACAAACGCTGCATGTTCTCCCTCATCTGTGGTTCATAACCTGGAAGAGCTTAAGTTGTCAGCATACCTGACAGGTGACTCAAGGGCAGGGATAGAATGATCTGTGGGAGGCGGGGGGAATGGGATGTTAGGGAGAAATAAACACAAAACTAAACCCAAAATGTACTGGTACCAAAGAAACCTTTCTCCTGGATAGTAGACTAAGATATAACCCTCAACAGGAGTATGGGGGTTCACTGAGTAAGAAAGGCCCTGAAGAGGGTGGGATGAAGCCTAACCCTAAAACATCCAGCTCTGGCCTGTAACTCCCGGTACCAGAAATTGGTTCCTACCCACATTGAGCCGTTGATCAACGAGATCCAAGAGGTTCCCAAAAACAAGACAGGCTTCTGTCAAAGCACTTGAGGTAAAAAGGTAAGACCCTATCACTGAATACATGACATGCCGTCAGCACAGAGCACTGAGAGACCCAGCTGGGATCTGCAAGAGAGCCACTCCCAAGGTAGTTAGCCCACTCAGTACTGGAAAGCACTACAAGAGATACTGGGGGAAAGTGGCCAACAGCATTGTGAACAAGCAGGGGTCGGTCACAGTTTCTCAAAAGCAACTAGCCTGACAAGAAGCACACACCTATGCAATGGTGGCACACAGTCGTGGTGGGTAACCAGTGGCTCTCTGATTGGCTAAGAGATCTGCTTGGTGGAAAGGAACCCATAGCTGGAACTGGGAACCAGGTCACAATCCTATGGAGACCAAGATTAGAGTCTCCAATGACAAGCTCCTACTAGTCTTTGGCCAAAAGAGGGGCTGCATCCATTAGAATCTCTCTAAATTAACACGTTTATCCTGTTTAGCCTACGCTGACTTTATTCTCCAATGGAGAATCTATTTTTCTTGTTCAGAAGGTAGCAAGACCCAAGAAGATAAACCACCCCCTACTACAGCCAGGGCCCAGATGCAACCACAGAAGAATTAGCGAGATGAGCAAGAGTGCTGCTTCTGTGAGGAGCCTGACAATCTGCGCCAGGGTGAAGGAGAGAGACACTGAGCAAACTCAACACAGACCAAAGCAGAAATCCAGAAACTCCTGAGAGCTTAACACTGAAGTAGACATAAAACACACCCACCACAACTCAAGGAATTTTGCAGAAAGGGGACGGAAAGATTGTAAAGGTCATAGGTTCAGAGGGCATATACAGAGGCATTGCCCCCTGAACAACGACTGCTGCTCTCACAATACATGACCCACAACCCTATGGGGAGTATGAGAAACCCCACTGAGGAGGGACCCCAGCTGAACTGGGGCAGGGAGGAGGGAAATGATGGGACCAACACATGATGTGTCCATACAAATTATGTTCTTTTTTTTTTTTTTTGGTTTTTCGAGGTAGGGTCTCACTCTGGTCCAGGCTGACCTGGAATTCACTCTGTAGTCTCAGGGTGGCCTTGAACTCATGGCGATCCTCCTACCTCTGCCTCCCGAGTGCTGGGATTAAAGGCGTGCGCCACCACGCCCGGCCAAATTATGTTCTTAATAAGAAAGAAAGAAAGAAAGAAAGAAAGAAAGAAAGAAAGAAAGAAAGAAAGAAAGAAAGAAAGAAAGAAAGAAAGAAAGAAAGAAGGAAAGAAAGAAAGGAAGGAAGGAAGAAAGAGAGGAAGGAAGGAAGGAAGGAAGGAAGGAAGGAAGGAAGGAAGGAAGGAAGGAAGGAAAGGAGGAGGGAGGGAAGGAGGGAGGAGATAACGTTTAGTTTCTGTATCCTCTCGTGAGAGCTACTAGAAAAGATGTTCCTCCTCAACTGCAGAGTACACCAGGACTAAGGAAACTAAGGGTGCAGGCAGTACATGATCCCAGATGGTTATGGAGGTAGATCTCAGCCCAGAGGAGGGAGGGAAGAGGTCTGAGAGAGGGGTCAAGTTGAAGCTGGAGCAGAGCAAAAGGCTCCAGGAAGGACGTTCCCAGGCAGAGAAGATGCCAGGATACCCAATGCATCCAAAACCATTGATAAAGATTTAAACCAATGACAAAGGCTTAAAAGTAAAAAGCAGGGGCTGGAGGGCTGGCTTAGTGGTTAAGGAGTTTGCCTGCAAAGCCAAAGGACCCAGGTTCGATTCCCTAGGATCCACGTAAGCCAGATGCCCAAGATGGCGCATGTATCTGGAGTTCATTTGCAGTGGCTGGAGATTCTAACACACCCATTCTCTCTCTCTCTCCTTTCTCTGACTCCCCCTCTCTCTCTCAAATATATATAACTATATATGTATGTACATATATATATATATATATATATATATATATATATATATGGATTATCATCTTTTAAAAAGTAAAAATAAGACAAGGGGCTAGAGAGATGTGGTGGTTTGAATCAGGTGTCCCCCATAAACTTAGGTGTGCTGGATGCTAGGTTCCCCAGCTGATGGCAATTGGAAATTAAAGCCTTCTGAAGGCAGTGTATTGTTGGGGGCGGGCTTATGGGTGTTATAGCCAGTTTCCCCATGCCAGTGTTTGGCACACTCTCCTGCTCCTGTTGTCCACCTTATGTGGGCCAGAGGGTGATGTCCATTCCTCTGCTCATGCCATCATTTTCCCCCGCCATCATGGAGCTTCCCCTCGAGTCTGTGAGCCAAAATAAACCTCTTTTTCCCAAAAGCTGCTCTTAGTTGGGTGATTTCTACCAGCAATGCAAACCTGACATCAACAAGAGATGGCTTAGTTGTTAAGGTGCTTGCCTGCAAAGCCTAAGGACCTAGGTTCCATTCCCCAGTACCCACATAAGCCAGCTGCACATAGTGGTACATGCATCTGGAGTTCATTTGCCTTGGCTGGAGACCTTGGCATGCTCATTCTCTCTCTCTCCCTCTCTCTCTCCTATATCTCATAAATAAATAAAAATTCAAAAATCTGTTAAAAAAATCAAACAAGGCAACTGTGAACTCAAAAGAAAAGGAATTTATGCAGGAAAATAGAAGTAGTCTTAGTTATATATGTGGTTTTGTCATGAAGAACATGTCCATTGACACAATATTTTAAACACTGAATATTAATTTAACCAACAGTAAACTACCTTGAAAAGAGGGACATAGGATGGGTGTGCTAGGGATGAGGGTAGAGAACTAGGGTTTTGTTTCCCATAGATGAGAGTACACCCAAGGCTGAAAAAGCAAAAGGAACCATACAGGCATATAACTTATAGACAAAGGCAGAAGCCCACATGCATGTGCGCGCACACACACACACACACACACACACACACACAAAGAGGTGAAGTAAGAAGAAAAATGGAAGAGAATGGGAACATCTGTTTAATTTTCCAAAAAAAAAAATCTGGTACAAATACCTGACTCTTTGGACTAGTTTCACATAAAACTGGCAAAACCTCAAGAAAAAAAATTGAGAAGAAGTAGAGAGGAAGAGTAGGCTACATACAATACTATTCCCTTGATGTTTGCCAATAGTGGCACCTCATAGAAGTAAGGATTCATTTTCTTCTTGCAGTTAGGCTTTGGACTGCTGTCCTCCATGAACAGGAATCATATGATCTAATACTGGTAATATCATTAAAATCTTCCAAGTATGTGTTTTTCATAATCATTTGGAGAAAGAAAGGGCAGAAGTCAACATGAGTCATGTTGCTGAAATGTCTTAATCTTCTGGCTTAAAATGAAAAATCATAATCCAAAATTTCCATGTTCCATATGATTATTTTCTCCTGATTTTTTTTTTTACATTTAGCCCTCTTCCTTGTCCCCCCCACTCTGGGAGCAGCACCCCCACACACCATCACACCTAGTAAAGAGGGGGTGTTGTGACCACTGAAGATGGAGTATCTTCTCCCTGGAGACACAGGCATGGGGTGTTGTGACCACTGAACATGGAGCATTGTCTTAGGGTGAGGACACAACATGGAGACCTCCATACCACTCTTGGGTAATGCTGCAAATGAAAGGCTAAAATAGAGGTGAATTAAGAAGCGCCCATTCTTTTCCAAAAGTCATGTGGAAGCTGGGCATGGTGGTGCATGCCTTTAATCCAACTCTTGGGAAGCTGAGGTAGGTGAATCCCAGTGAATATGCGGCCACTCTGAGACTACATAGTGAATTCCAGGTCCACTTTGGCTACAGCAATACCCTACCTTGAAAAGCCAAACCAAAAAAGAAAAGAAAAAGTCCCAGGAATCTCACACAATTCCTCTTGAACTCAATGGAGAACAGCAGTAAATAAAAACATTCCCAATCATTCAACCTCTCCCAAGAATCCCCACAGAAGATCCTCATCAATTTGATTGTCTGCATGAGGAAGAGAAGGGTTTCAGTGTACCTAGACAGGTAGCATTTCCCGCAGGAAACCCAGAGAGACATTTCTGATGGCTGCAGAAACACCAGGTCTCTTCAGTGTGAACCAGCAGTAGCTGGGCACCGGGCTTCCAGGTAGGTGGGGCTGGTGTGTGCGCTCATTTTCTTCCATCACACCAGGAAACAAAAATAAAAGTTAGAAAAAATAATTTTTAGCTTATGGGCTGGGAAGATGGCTCAGAGCTCATGCTTCAAGCAGGAAGGCCTGAGGGGGTCTGGGACCCATCAAGTGCCATTCTCCAGGACCCACATACACAGCTGAGCATGTCCGCGTACTCTGTAGCCCCAGTCCTGCAGGGAAGAGAGACTGGAGAATCTCTGGGGCTCACAAAAACTGTAGCTCCTTGTTCTGTGAGAAACTCCTTCTCAGGAAATACATGGATGAGTGCTGGGGGCAGGACATCTGACTCTCCTCTGGCCTACAAGTGAATCTGACCATGTATGTGCTTATACCACACACACACATACCACATACTACACAAACAAACAAACAAAAAGACAAGGACTGAGCATGGTGGTACAAGGCTCTAAACCTAGCACTTAAAAGGCTGAGAGAAGGATCATCACTAGTTCTAGACCAACCTGAGCTACAGAGTAAGTTCCAGATCAACCTGGATTAGAGTAAGACCTCACCTCAAAAAAATAAAACAATCGGGCTGGAGGGATGGCTTAGCAGTTAGGGCATTTGCCTGCAGAGCCAAAGGACCTAGGTTTGATTCCTCAGGACCCACGTTAGCCAGATGCACAAGGGGGCACACACACCTGGAGTTTGTTTGCAGTGGCTGGAGGCCCTGGTGCACCCATTCTCTCTCTCTCTCTCTCTCTCTCTCTCTCTCTCTCTCTCTCTCTCTCTCTTCCACTTTCTCTGTCAAATAAATAAATAATAAAATATTTTTAAAAAGAAAGAAAACAATTGCAAGATATTCAGTAAGTCTAGAAAAAATAAATAATAATACCATCTCTGATTGATCTAACCTGTTTTGAAAGCCTATATAGCCAGCATTGAGTTAAACATATTTACATATTTGCAGCCATCACTTTTCTCATTGAATCTTATTTAAGAATGCCATATGTGCTCCAATTTGGCTCCTTGTTAGATGCATGATCTATGTTCTGTTTTGTTCTTAGAAAAAAAATAAGGAAGCTTGGGCACTGATCACCACCTTTTCCTGAACTATTTCCCATCTCCTGGTGGAGCAGGTGAAACAGGCTGTGTCTCCTTGTTTTTCAGCAACAAAAATCTCAAAGTTCTAGGCCAAGATTGCCATTTTAAGTAACTAACAACTGTTCTCTCACCTTCTTGCTTCCCCAGTTCCTCATAATGTTTCTTGTTTACCACCAGGTGGCAATGAATAAATACGCCCAAGCAGGCAAACACTAGAAACAGTCTGAGAAAATAGCATGACATTCCAAAAAAGTTACAAAAGCAAAATGCGCATAGAACTGATTTGTGATGAAAAGGCATGAACTTTAGATTCAGAAGACATGGGCTTGAGATTTACTTTGTGTGTGTGTGTGTGTGTGTGTGTGTGTGTGTGTTTAGTTTTTCAAGGTAGGGTTTCACTCTGGTCCAGGCTGACCTGGAACTCACTATATAGTCTAAGGGTGGCCTCAAACTCACGGTGATCCTCCTACCTCTGCCTCCCAAGTGCTGGGATTAAAGGCGTGTTCCACCACACCCGGCTGTTTTTGTTTTTGTTTTCTTTTCGAGGTAGGGTCTTACTCTGGTCCAGGCTGACCTGGAATTAACTCTGTCATCTCAGGGTGGCCTTGAACTCATGGCAATCCTCCTACCTCTGCCTCCCGAGTGCTGGGATTAAAGGTGTGCGCCACCAAGCCTGGCTCACACCTGGCTTTTTTTTTTTTTTTCTAATTTTATTTTTATTTATTTATTTGACAGGAAAAGTGGGAGAGAGAGAGAGAGAGAGAATGTGTGCACCAGTGCCTCCAACCACTGCAAATGAACTCCAGACAAATGCACCCCTTGTGTATCTGGCCTACATGGGTCCTGAGGTATTGAACCTGGGTCCTTTGGCTCTGCACGCAAACACCTTAACCTCTAAGCCATCCCTCCAGCCCACCAGCCACCTTTCTTGAGACAGGGTCTCACACTGACTTGAAGCTCACCCATTAGGCTAGACCTGCTGGACCTGAGCCTCAGGGACCCTCCCAGCTGCCTCCTTGGTGCTGGGGCTCCAAGCACACAGCTCCACGCCTGCCATTTCACACGGGTACTTGAGATCAACCTGGGACCTTCTACTCCTGAAGCAAGCGTCTTCTCAGTGGCATTATCTCCCCAGTCCTCTGAGTTTTATTTCTGTCATTTCTCATTGTAATCTAGGATGCTCCTTTTTTAAAACTCACTGGAAGAATAAACACTTGGCAAGGTCATGAATATTTGATCAGGAAATATATATAAAGATATTTGTGCATTGCTAAGCTCTTTATACTCATTGCTGAGTAAGATAGACACAGTACAGAAAAGAGAAAGGATTTGAAAAAAAAAAAAAACAAAAAACAGAATCTAAACCTTATACATTTTCCATGGTGTTTTCTTCTTCTGAAGGGAAACTCTCCCACCATGTTCCTATTACAACATTCTTCCAAAATCAAGAAAGCCTTCTTGTACTGAAGAGATGGCTCAGTTGTTAAGGTGCTTGCCTGCAAAGCCTAATGACTGGGGTTCAATTCCCCATTACCCACGTAGTCAGATGCACAAGGTGGTGCACGCATCTGGAGTTCATTTGAAGCGGTTAGAGGCCCTGGTGGACCCATGTTCTCTATCTATCTATCTATCTATCTATCTATCTATCTATCTATCTATCATCTATCTCTCATAAATCAATAAATAAAATATTTTTTAAAAGCATTGTTTTGGTTTGGTTTGGTTTTCAAGGTAGTCTCACTCTAGCACAGGCTGACCTGGAATTTACTATGGAGTCTCAAGGTGGCCTCCAGTTTATGGCAATCTTCCTACCTCTGCCTCCTGAGTGCTGGGATTAAAGGCATGTGCCACCACACATGGCTTCTATTTCTTTTTGTAAATGTATAAATTTTCCTTGACAACTTCTATACTTACAGACAATAAACCATGATTACTCCCTCCCCTCCCCCGCCTTCCCCTTCACAACTCCTCTCTCATTACACCCTCTCCCTCTCTCCATTAGTCTCTCTTATTTTGATGTCATCATCTTTTCCTCCCATTATGAGGGTCTTGTGTAGGTATTGCTAGGCACTGTGAGGTATTGGATGTCAAATATCAAGGCCAATTTCCATCTGGACAGTTGCATTGTAAAGAGTGGTACCCTCCCTTTGGCTCTTACATTCTTTCTGCTACCTCCTCTGCAATGGACCCTGAGCCTTGGAGGGTGTGATAGAGATGTTGCAGCGGTGGACACTTCTCCATCCCTTCTCCTCAGCACTACGTTGCCTTTGGGGTCATCCCAGTGGTCACCACCACCTGAAAGAGAAGCTTCTTTAACCAAAACTAAGAGTAGCGTTAATATATGAATAGGAACGTTAAGTGCAGTGTTTACGGGACAGTTTGGTGAGTGTAGTATACGCATTTAGCCAGACAGGAGTAGGCTTTATACCCCTAAGGCTCATGACCTCCCCTGCCATGGGCTTTTGATTAGGTTTTCAGTGTCTTTTCTATTTCTTAACAACTCTGCAGTCCTCTACGCGCCTCTTGCTAATGTTCTAGAACCTTGCTTCTTTCTTTTGGAGCCCTCAGCGGTACCCTCCTTCACCACAGTGTCCACAGGAAGCTCTCCACTCAGGCCACCTCACTGAGAACCAGGGCTCATCCTCCCACTGCCAGCGCAGTCCCGGGACCCTTAGCCCACACTGTCTTTGCCAGGTGCGGGCCTGGGACATGCCTCGTGTTCTGTTTCCTTGCTCTCTCTGGGGACAAAGCCCAACTTTACCACCTGTCTTGGCCCATTTGTTCTGCTCTAAGCTGCGTTACTTATAAAGAACAGAAAATTATTTCTGACAATTCTAGAGGTTAGGAGATCCAATGGATGCTGGCATCTGGAGGTTTTCTTGCTGTGTCATGCAATGTCAGAACACTGGTGGGTAAGAGATGGTAGCAAAGATACTCTCGTAATGGCATCAATGTGGACCCTCCTGACCTCATTGACTCTTAAAAGAAAGTCCCACCTTTCAATACTGATGCACTGGGGATTAAGGTTTAAAACGAAACATTTGTGTATTTATTTGACTTGAGATGGGGTGGGGGATGGAAAGAGAGAAAGAATGAGCAAGCCAAGGTCTCCCACCACTGCAGATGAACACCACAACAGATGTACCACTTTGTGTACCTGGCTTTATATGAGTACTAGGGAATTGAACCCAGGCAGTCAGGCTTTGTAAGCAAGTGACTTTAACCACTGAGCAATCTCTCCAGGCAGGGATTAAGTTTCCTACACATGAACTTCGGAGCACATGCCAAACCACAGCACAGCTTCTTCAAGAAATGCCTTCAAGCCATTCAGTTTTCAATATGTACAGTCAAGATTCCTCATTAATCAAATGCAACCTCATCGCATTAGTGTCTGCCTGCTTCACTCCAGTCCTAAACCTGACATTGGTCTAAGTTGTGGCACGCCCGCCAAAGGGGTGGGTGTTCCACAAGAGATTCAACCTCACTAGGGAAATTATGCATTCAATTATAAAGCCGAGGGCACCATCCTTGGAAGAGCGGGGTGACCTCTGTGAAACCATGAGTGTGCCTCCACCCTGATACAAACAGCTTCTCCAAAGGGAACACTGGATTTCCGAATAAGGAAGGAGACCACCACTGTGGAGGAGGTGAACCAGGTCAGGAATCACAAGCAGGAGGAAGGCAGAGGGGTGAAGCAAAACATCTCCTCTGGGAAAGTTGCCCCACGCTAGGTACGAGGCCTAAGAATCAAGCTCCTTAGTTGAACTGCCGTCAGCCTCACCCTCCCTGAGGATATATATCTGACAACACACAGGAAGGAGTATCTGAGGAAGGTCCTTGCTGCTTAGTTTCTAACAGCAAAAATGTAGAGAGGAAAAACAGAATCAATACCAGGACTAAATCATTTCTGCTCAGTGAGGACAGTGCCACCTCAAGAAACTGGTACTTCTGGTGGTCACCATCTTGGGAGTCACTACTAGCAGCATTTATTGGTTGGGGCCAAGATGTGTCCCATACAATGAAGAATTTTCCCGCATCCGTCAAGGACTTTGAGTTTCCTACTAGACATCTGTGTGGGAGAAAAACATCTGAGCTAAGGATTTAACTGCACTAAATATAAACACAAAGTAATTTTTTTTTTTTTGCACAATTCTCAGACGTAATGGCTTTTCTAAGAATAGACAAACCAAATAAGTTCAGAACCTTTAGAATTTTATTTGATTTGAATTTTACCATGAATTGTTGCTCATCTGATAAAAAAATTAAAACACTGGTGGCAACTTCACCCCCAATATTTAAATCAGCAGCAAAGCACACCTAAGTTTATCTGTTTGGATCTTCACAGAGGGCTGAGTGTTATTACTCTGGGTCTGCATCTGTGCACAGGGGTGAGTATTAGAAGTCTATGGATCTTCATACAGGCATGTTATTAGACTAAGTTTGGATCTACATACAGGGGTGAGTGTTAGTAGTCTGCCTCATAACACCATCTGCTGTGTGTATACATCAAAATGAGCACTGCTTTGCTGTAGATTTCATTATATCCTTATGTTATACTTAAGATACTATTTTAGTTTTCACTCATACTTAAGGTAAATTGTATTATTTATTAACTTAATTTCAGCAGGGTTTGAGGGACATTCACTAATTTTTATAGGAAAAAGGCAACGTTAACTAGCTTCACGTTGCTATGACAAAATACCTAAGAAATATATCTGGGAAAGAAACATGTTCAATTTAACTCCCAGTTTTGGATCACCAAAGTCCAAGACCAGGGGACCCTGAATGGTCTGACCTCTAGTGAACATGGTAAATGACAGCATAGTGTACCCAGGGGAATGAGTGGTCACAAGTAACCTGCATGGGGAGAGAGGAAAAGACAAACAACATGGGTCTTATTACCCCTTTTGATGTCTTGCCTGCACTGGCCTAAGGACCTCTCACTAGGCTCTATCTCACAAAAGCTTCTCCACCTTCAAGCTCCCCTTCCCTAAGGACCAGCCCTTTAGCATATGGGTCTTTGGAAAACCCTATTCTTATGCAAACCATGACAGAGGTACTGGGTAACCTTAAGTGTAAAGATGTAGTTCAGAACACATGCTAGAGGACAGCCTGCTACAGTCAAACGAGTCCACTAACCCTGCATATACCGATATGGAGAAGGCTCTAAGACCAATAGCTGAGGGGAGAAAACTATTTCAGAAAAAATCCATACAGCGTATACATCTGATTATCAGTTATAGAGAAACACATGAATACAAAATGTCGATGACTGGATCAGAGCAGTCACACTGAGGCAGGCAAGCATAAGGAACAGTGGGGCCAGCCACACGCTGCTTGCCTGCGGAGTAAAGACACCCTTCTCCTGAACAACGCACTAGCCACCTGCTGGGAACCCCCACCTGTGCTGAGCTCACTCACACCCTGGTCCACATAATAAGCTGGTTTCCTGCTCCCATGCAACCATTATTGGTGATCAATACTTATTCGAATATATTCTTAGATAGATGAGGATTGGAACAGCAGAGAGAAGCCTTCCATCTGAACTGGTTTGGGGTACCGGTACAATAAGGCAAACTATGTCCTCTAAGTGAACTTTTGTTTTTGTTCATTTTGAGGCAGGGTCTCATCAATGTGAGGCTGACCTGGGACTCACTCTGAAGCCCAGACCACCCTCAAACTCATGACTATTCTTCTATCTCAGCCTCTGATAATTGTGTTTAAAGGTATGAACTACCACAACCACCTCTAAGCAAGCTTCTTAAAAATATTTTGCTTATTAATGAGAGAGAGGCAGATAGAGAGAGAGTATCAACTCACCAAGGCCTCTAGCCACTGTAAATGAACTCCAGGCACATGTGCCACGTTGTGCATCTGACTTATGTGGGTCCTGGGGAATCAAACCTCTATCCTTGGGCTGTGCAGGTAAGTGCCTTAACTGCTAAGCCATCTCTCCAGCCCTCTAAGGAAGCTTTTTTTTAAAATTTTTTTTATTTTTATTTATTTATTTGAATGTAACAGACAGAAAGAGAAAGAGGCAGAGAGAGAGAGAGAAAATGGGCACACTAGGGCCATCAGCCACTGCAATTGAACTCCAGACGCGTGCGCCCCTTTGTGCATCTGGCTAACATGGGTCCTGGGGAATCAAGCCTCGAACCGGGCTCCTTAGGCTTCACAGGCAAGTGCTTAACTGCTAAGCCATCTCTCCAGCCCCTAAATAAGCTTTTAAGGAGAAATCCCTATTTATCGTCTTTTCTATGTATAACTGTGTGTGTATGATTAAAATCAAATGCATCATGGGAAGGAACACGCAGAGTACAGAAAATGTGATAGAACCCAAACCTGTCCTTCAAGCCAGAGGAACACCCAGGCTGTGTCTCCAAAAAAGATCTATCCTCCCTCCTCCCCCCCCAAAAAAACATCCTATTAAGAAAAGCCCCAGGCTGTCTCCCTTGAGTGGCCTACTGCCCTGGGAGAGTGTATTCACACCGTTACTATGGCTTTACTCTTGATAGAGTTTCTTTCTGCTTAACCATTTGTGTGTAACTTTCTTCAGTTCCTTGAGGAAGATGTGAGGAACCTAGAAACCACCAGAGAGAGCAAGACCACCATGAACCTGGGGGGCGGGGGGGGGGGCAGCTAAAACACATTCCCTTTCAGGAGCTCAAGTAAGCACCGCCCATGTCAGGGACAACAGAAGAACCAGCGCTCACATTTGGCCAGGCAGGACCAGGGCTCCTTCACCTTCGGAGCCCAGTTTGAAGGACGATGTTTACACATAAAAGATCTATCTGTATGGGATCCTAACGGCCATTTCCCCGGAACCACAGCGGGGGGCACAGGTAACACGTCACTGTGACTCACTGCGGCCCTGTCGCGTGGGTCTCCAGCCCCAGCCCCCCGGGGCTCGCACATCCCCTCACAGCTGCTCAGGGGTCTGCTGTGCTCCAGCTGTTGCTATCTGTCTCAGCTGATTCCTTCCAGCCCTTGACCTCTCATCTCACGACCCCCTTCCTGCAGCTTCTAGACAGGAGCCGGCCAACCTATCAAGAGGACACTGGGTCCACTCCTTTGTACATCCTTTAAGTGATCACTGGGACCTGTTTCTCAGGAGGGAACCTTAAGTTTTAAATATTTTATTTATTTATTTATTTGACAGAGAAAGAGGAGGGGAGAGAGAGAGAGCATGGGCGCACCAGGGCCTCCAGCCACTGCAAACGAACTCCACACCCATGTGCCCCCTTGTGCAGCTGGCTAACGTGGGTCCTGGGGAATTGAACCTGGGTCCTTTGGCTTTACAGGCAAATTTCTTAACTGCTAAGCCATCCCTCCAGCCCAGAAACTTTACTTTAGATGGGCATCACACCCTGCCAAAACTCTGACGGCACAAGCAGTGGCCCATGTTAGCTGGCTGCCTTCACTCTCCCAACACCTAGATGCACAGTCCTGTCATCCAGTGATGCAGAGAGGTCCCTTCTTCGCCACTGATTCATGTGCTGACTCCTCAAACCCCAGGATTCCAAGAACCTGGCCATCCTTACCAAGCCACTCACATGAGCCAGATTCCTGGTGTCTACACGGACAAGCAGGGCGTAAAGGCAGTGGTTGAAACTCTGCTGTCAGGTCATCCAGGTTTGAGTTCTGCGGGTGTCATTCGTAGATGCAGGACCTCAAGTTAGTCGCTGAACCTCTCCTGATTTCCATCTCCTCATCAGGAAAATGAGCAAAGCACCTGAGTCCCTGTGAGAGCAAACGGTGTTATTTGTGGGATGCTCCGGGCAATTGTGCTCAATAGGGCCCAGCAAGAGAGCCAGCCATGCTGTCCCAGAGCCCACTGGACGCGCGTGCAGACGAAGCTCCTGCCCGACTTCCCTGCAGAGCAATGTGCACGTTAGAAGTCAACAGACCACCTCGTTTCCTGTATGTTGTTTTAACTCAGAAATCTTCCACGAAAAAAAAAAAAAAAGAGTGCTGAAATTGTGCTGGGTCATTTGTGACTTTGTTTCTGGTTCAAGTAGACGATATTCTTAAATTCTTAGAATTAATTATCTTCACTGTGAAGGGCCTTTGACAAATTGTGACGTTTTGCCTCAGACTTCAGTTAAGAGCTTACCCCCACCCCAAAGCCAAGAGAGATCAAAAGATTTTCCTACTGTCTCCTGGCTTGTAACGGGTGAAGATCAAAGGCAAAAAGAAGCAGGATTGACCAATAAAAATAGGACATTTGATCTCTTCCACTGTATGTGCGTGGCCATGGATCACATTACCAGACTTTCGACAGAAGAACTCTGTCCCATAGTTATGTCTGGGCTGAGGAAATGGCTCAGTGGTTAAAGATGCTTGCCTGCAATGCTCCCTGGCCTGGGTTCAATTCCTCAGTACCCATGTAAAGCTAGATGGACAAAGTGGCGAGTGCATCTGGAGTTTGCCTGCTGCGCCCATATTCATACTGTGTGTATGTGTCTGTCTGTCTGTCTGTCTGTCTGTGTCCCTCTCTCTCTCTACAAATGAATAAACTTATTTTTAAAAGAGTTATGCTTGTCCATCACATACGTTGGTTAATTACAATTAGGTGTTTCATAAAGATTTGTGATAAAGGTCATAATCATTACAACAGTGCCACGGTAACTGGCATGTTCCGGTAGGGTTTTCAGCTCTAAGCATTGTAACAAGGCAGCCAGGGATGTATTTCCAGCAGGAAAGGTGGTAAAGGAAGATGAAACAAATCCTCCCAGGGAAGTAAAAGACGAGAAGAGCAGAGCAGAGAGCACCTCCGAGCCCCGTTGGACAAAGACAACCTGTTGGCAGAAGGCCAGGCCCACAGGGGGTCAGGACTGTGGGGAGGCTGGCACTGAAGGAAAGGCCGGAAGTGAGCTGAGAGACAGCGACCTTCACATGCAATCCAGCCACTGCTGGGGAGACTCAAAGCAAAGCGCAGAGCACCATGCAGCAGCACAAAGCCAGGAGCTGGGCTGGAGAGCAGATGGCAGGGATGAGACGCCTGAAAAAGAGTGAAAAATAAAAACGATATCTGAGTTCAGCGGGAATTTCCACTTGCTCTGTTCTCCAAGCAGGTACCAAGCAGCAAAGAAAACAAAAACTGTCCTCATCAAGGCCCATTGCTCTTTGTATCCTGCCCCTCCAAGCAAACCCGGGCTAAGACCAAAGCCACCGTCGACGACTTTGTTGTTGCAGACATCCATGCGGGGAGACAGAGGAGGCCAGGTCCCACCTCCCACCTCCCTGCAAATCCTCATCAATGCTCTGCCTTAGTACCCTAGTCGCTTTTGACCAATTCTGTGCTCCTGAAGGCATTCAACACGCCTGACCTTTGCAGTGCTTCTCTCACAGAGACCCTTTGCCGGCCTTTCTGGCTCCCTGCCCCCCATTCTCCACTGTCAGCCCCGTTTCTCAAAGCACTCCCCCACAATAGGCACACATCCTTGGACAAACGAAACTCTAATTCACCACCACCATGTCTAGAGCATCTTCCCACATGGGGGTAAGGCAGAGTCATTCCAGGATCACCGCTTTCACACTCAAGTATGTTTTTATTTTTATTTTTTTTCCCTTTTTTTAACTTTTAGAGAGCGTGAGCATGAGAGAGTGAGAACTGGCACGCCTCAGCAGCTGAAATCGAACTCCAGACACCTGTGCCACCTAGTGGGCATGTGCAACCCTGCGCTTGCCTCACCTTTGTGCCTCTGGCTTATGTGGGATCTGGAGAGTCGAACATGAGTCCTTAGGCTTCTCGGGCAAGCGTCTTAACCACTAAGCCTTTTCTCAGCCCTAAAGTATGCTTTTAAGTGAGTCATAACTGTCAGTGATGCTAGGCATTGGCTCACTTCTCTAACTTACACATCTAACCAGATAAGATATCCCATGAGTCTACAAGTGGAAGTCACATGTCCCTCTCTCTCTTTCAAAGCATGGCTCAGATGTAAGACCTTCTTATTTCTTCTCTGGACCTCTGTCTCCCTGACCAGCCTCTGTTCTCTGCCTCCACTTGCTTGATTTAGGCACCATAGGTCAGAACACACATCTGAACACATGACTCACATGTGCAAACCTTTTGTCGGCTTTGGGTCTCCCTCAGCAAGCTGGTCCCCAAAGCCAGCCCCAGCCTGTATTGCTGAGCTTATCTTGCCTTACCTTCTCACCTCAGCCCACCAGCTACCACACCACACCGCAGTTCCTGGGCAGACGCCACTCTCCCAGCGTGGTTATCAAGCTTGCCTGCCTAGGCCTGAAACAGGCAACTCCCGTCTCCGGCCCCAGCATGTCCCATGGAAACCCTGCTTCAAGCCTTCTCCTTTCCCTAACTAAATCAACAGCCTCTTCACTTATTCCTGCTGCTTCCCTGGCCCTTGACACCTGCTCTTCTCTCCAATAACTGGTGCAGCCCATTCCTGACACTCCCCAACCCTCTGCTTTGTCTATATGGTATGCGTCCCCTCTGAAAGTCCTGGCTCCCCTTCATCTGTCTTAACTCTTCTTCCAGGATTTCTTATCAACTGAAAAATGTGATTTGTTATTTATTTAGGCAATGTCTATCTCCTCCTACTATCAACATGTTCACTGGGGCCAGGAACGTAGGGTTTTCTACTTGTTTACCAGCATGTCCCCGCTGCTTACAGTACATTAGCAATGGCCTGTCCATCAGAGGGGCTCAGTAAGTTTTTCTTGAGTAAACAGGTTAAATTTTTCCTATATTGATGGGCTAGAAAGATGGCATAGAAGTTAAGGAATTTGCTTGAAAAGCCAAAGGACTCAAGTTTGATTCCCCAGGACCCAAGTAAGCCAGATGCACAAGGTGGCACATACAACTGGAGTTCATTTGCAGTGGCTGGAGGCCCTGGTGTGCCCATTCTCTCCTTCTCTCTCTTCCCCTCCCCCCTCCTTCTCTGTCCCTCTCAAATATATAAATAAAATACAAAAAAAATATTTATTGCTTAGGTATCCTGACAAAGTTAGTTGCCTGTGTTCCCATGGCTATGTTTCTGCCTCTACCGAAATTGAATTTCAAACAGATGCAGCCCCTTGCCACAGAGGTGACAGGATCATAGACTGACAGATTATATTTGAAGAGGTATGGTCTCAGGAAGGCTGGGGAAATGTTCAAGGTCTGCACTTGAGAGACAGACAGCTAGGACTCTGCAGAAACCACACTTGGTAACCTTTCTACTAATAGTTCTCATAGCAAACAAATGAAAACTAACTATATTTAACAATACAGTGGGTATCAGATTTTCATTTTTTAATGTATTTTATTTATTTACTTATGTCAGAAAAAGAGGGAGAGAGAGAGAGAATGGGTGCACCAGGGCCTCTAGCCACTGCAAACGAACTCCAGATGCATGTGCCACCTTCAGCATCTGGCTTACGTGGGTCCTGGGGAATCAAACCAGGGTCCTCTGGTTTCATAAACAAATACCTTAACTGCTAAGTCATCTTCTCCAGCCCAAGTTTTCATTTTTAATACATATTTTTAAAAATCAGAGGAGAGTAAGAGAGAGAGAAAAAAAGAGAAGGGAGAAGGGAAATAAGGAAGAAGGAGAAGAGGAGGGAACATAGAGAAGAGAGAGGCAGTGTGTGTGCATGTGTGTGTGTGCATGTGTGTGTGTGTGTGTGTGTGTGTGTGTGTGTGTAACAGTACAGGAAGAAAGAAATACTCTAGAAGCCGGGAGTGGTGGGTGGCACACGCCTTTAATCTCAGCATTTGGGAGGCAGAGGTAGGAGGATGGCCGTGAGTTCAAGGCCACCCTGAAACTCTATAGTGAATTCCAGGTAAGCCTGGGATAGAGACCCTACCTCGAAACCCCTCCCCCCAAAAAAAGAAAGAAAGAAGGAAAGAAATAAAAGAAATAAATGCTCTAGATACCTTTTCTTCATTTGTGCCCTGCTCAGAACCTAAGACACATACTCAGTAGGGAGTGTTCTTTCCTCTCAGAACACTCCTCCTTGATGGCTTAGTCTCTGCTTTTTGTTGTATCTGAAGCAGGAGGGATCAAAAGTAACACTGCAGCCGGGCGCGGTGGTGCATACCTTTAATCCCAGCACTCGGGAGGCAGAGGTAGGAGGATTGCCATGAGTTCGAGGCCAGCCTGAGACTCCATAGTGAATTCCAGGTCAGCCTGAGCCAGAGTGAGACCCTACCTCAAAGAACCAAAAAAAAAAAAAAAAAAAAAAAAAAAAAAAAAAAAAAGTAAGATTGCAAACTCCTCCCTCCCTTCCTCACCTGCTCAGGGATACTGCAGTCTAGAAGGCTACTTTCTACCTAAGAGCTTACCCACTTTACTAAGAATATGTGAAAGTTGCTATCATTTTCATATCACATTGGTAAGGAGCATACCTGGAATTTGAAGATGCAGATGCAGTTACAGGTCTTGCTCACAAGGTGGCGCACATATTTTCTCACCTGTGGTCTGAGCGGCTGAGTTGGGCAGGTTAGTTTCTTGCAGAAGGATTACCCACCTGCCCAAATGCGTATGTGCTCTCGTGCATAAACATGTAACGGTAGTTTTCTGACTAGAACTTGGAATGTATTACAAGATGCTTGGTAGAGTCCCTTGATGAATAGCTCCTTAAAACCAAAATTTATGAGAAATACAATTTATGCCCAAATCTCATACTGACCAAGTACCTCTTTCACAAGATGAGCAATACACTATGACTTCTAAACCATGGGACCTATAAACTTAAAAGCGTGTGAATTAGCCGGGCATGGTAGTGCACACCTTTAATCCCAGCACTGGGGAAGCAGAGGTAGGAGGATCGCTGTGAGTTCGAGGCCATCCTGAGACTACAGAGTGAATTCCAGATGAGGCTGGGCTAGAGTGAGACCCTACGGCGGGGGGGCGAGGGGGGGGGGAGTGAATCACGCCAGTTGTCTTCCCAGCTCTCTGTGGAAGAGGACTCCCCAGAACTTCTAGCTTGAATGAGCAATAAAACTGGACTTTTTTTTTTGTAATGTGTATCTTTTTTAAATTTTTTTGTTCACTTTTTATTTATTTATTTGAGAGTGATAGACACAGAGAGAAAGACAGATAGAGGGAGAGAGAGAGAATGGGCGCGCCAGGGCCTCCAGCCACTACAAACGAACTTCAGACGCGTGCGCCCCCTTGTGCATCTGGCTAACGTGGGTCCTGGGGAATCGAGCCTCGAACCGGGGTCCTTAGGCTTCACAGGCAAGTGCTTAACCACTAAGCCATCTCTCCAGCCCAAAATTAGACATTTTTGAAGGAAACTGTAGTAGTTTCATTCAGAAGATGGAGTGGTGCAACATTTTATCTATCTCCTCTTTCATGCTCTCAACACTAAAGACCAACTCTAACACCTAGTTGATTTGCTATTTTCTCTTCCCCTCCTGAGATCTAACTGAGAAACCTTTACAAGAACCAGGATCTTACTGTGTTCCCGGGGGATTCTGATACTTAACACTTGTCTCAACTTGATCTCTTGAATTTTTGACATGCCCTGCTTCACAGAAACACATTTGTTCCCTTCCTTTCCCTCCCACCTTCTACCTGCCCAAGCATTGACACCACACATGAATGCCTTAGCATCGCTGTCTTCTCGGGCAGTCATGCAAACAAGTCAAGATGGAAACACAAAGGTTTCTCATGAGACACACAAATATTGTCATAAGTAATTGTAACTTACATCTCCCCCACATGCCTGAGCACTCCACCTTCTCATTTCACTGCTGTAGAAATAAGTTGGAATAATAAGATGATTGTGATTCGGATTTGGTTTTGTTTTTGTTTTTGTTTCCTGAGGTAGGGTCTCACAGCCCAGGCTGACCTGCAACTCACTATCCGCCTCAAGCTGGCCTCAAACTCTCACAGCAATCCTCCTACCTCAGCTTCCCGAGTGCTGCAATTAAAGGTATGCACCACCATGCCCAAGGGTTTTATTTTATGTTGATATGAGATATGTTAAGAATGGAGGGCTGGAGAGATGGTTTAGTGCTTAAGGCACTTGCCTGCAAAGCCTAAGGACCCAGGTTCGATTCCCCACTATCCCTGTAAGCCAGATGCACAAGGTAGTGCATGTGTCTGGAGTTCATTTGCAGTGGCTAGGGTCCCTATAGTGCCCATTCTCTCTCTCTCCCTCTCTTTCTCTCAAATAAATAAATAAATAAAATATACTTTTTAAAAAAGAATGGAGGTAAAAGCTCCTAACGACATGACTATAGTCTCCTCTTCCATGAGGTTCAGAATCAGCCCTGTGTCCTCTTTGGTGTGGCTGCCCACCCTGCCCCCCACCCCATCATTGAACTTGAGACTCATCTTCGATATAGCTCACTGCTTTTCCACCCCCTTCTTGCCCCTGAAAAATGCTTTGGAGAACTTTAATACTGCCAGGATAGATACAGAACTTTAAAATATAGATAGATAGATAGATAGATAGATAGATAGATAGATAGATAGGGACTAGAGGGATGGCTCCGTGAATAAAGGTGCTTGCTTGCAAAGCCTGATAGCGCAGGTTCAATTCCCCAGTATCCACATAAAGCCAGTTGTACACAGTGGAGCATACAACTGGAATCTGTTTGCAATGCTAACAGGCTTTGGTGCACCCGTTCTCATTCTCTCTCTGCTTTTTTCTTTTTTAATTATCTTACTTATTTATGAGATGAAAGAGAGAGAGTGGGCATGTCAGGGCCTCCAGCCACTGAGAATGAACTCCAGACACATGTACCGCCTTGTGTATCTGGCTTTACATGAGTACTGGGAAATCAAACCCTGAGTCCTTAGGCTTTGCGGGCAAGTGTCTGTTATTTTTCTTGGACGTATGATTTCATTCTAGCCCAGGCTGACCTGGAACTCACTGGCCTCAAAGTCATTGTGATCCTCCTACCTCTGCCTCCCAATTAAAGGTGTGCACCACTACGGCTGGCTAGCATTTGCTTTCTTAATGCTGCACGAGGTAAGTGAATCAAGAGTGATTTGTCTCAGTTCCTTCTAGAAGTTTCATCCTCTCCAGCCTCTTCTTGGGATTTGAGCTTCAGCCAGGCATCCTGTTTAATCAAGGGGCTTCTTTGAATCAGTGTCCGCCTTGATCCAGCAGGCTTTACCATGGGTTCTCACAAGTAAACCTGTGTATAAGAATAGATATGAACACGAAAAGTCTGTACCTTGAAGCTGCACTGTGGGGCAGGAGCTTCTGTCCCCATACTTTAACAGGTTTCTTATTTCCTTATCTGAGATCAACATGATCATCCCCTTAGCTTGTTTTTCTGTTGCTATAAGAAAGGACCTGAGACTGGGTGGTTTATGATAAACAAGGAAGGTTTGGGCTGTAGAGATAGTTCCATGGTTTTGTGTGCTCTGTTCATAAGCATGGTGGCCTGAGACTGAGCACAAATGTAAAACAGTGAGGTGGAGACACGCACACCTTTAGCCCCAGTCCCATGGGGGACCAGAGACCCTGGAATCTTCAGAGCCCAGGCAGCCCCAGAAGGAATACAAGGAAACCCTGGCTCCAGACAGGTGGAAGAGCATGGAGAGATTCACCACAGATTCTCTCCTACCTCTCCTGCTGCAGGCCAGCATACGGGGCACCACAAAGGCACATGCACGTACATACATCACACACCACGCAGTACATCACACACACACACATACACACTCAACCAAAACTAAATTTATAAGAAAGAGAGAAAGGCCCATTCAGGTTCTGGAACCTTTGGGGACCGAAGCATGGCACTGGCATCTGAGTGTCATCTGCTGGGGACCTTCTCACTGCACCCTAACATGGCAAGGCAGAGTACAGGTGATAAGTGGGCTGTCCTCCTCCTCTTTTTTTTTTTATTTATTTTCTTATTTATTTATTTATTTTTAAATTTAATTTATTAGTTTTCTTTTCAGCAAATACAGGCAGTTTGGTACCATTGTTTAGGCTCATACCTCCTCCCAATGGCCCCTCCTTGTTGATGTAAATGGGTCATGCATTCTGGAGTTAGCCCACAGTTATTTGTATGATAAATGTCTCTGCATATCATGACCCAACATGTGACTCTGACATTCTTTCTGCCCCCTCTTCCACAAAATTTCCCTGAGCCATGTTGGGTTCATTTTTGGTCTGCTTCAGGGCTGAGGTGTTGGGGGCCTCTGAGGCTCTGGCTGTCTGATTTGTTAGGAGTTGATTTTTCTCTGTGTTGGTCTCCTTTGTCCTCCTCTTCTTATAAAGCCACTGACGCTTGCACGGGGACCCACCCTCTTGATGTCATCTCATCTTAATGGCCTCCCAAAGACCACGCCTCCAGATACCACGACTGACTTACGAACTTGGGGATTAAGCTCCCCACATATTCAAGCTGTCGCATCACCAATGACCCTCATTTTGCAGGTGAACCAGCTGAGGCTAAAATAGCCCTTGACTGACTCTTTATCACACAGCTACTAAGTAAAATATTACATCCTTCTTGTAGACAGCACTGGTGAGAACACAATGAAAGCTTCAAATTGCCTCGATCTCAAATCGATCTGGTATCTGATATGAAGCCCCAGTACCTGAACAACGTCCCGTGTCTTCTTCCTGGTGTGGACCAAGGGAGGAACATTCCGTGGAGGGGGTGCAGCCGCCAGGCGCCTCTGTGTATATTAATCAACCAGTATTTGTTTGAGTTAACAAAATTTGCCCTTTGAAGATGGAAATACCTTCCGGTGGGACTAAGCCTGCTTAGAAGTCTCCCAGAAAGTCGGACAAGCCGTGGGTGTCACCCAGTGCTGCAGGAATCCAAGTGCAGAACATTTAACCACAAATCAAGAGGTCTTTAAGGTGATCTTCATACAATGAATGAGAGTGAATCATTGACTCGAGAACAAATCAACACACAACTTTATGAATAAGTCTCACACACACGAAGGAGAAGAAAGAACTCAGAAACCCAAGAATACATTCATTCCAGGCGACTCCCTTTTGCACAATTCAAAATCAGGAAAACCCTAACCATGATGCTTTGTGACAAGACACTTGTTACTTTGGGTGGAAGGAGATGAGAGTAAGACCAAAGTGAAGTGTCCCTGACATCATTTCCTCTTAAATCCTTGAGTTAGGGTCATTCAGCAATGAGTTCAAATCCTCACTCGACAACTGGGGAATTTAAGAAGTAACTCATGCTGCCTGGACTTTAGATTTTTTTTTTCCATCTATAAAATGGACTAATAAGACCTTGCTCAAAGGGTTGGTGTGAGAAGTAAGAGAAATGATGCGTGTAGGGCGCCCAGCAGCATGCGTAGGTGCTGTAATAAATGGTGACTATTATTATCCCCACCCCTGAGCCTGATGTAAACCAGGATCAGAGAAGAGATAGGTAAGCGCACAGGTGAGAAGGAAAGGAGAGGACCGGCCCAGGCTAAGATCAAAGATGTGTACAAAATCCACCCCAACGCTGCTGCACAGGAACGAGCTGCCTCTGCCTCCCACAGGCCACACAGGCTCCACAGTCTTGCCTGCAAGTGTGGGCTGGCCCTATGCAGTCAGCAGTTGTTTTGGTCCCAGCGGCACAGGACCCGACCTGGGCTGCTCGGGGAAGGGACACTGATCTGATAAGTTAATTTGTACTAATGGTCTCCTTACGGTTACCAGCATCTTCGTGAGTTACACCCCATCATGGCATAAGTTGCATTTTACCCAGCGCCTTATATAGACATCCAAGGCCTTGACCTAAGCTGGATGTAATTTCACCTCCCCCTGGGTCAGAAAGGAACCAGGTGGACAGGGAGGTGAGAGACAATATAAACAAGTAGTGTCAAGGTCAAGGCTGCAGGAACAAGCCAGGGTTGGGGAAGTTCCCCACTCTAAAGACGCTGCAGCTCTCCTTGATGGCAGAGTGAACACAGTAGCAGAAAGACTGGGTCCTTCCTAGGTAGGGAGGCCGGAGGTGGAGTCGTTCTGGGAGGTCCTGTCACCTCCAAGGCCTAGACTCCTAAGACATCAGAAAAGAGGAAGAACTTTGAGTTGTTACGTGATGTCGCCTTAGGAACTCCATACGGGAGATGCAGCTTAGCAACAGGAGCAGCTAAAGCATGCAGAGCAGACGGATCCTCAAGACATCTTGTGAAAGGGGGAAATCCAGAGCCCACAGACAACACAGAGTTCTGGAAAAAACCCATATTTATCAATACTGACGGATGCCTGAGGCAGGAAGTGGAACTGATTTGCAGGGGCATGAGGAAATGTTCCCAAGTGAGGGAGCAGTCTGTAGCTCTACTGAGGTGGCAGTAATGAGGGCGTGTGTGACTGTGCGTTGGTCACAGCCCATCAAACTGTACTCTTGCAATGGGTGCAATTTATTTCATGTACGTGACCCTGTCATAAAGTTAATTTTAAAAGGAAGCGTTTTCTATCTTAGCCGTAGAGGTGGTTTGGCTGGGTTAGAGTAAGCAGAGAGGGAGGCCATGGCAAGTCCCAGCCTCCGTCAGTCGGCTAGCAAGTCAGCATTTGCTCAGTCCTGAGGAAGAAAATGCTTCCCCACCCTGTTGACCATCTTCTGATCATAAGGTGGACATGATGACTCCCGTTTTGTAAGGAAACTGAGGCACAGAACAGCTCAGGGGACTGACCTAGGTTTTCCAACTCCAAGTCCTGCTCGGGCCATTGTCCAGGACAGGACTTGGAAGTGGCCTGCAGCATGATGCGGGCCCAGGAAACTGAAACCCCAAAAGTATAAACACCCTGACACAGCTACACTGTTAAAGGTGGATCTCCTCTCACTGAAAAACATAAGGGGGATGGGGAGATGGCTTAGCAGTTAACATGCTTGCCTGCAAAGCCAAAGGACCCAAGTTCTATTCCCCAGGACTCACATAAGGCCAATGCACAAGGCAGCGCATGCATCTGGAGATTGTTTGCAGTGGCTAGAGGCCCTGGTACTCCCCGGTTTCTTTTTTTTTCTCTCTCTCCCTCTTTCTCTCTCTTTCCACCTCTCTCTCAAATAAATAAAAATATAAGTATATTTTTTAAAAAACATAAGGAAGCAGGGCATGGTGGCACATGCCCTTAATCCCAGCATTTGGGAGGCAGAGGTAGGAGAATTTCCATGAGTTCAAGGCCATCCTGAGACTACATAGTGAATTCCAGGTCAGCTTGAGCTAGAGCAAGACCCTACCTTGGGGAGAAAAATAAAGAAAAAAAAAAACATAAGGAAGGAATGTCACATCAGGATCGCCATTAATAGAGGTAGAAGATTAGAGACTTTCAGACCAAGATAGAGAATTTTCCCTAAAACAAAAGCCAAGCTCCTTTCCAGGGCTCGCGACTCCACCTCTTGCTGCATGGCTCAGTCCCTCCCCACCCCCCATTCCCTTGAGTCCCAAGGGTCTTCTAATTTTAACACACTCCAGCAAGCAGCCCATGCATTACCTCACCACACTCTGGCTCCTTTCCACGCAGCGATTGTCCAAAGCTTGCTCCATTTCCCCCATCTGTTGGCTCTGCACCCTTCGCCCATTCCTCCCTGCTGAAATCACAAAGCACTGACCCCAGAGAATGGCCCTGATTCTCCTCCTCCTCCTTCTTCCCAGATCCTGAACATCCCCAAAGAAGGCTCGGTGCAGGGTGTATCTATGGGCCCTCTTGTGCTCAGTTTAAAGGCGCGCAGGTCGGGCGAAAGGCAGTGCGCTTAGAGCACGGCGCGCAGAAAGGGATGAACGCCTGAAGGCAAGCGCAACAGCAGTTGGGAGTTAAACCTGCCTGCGGATCCTAGTGAGCGGGAGGAGGCAGAGTTTTACTTCCCACATTTAGTTTCTGTTCAGATGATTTTTTCCTTAAAAAAAAAAAACAGAGCTGGAGGGATGGCTTAGAGGTTAAGATGTTTGCCTGCAAAGCCAAAGGACCCTGGTTCCATTCCGCAGGACCCACGTTAGCCAATGCACAACGTGGTTCAAACATCTGGAATTTGCAGTGGCAAAAGGCCCTGGTGTGTGCTCGCTCTCTTTTTCTCCTTTACCTCTTGAAAATAAATAACATGCTTTTTAATTTTTTTTGTTATTTTTATTTATTTGACAGCGACAGACAAAGAAAGAGGCAGATAGAGAGAGGGAGAGAGAATGGGTGCGCCAAGGCCTCCAGCCACTGCAAATGAACTCCAGACTCGTGCGCCCCCTTGTGCATCTGGCTAACGTGGGTCCTGGGGAATGGAAACCAGGCCGGCAGACTTTGCAAACAAGCACTTTAACCACTGAGCCTCCTCCCCGGCCCTCAAGGTGACCTTTCTAATGAATAGAAATAGACAAATATAGATTACATTTATTTATTTGTGCCAGTGAAGGGTATAAGATGGGGTATGCCAAGAAATTGGGGACCACTTTTATCTAATAATATATCTGTAAAGAAGGGGAAATGAGGGCTGGAGGGATGGCTTAGCGGTTAAGACACTTGCCTGCAAAGCCAAACGACCTTGGTTCGATTCCCCAGGACCCACATAAGCCCACATAAGGTGGCACATGATCTGGATGATCTGGAGTTCGTTTGCAGTGGCTGAAAGCCCTAGTGTGCCCATTCTCTCTCTTTATCTCTCTTAAATAAATAAAAATAAAATATTTTTTTTAAAGGAGAAATGAGAAGCATTAATTCTAAAAATGAAATAAATACCTATAATCTACCACCCTGTCTCCTTCACAGAGACCAAAACATGCAACAATTTAAATGACAAAAAAAAAAAAGAAAAGAAAAAAAAAAGCTGTGCATGAGTCACAATGGGCTGAAGCCAGGGAGGGGTGTAAAGGAGGGGCCCAGGTGTGGAACCTTCCAAGGCTGCATCTACCGACCTGGAGCCACTGTCCCCCCCCACCTTGCACCTTCCTGGGGTGCCTGCCTTCTAGTCATCCGTGTGTTTGCCCAGGGCTAGCAACCACCCCTCTTCAGTTTGTCTGGTGCAGGCATGGCTTAGTCTTCCCTGCCGCCTTCAGAGCTCAAAGCACGCACAGTAGAAGCTGGACACGCTTACTGGGAAGGGCGGAAAGCAGTCTGAAGAGAAGTGGAGAGCCCAGGATTGAGACCACTAAGGGAGGCAGCAAGCTCCTTCCTTCTCCATTCCTCCTGGGAACCCTCTCCGAGCCCCTCCCGTCGGCTCTGTGGAAGCATCTCAAGGTTCAAACTCCTCCCCTGCTTACCAGGGCCTTGTCAGTGGACCCGTCTTTCCGCCCTGGCTCTCAGGGCCGATCCTGTGCCCCAGCCAGCAGTCAAACTGGTCCCTTCGCCACTCCCTGGGCGCACCTTGAGGCTCCCTGCCTGCAGGCCCTCGCCCGGTCCCTTTCTCAGGCTCTGCCACTGCGCACCCAGGTCACACCGGCTTCTGCCTGGACGCTCCCCCCGCGAACCTCCTTTCCCCGCCTTGCTGAAGGCTCTACCGGACTTCCCAATGCGCAGGATGAAGGAGGTCTCTTACCCTCTACCTTCCCAGAGGCCGAGCGCGGATCTAGGGTGTGCAGCAAAGTTGGGGAGGAGGAATAGGCAGGAGCTCAATTCAGGGAGGTAGAATCGCCTAGCAATACTTTCACAAGAGACCCTCATAATAGAAAAAAATCGATGACATCAAAATAAAAGAGAGACTAACGGGGCTGGAGAGATACGCTTGCCTATGAAGCCTAACGACCCCGGTTTGAGTCTCAATTCTCCAGGACCCACGTTAGCCAGATGCACAAGGGGGCGCACGCATCTGGAGTTCGTTTGCAGAGGCTGGAAGCCCTGGCGCGCCCATTCTCTCTCTTCCTCTATCTGTCTTTCTCTCTGTGTCTGTCGCTCTCAAATAAATAAATAAAAATTAAAAAAAAAAAAAAGACAGACTAACGGAGAGAGGGAGGGGATATGATGGAGAGCAGAGTTGTGAACGGGGACGGGGGGGAGGGGAGGGAAATATCATGGTTGTTTATTGTCTGTAAGTATAGCAGTTGTCAAAAAAATTAAATTAAATTAAACTTGGCCTGGCGTGAAGGCGCATGTCTTTAATCCCAGCACTTGGGAGGCAGAGGTAGGAGGATCACTGTGAGTTCGAGGCCACCCTGAGACTACAGAGTGAATTCCAGGTCAGCCTGAGCTAGAATGAGACCCTACCTCGAAAAATACAAGCAAATATATATATATATATATATATATATATATATATATATATATATATATATATATACATACATACATACATACACATATTTGTTTATTTATATATTTAGAACTTAAAACAAAACAAAATAAAAAGGCTGGAGAAATGGCTTAGTGGTAAAGGCCTATGCCTGCAAAACCTAAGGACCCAAGTTCTATCCTCCAGGTCCTACATAAGCCAGATGCTCATAGTGGGGCATGCGTCTGGAGTTTCTTTGCAGGGGCTAGGATCTCTCTCTCTCTCCCTCTCCCTCCCTCCCTCTCTCTCTCTCTCTCCCTCTCTCCCTCTCTCCCTCCCTCCCTCTCTCTCCCTCTCTCTCTCTCTCTCTCTCTCTCTCTTCCTCTCACTGACTGTAATAAATAAATAAAAATAACATTTATTTTTAAAGAGCCTGATCAAACCCGGGTTGTGTGGAGCCTCAGCCCTGGGAACGTTTAACCAATTCCTGGTCCCACCCGCCAGGCGGCGCCCGCAGTCTCGCTCCTGTTCCGCACGCACGCCTGCGAGGTTTGAGAAGTTTATTACCTACCTGTCTAACAAGTTTCCACGCCGCCCCGCTGGCCCTTTAAGAAGGTGAACCAGGTGAGGCCGAGGCCCCGCCCCCCGGCGCTGGCCCCGCCCCCCGCCCCCGCCCGGCCGGCCAGGCTCCCCCCCCCCCCCCGCGCGCGCCACCCCGGCCCCCCCCAGTCCCTCGGCGACCTGGTCCAGCCGTCGGGGCCCAGGTCCCAGGTCCCGGGCGGCGGGCGCCATGGAGCGGCGCTGGGCCCCGGGCAGGCTCGGGCTGCCTCCGCCGCCGCCGCCGCCGCTGCTGCCGCTGCTGCCGCTGCTGCTGCTGCTGCTGCGCGGCCCGCTGCCCCCGGGGGCGCGCGCCGAGGAAGGTACCGGGTCTCCCCCGCCGCGCCGCCCGGCCCGCCTGCGTGCAGGAGCCGGCATTCCAGGGCAGGCCCTCGGCCGCGCTCCGGTGCCCCCTGCTCGCTCCGCCTAGCCGGGCGATCGATTGGCCTGGCCGGGCTTTTTTGCTCTTTAACCTCAAGCTCCTGCACTCTGGGCCAGTCACCCCCCAACTCCTACTGGAGTGCAGTTATTTGCCTGGGTGTTTCTGGGGGGGGGGTTGCGCGGGGGGTGCAGAGAGAGTTGCTGGTCCCCAGCCAGGGAGCTGTATCCAATCCCACCCCCACCCCCCCCACCACCACCACCACCACGCACGCACGCACACACACACACACACTCCTGCATTTTGGGACCCTCCGTTTGCCCGGCCCAGAGCTAGGAGCCCTCCGAAATGCCAGCTTACCTACCCAGGACAGCGAGGAAAGTTGCCAAGGGTGGGGAGCGGGTTGGAACCTGGGCCACACTGGGCTTGCTAGGTTTATAATAGGTGGCCCAACGCGAGCTCACCGAAAGCCTTGCACACCCTCTGTGACCCACTTCCCAAAAGCGGAGCTGCGCCTAAGCACCCCAGTTCCTAGCCGACCCCCACCCAATCATAGGCCAGACCAGGCCTTGGACAGTGGGAGTCAGGCAGGGGTGTCCTCCAGGGTGTCCCCTCGGGTCTGACGAGAGAGGCCCAGCTTCCCCTGCCATCTACCTGTGACCGGTCAGCAGCAGATACCCCCCTTTCCCAGCGGGAGTGGGGACTGGGGGTCTTGGCTGGTATAGTTTCCCCAGGCTGTTCTCAAGCTTACAGTCCAGGCCCCGGCACCCTAACCCTTCACGCTCTGCAGGAATATGGTGTGACCCCTGCAGTTTTCCCGCTCCTCATACTCGGGCTCCTTTGCTCCCCTAAGCCTCGGGATATCACACTATTAGGAAGAAGATGTTGTAGCCTGGGGCTGGCCCCCCCCCCAGAAGGCGGGCTGTGGGTTGTGGGGCCAGAGGTGACAGCCCCCTTTGACTTCCCGCCTTCAGTCACTCTGGTGGACACCAGCGAGGCACAAGGAGAGCTGGGCTGGCTGCTCGATCCCCCGGAAGATGGGGTAAGTGTCTGAAGGAAGGAACTGGGAAAGTTCAAGGCCGAAGGCCAGTGAGAAATGGGGTGGAGAGGTGGGTGGAGGAGCCGAAAAGAGCAGGAAAAACTGGAAGTGTCTCCTCCTGGGGAGGCGGTGGGGGGGGGGGGGAGAGGCTGAGTCAGAGTCTACTGAATGGGACTGGGGGGGGGTGTCCCACTGTGAGCTGCTCGGGTGAATACCTGTGATGAGCGGCGGGGAGTGGGGGGAGACGCTCACATTCCCCAGGGAGATCCTGCCCACCCCGCGTTGAGGAAGGCTGAAGGGTGGGCCAGAGCCTGGAAAGCATCTTCAGGAACTCCATCCACCCCACACAGAGCACAGATAGATTTCAGGGAGTCAGGGAGCTCCACAAAAATACAAATGATGTATGGACATTTTTTTTTTTTTCTGGAAGAAAAAAAAATAAGAGAGTCAAAGCTTTCATCAGATTCTTCAAAGGGCCTTAGACTGCCTCAAAGCTAAAAGCTGCTCCTCTTAAAGGCCCCCTTGCCCTTGGCATGTTCATGTCCCACGCTGGCCAGGTGCGCACCACGCATGCCAGCCCTCTCAGAGCATTTACAGCCTCCTGCACGTTCCTTCCCTCCCCTAGTACCCCCCAGAACCGGTGAACAGAGGTGGGTGTGGGTGTGTCCCAGGAAACACAGTCGGAACCCAGCCGAGCTGGCCACCTGGGTGCTGGAGGCAATTCTTGGCTTTCCCTTCCAGTACCGAGGCTGTGTCTGGGATCAAGGTTACTGCTTGCCTCCCCTCTTTTTCCGAGGGTCAGGGCCCCACTGTGTTCTCTCCTGCGCTGTGCCTTATAATTAGAGTTAATAAACTAAGCCATCAAGTATCCTCCAGGAGGGGCTGTTTGGAAAATCCTGGATTAAGCCAGCCCTAATAGGCAGCTCATCTCATAAACCAGCTAATCATTCCACGAGGACCGTCCATCTGCTGGCTCCCACGGGCCCTTTCTTGTGCCCGGCCAGTCCCACCCAAATAACTCTTCTGCTCTGATTGGACCCCGGTGGGAGCAAGTCCCCTTTCTCGGCCTTGTGCCAGGAGGACAGTAAGACATCCAGCAGCTGTGCATTCCCTTGTCCACCCCTTGTCCTTCCCACTTCCTAAAACAGACTTGCACCACGCCACTCAGGAGAACCCCCAGAAGGCGCCCATGTCGCCGCCAGCAGCTCCTGAGTGTTAACTGAAAGGATCCTTCAACTGCTCCTGGCCTGCTGGCTCTTCCCCATCTGTCACCCCTGGAGCCAACTGGGAGAGAGTCCGTTCCAGCTGGGAACATCTGCTTCCTGGGGTTCCAGCTGCGGCCTTGACAACCTGGCTACCCAGCTAAACATAACCGCCCACCACCGCCCTGTCCACCTGCCCTGGCCCCAGCCCTGCCCTGGGCAGCTTCCTCACAGCAGGCTCTCCGTGCCTTTGCATTCCGGCTTCATTGCCATTCAGACACCCTTTGCCTTGTCTTTGAACTCTGACATCACCCAGAAATAGATACTTCACAACCGCTTGTATTTCTGTCCCACCTCACCACTAATGCTTAATTAATGATGGCTATTTCTTCCTTCTTTCCTTTTGCCTTATCCCAGAGCTGAGCATAGCCATGGGGAGAATGTGCCCTGGGGTGAAATAAAAACCTAGGAAATATAGACTTTTTTTTAATGGCCCTGGTATCTTCTTTACCAAATGATGGGGTAGAATCTAAAAATATTAGTGAAGCAATTTATAAACTTTGGAGGTTTCTTTCTTAAGTATACCAGGCAGGGAGAATATTTGAGAATGGCAGTAGCTTTGTGGAGGAATGATATCTGTCTTACAACATCTGCAGTAACTAAAACCTGGGTGTTGGCGAGAGTCCTTGCGCCTATGGAATGGAATACAAAGTCCAGAAACAAACCTCCAGATATCATACTGTAATGTGAACGCCACTGGAGTTGCAAATCAACGTGGAAAGTATTATAGGGGTCAGAAAATCTGCGCTGTGTCTCTGTATGTGCGCCCATGAAAGTGACAAGAGGTGATAAATGAACAGGTCTGTTAATTCTGGGGTATTCACAGAGGAGACTTCAGGAAGGGATGGACAGTCGAGGCTTTTCATCCAGGGCTTTGGGAAGGAGTTGGGGGAGGGGAGGTGTTGACAAGCTTGAGTGAAGCTGCCCTGCTGTGCCTAGGGAAAGAAGTCTGTGGGACACCGACTTCTCTCCGGTCAGCTCTCTTCCTGGTAGCAACACCTTACTGATGCAGATTTCCTTCAGAGATGGAAATTTCTTTCACCCCAGGACAGCTTGTCGGGGCTGCTCCAGTGTCTGAACGTTTTCCAAATAACCATCCCTAACTAGGCCAAAAGTATACTTTGGGGTGGTAAACCCTGAGCCCCAAGAGTGTTAACTAGTCACCATGCTGACAACTAGGTGTCCGTAATTTTTAAGAAAGGAAAGTAAAAATACTGCTGCACACTTAACATACAAAATTGAATTCTAGGGAGATTAAAATATAAACTTAAAAACCAAACCTATAAAAATTTTAAGACAAACAATAAATGAACGTGACAGTCTTGGCATGGGTGAGTTTTCCAGCCAAAATACATAACCCAAAACTCGTGATGTTATGGTGTAAAATATTAAATATGAATCTACTTGAAAGATACCATTATCATGCCATTTCAAGAAGTGGCATGGCAAAGACTATTTGAAAGTTACATATCAAGCAGTCAATGTCTATAAATGTTTGAAAAACTCATCTGAGTGAATAATGATAGATAATAAGATATAAACATGATCTGTAAAAATATAAATTACCAATGACCGAGAGAAATACATAGCCTTCCCTTAAAGTAATTTCAGGAAAAATGGTGAGAAGATGTTTTGAACACAGGACTGGCAAAATCACAAGAATATTAATCTCCAATGCTGATGAGCTGTCTGGAAATGAGCCCTCATGCAATGTTGAGGGAAGTGAAAACTGAGAGAACCTTCTGGAAGACAGTTTAGTCATACCTTATAAAAGTTTGTAGCATAGTAGTGCTACATAAATCTTATATTCACTTGTATGTTTTTCTAAAATTAAAAAAAGTTATAAGCTGCCTAATTGCCAAACAATAGGCGAGTGATTAAATTATTATGATTCGTCCAAGCAATAGGGCACTATGTAATTGCTACAGGAGAGAGCTCCACACATGCTCGTGCAGACATTGCTGCAGAACATTATTTGTTAAAACAAAGTAGGTTACAGAATAAGCCTTGTATGAACTTACTTGTATTAAAAACAAAACACAGAAACATTTAGACATTTCTCTGGAGGTGTTGAGAGTAGTCTGGAAGGCCTTCTTCCAGACTCTGAGGAACAGCTGCCTGTCAGAATGGGGGAGGAAGAAGGGAGAACTGACCTTTGAAAGTCTACCCCTTCACCTGTGATAATAAGTACACGTGGCCATGCAGATTGAGAATATAAACTCTGGGCCTAAAGTACCCCTCTTTACACCCCAACTCTGCTTCTGGTAAGTTAAACAGGTTCCCTCAGGTCACTCCATTCCACAAGTCACTCCACAGTGGCTCTGCCTCAGCTTTCTTGTGGGAAATGTGTAGAATAGAGGCTGGCATGTTGTAAGTGCTAGATTAATGCCAACCATTATGATTACTAGCTTTAAAAATTCTTTCAATATAGAAAGAAAATTAAGGGGGTCAGACTAGATCATGCCTGAGAGTCCAGCCAACCCTTAATTGAGGTTTTGAAAGCAGCTGTAGTAGGAAGGAATATAGGAAAGGGTGAGATCCTTCATTCAGACAGTTCTGTTCTTATTCTCACTCTTCTAAAGCCTGGATGTTTTAATGTTAAAAAAAAAAAAAATATTAAGCCAAGTCAGGCATGGTAGCTCACACCTTTAGTGGATTTGCTGTGAGTTCAAGGCCACCCTGAGACTACATAGTGAGTTACAGATCACCCTGGGCTAGAGTGAGACCCTACCTTGAAAAGAGACAAAAAAAAAAAAAAAAGAAAGAAAGAAAGAAAGAAAAGAAAAAGAAAAAGAAAAAGTCTGGGCTGAAGAGGTGGCTTAGCAGTCCAGGTGCTTCCCTGAAAGCCTAAGGACCCACATAAGCCAGATGTACAAGGTGGCCCATGCATCTGGAATTGGTTTGCAGTGGCTAGAGGCCCTTTTCCCATTCTCTCTCTCTCTCTCTCTCTTTCTCTCCCTCTCTCTCTTGTCATGTCTGCTTTTCTCTCAAATAGATAAATATTAAATATATATGTAAATAAGTCTCCTCTGGACAGGCAGGCAGGTTTTGAATGGGCTTTGCCTTTAGGGGTACCTACAAGTGTGCTGGTAAAAATAAACTAGGACATTAAGGATATCTACCCCATATCAAAGAAAAGCCCCAGCCTTAAACACTTAATCCGCTCTCCTGGGTGAGGGGTCAGGTTAGACTTGACGGATCCCAGGGACATGAGGGATGTGCCCCCCGTCCCCCCCCCCACGTCCTCTTCACTGGTTCTGGTCCCTGACTCTGATTCTCTTCCCACAGTGGAGTGAGGTGCAACAGATCCTGAACGGAGCACCCTTGTACATGTACCAGGACTGCCCACTGCAGGAAGGTGGGGACACTGACCACTGGCTTCGCTCCAACTGGATCTACAGAGGGGAGGAAGCTTCGCGGGTCCACGTGGAGCTGCAGTTCACCGTGCGCGACTGCAAGAGTTTCCCAGGAGGAGCCTGGCCTCTGGGCTGCAAGGAGACCTTCAACCTCCTGTACATGGAAAGTGACCAGGATGTGGGCATTCAGCTCCGACGGCCCTTGTTCCAGAAGGTGCCACTGCCCTTCCATGCTCCCTCAGTGTTCACAGTGATCCCTGCCTGCCTCTTCCCCGTAACCCAGCTCAGCCAAGAAAAGCCAGAGTGGGGTGGGGCTGGAGAGATGGCTTAATGGTTAAGGCACTTGCCTGTGAAGTCTAAGGACCCAAGTTCAGTTCCCCAGTACCCATGGAAGCCAGATGCACATGGTGGCACATGCATCTGGGGTGTGTTTGCAGTGGCTGGAGGCCTTAGTATACCTTCTCTCTCTCTCTCTCTCTCTGTCTCTCTCTCTCTTTCGCTCTGTCTTTGTGTCTCTCTGAAATAAAGTATATATATTACAGAGGGAAGAGAGTGTACATGTAAAATAAGGAAAAGAATGTTGGACTGGGCACCAGGAGGGCTGGATTAAGTACCTTTGGCTGTGCCCTGACTTTGTCATTACACCTCTCCAGGCTTTGTGTGCCTTGTCATATAGGGCCAGCCTTTTCACCTTACAGGCTGATACTTGCGGTCACTGAAAGAGCAGGATGCCACAGTGTTAAAAGTAAGCATAGTGTGGAGGTTTTCAGACTGGTTTTTTTTTTCCCCCATCTGGCATGACACACCCTGTGAGTGCAGCTGGAATTCCATAGCGCGGTTCCTCGCTGCCAATCTCCAGTGCCGTCCTTCTCTGTCCTAGCATGGAAACACATTGGGATGCATAACAGTACGGAACACGTCATGATAGGATGTGCTCTCGTTTCCTTCCAAAGAGCAAAGGTTGTAAAGTTTGTTATTGGTAATAAATTAGTTATGACTCATTCCATAACTGATCACCTTGTTGGCATCAGGCTTGGGAACACTCCCAGGAGTGGAAGTTCCGTGGGTTTTATAGTGTCTCGCTTTCTGCAGGAGTCTCAGCCCAGGCCTCATTGTAGCTGTGTGGTGTCAGACAAGATCTGTGATTCCTCTTAGCCTTGGCTTCCTCATCTGCCAAGTAAGATGGCAAGACATCCATGCCATCAGATGATAACTGTAGGATTACTGCATGGACTAAATGTATACAAAAGTGCTTAGGTTGGCACCTCATATAAAATAAACTTAGATCATGGCTATGTAAATTAAGTATTCCTGACCCAAACGGTTTCAGATTTCAAACTTTCATGGACCTATTTCTTTTTTTAATTTGCAAGCAGAGAGATAATAGAGAGGAGACAGAGAGAGAGAGAGAATGGGTGCACCAGGGCCTCCAGCAGCTATGATCTCCAGAGGCACACACCACTGTGCAGCTAGCTTTATGTGGGTACTGGGGAATGGAACCTGGGTTATAAGGCTGCAGGCAGGTGCCTTATCTCTGCAGCCCTCGTGAACGTTATTTATCTTGGGAACACAGCCCAAGTTTAAACATGAAAGACATTTAGGTTTCAAATATACCCTTTATACATAGCTTAAAGATAGTTGATACAATGATTAGTGTACCTGTAATTTTGTCACCCATACATGAGGTCATGTATGCAATTTTCTTTTTTTAATTAATTAATTAATTTATTTATTTATTTATTTGAGAGCGACTGACACAGAGAGAAAGACAGATAGAGGGAGAGAGAGAGAATGGGCTCGCCAGGGCTTCCAGCCTCTGCAAACGAACTCCAGACGCGTGCGCCCCCTTGTGCATCTGTCTAACGTGGGACCTGGGGAACCGAGCCTCGAACCGGGGTCCTTAGGCTTCACAGGCAAGCGCTTAACCGCTAAGCCATCTCTCCAGCCCCATGTATGCAATTTTCTATTTGTGGCATGACCCGGGCACTCTCAAGTTTAGGAGTGTCTCAGGTTTGGGGGTTTTGGCTAGGGATTCTCACCCTGTGCGGCAAACAATTGTTTCTGTGACCTGGAAAGGAGTTTATCATTACATCTTCTTCTCTCTCTCCTGCCTCCCTCCGCCCTGGCCCCCAGGTAACCACAGTGGCCGCCGACCAGAGCTTCACCATCAGAGACCTGGCATCCGGCGCCGTGAAGCTGAACGTGGAGCGCTGCTCCTTGGGGCACCTGACCCGTCGGGGCCTCTACCTTGCCTTCCACAACCCGGGAGCCTGTGTGGCCCTGGTGTCCGTGCGAGTGTTCTACCAGCGCTGTCCCGAGGCTGTGAATGGCTTGGCCCGGTTTCCCGAGACTCTTCCTGGGCCTGCCGGGCTGGTGGAAGTGCCTGGGACCTGCCTGCCCAATGCACAGATGAGCCCCGGGGCCTCAGGTGTACCCAGGATGCACTGCAGCGCGGATGGCGAGTGGCTGGTGCCCGTGGGCCGGTGCCACTGCCAGCCTGGCTATGAGGAAGGTGGCGGTGACGTGGGATGCACTGGTAAGGAAGGAGGTGGGGGAAACTGAGGGATGAATGCCGGGGCTCAGCAAGCTTTCTCTTTCAGCACGGTCCAGCACCCCCGGCCCATGCAATGGGATGGACCACAGCTAGGGTGCCTCTTCCCACCTCCATTAACCTAGAAAACCCCTAACAGATGCTCCAAGAGACCGGTTTGAGAGGACAGGGACCAGTTTGACGTCACAGTCTCAAGGGGAAGCTTCCTGATGACGTGGTGCCACACTGGCTGGACATTACTTCTGCCGCAGCACTTAGGAAACAGCCGCAGCAGAGTGAGCTGGCTGTCGCTCGCCAAAGCCCACTCCAGCCACACACCTCCTCCAGCGAGGCTCCCCCCGTTCACACTGTGTCTGGGGACCAAGCGTTCGTGGGACTTCAGCGTGTGGGGGACATCTGACCCAAGCCACCACACAGGGTGATTCTAAATCTAAATTCTAAATCACCACAGAAGCTGGATAGTCCATTTCAGTGATTTTTTTTTTTTTTTCAACCTGAGTGGTAAAGGTGCAAGGGTGTTCCCATATAAGAGATTGGAATAAACTGAATGTGTGGTTGATTCTTGCTGTAAAAACAACAACAGGTCTGAAGAGATAGCTTAGCAGTTATGGCACTTGCCTGTGAAGCCTAAGGACCCAGGTTCAATGCTCCAGAGCCCGCGTAAGCCAGATGCACAAGGTGGTACAGGCATCTGGAGTACGTTTGCAGCGGCTGGAGGCCCTGGTGTGGCCATTTTCTCTCTGCTTGTTTCGCTCTCACATTCTCTTTCTGAAATTAATTCATTAATTTAAATTGAAAACAAAAAAAAAAAAACCAGTTCTGCATTCTCTCGCCAGCCTGCCCTAGTGGTACCTACCGGACTGACATGGACACACCCCATTGTCTGAAGTGCCCCCAACACAGCACAGCTGAGTCTGAGGGAGCCAGTATCTGTCCTTGCGAGAGTGGCCACTACCGAGCCCCTGGGGAGGGTCCCCAGGCCGCGTGCACACGTGAGTCCCCACGTCAGGGTCTGGCCAGTTGGCAGCAAGTGCTGAACCTCTGCTGACGCCCAGTCTGGTCAGGATTTTCTGGAGACCACCCGGCGTGTCAGGCACCGAGTTTGCAGCCGTGCCGCTGAGCTCTGCTCTTTTGGGGGGAATGCTGAGGAGGTGTCAGTACACGACTCCGTCTGTGAGTCCCATCTCTCATGAGACGCACCGCTTACTTTCCTTTTCGCTGTGACAAACCACCTGATGAGAGGCAGCTCACAGCTCTGAGGGACACAGGCCATCTTGGCAGCTGGAGCTGGAGGGAGATGGTCACGCTGCTGCATCCACAGGAAAGCAGCAAAGCCACCGCCAGTGCTCAGCTCACTTCCTCGGTGTTTCGTGGTCTGAGACCTCCTCAGCCTATTGAATTGCGCCACCTATAGACAGGGTCTCCCCCCACCTCAGTTAACCTAATCTAGAAACTCCCTCCCATGCTCAGAGGTCATTCTAGATCCTGTCCAGTTGGATCAAGATTAACCATTCACAGAGGCTTTGGAAGACTTCAGAAATTGGGGTGACGGGAAGAGGTGGGGTTCAGTAGCTTGGGTGATGGAAAAGCTGACACATACTGATGGCCTTTTCTTCCCCCACAGGTCCCCCATCTGCGCCCCGAAACCTGAGCTTCTCTGCGTCAGGGACTCAGCTGTCCCTGCGTTGGGAGCCCCCCTCAGATACAGGGGGACGCCACGATGTCAGATACAGCGTGGAATGTTTGCAGTGTCAGGGCACAGCGCAGGATGGGGGCCCCTGCCAGCCCTGTGGGAAGGGTGTCCACTTCTCCCCAGGGGCCAGGGGACTCACCGCCCAGACTGTCCGAGTGGAAGGCCTCGAGCCTTATGCCAACTACACCTTTACCGTCAAATCCCAAAACAGGGTGTCGGCGCTGGACAGCTCCGGCTCCACCAGCGCCTCTCTCCGGGTCAACATGGGGCATGCAGGTGAGGAGTTAGGGAGGGAGGGCCCAGGGCCGCGGGGATGAGCGGTGGGAAGGAAGCAGTGGAAATGCTGCTTGAATTACTCCTTCTTCCCTTCCCCGCCCACCCTAAATGCACAGAGTCGCTCTCAGGCCTGTCACTGAGGCTGGTAAAGAAAGAACCGAGGCAGCTGGAGTTGTCCTGGGCAGGGTCCCGGCCCCGCATTCCTGGCGGCAACCTGAGCTACGAGCTGCAGGTGCTGAACCAGGTGAGAAGGCTACCAGACCTGCCCGGGTGCACCCCATTTTCCTAGCCTGTGGCGGGGTGTGGGGACACGCCCAGAACGAACTGGCTTTCTCAGGGTAAAGATCTGCAAAGACCCTTGCTCATACCGTGGTAATGCCAGCACTGCCCAGGAGCTCCCATGTCTGCCCATCATCTCCGTCGAGATCTGGCTCTGCACAGCCTCGTTAGCTCGAGTCCCGCCCGCAGGATGAAGAATGGCACCAGCTGGTTGTGGAACCCAGGGTCTTGCTGACCAAACTGCAGCCAGATACCACATACATCGTCAGAGTGCGGACACTGACTCCACTGGGCCCTGGCCCTTTCTCACCTGACCATGAGTTCCGAACGAGCCCACCAGGTAGGTCACCTGAGGCCGCACGCTCCCATGGAGGTACTTTAGCCCCTCTTCCAGTCAGTGACCCTTGCTCTGTGCTTAGATGCACACACACATATGCTCAGTCATCACCCTGTTTTAGGGGACAAACATGGATCAGGTGTCCACTGAGAGAACTGACCCTGGGCATATTCAGGGCCCTTCTTTGTTATTTTATTTTGTTTTGTATTTACTTATTAGAGACAGAGAGAGGGAGAGAAAGAGAATGGACAAACCAGGGACTCCAACCACTGCAAATGAACTCCAGATGCATGCACCCCTTTGAGCATCTGGCTTATGTGGGACCTGGAGAATCGAACCTGGGTCCTTAGGCTTTGCAGGCAAGTGCCTTAACTGCTAAGCCATATCTGTCTAGTCCAGGGCCCTACTTTTTTGTATTTTATTTATTTATTTGAGAGAGAGAGAAGTAGGCAAGTAGACAAAATGGACATGCCTGGGCCTCTAGCCACACTGCTAATGAAATCCAGACACATGCACCCTCTTGTGTATCTGGCTTGCATGGGTCCTGGGGAATCAAACCAGGGTCCTTAGGCTTCACAGGCAAGCGCCTTAACTGCTAAGCCATTTCCCTAGCTGAAGGGCCCTACTTTTAAAACCTCCACCCGTCCCCCATGGGATACTAGCTCCCAGACTTCCTCACCCCTTTGCCCAGTTTCCAGGAGCCTGACCGGTGGGGAGATCGTGGCCATCATCTTTGGGTTACTGCTTGGTATAGCTCTGCTGCTCGGGATTCACATCTTTCGTTCAAGGTGCTCACTCTGTTCCCCTTCCCACCCACCCCTCCTGGGTCCCTTGGCCTGGTGAGAAGCCCCGTCTGTAGCCCTGATGACCTTCCCGTCCCCTAACACCCAAAGTGTGGGTGGTTCCCATACTCATCCTACACACCTATCATGTGGGTTTGAGGGAAAATTCCTCCAAAGTTCTCTGAGTCCCTAAAGAAGTTTCCCCACAGGAGAGGCCAGCGGCGGAGACAGCAGAGGCAGCGTGAACGTGTCACTGATGTGGATCGAGGTGAGCCAGGAGCACCTGTGCGTGCTCTTGAGTGTGTGTGTGTGTGTGTGTGTGTGTGTGTGTGTGTTAGGTTAACTTGGAGTGTGGGTGGGGTTTATCATCCCCAGGGCTCTCATGTTTTGCCACCTAATTAATTTTGATTAATTAACTCTGCCCCGCTAACTGTCAGCTGCTCTGAGGCAATCATCTGCTAGTCCTTGGTGCCAGTGCGCGGCCACCCTCAGCTCTGGGCAGCCTTCCCCATCCTGGTGGCCAGGTCCGTGGGCTGGAGCCAGGCAGGAGGGGAGTGAGGCCCTTGAGGCATGTGGCTTCCTGCTTGTCACCTCGTTAGGTAGCTTTGCCAGATGGGAGCCTGCTGTCCTGTCTGAGTGGCTGGAATGGGAGGGGAGGCTTTGTCGGTGAGTGAACGAGGTGTGACTGACTTGAACCAGCATGGGGACAGAAGCTGGGTCACTGAGCTGTGGGAGGATTAGGTAAATCGGGACAGGGAATGTGCTCCAGGGATGGGTTCTGGCCACTGGGTGGACAGAGCTCAGGGGTGTAAAGAGAAAGAAGCAAGCCGGGATAGGGAGGCTCCCTGGTAAGAGGAGACGTGCTCCTGGCTTGAGCCGAAGCCAGAAGAGCATGGAGAATGGGCTGGTCCTTTCTCCTTACCTCCCATGTGCTCTGAGCCCTGAGGCTGATCCCCATCTTTCTCAGAGGACAAGCTGTGGCTGAAACCCTACGTGGACCTCCAGGCCTACGAGGACCCTGCGCAGGGAGCCCTGGACTTCGCCCAGGAGCTGGACCCGTCCTGGCTGGTGGTGGATACTGTCATAGGGGAAGGTGAGCCCCGCTGGGAGTCCTGGCTAGTCTCTCACGTGTCGCAACACAGTTCTGCCACCAGCAGGCCCCTTCCTTCCAGTCTGAGTTCCCGGGTGAGCCCATACCTGCTCTGCCCGGTGTCCTCTTTGAACGTCTGTGTTCATAGCAAAACCCCTATCAGGTGCCCCCAGAAAAGCCTCTACCTCCCACACACTTGGCTCTGCGGTTGTGGGGTTTCTGATAAAGAATGATAAACGCATCGTCTCTGCCCACAGAGGTATCGCCTTGCTCGGGGCAGGCTGCTCTCAGACAGGACAGATTCATCAACCTCTAGGCCTTCATTCCACCCCATCAGGAACCCAGTGTCCTTGGGCTGCCCTGGTCCCCTGGGTCACCAGGGGAAACGGATCTGAATGGAGAACAAAGCTTGGCAGTGTCCTTGCCACTTGCGCAGCCAAGCTGGTCAAGCGTGGCCAGGGGGCTCACTCGTGGAAGACAGGCAGGGGTCAGCTCCTGTTGCTCGGGCACTAGCCCTGGACCGGCCCGCCCTTCACAAGAACGGAGGAGCAGCCGTCCCCCTGCACAGGGATGATCCCCTCCACTTTGGTTTGCTAAAACGTTTGACAGACAGAACGTGTGTGCGTGTGTTTGTGCACCAGAGCTGCTGCGTGCCAATGAAAACAAACTCCAGGCCCATGTGTCACTTTGTGCATCTGGATTTCTGTGAGTTCTAGGGAATCAAACCCTGACCAGCAGGCTTTGCAAGCGAATGCCTTTAGCTTTAGCCACTGAGCCGTATCTCCGGCCCCCCTCAGTCCCTTCATGTTTAGTGAGCACACTTACAGTAAGCCAAGCACTGTGAGAACGGTGGAAGAAAATAGTGATTGGTTCCAGACTCTCCCTTTCCCAGAGTGGATAGTCCAGGCCCTGGCCCAGGAAGCTCAGGCACACAGCGCTGTGGTTCTCCAGAGGTGCTGAAGGACCGGAGGCCATCGCTTTCTAGTCAGGGTAGCCTGACAGCGTTATCTAGCCACAGCCTTGTTTTCCTCCCACCTAGGAGAGTTTGGGGAGGTGTATCGGGGAACCGTCAGGCTCCCCAGCCAAGACTGTAAGATTGTGGCCATTAAGACCTTGAAAGACACATCCCCAGATGGCCAGTGGTGGAATTTCCTTCGAGAGGCAACTATCATGGGCCAGTTCAGCCACCCACACATTCTCCATCTGGAAGGCGTCATCACAAAGAGTATGGACGGCGGCTTCCCGGGGCTGGGGTGGGGGTAGGAGGGAGTGCCAGCACCAGAAGGGGGCAGTGGGCTGCCAACGGCATGAAGCCTGGTACCGGCTGTGATGCAGTGTGCTCTGTCTCAGGAAGACCCATCATGATCATCACAGAGTTTATGGAGAATGGAGCTCTGGATGCCTTCCTGAAGGTGAGGCAGGCAGAGGGCCAGCCGGAAAGGGGTCGTACCAAGGGACATCGTGCCTTGTGGGGCAGAAGGGACCCTGCCCATCTCCTGACTCACCCTGTTGCAGGAGCGGGAGGACCAGCTGGGCCCTGGACAGCTAGTGGCCATGCTGCAAGGCATAGCATCTGGCATGAACTACCTCAGTAGCCACAATTACGTACATCGGGACCTGGCTGCCAGAAACATCTTGGTGAATCAGAACCTGTGCTGCAAGGTGTCTGACTTCGGCCTAACCCGCCTCCTGGATGACTTTGATGGAACCTACGAAACCCAGGTTAAAGCCCCCCACCCCCCCCCAAACACACACCATGTATACCTTCACTGCCCCATTCACAGTTACCCGGGCACACACCCACAAGGGCTAGCGCTTGTGTGGGCACAACCTCTCCTGTCCCCTTCACGCATGGTTCCTTCACCCCTACCCATGCCCTGAAGCACACTTCTGTGCTGTGCCCTCTCAGGGAGGAAAGATCCCCATCCGTTGGACAGCCCCAGAAGCCATCGCCCATCGGATCTTCACAACAGCCAGTGACGTGTGGAGCTTTGGGATTGTGATGTGGGAGGTGCTGAGCTTTGGGGACAAGCCCTATGGGGAGATGAGCAATCAGGAGGTGAGCCTAGATTACTTCTTCCCATCTCCTCCCAAATCCTCCTCCATCACCACCACCTTCCGTCCATGGTCTTTTCCTGAAAATGCCTTATTTTTTAATGACTTTTTTTTTTTGCACTCCTATTTTCTATGGTCTCTTTACTTTTTTTTTTTTTAATTATTTATTTATTTATTTGAGAGCGACAGACACAGAGAGAAAGACAGATAGAGGGAGAGAGAGAGAATGGGCGCGCCAGGGCTTCCAGCCTCTGCAAATGAACTCCAGACGCGTGCGCCCACTTGTGCATCTGGCTAACGTGGGACCTGGGGAACCGAGCCTCGAACCGGGGTCCTTGGGCTTCACAGGCAAGCGCTTAACCGCTAAGCCATCTCTCCAGCCCCTCTTTACTTTTTGTTCAGTACAACTTCTACCTGTGTCAGGTCTGCTTAAAGGTGACATTGTAATAGTCTTGCACGAACTTTTCTCCTGGGCTTCCAAGTTACTTTCCTCAAACTTAGGACAGCCTTCTGGGTTCCTCCCTGCAGGTAATGAAGAGCATTGAGGACGGATATCGGCTGCCCCCTCCTGTGGACTGCCCTGCCCCTCTGTATGAGCTCATGAAGAACTGCTGGGCATACGACCGTGCCCGTCGGCCTCATTTCCTCCAGCTGCAGGCACATCTCGAACAGTTGCTTACAGACCCCCACTCCTTAAGGACCATTGCCAACTTTGACCCCAGGTACCTATGTTTGGAAAAGAATAGGAACTCAAAGGGCAGAGCTGAAAAAGCAGAAATGGACATTCCATGATCTTCAACCGAGGCTGGGCCCTGAGAAGCTCTGGAGAGTCCTCCACACCTGCTGAGAGCGTCCAGGCTGACTTGAGTAAGGTCCCATCCACTACGGCTAGCCGTGGTTGGGTGGAAGGCAGGAAGCCAGCCAAGTACACTAAACATGGCAGTTTTTACAGGTGTAGAGAGGTCAGTTCTAGATTACCTGTATTTCATCCAGGACCCTTCTCAGAGTGCCTTCCTGCCCCACTACGTTGCATCATTACCAGAGGCAAATCTCTGGGGTGTTTTTGTGACCATCTGGAACTTGAGATACAAGTTGCTCCTACAAGTATTCTTGCATACGTAGAAGAGGCCTGTACATTGGGCCTGTGGATGCCCTTCTTACCAGCACAAGCTCTGTGCTGGACACTGGCGATGCAGCAGGGCCCAGAGCTTGCACAGCTAGGTGAGGGTGAGGCAGGAGGGGCTCTGGGTTGGCCTCTGACCACACAGAACTGTGACAGGAGCCCAGGCTGACAGATTGCAGACAATGACCAACATCTAACTTGGGGAGGGGGGGGGGCAACAGCTCTGAAACTATGAGGCCACACAAGGGGCTGGTGAGTATCAAGAGCCAGAACTGCTGAGAAAATGGGACCATGACAGGACACTGCCACTGGCCATTTCCCCAAGCTTCCTATAGAAAAGTCAGTATCAAAATTGTATCTGACCAAAAACGTAGCCAAAACGGAAGTGGAGGGAGGAGGTTAAGTGGGTGGGGAGCTGGGCAGGCAGGGCTGGACTTTTTAAATGCTTTTATCGGGTAAGGCAGTCAGTCTGGTACACTGGCCTCCGTATCAAACCACCATATATAACCTTGTTTCTGCGAGAAACGGCGCTCCCGGTTCCAACTTCTAAAACTATCTTGCGGAGCACAACTCCCTCGGACGGACGCTGGAGACTGTGTGCGCTAATCTTTCTGGAATGTTGGATATTTTTCCCGGGCAGATTTTCTTTGCTAATGGTTTTTGGCTCTGGCTGCCTTTAGTACAGGAACACTCATTGTGCTGTGGGAGCCTGAGCGCAAGAACAACGGCGTGGGTCAGTCGTGGAAGAGCAGGGCTGCCCCCCGGGACTCGGGTGGCCAGCGTCGGGGCCTGTTCGGCTTTCAGCTTCCTCTCGGCCCAGACGCATTGGCATCTGAGGTGCCAGAGGCCCACTTCCACTGGGGATTCCCTGACAGCCACCTTCACCAGGTCTGCCCATGTAGCAACATGTCAGTCCACTGCTGCCTGCTGACTCGAGCAGAGCACACCAGGAAACAGGCCAGGAAGTTGGTTCAGACAATGGCCAGCTAATCCGCAGGGCCCGGATAAGCCCTGCACAGGCACCCCCGTCGATGCTGGCTACAGTGTGGTGGCCCAGGCCAGCCAGCTTCTGCACTCCTGGGGGACAAACAGCCTCATACTCCACAGGGTGACCCTCCGCCTACCCAGCCTGAGTGGCTCCGACGGGATCCCGTACCGCAGCGTCTCCGAGTGGCTGGAGTCCATCCGCATGAAGCGCTACATCCTGCACTTCCGCTCGGCCGGGCTGGACACCATGGAGTGTGTGCTGGAGCTGACGGCCGAGTGAGGACTGGGGCCGGGCAGCCTGGGCGTGGGAGGGCGGCAGGGGCCCGAGTTTCCAGACTCAGAGCTCCATCCCTCTTCCACAGGGACCTGACACAGATGGGAATCACCCTGCCAGGGCATCAGAAGCGCATCCTCTGCAGTATTCAAGGATTTAAGGACTGAGTGACCACTACTGAAGCAGCTCAGCCCTCCGCCAACCTCAGGGAGCAAGGACAGGGCTGGTCACTCCCTGCGCCTTTCCTCTGTCTAGCAGACAAGAGGCTCTTGGTGCTGCTCCTGCCCGTTTGTTCAGGACTTTGCTTCTGGACCCGGGAGCTTTATTTTTAAAGAGGATGTTGGGGGGGGGGACACGTAAGTGAAAGGGGTCATGGGTGGGCAGGGGTATTGGGGGAGGGTTTAATATATAAACTTACATATGCATATCTATTTTTGTAAATAAACAGGAGCTGAGTTTCATCCCATCCCCTGGTCTTTTTTTATCTATCCCCTCCAATGTTCCCCTTAGGAGTGTTTGTACTACCAAAGAATCAAGTACTAAAGAGTCTGGAAAATGAGGTTTTTAATCTGTCGCTGTGGCCACAACCTGGCGTCCGAGGCGGGGTGGGCATTCAGGCTGCTGGGGCCAGGCTCCCAGAGGGTCAGGCTTCTCCCACCCTCAGCAAGCACGTTGCAGGGGCTGCTCGGGTCAGCTGAGGGCATCGGTGCGGCGGTGCAAGCAGCAGCACTGGCCTGGTGTCCCCCCTTGGAGTGGGGACCTCAGGACTGTGGGCGATCCCTGCAGGACAGGCAAGGGCTGGACCTCAGCACCCTGAGGCCTTAGGTCAGGGCACTTGAGATACCAGGGAGGGGTTTGGAATGGAGGGAGGGGCAGGACGGTAGAGGCAAGGATTGGTCTCAGTATGGGTGGCCCATGCCCACGATGGGGAATGGGCCTGCCGTTCCTCGGGGAGGAGGCCTCTCCTCGCTCAGGTCTGGGCTCGGGCAGAGTAGCACTTCCGACACAGGACGTGGCCGTCCAGAGGGAAGCAGCCGTTGTCATCTGCCTCGATGGAAAGGGGCTTCCCACAGTCCTAGAACAAGGGAAGGGGGTGTAAGCGGGGCACTGGCCAAGGACGTCCATGCTCCTCTGCCCTACTCTCCTAGGGCTCCATCTGAGACGGAGGAGAACCGAAATGCCTCGTACGTCTCAGGGTGGAGGTCTGCGTCTTGCATGTGCTACGGTCATGCCATCCCCCACCCCACTCCTCTTCCTCCCCAAGCCTCTCCTATCGATGGGGCAGCGGACAGGCAGCGTTTCCAGGGTGCCCGCTCCCCTACCACTAAGGGGCTTCTCCCGTCCTGTCTCACCTATTCTGACTGCTTCATATTTCTGTTAACTTCACTGACTAAAAGTACTTCCCTTCCATTGGGAAGTCCCTTCCTTTGTTTTTCTATGGCTCAAAGTGACCTCCCCTCCCCAAGACAAGAGGGATGGCGGACCTCACACTTGTAACATTTCATGTGGAAGTTCTTGTCCAGAGCCACCACGCGCACGGTCTCATCTCGGCCAGGCTCGGGCATGATTGGCTCGGCGCACACGGAGCACCTCGGGGCGTACTGCCTGCAGGGGCGGGAAGCAGGGCCCGGACCCGGGCATCAGCAGGACTCCAGCACCTCAGGTTTCAACCTCCAGCAGGGTGCAAGATAGATAGAGACCAAGGTTGTCTGGCCACGTGGCACACCTGCTTGTCCTACACTGCTGGATGGAGGAAGTTCCCAAGAAAGGCCAGAGACCAGTGCCACAGGCAGAAGGAGGGCTTTCCTGCCTCTCAAACGATGCCCATCTCCCACCATCTCCCACGTCTCCAGCACAGGTGTTCCTTCCCACCACGCCTTCGTCCCACCCACATCACAGTTCAGCAGGAAATAAAGGAGGCATGAAAACTCCTCCCTCTGCATGGAGATGTCTCTACCCCAACTACAGAGGGGCACAGAATCCCGTTATTCCCAGACAAGGTGGGAGACAAGACCAGTTTTCCCAGCCCAGCCTGTAGATAGCTACAGGACCGTGCCTGCCAGCCAGCGTGATGAAGAAACCAGTGCCCCCAGCAGTGAGCTCCGAAGGAACTCACAGCTGCCCACTCCAGCACACGCTGCTGAGCATATAAAAGCCTCCCGAGGCTCAGCAGCTGTGGTCAAGCACAAGACTCCTACCCAGGCCCGGAGCCACACCTAAGTCCAGACGTCAAGATGTGGACCAGAAAAACAAGACGTGGTGTCTGGGGCTGACTTGGGGGCCCGGGTGGAAGGCTGGTTACCGACCAGATAAAGCATGAATGGGACCCAGAAGATCCCAAACGGGGGTGGGGGGGGAGCCCTCACTTGTGGTAGTCCGGGACGCAGTGGGGCCGGTTGGCCTGGTCCACAATGAAAGAGGTGCCCTCCAGGGGGCAGGCGCAGACCACGCAGGTGAAGCACTGTGGGTGGTAGGCTTTCCCAGTGGCCCTCAGCATGCGGTCAGTGATGGGCTGCCCGCAGGTGTTGCACTTCTCCAGGGTCTCCTAGGAGTCACACGCAGCAGGTTGGCGGGCGGTCAGGTACACCCCAAGGGCCAGCTTTCGGAGACACGGCCGCCCCACACTGCAGCCAGAAGCCCCAACCCTCCCAGCCGCGACCCGACTCACCGTGTAGCAGCCCTCGCAGAACGGCGCCCCTTCCAGGCTGTAGAACTGCTGCCCCTGGAGCTGCTGCTCACAGTGGTGGCACGTGAAGCAGGGGATGTGGAACAGCTGCCCCAGGGCACGGACCGCAGGCTGTGCCCGGGCCAGAGGCTGATGGCATCGGCCACAGGACTCTGAGAAGGCCAAAGAAGGGCATCTCAATGGGGGGGGGGGGAGACACAAGCTCACAAGGGAGCTGTCAGCAGATGCCCAGCGCCATAGCAGAGACAGAGCCCCCCCTCCACGACAGCGGACAGGGGACTCACCACTCACGGCCACGGTCTGCCTTTGAGGGTGCTCCATGTCCTGCATGAGCTGCTGGGTCAGTTGCTCCAACTCCTCCACTTCCTTCAGGGTCAAGGGCCCTGGGGTCCCAGGAGAGCGCACCTAAAACCCAGTCCTTTTCGTCATATTATCCAGGATCGCTCCCTCCAAAAGTCCTCCCTCTCCCGCTGAGCCGCGGCTGGCATCCACAGATGCTCAGCACGGGCCTCTGAAGCTCCTCGTCCCCCTTCCCTGCACCAACCCCAGCATCACACAATTAGCAGAGAGGCAGATGGGCCTTAGGCTGCATCTCTCAAGAGTGGGACATCGCCACCAGCTTAGCCCAAACCCCGGGTACCCCCAGGCAATCACAAGACAGGCCAGAACAACTGAGCGATGGAGGCCACACACAGGATAGCTGGGTTCACTGAAGCGTCACTGACTTCACAGAGCATGCTCAGACAGGGTCTCCCCACAGATCAGGGGCACACGACGCGTGCACATACGCGCGCGTGCACACACACCTACCCGGCCCGCCTGCTGCTGAGCAGCCCCTGTCAGCATGAGGGTGCAACACAGGCAGGAAGTGCATGTTAGACCTCCCCTCCCCCCCAGCTGGCTGCAGGAGCCCAGAGCCCAGCTCCTCACAGACACCCTGGAGTTGATCTAAGGGAGGGATTTCTGGTCTACCTCCCCAGTAGGCTTCAGAAGCAAAGGTCCAAAGGCCAGTCCATCCATCCTATGTATAGGGGGACCCTCAGTGCTAGAGACTAAAGGAGAGGGGAGGGGGGGGTCCTTAGATAACAGGGCATTTCATAACCTTCCGAGCTTTGTGAGGGGCACCAGCATGTCCATGAGACAATCAAAGAACTCTGGCTGGGTCTTCTCTACAGCTGGGTTAAGTCCACCCAGCACTGTGACCAACAGCACTTGCTGACCGCCTGCACTTCTCCAATGCCTAGAATCCCAAAGCCCCCTGTGCGACCTACTCCCCACCCTCAGAGCTGAGCTCCAGAGCCGGACCTGCCCAGTTAGATTCTCCCCAGGGAAGCAGACCCAGAGAAGTCAAAACCCACCCCGCCAGAAGACCAGAGCCGTCTCCCTTACAACTCCCACCACCTCTCTCCCTTAACCGACAGGGGCTCTGAACACAAGCTGCACTTTCCTCCTTTCACTAGGATTCCCTTCCTGGCATTGCAGGGGGCGGGGGGGGGGGGGATAAGGAACGAGACTCAGCCCACCGCTGCTCTCTGTGAAGTGTCACTGCGTGTTCCTCTGGTTGGAAAGGTAAACTCATCATCCACACACCTCCCCATGGGACCCCGCGTCCTTCCCGCAGGACATGAGTGGTCACTCTGCTGCCTTCTCTGCCTGCCATCCGAAACATCACTGCTTAATTCCCACGGTTCCAATTCTTTCTCCCTCCCCACCCTTGACCTTAAACCTATGGTTTACAACTTTCTTGGCCCCCAAGATCCTTCCCAACCACCTCTCACCTCTTTTCTGGTCATTCATCACACTAAGTGAACCACAGAAGGGTTTGAATGCTTCCATGACTCCCGGCTGCCCCCGGTGCCTGGCCCACAGCGCTGTCAGATTGCCTTTGTGACCAGCTCTTTCTACAAGGCCAGTCAACCTCAGCCACCCTGGGTTATCGGGGCCCATCTCCACCCCTGGGCCGCCGCCTGCTTCCTGTCTCTGCCCTGCACACGGCCGAGGGAAGGTGGAGAGGTCACTGAACAACGCTGCAGAGTTCTCAAAACACCGCAGCACCTGCCACACCCTCCAGCCCCAGCTCCCCCCCCCCCCCCGTGGAGATTTGGTTCCAGCAGTTCCCCAGTTCTCTTCCCCACAGCAGCTGCTCCAAACCTCTCCCACCTCCCCAACCCCCTAACGACTCTGCCCCCCCCCCCAGGATCGTGGACAGGTGATCTCACTCCCTAAACGACTGGCAGCCAGCCAGAGCAAGCTCCCTGATCTGATCATCCTTCCTGTCCACAGTAAACACCATGTGACCCTGTCCTCACTCTCCTGAATGCCCCTGCAATCACTCCCCACCCTCAGGCACCAATAGCCTATTCCCAGCTGGCTTGTGTCTCTGGGTTGATATGCACACCTGACCACCCCCCTCCCAACCCCAATCACATAGTCTTTCCTTTTACTTCCAACCTTTTGGTTTTGTTTTGTGTTTCTGAGATACAAAGTCTCACTCTGTAGCCCAGGCTGACTTGAAACTCACTCTGCAGGCCGAGGTGGCCTTGAACTCTGCAATCCTCCCGCCTGCCTTGTGCTGGGATTACAGACATATACCACCAAGCCCGGCTTCACTGTCAATCTTTTGAGATGGGAGTACAGTACCAATTCCACGTTCTCACTGCTCAGACAAAGCTGCCCCTACCACAGGGCACAAATGAGCACCCCAAGGCCAACTGTGATGTCCTAAGAGTCACATCCAGCCATACTTGAGCCCGCCTACTTCATGCGCACCCCACTGGTTTGGAAGCCGCTGCTCGTCCCCAGAGTGACAGGCCCAGCTGAACTCAAGTGCCCACACGCGGGGAGTCTGTTGCTCAACATGCCGACAGCTGGACCCTCCTCTTCCCCAAACCGTATCCCCTCCAGCACTTCTCTATTTTGTCAGCAGTGCCATCACTCCCCAACACGCCCAGTCTCAGATCCTCCCTGGCACAATTTCTCTCTCCTCACTTGACTGCTTATCAGCTGCCTCCTCCTGCGGACTCTTCCTTTGTAACAGTTCTCAGGCCTAGGTCCATTATTCATTGCAACTAATATCGCTGTGACCTAGGACTGAAATCACCTACATCCCAGATATCCCTGCCTCGAAGACACATCTCTGGTGGAGAATGTTTCTAGAAAGCTTCCAAAAACCACTGCTTTCACCAGCCCCCTTGACCAAGCCATACACTACTCACTAGTGGCACCCCAATACGAACCAGCTCCCTGGTGGCACTTTCATTCCCTAGTCCTTTTGCCCCCACCACCCTCTCTACGTACAGCCTGATACTTTTCCCCCCAAGAACCTTCTGCTTTCTGTCCCCGAACAGCCCTTGTGTATTTGCACCTTCGCATTTTGCTCCATGCCATACCCATCTGGAAACTGCCCTCCTCCCCTCCCTAGGCTCTCAAGTGCCCCCATCCTTGAAGGCAAACCAACTGTAACTTGCCACTCCCCATGTTAGCTCCCTGGTCTATGCTGCTGAAAGTCACCAAACTCTTGAGGTACAGAAACTCATTAATACTCCTTATACTGTGTCCGAGCACACGACCATCCATGCCAGGTGAACTCTATGGACAGTTGGGCCAGAGATGCCCGTCAGGGTCCCTTCAAATTGGACGATCTCTTCCCCTGAACCAGAGGGCAACGCCTGTACCGCCCGCTTCTCTTCTGAGCGTTTAGAAAGCATTAGCTCACGTACTCGTCACTGCACTGTTTGGGACAGACAGTGTCATTTCGAAGATGGAGACAAGTGAGGGGCAAAGTTCGCCCTACTTGACTAGGATCTAACAGCTCATGAGAATACGAGCCTGGAATTCTACCCCGGAGCCATCAACTCTGGAAGGCTGATCTCTCTTCTCCCATGCCCCAGATGTCCCAGCCTCCAACACACAGCCACGTCCCCTGTCCTCAGCTCAAGCAGCTCCACAGGTATCTTACTAGCGCTAAAACTCTTATCTTCGGACTGGCCCCGGGGCACACTGAAAGTCCAAGGCCAAAGAAGGAAAAAAACCAGGGCTGTATTGGTGAGCTCATCCACCCCTTTGACATTCTGCAGCAGGGGTACAAGGGAGAGCTGACCCAACCCTTCTACGTCTGAGCCCTTGTCTCCCGAGTCAGGCAAGCCAGGTCCCTCCTACAGAAAAGCTTTCTCTTCCCAATATCCCACCAAGTAACCCCAGAGGATGAAAACTCACATTCCCCTACTGCCACACCCACCATGACTCTTGCTCCCCCTAACACACAGAGAGAGGGAGGGGGGGCAGGGAGAGAGACGGGAGAAAGAAAGAGAGGGAGAGAGAAGGGCATCACTTTCATTCTCCAGCTCTTGATTCAGCCCGACCCCAGCCCAACGGGTTCCTCACCTGGTTTTGGTTTTGAGCTGGAGGAGGCACTGGGTGCTGCTTCTCCTGAACCGGAGGCTTCTCCTTTTGCTGAGCATAGGTGGAGCTGGGGGGCTGAGGGGAGCCTGTGCCCACGGAACCTTCCTGAGAGCCCAACTTTTGATTGGGCTGTGACCCGGGTCCACTTGGAGAACCAGGGCTGAACTTGGAAGCCACAGGAGTAAACTTAGGAGCCACTGGAGCAAACTTAGGGGCTGGGGCTGGAGCAAGGGGCCCACGGGGCGGCTGTGTGCTAGGCAAAGACGCCTGCGGCATAGGCGGCTGCTGCGGGTGGGCCTGGGGTTTGGTCTGGGGTGGAGGCTGGACTTGAAACTGAACCTGAGGCTTGGCCTGGGGCTGAGGTGGGGACTGGGTGCCAGGAGTAGCCTTCCAAGGAGGTAGGGGTGCTGTAACCCCAGGCGAAGGCTTTGTGCTGGGCTTGGGAACAAATGGAGTGGCAACTGGTGGGGGTATGTATCCAGAAGACACCTGCAAGGAGAGGCAGGGAAGAAAGGCATTTAGAGGAGGATGTTGCTCCCATAGCTTTATGCCCCTTCTCGCTCCTGGGGCCCAACTTTTCCTCCTGTCCTGGCCCTTACCCGGGCTTTGAAGGGATCATTCTTGGTCATGTCATCCAGCAGTGAGGACAGAGAGTCGATCTCCAGGTCGATACTGCTCACCTTCCCCCTGGGCTAGAGGGCCAGGGGTCAGAGCACCCATGCCTGGAATCCCTTCCAGTCCCACCCGCCATCGGGGAAAAGACCCTCGTCCTCTGACCTTGGGGGTGTCCCCCGACAGCTGCCCTCCAGAGGCCTCCCTACCTGTGGTGGGAGCGGCGGGATGGAGGCCTCAGGCGCCCCCTCCTCCTCCAGCGGAGGCGGTGGGGAGGGGAAGATGTCCTCTTCCAGGGGCGCAGGGGGAAACTGATCGAAGAACGGCTCTTCGATCGGGGGAGGCGGAGGTGGGAAGGCACCTCCCAGGGCACCCTCCGAGTCGTCGCCGTCCCCAGGGAGTGGAGGAGGAGGCAAGGGGAAGTCTGCGTAGAAAAGGAGAGGACCATCAGGATGGGCTTTCTTCTCCCACTCCCCTCCCCTCCGCCAACACATCCAAAAACTCTTCTGCAAACCAGAGTTTGTGAGGACGACAAAAAGGCGAGCAGGGCACCCCAAGAGCACCAGGCCAGCAAAGGCACCCCCCCCCCGCCAGGGTTCGGTTAGAGGAGCCTTGCAGCTCCCGTTACACTTCGGAGAACAGATCCAAACGGGAAGATTCCTGGCCCACATTCCCGCCTCCCACCCCCAGGCGGGAGACTTGGAACCGTACCAAGGGCCCTGGCTCCCAGCCAGGCGCTCCACGATGAGGTAAGAACATCTGCTTGGGACAGGGAGGCTGCGCCCAGCCCCCTCCGCAGCGATCTTTCCAGACGACCCCAAATTCCCCCAAACCACCATCCCCCCCATACACACACCCTGGGCTCAGGAGTCCGACCCCCCAAAGCCCAGCCAACATACCTTCGGGAGGCGGCGGGGGGATCTCACCCACCCGGCCCATCTGTGCGCGCTGGGCCCCAGCCGCCGCAGGAGGCTCGCCGCTGTCCCCGGGCCGGAAAGGGTTCACTTTGGGTTTGGGGGCCACCACCGGGGCAAACTTCTTCTGCGGGGCGTAAAAAGCCGGCGCCGAGACGGACACGGAGATGGCGGGAGGCGGGCGGGGGGCCGCCATGGCCGGGCCGGGCCGTGCTGCTGGAGAGGGGACAGGAAGGCGCAGGGGGGTGTCGCCAGGTTACGCAGCGCCGCACCGGCCTTTAAGGACACCGGGCCAGTGACGAGGGGTCCCCTCGGCGACCCTCCCGTTCCCGGTGCACCACCCCTCACCCCTCACCCCCCGCCGGGCCACACACCCATCCTCTCCCCCCACCAGGCCCCGGCCGCCGGGCCTCACCGCCAACCGGAGCGCGCGCGCGCGCAGCGTCCCGGGTGACCGACCGCCTCGGCGCACAGTCAACTCTGCGCCCCGGGTCCGTGCAGCCTGCAGCCCGGCGGGGAGGCGCGCAGCCGCGGCGAGCGGGGCGGGAGGGATGGGCGGGGAGAGAGCGGCGCCCAGACCTTACAAGGAGCGGCCTGGAGAGGGGGCGGGGAGAGCCGGCGAGGACGGAAACACCCCCAGGAAAGGGGCCCAGATCCTGCCCCGGGGCCGGAGGCTCTGCAAAAGGTCCGCCTGCCTCCCTACTCACCGCCACCCCCGCCAGGCACAGACCACCCTTCCCCTAGCACAGGCCTCTGATGTCATTTCCTGACCTGCACCCCCCCCCACCCCGCCCTCGAGACCAGGCCAGACCTGCGGGTGCTCGAGATGTGACTCACGCACCGTCCCCACTCGGGGCCGAGCGGGGAGACGGCTGTCCCAGAGGTCCCAGCTCCCCCACCCCGTCTCCAAGACCGGGGTTACCTGCGCCACCCCCGCCACCCCCTGCTGCTGCTCCTCCACCGATCAGCCCGCTCTGCATCCCAAAAGCCCTCCGGTCACCCGGGGACGGTTCGAACGGGGGCTGGAGCCCGGCTCCGGGGTGGGCGGGGATTACGAAGGGGGCGTTCTCCCTCTCTGCACCCCCCCTCACCTCGCCCCACCCAGTCTTCGGCGGCCCGCGGGTTTGCGTGCACGTATCTGGGCGCTCCTGGGGGCGTGCTGACGTCCACGCTGGGCAGCCTCTTCCTAGGGCTTCGAGGAATTCACATCACCCGCGCCCCCACCCCCGGCCTGCGGATCTGTTGCCCGAGGGAGAGTCCGGCGAGGCCGCGGAGGAAGGTGCGGCGGAGCCGCGGGGCGAGGGCCGCCCTGGAACTGCGAACCTGGGAAGCTCCACGGAGACCAGGACACTGGTCCTCCACGGTCCTTGCAGCGTCCGCCGTCACCCCCGGGAGACTTTGGGTGACAGCGGGGCTCTGGGGGATTCCGAGTCGGAGCTCGGTGGGGCCCTCCGCTGGTCCGACTGGATTCCCCAGCCTGCGACTCTGCGCCCCAGGCTGCAAGAAAGAAAACTGATGCCAATTCTTTCCGATCTTTTTTCCTTTCCTTTTTTATTTATTTATTTTTGTTTAAGTTTTGCTGCCGTAATTCTTCCGCATTCACTGTGTCCAAAGTGTGGAGTCATGCGATTTGCCCTCTATTCCAATATCCACCCCCACGCCCCCTCCCCCGCACTTCCTTTGCCCTTACGCTGTCATCCCTGAATGGCATGTGAGGCAACCTTTGCCTTCAAGTCTACTCCGTTTCCAGGCGCTGGCACTCCAAACCCGCCTTACTTTGCAGTCTAGAAACTCTAACCCCGAGAAAACGGCTGGGCGGAAGGGTGAGCTGAAGATGTGGGCCCAGGGCTACATGCTGGGTAGAGTTAATTCCCTGCACCCTGATGCCAGGTGAGACCCAGCTTGATGCCCAAGGAACAAGTAGCCTCCATTCGGCCGCACTGTCTCCATGTGTAAGAGAAATAGTACTCAGTCCATCTGCCTCATTGTGTCACGCTGAGAAATAAGTGAAGTGGGCTGGAGAGGTGGCTTAGCGGTTAAACGCTTGCCTGTGAAGCCTGAGGACCTCGGGTTCGAGGCTTGATTCCCCAGGACCCACGTTAGCCAGATACACAAGGTAGCGCATGTATCTGGAGTTCGTTTGCAGTGGCTGGAGCCCTGCTGTTCCCTATCTATCTCCCTCCCCCCCCCTCCCTCCCTCCCTCTTTCTCTCTCTGTCTGTCGCTCTCAAATAAACACAGTTAAAAAGAGAGAGAAAGAGAGAGAAGTGATGAAATGCCATGTCTGAAAATCCTATGTAGAACTCAGTATTATCATGCAAGCCCCAGCTCTGCCCAGAATGGAAATACCCACCCAGTCTTCCCTGACACCATCTGCTCTACATGTCTTGCAATATGTGGTGCCGTTTCCTTCCTTTAACCTTAAGTCTTTAATTATAGTTATGACTATACCTGCATTGTCTTCCCAAAGCCTGGTGGTCTTTCTTTTGTATGGCATCTCACTGTTTTGTTTTGTTTTGTTTTGTTTATTTATTTATTTACTTTGGTTTTACGAGGTAGGGTCTCACTCTGGCTCAGGCTGACCTGGAATTTGCTATGTAGTCTCAGGGTGGCCTCGAACTCATGGCGATCCTCCTACCTCTGCCTCCCGAGTGGACTGCTGGGATGAAAGGCGTGCATCACCACGCTCGGCTTCTCACTGTTTTTATTACCAGTATGTATGCCCAGGTGCACATATTCTCTCTGACACGCACAAGTAGGTCTTAACTCTGTCCTGATGAAGGTCTGTTGCAGATTTGATGCTGGATTTCCTATGTATGTTGGAGATTGTTCCTTGGGCTTTTTAGACCAAGTCTCATCACCATCCATCCAAATATACCCACTTGAGAACATGAAGATAGGTTTCAGATAACTGCACAAGAGTAAAGGCCGCTCACCCTCTGAAAGCCTCCTTAAGGACCATGCATACGCGTAATTGTGAGACAGCTGAGCCTATTTATAAACCAAGAATAGGAGAGTGCGTAGGCAGGCTTGGTTTTACTGACAACTCACGAGCATTTTGAATGCAGAATACTGGAGCTAAGAGTTTTAAGCCAGACAGCCTACATACAAGTTGAAGCACACAGAGGTTCCGGAAAGCTCAGAATGACTGGCAGGTTGTCTCAAGCAGAGGTCTTAGTGCTATTCAAATGGCCACAAAGAACTACCCTAATGTTTCTTAGGTATTTTCTTAAGCAAGCAGTTGTATTTGACATTCTCAGGTAGCAGAGTGTAGGAAATAAACAGATGTCTCCTTCTAGAGCAAAATAAACAGCTGGGGTCTAGGCTAGGGAGAAGTAAGGAAATGGTCACTGATCTTTGCTACCTAAAACAACTCTACACACCTCCAAGTACTACTGGCTACCATGTACCCGGCAGTTTTCTTTTAAGGGATACAACATAAAATAAGAAGTTCAAAGCATCCAAGTGTGAAACGATGATCAAAAAGTGAATTTCAGCACCAGGTGTGGTGGCACACGCCTTTTAAATCCCAGCACTTGGAAAGCAGAGGTAGGAGGATCACCATGAATTCAAGGTCACCCTGAGACTACATGGTGAATTCCAGGTCAGCCTGGGCAAGAGTGAGACTCTACCTCAAAAACCAAACAAAAAGAAAAGTGAATTTCATAACAAAAAGATGCTCCTGATAGGAGGCCCTTTCCATATGCTGGCTGCAAGTGGGCAGGAGAGCAAGGACTTCAGGGGCCTCCTTAAGCAATCTGCCAGCTGCAGCTGTAGACCATGGAGACATTAACCAGGACTACAGGAATTGCTCATGTAGGGCTGGGTGGAGCTCAGTGGTAGAGTGCTTGCCTGGTCTGCATGACCCCCTGGGTTTGATGTCCAGCAGCGCACACACCTTTCATGCACACACACAAACACACACAGAGAGTACACTGTAGATTGCAACATGATTCTAAGATCAATAAATATATTTCCTCCCTGTGGTGGTTTGATTCAGGTGTCCCCCATAAACTTAGGTGCTCGAATGTTGGGTTCCCAGCTGATGGCAATTGGGGAATTGAATCCTCTTGTAGGCAGTGTCTTGTTGGGGATGGGCTTATGGGTGTTATAGCCAGCTTCCTTTTGCCAGTGTTTGGCACACTCTCCTGTTGCTATTGTCCATCTGATGTTACCCAGGAGGTGGGTGATGTCCACCCTGTGCTCATGCCATCATTTTCCCCTCCCATCATGGAGCTTCTCCTTGAGTCTGGAAGCTGAAATAAACCTTTCTTTCCCACAAGCTTCTCTTGGTCGGATGTTTTCTACCAGCAATAGGAACCTGACTGCAACAGGAAAGTTGGTAACAGGAGTGAGGCTGTTGTTAGAAATGTGACTCTGTGGCTTTGGCCTTTTGGGACTGCTTTGCAGGATGGATGTGGATGAATTTGAAGTTGTGACCTAAGAGATGCCTTGCAGTGCTGTTAAGTACAGCTTGGTGGACCATACACGTCAGAGTTGAAAGACCTGAACGCAGTAACAATGAACTGTGAGGTTTGGCTTATGAGGGTGACAGAGAATTTTGCCTGGACTGGGCTAGAAATAGTTTGCATGAGAGGCTGCCGTTTTACCCATGCCCTAAGAACTTGTGCAGGATTTCATTGGGTAGAAATGGACTGATGTGAGCAGAGAGATATGGCACAGAAAAAAATTAAATCTTTGGGCTGAAAATGCTGCCCATTGAGCTGCAATTGTTTGGGAGATTACACTAATTAAGATTGGGCCAGCCGACCTACATTGAGACAACAAGAAGAATGCAGACTCTTTTGAAGGGGCCAGAATGCTGAAGGAGTGTCCCGTTCTTCAAAGTCTGCTTTACTCCCCCTGGATTAACAAGCTGGCAGCCCACCTGGTATTATGGAGTATAACAAAAGCAGGAAAGAGAGGGTCATTGAATTTGCAACATGGTTTTGTATTTTGGAAATGGCCATGAGCAGTGTGAAGCCAGGCTTGTTAGATTACCTGCATAGAGACGCTATGGAGCCATTAGGATAGATTGTGGGTTGCAGTGGAGGCCCAATGTAGATGCCAGGTCTATGAGTGGCTGCCAAGGAGAGCTGCCAGCAATGGATGAAGTTTTCTCAGACTGTGAGTAGCCTAGCTGGAGGGGTGGAATTGAAACTCCAGAGACTTGTCACTGGTTAGAATTATCAGACTTGGAGACTCATCACTGATTAGAGTTGTTGGAATTGAAGCTAGAGTTTGATGTCTGCCTTCTTTAAATCCTGTATTGGTTGAATACTTCTTTGTTATGCCCAATGCAATTTTTTGCAGTTTGAATGTTTGTTCTGTACCCATGTGCGTTTTGGGGGACTTTTTTGGTATTGCAGCTTAGTTGAAAGACCTTGAACTGTGGGGATGTTTGAACATCATTGGGAGTGATAAAAACTATGGGGACTTTTGAAGTTGAATGAATGCATTGCATTTTACATCATGGATGGTTATTAGTTTGCGGGAGCCAGGGCCAGAATGTGGAGGTTTGATTCAGGTGTCCCCCATAAACTTAGGTGTTCTGAATGCCATATCCCTAGCTGTTGGAAATTTGGGAATCAAAACCTCCTGGAGGCAGTGTATTGTTGGGGGCAGGCGTATGGGTGTTATAGCCAGCTTCCTCTTGCCAGTGTTTGGCACACTCTCCTGTTCCTGTTGGCCATCTGATGTTGCCCAGGAGATGACGTCTACCCTTTGATCATGTCGTCAATTTCCCCTGCCATCATGGAGCTTCCCCATGAGTCTGTAAACCAAAATAAACTTTAACAAGATGTTGATATTCACCTCCTAAGCTGCACAAATTATTTGCAACACATATATTATACTCTTTAAAAAATATTTTATATATTTATTTACTGGAGACAGAGAGAGAAGCAGATAGAGAAAATGGGTGTGCCAGGGCCTCAAGCCATTGCAAACTCAAGATGCATGCATCACCTTCAGCATCTGGCTTATGTGGGTCCTGGGGAATTGAACCTGGGTCCTTAGGCTTCACAGGCAAGTGCTTTAACTGCTAAGCCAACCATGTTTCCAGACTTATTTTACCTTTTTTTTTTTTTTTTGGTTTTTCAAGGTAGGGTTTCACTCTAGTCCAGGCTGAAATTCACTATGTAATCTCAGGGTGGCCTCAAACTCACGGCGATCCTCCTACCTCTGCCTTCTGAGTGCTGGGATTAAAAGCGTGCGCCACCACACCCGGCTCTTATTTTATTCTTTTAAGCATTCCTGCCTACTCCTCTTTGCCACCTCCAAGTCTCTTCTCATGCCCCAGACTGGCCTTCCATAAACTTTTCAATTCTGCCTCCACTAGACCCCCACCAGCTTTTCTTTCCATCACATAACATCAAATTGTATCTGGCCCCCCACATGATCATTATGTATCTGAGTTGTATACAGTGCTTTTGTATGGCAGCATATTTCTAGAGAGTTTCTCGAAAAATTGTTAACAGAATTGGGATGGCAAGGGCTTTTATACAGTTGTAGTTTCTCTTGTAATCAGGTATTGATTTTATAATCTAAGAAATAAAAGAAAGGCAATAAATGACACTCATCGTGTGTCTGCTTTTGCCTGGTGTGTTCCCTCCCCCCACCCTCTCTCTCTCTTTCTCCCTCTCAGTCTCTCTCCCTCTCTGTCTCTCTTTTCTTCCAGTGAACCTTGTGGGCACCATGTGCAGTTTCCCACCTGTGGCCAATTTGTTGCTCTGCAGATCCCAGTGGCACTTGCTGGTCGTGGAAGTGAGGCACATGCAGAGCTCGGGTGGGGACCGGGATGACATGAGGGCGGAGCTTTGTGGCCAAGGCCCAGGCCAAGCGGCTTCCTGCTGAACCCAGTGGCCACACCCTCAACAGAGGGACAGAAGTGACAATCACAAATGCTACTGGGACATCTTTCTTCCAGATCATTCCAGAAAGCTGCTGATGTCACAGTTCCCATCCTCCTCCTCTAGACACTTTCTCTTCCTCTTCCCCAGCCTCAGGTCAACCCGTATTTGCCAAAGAGATACTCCAAATATAAAAATACATAATTCTAATTTGTGCCCTAAGTAGGAAAAAGAAAGAGAGAGGTTTTTGTTTTGTGGAAGGGTCTCAGTCTAGCCCAGGTGGAGCTAGAACTCCGTCTGTACCTCCGATTTTTAATGCTGGGATGATAGCCCAAGCTACCACGCCTGGCTAGGGTGGGTTTGCGTCTTGCTTTCTTTTCAGTAGCTATCCATCCAGCAGTGCTTGCATGGTGAGGATGCACTCACGACCAGAACTACGTGGCCTTCTCACCACATAACCTTCAAAACCAGTCCCAACGCTGCCAGTTGACATTGCAAGGTCATGAGAGCTGAATTTGCCGGGGTCGGAGGTGGAGCAGAAGCAAACAGGAACCCTCCTTTTCGACTGCTGGGCCAGATGGGCACCCAAAGGCACCGCAAGCGTCAGCTCACCAGAAGTGTGGGGGCCGGAGCCAAGCAGATGGTGTGACGGTGAAGTCATCAATGCTTGGAGCTGTACAGGGCACACAGGAAAAGAGGCCCGCCCAGGGCGCCAGAGCACCCGCAGGTTGCCGGCACAGAGGTCACCACCAGCGGGTCATCTGCCCGCTTGCTGCTTGCTGCACCCAGAGGAAACCAGAATCTGGAGAGCCTGGCCCAGAAGCTGCAGTGTTTGTCACTAAAAATAGCTGAGCAAGTCATCAGAGGGCGAGCGCACTTCAGAGTGGGGTTTGAGTATGGACAGATGCGGGTCTTGAGTGAGATGAAACACTGATGTCCCTGCTTCCCACCTCCACTCCCTTTTCAGTGAAGCAAGCCTTGTGGACACCCACGGGATGAAGCTGACCCAGGAAGTGGGCACTCCCGGACTGACCCATGGAGCTTGTTCAGGCTGCCCTCCCTGACGCTCCTTTTTGTTTTGTTTTGGTTTTTCAACCGTACCACCCATAGATGGGACCTATGTAGCAAAAGGAGTGTACCAAGAATGGCAGCTGCTGAGACTGTCACCTTGCTCAGTCAAATCAGTACAAGCCTTGTACCCCAGCGTGAGCTATGACACTTGTGCCAACCAGCAACCTCCCTTGTTGCAGCCAGGTTGACGCAGTCTGCTTCGTAGCAACCCACCACACTGTCTGGAGCAAATCCACAGCCGTGTGGATGCTCACGAACGGAGGCTGACTTCTGGAACCATGGGAACTGCATAGTGGACCAACGCAGGCCCCATACTTGATGATGCTTTGGGGGATTTTGTTGTTGCTATTTGAAGTAGGGTCTCCCCACTATAGCACAGGCTGACCTGGAATTCACTATGGAGTCTCATGTTGGCCTCGAACTCATAGTGATCCTCCTACTTTGGCTGGGATTAAGGCTTGTGCTACCACGCCCAGTGCTTTGGATTTTTTTTTAATTTATTTGAGAGAGAGACACACACAAAGAGAGAAAACAGGTGCCCCAGGGCCTCCAGCCACTGCAAGTGAACTGCAGATGCATGTGCCACTGTGTGTACCTGGCTTATGTGGGTACTGGGGAATTGAACCAGGGTCCTTAAACTACACAATCACTAAGCCATCTTTCCAGTCCTGCTTTGGAAGTTTTTTTTAGTTTTTTTTTTTTTTAAATTTTTATTTATTTATTTGAGAGTGACAGAGACAGAAAGAGGCAGATAGAGAGAGAATGGGTGCATCAGGGCCTCCAGCCACTGCAAACGAACTCCAGACACATGTGCCCTTTCGTGCATCTGGCTAACGTGGGTCCTGGGGAATCAAGCCTCGAACCGGGGTCCTTGGGCTTCACAGGAAAGCACTTAACTGCTAAGCCATCTCTCCAGCCCCTGCTTTGGAGTTTTTAATGGCATCTCAAATCATTCATTTGTTAATTCAAAGGACCTACTACGTGCAGGGCATTTTGTGCTAAGACATTAGGATATTTAACTTTACATAGATCCTATTATATATGATATTAAACAACGAAATCACTTCTTAGCCTTTTGACCAAGACTATGTCTTGTGTGACACTGAGCAAAGATGGATATGGCCCTCCCGGAGACGCCACGTCCTCAGGGGCTTTGTTTCGGAAGATAAATACTTATCCAGTCATGACGAAAGTTAGCCTACGGATGTCTAGGAACCTGAAAGAGCGTAGGACTAGGAGATACTAGCTGGCTGCAGAGCTCTAAAAAGGGACATCCAAGATCAAATACGACAGGAAAGCAGGAGTTACCTACCCATGAGACCGCCAGAGCTCGTCGCATGGAATCCCCTGTGAGTGTCAGGAGGGGAGAAGGTCCTACAAGGCCCGTGGGGGCTGCGGGCAGAGCTGCCCAGGTGTCTCCCAGTGAGGGGCAGGGCAGGGTGAGGAGGGCTGGGAGCAGAGACAGTTCAGAGCTTGGGGAAGAGCCTTGGCTAGATCCTGAGGACCATGGAGAGCCTCGGCAGAGTTTTTGATGACAGAGAAAGGCTTACAATGCGTTGGGGACGTTGAAAATACCTTAGGCCAGTGTGAACAGTGGCAGGGACCAGACACATGCGAACAGTTAAAAGGCAAGTGGGTAGAGACACTCCCCAAACCTGCCAACCTGGACGCAATCCCCCAGCCACCCACATAATGCAGGGTGGGCATTTATTTGCAGTGGCAAGAAACAAACATACATAACACACACACACACAAATTAATTAATTAAAATTACCAAAAATCTTTAAAACTGTTATTTATTTGCAAGCAGAGTCAGAGAGAGAATGTGCACACCAGGGCCACTAGGTGCTGCAAACATACTCTAGATCCATCTCCCACTTTTTATGTGGGTCCTGGGGAATCAAACCTGGGTCGTTTGGCTTTGCAGACAAATGCCTTAATTGCTAAGCCATCTCTTCAAATGCCTCAAAAGAAAAAATTCTTTGTTTGCTTTTGTTTTTCGAGGTAAGGTTTCACTCCAGCCCAGGCTGACCTGGAATTCACTATGTAGTCTCAGGGTGGCCTTGAACTCACGGCGATCCTCCTACCGCTGCCTCCCAAGTGCTGGGATTAAAGGCGTGCATCACCACGCCCGGCAAAAGAAATTTTTTTACAGGCTGTGGAGAAACAGGAGGAGCAGTGGGGAGGTTTGTGTGACTAAACAAGATCGACAGGTTAGAGCATTTAGGGACACTAAATGTGGGCGGAAACTAGTAAAGGACTGAATATGAGGAAAAGACAGCACAGGCCTGGCCGAGCATCTGCCTCATGGCTTCGCCATGGTGCGACATTTTCCCTGGACGGTCACAGTTCTGGGAACATTCTGGGACAGGCACGGAAAGAGCACGGTACAGAGTCAGTGTGATGTCCTCACCAGGGGCACAGAATCACACTGAGGTGTCACCTCTGTAAGTGATCTGGCTCTGAGAAGTTTGAGTAATTTGAGGACATGATCGGCTAAAGAAATCAGCCATTGCCAGGCATGGTGGCGCACGCCTTTAATCCCAGCGCGGGAGGGAGAGGTAGGAGGATCACTGTGAGTTCAAGGCCACCCTAGTGAATCCCAGGGGAGCCTGGACTACAGCCAGGAGACACTACCTCAAAAAAAAAAAAAAGAAAAAAGAAAAAGAAAAAGGAAAGAAACCAGTCTACAAGTTGAATTACTTAAAGGGTTTCAGCCATGGCCTCTTGTACCTGTGGCAGTCCAGGGCATCATGGCATAAACTCTCATTGTGGCTAAGAAGAGTGCAAGAGCTAGGGACCAATATTTCCTTCAACTTACCCCCCCTCCCCAGGACTTAACTTCCTTCCACCAGGCTACACCTCCAAACTGTGCCTCACAATAACACCACAGGTTGCCAAGGCAGCCTTTAGCGTATGGGCCTTGGGGGCACATTTAGTATCCAAACATAAGGTAAGTACTGCATAACAAGTGGAGAGGGCCTGGGAGATGGGCTCCATGGTGCCCCAGCATTTAGTGGCCAGGCAATACTCCCTCCACCCCCCCCACGGGTCTATGACTGCTCTGTCCCACTTCCATGTGTCCCAGCAGAAATCCCTCTTAAAGCCTTGCCTCCATTCTCTGTGCCTTGAGACTGCTCATCTCACTAAGTCCCCTACACGTCAGTCCTGCCCCCCACCCCCAAGAAGCCCTAAGCCTTCAGCTCACCCTACTTCTCCCGTCTCTGCTCAACTCCTGAGCCTTCCAGGGGCTTCTGGAGCTCGCTGAGCATTCTCAGCCAAACATCAAAGTGTTCTCTTCCCTTCCTGCCCTCTCTGGGATCTCCTGGGAGGACACACCTCCCCTGTAAGCCTTTTCAGGTAGCCGGAAATGTCCTTCACCGCAGCTCTCTTACCACTCCCCCTGACTATGGAGCAAGTATCTTTCTGGCTTCTTGTTGTGAGGTCCAGACAGTTCCCCTTCCCTCCTCCCTAAGGCCTCCCAGCTTTGAACCGCCTGTTATCAAACTGGATGCTATTTCCTGTTCTCTTGTAAAGCCATCTGTCACCCGTGCCCACACAACCTCCCTTCTTGAGCATGGCTGTACTATAGCTCGCTGTCCAAAGTGACTCAGTAATGTCAACACCCGTGTAGAAGATTCCTCCTTTACTTGTTTATCTGTTGATTGGGTTTCGCTGCTTAAATAACTTCACCCTATGGTCCACCACTCCCCTCATGAAATATAACAGAAATATAACATGAGCCACTCGTAACCTTTTTGACAGTAAGAAATAAATGTGTGGTCTTACTTTTAATAGCATACCTCACACCAACATGACAAAAATATTACCGTTTCAAACATGCAATTGATGTTTTAAAAATTAGCGAGCTACTTTCCATTTTCTTGGTGCTCCGTCGTGGGGATTTGGTGTGTATTTTATATTAATAGTGTATTTAAATCGAGACAAAGTTGCATTCGTGTGCTCAACAGCCACACTGTGAGGGGCTGCTTTACATAGCACAGGCCCCAAAAGACGTCCCATCCCTTCACTAGCTTCGCTTTAGTCCATCTCCCAACCACCTCCTTCTATTTTCAGTTTCCTCTCTTCTTCCAATGTAACACAAAGACCCTTTAGACCCCCAGTAGCTACAACATATCGGCTTTCCTTTCCGCTTTCCCCCACCGCACCTCCCTATCAGTTTAAATTCCTTGGACAATTTTCAAAGCCACTCCCTTGAATCTGCCCATAACGCTCTTCTCTCTCCCCTTCCCTTCCCCCTCCTGCCCTCCCTCCCTGTTTCCATGGTACTTTCAAAACCCAAGCTTGGTTAAACTCCACCCGACCAACCCCAGGCCTGCACCTACGTATCTTGGTGGAGATGAAGAAAAACACATAGCCCTTCTAGATAGTTCTATTTTAAAATGCATGATCATGAATTTCAAGGGTTTAGCAATTCCACTTCCGGGTAAGCATCTCCATGGTTCACTCTCCGCACCTCTAGGGAGACTTCTAGACCTCATCTCTTTTGCTTTTCCTTCTTAATCCTCACACACAATGGATGGCCTGGCTTCCAGTTCCCCTGGGGAAACTGAACAAATTGAAACTATTACCCAGGTCCCACTCTTACGTGCCCGCAGTTCTTCTTGGCTTCATCTTTTACTCACTGTGCTCCACCAGCATTGGCTGCCCGGCTGTCCCTCCAACATTCACGACACGTTCCCACCTCAGAGCCTTGCACTTGGCATCCCTGAGACCTAGAATACTCCTCCTTAAAGATGGGCATGGTGGCACACACCTGGAATCCCATGTAACATGACTTTTCTGGGGTACACAAAGAAATGTCTGTTGACCCCCAAAATAGGCACTGAGAGACCAAACAAATCATGCTATCCAGGCTGGAGGCATGGCTTAGCGGTTAAAGCATTTGCCTGCAAAGTCACAGGACTTCGGTTCAATTCCCCAGGACCCACGTTAGCCAGATGCACAAGGGGGCGCACACATCTGGAGTGCATTTGCAGTGCTGGAGGCCCTGGCATGCCCATCCTCTCTCTCTTTCTCTCTCCCTCGTTCTCTGTCAAATTAAGTAATTAATTAATTAAAAAAAAAGAAATCATGCTATCCAAGTTCACCTTGGGGTTACTTAAAAGGGCATGAGTAACTCAAAGGCAGCTTGTATCACCTAAAAGCCCAAAGATGATGTCTCACAGAAACAACTATACTACTCAACGGTCCAAAATGATGTGCAGCCTGGAAGCAGGAGAGAGTGGTAAACAGAAATGCTAAGGAGGATCTTTCTGTTTAAATATTTTTCTTAGTTATTTGTGAGGGGGGAGAGAGAGAGAGACCAAGGACTTGTGTTGCTGCAAACAAACTGCAGATGCTTCCACCACTTTGTGCGTCTGTCTTTACATGTGTGGTGGTTTGAATCAGGTGTCCCCTTAAACTTGTGTGTTCTGGGCTGGAGAGATAGCTTTACTGTTAAGGCATTTGCCTGCAAAGCCAAGAGGACCTTGGTTTGATTCCCCAGGACCCACGTAAGCTGGATGCACAAAGTAGCGCATGCATCTAGAGTTCATTTGCAGTGTGGTTGGAAGCCCTGGCATGCCCATTCTCTCTCTCCTCTCAAAAAAATAAATAAATGGGTTCTGAATGCTAGGTCTCTAGCTGGCGGCAATTTGGGAGTGGGAGCATCCTGGAAGTGATATATTGTTGTGGGCAGGCTTATGGGTATTGTAGCCTGCTTCCCCTTGCTAGTGTTTGGCATGCTCTCCTGATGCTGTTGTCCACCTAACGTTGGCCAGGAGGCCTCTGCTCAGGCCATCGTTTTCCCCCTGTCATCATGGAGCTTCCCCTCAAGTCTGTAAGCCAAAATAAACCTTTTCCTCCCATTAGCTGTTCATGGTCTGATGTTTGCTGCCAGCAACACAAAGCTGATAGCAACAACGGGGTGCTGGGGAGTCAAACCCTGGGCTGGCTGGCAGGCTTTGCCAGCAAGCACTCTGCACTGCAGAGCCATCTCCCCAGCCTCTCTCAGGAGGATCTTCTGCGAGGGAATGGTAACAACCTCCTTACCAGGACCTCAGTCCTTGGACGGAACCATCACCGCACTCTTCCGCTCGCTCCATGACAGTGACTGCAGGAAAAGGTATTCATTCTGCAGGTTACCAGAGCAGCGCTGCTTCATGACCCCTTCTGGTCAATGCACACTCGGAGGAAATAGTGGGTACAACATCCCAGGAATCAGGAGGCAGAGGTAGGAGGACTTAGCATTCCAGGCCATTCTGAGCTACATCGCGAGACCCTGCCTCAGAAAAGCCAGCATGGTCTTCATGAGGAATTAGTTACTCTTAGGTCTCCGTGAGCTGGCACCTGACAGAAGCAGCCTGTAGGAAGGAGGAGTTAGTTATTCTGGCTCGTTGTTCCGGGGGTGAGAGCTCACACGGGGAAGGGAGGCACAGCAGAGGGCTTGGTCTAGAGCGGCGGGAGCATTCAGCAGCTGTTTATTCCCAGGGTACCAACCAGGACATGCAGAGCTCCCGCCAGACGTGAGGCTGGGGTATAACAGTCAAGGCTCCACCCCTAAGTGACCCACTTCCTCCAGATAAGCCTACCTCCTAAAGGCTCTACTGACCTTACCTTACCAAAGAGCAACTAGTGACTGGGGACCAGTGAGCCTATGGGGGAGGGGTATTTTATATCCCAACCAGCCTTGAGGTAGGGTTTCACTCTAGCTCAAGCTAACCTTGAGCTCACTATGTTCTCAGGGTGGCCTTGAACTCATGGTGATCCACCTACCCTCTGCCTTCCAAGTGCTGGATTTAAAGGCATGTACCCTCGCACCCAGCTATAATTTAGGGGGTTTTTTGGCTCTTAATTTTTCAGCGCGTGCACACACAATGTTCCAGAGTTGCTCCTCATTGTTTAAAATTATTTATTTGAGAGTGATAGACAGAGAGAAGGAGGCAGAGAGATAGAGAGTGCACTAGGGCTTTCAGCCACTGCAAACGAACTCCAGACGCGTGCGCCCCCTTGTGCATCTGGCTAACATGGGTCCTGGGGAATTCAGCCTCGAACCGGGGTCCTTAGGCTTCACAGGCAAGCGCTTAACCGCTAAACCATCTCTCCAGCCCATGCTTCCACCTGCTTTTGAGGCTGGTCTCTCTTTCTCATTGCTCACCATTGTAATGGGGAAACTGGGGTTCTTGGGTGCTTCCTGGAACCCCAATACCTGAGTTCATATCTGTAAACTAGCCAAAGAATTGGCAATTCCAGATTCAAGAGGATGATTTTTTTAAAATACCACATTTTATTCAGATTTTACAAAGGAGTGCAGAAAGGGGAAGGCTGGGAGGTAAGGGGAGATGGGGGGAGGGGGGAATACACCACGTGGAGCCCAAAAGCCTATGTGGGCCACGTGTAGCTCAGGGGTCCATGTGGCCAGATACGGAACTAGGGAAAACAAACAGCATGGAAAGAAAAGAGAAAAGAAAGTTCAAGGATTTCCTGCCCAGTGAGGAGCTGGAGGAGATAAAGAGCCCATGCGGAGAGTAAAGCCAGGGGCCCTCCTGGCTGGGCCTGAGTCCACTTAGCCCAGGCCCAGCCCCAGCCCAGGGGAAATAAAATAATTCACTCCCAGCTGGAAGTTCCCGAGTGATCAGAGAGCAAGAGCCTGCCCTCCCCTTGCAAAGGTATTTATAACCTTAGGGCGGGCTGTCTTTTGGCCCAGGTGAACCAGAGGGAGAGCTGCTTGGTCAGAGCTAGGGGCTGTCTCAGGAAGAGGTTACTTCTGGCTCCAAGTTCCAGGGGCTGAACTTGACCAACCACAATGTTAAATCCTATGAGAGACCTCCCGCCCAGGAAGGGTCCTGTCTGGGGGGGTGGGGGGGGGAAGCCTAGGCAAGAGAGATAATAAGTCAGATCATCTTGGATTTCCAGCCAGTACAAACTTTCCTGCCCGTTTTTCCTTCAGGGGTCCAGTAACCATAACTCTACCCCCCCCCCCCCACACACACACACCATGGAGGAGCATTCTTCAGAGAAGCTGACCTGTGAGCTTCTGGGAAATTCTCCTGTCCGGTTCCCATCTCGCGTGCTCGGGTGGGTAACAGAGGCCCCCCATCCCCTCCAGCTTTTGACACGTGCCCGGGGTTCTGCTTCTGCCCTCAGTCCTTTATCCACTGAGCCATTTCCACAGCCAGTGTTTTGGTCTTGTTTTCGCTTGTTTCATAATTTTGTCTTCCTAGTCAATTTTCACTTCACTCTAAGCCCCCGGGGCCAGCACGAGCTTGGGCTTCTAGCGTCTGGAGTAGCGTTGAACCATGGCAGGTGCTACATAAACACTTACGATGTGGGACGGATGGATAACAAACAGAGGAGGCACGGTGGCAGCCAGAGAGGGCAGAGGAGAGCACAGACCCAGCGTTTGGGAGTGATTAATTGTGTGAAGCACTGGGAGCTGTTTCAGGAGAGTGAGGATGCCAGACGAGGGGGGCTGCAGGCCGGGGGGGGGGTGGAGTGATGAAAAACTGGGGTAGCAACCAAAGCCAGCCAAGAGAAAGGTGAAGAGAAATAACCCATCTCCCACCTTAGCGAGCTCGCTGCAAATCCTGCCTTTAATGGCTGTCCGCCTTCAGTAATGAATGCCAGTCTCTATGACCATCAGTTGCCTGCTGTGCATGGACGTGTGTGTGTGTGTGTGTGTGTGTGTGTGTGTGTGTGTGTGTGGGCGCGCGCGCGCACAAAACTGAAAGGAAATGCACCATGGGTTGGGAGATTGGTCAGGGGTTGAAAGCACTGGCTTGTGGCTTTCTTTACACTAGTCTTTACTGGTGTGACTTTTCTGCATTACAGAGAGACATGCATCAAAGTGAAGTTTGCAGCCTCCTATCGGCTGGGTGGGGCGGCTGGCCTGCAGGACAATCACGATTGACTCACTGAAGGCACAGCCTGGAAGTGGACCCCACCCAGGAGAGTCATGGCTGTCCCCTTCACCTTATCACTGTGACAAAACCTTAACCAAACAATGACCCGAACACACACCCCAGGACTACACAGACCTAGTTAGCTCTGGAACGCCTAAGTTAGAACAATAGTCTTTTTTTAAAAAAATTTTATTGTGGAAAAACACCATGAGATCTGTTCTCTCAAAACATTGTTCATTTAAAAATATTTTATTTACTTTATTTATTTGAGAGAGAGGGAGAGAGAAGAAGAGGCAGAAAGAAAGAGAGAATGGGTGCACCATGCATGCACCCCTTTGTGCATCTGGCTAACATGGGTCCTAGGGAATCGAACTGGGGTCCTTAGGCTTCAAAGGCAAATGCCTTAACCACTAAGCCATTTCCCCAGCCCAACACTGTTCTTTATAGTTCGTTTTATCTGCAAGGAGCTGATCGGTCTCTAGGAGCATGTGAGGATGAGGGCTGGTTTTATTTCAACAGTGTTTCATTTTATGGCATATGAAAATTCATTTTAAAAAGTCACCATGTGGGGGCTGGAGAGGTGGCTTAGTGGTTAAGTGCTTGCCTGTGAAGCCTAAGGACACCGGTTCAAGGCTCGATTCCCCAGAACCCATGTAAACCAGACACACAAGGTGGCTCATGCATCTGGAGTTCATGTTCAGTGGCTGGAGGCCCTGGCACACCCATTCTCTCTATCTTTCTGCCTCTTTCTCGCTCTGTCTGGTGCTCTCGAATAAATAAAAATAAACAAAATTTTTAAAAAGTCACCATGTGCCCCCCCCCCCCCATTCCTCTTTAGATCACTCCTTGCTTTGTGGTCTCTCTCTGCTTGGGAGCTTTTCTGCTTTACTTCTACTACCTTTTATTTCTACTCTCTCTGAAAATAAATGTTTCATAATTTACCCTTAAAAGTCAATAGAAACAGCTGGGCATGGTGGTGCACGCCTTTAATCCCAGCACTGGGGAGGTAGAGGTAGGAGAATCTTCATGAGTTTGAGGCCATCCTGAGTCTACATAATGAATTCCAGGTCAGCCTGGGCTAGAGCAAAACCCTACCTCAAAAAATTAAAATAAATAAATAGGGGCTGGAGAAATGGCTTAGTGGTTAAGGCATTTGCCTGCAAAGCCAAAGGACCTCAGTTCGATTCCCCAGGACCCACGTAAGCCAGATGCACAAGGAGGAACATACATCTGAAGTTTGTTTGCAGTGGCTGGAGGCTCTGGCACACCCATTCTTTGTCTCCCTCTCTCTGCCTCTTTCTCTCTCTCAAATAAATAAAAATAAAGTTTAAGAAAAAAAGAAAAAGAAAAAAAACAATAAATAAATAAAATTCTACAGAAAAGTAGTCTAATAGAATGCCTAGGGGGACATCATAAGATAGGAACAAAAAAAAATTGAAAGAGAAAACCAGGGTTTTGGTCAAAGTTCAGCCACTGACTAGTGTCTGAGAGATGAATTTTCTTTGTCTTTGAGAGGTGAGCAAGGAAATTGATTTCTGCTTGCCACACTCAGCAGTCGGTATGTACTTAATGCCTTGTGTACACAATGCACTTGTGTGTGTCTGTTGCTGTTGTGTGGATTTGATTTCTTCTGCTTGAACCAGGAAGACCTCACTATGCAGCCCAGGCTGGCCTTCCGAGTTAGTCCTGAGTGCTGGCATCATAGGTGTATACCACCACATGCAGCGTCCTCTATTGTGTAACTGCCAGAAAATTGTCTCTGTGTCCTCTCTCTGGACCTGGTGGGCTCGATCCAAGTAAGAGATGGCAGACGGGATCCATGGCTACTCACTGTGTAACTCAAAGAGGTTTTGGACAGGTAGACTTTTCGGCAAAATCAGAGCCTCACCCAAGCAAGTATTTACAGGGCATCTCCAAATCCAGGAGGATTTGGGATACGGGGTCTTTTCTAGGGAATTCAGAAAAGAAATATGTTGGGGCATCTGTAAAGTGGGCTGGCAGATGTTATGTGGAGACAGAAAAGCCCGGCAGGCAGTGAGAAAGTCCGTCCAGCAGGCTTGTGAGCAGCAGGAAGGGGCAGCTCCACTCAGAGCACCCTAATGAAGGTTGCGGGCTCCGGGGTCCCCAGCAGAGGCTTCAGAACACGACAAAACGTCTGATGATTCCTCCTGAGTGCATCAATACAGTCTGCTGTGATCGAGAGCCGCCTTCCAGTACCAGATTCACCCTGGAGGGAAGGGTGTAAAACTGGCAAGTAGGGCACAGAAGATGGGGTAAGGAGTCCTCTGTGCTGCAGGCCAGATCCTTCTCTCTCTCTTCAGCTCTTGGACTTGTGGAAGTTCAGCAGTTCTTTGACTCACGAAGATTCCATCTGGGTCCTGTCTCTAGGACTCTGACACCCTACCTGGTCTGCTGCTGCTGCTGCTTGTAACCTGGTCAAGATGATAGCACTGATTATGGTTAGCTTTCCTTGTCGAGGTGATAGGATTCAGAATCACCAAGGAAACATACCTCTGTGTGGGTGTTTCCAGGAAACCTTAACACAGCAGGGAAGACCCACCCTGAATAATCCCACCATGAGCTGGGATCTCTGGACTGAATAAAAAGGAGAGAGCTGGGCTGGAGACATGGCTTAGCAGTGAAGGCACTTGCCTGCAAAGCCTAAGGACCCATGTTGCACTCTACAGAGCCACAAAAGTGAGGCAGGCTCAAGGTCGCATAGGCCCACTAGGTGGCACAAGTGCCCGGAGTTCCATTGCAGTGGCTGAGGCCTGGTGTGCCAATTCTCTCTCTAAAATAAACATAAAAAGGAGAGAGGCAGCTGAGCATCAGCATTCACCTCTCTCTGCCTCCTGACCATGGATGTCATGTGACACGTGGCCTCATGTTCCTGCCACCATAACTTCCCCGCCATGAGGTGCAGAGCCCTTTACATGGGGGACCTGCCCTGAATTGTTTTGTAAGGTAGTTGTCTCAGAAACGCTGTGCTTTGAAGTGTGAGGGAACACAGCAGAAAAGCACTGACGTTCTCTTAGACCTTTGGAGAGATGCAGGCTATTCATGGCCCAGAGCTCTTGGGCTGGCCTTTCCCATCAAAATGTTTGGATGGTGTCTTAATCCATTTTCTGTTCTCTCATAACCTATCTGAGAGTGGGAACTTTATAAGAAAATGAGGCTTATTTACCTCATGGCTTTGGAGACAGACAAGGGCACATCTTAGGTAGCCTGGCTGGGGTGCTTCCTGGAACCCCAAATCCTGACTCCATATTTGCAAATTAACTAAAGCAATGGCAATTCCAGACTCAATAAATGATTTTGTTTTTCTCTTTGGTTTTTCAAGGAAGGTCTCTCTTTAGCCCAGGCTGACCTGGATCTTATACTGTAGACCCATGTTGGCCTTGAACTCAAAGCAATCCTCCTACCTCTATCTCCTGGTTACCGGGTTTAAAGGTGTGCACCACCATTCCCATCAAGAACATGACTTTTAAAACACCACATTTTATTTGGCTATTGTGGGGAAAGGGCAGAGGAAGGGCAAGCAAAATGGGGAGAAGGGAAATACACCACGTGGTCTAGGAGCCCATGTAAACAAACGTGAACCTCAGATCAAGAACCATGAGAAGGGATTAAAAAACAAATCTTCCAAAAAGATTAAAAGCAAAGACAGTAATAGAAAGCGTCAGGCTGGAGAGATGGCTTAACAGTTAAGGCACTTGCCTGCAAAGCCTAAGGACTCAGGTTGAATTCCTTAGTACCCACATAAAGCCAGATGTAAAAGGTGGCACATGCATCTGGAGTTCATTTGTAGTGGCTAGAGGCCCTGGAGTGCCCATTCTCTCTCTCTTTCTAATAAATGAATGAATGAATGAATAAATAAATAAATAAATAAATAAATGCCAGGGTGGGAGAGGGAAGTCTCAACAATGTGAAGACTCAAGCAAGTTGCTACAACAGTTCAGGAGAGAGAGCGCTCTTGCCCTCCCCTGATAAAATGTATTTATAACCCTATGGTGATAGGTTTCACCTTCAGGTTCAGGTGAACCAGAGAGACCACTGATTAGTCTGGTTAATCAGGACCCAGGAAGAGGCCAGCCACGACACTAAGTTCTGGGGTCTAAGTTTGACCAACCACAATGTCAGGATTCTAGAAAATAGACCTCCCTCCCAGGAAGGGGCTCAGGTATGGGAAAACAGGACTAGGGAACTAAGCAAGAGATAAGAAGTCAGCTCATCCTTCGATCTCCAGCAAGGGAAGACCTTTCTACTTTCAGCGGCCCAGTCACCCTAACTGCCTAGCAAAGCTGCCTGACTCCTTCTCAACCTCATGCTCAGTGAGAGATGGTGGAGTCAGCTGGTCTCTCTGTGCAGTGAGGAAGTAGAGAGACGCTCGCCAGTGTTCTGCTGCGTTCCTCCTTCCATCCATTCCAGCACCCCGGTGCACAGGATGATGCCACCCACATTCAGGGTGGCTCCTCTGTCCTCAGTTTCACTTCTCTACACCACCAGGGGTGTGTTTCCTAGGCGATTCCAGACCCAGTCACGCTGACAGTGACGATTGACCATCACACCCCTTCAGGAGACCTGCCACCCGGGCCTAAGCCGATAAGCTTCCTCACTGAACTACACGTGGGCATGAGCCCATTAGAGCCTCAATACTTCCCAAAGGTTTCAAACTGCATCTAAATGTCAAATAAGCAGTCTGTGCTGGCCTGAAGGTTTTCTTCCTCACGTCTAGCAGAGCAAAGATTGATGAGGTGAGGCCCGTGTGGTCCCCATCACCACCAACAGGAGCCAGAGAGCTTCTGCTCTGGGTCATTTCGCCCCAGATGGCTACCCGCTTGCAGCCATCCAAGTGTCCTCAGCAGCCTTGCTCCCCATGAGGTGGGGCCCTGTCCCGGCACAGAGGTCGGAAGCCTCCGCTAGTGATCGCCCTGGGAACCCGGGTGAGAGTGCCAGTGGTGTGTGAGAGAAAACTCCACAGACTGCCGTGGCAGATCTGCAGTCACGTTGACCTGCTCCGTGGAAATGTACTGCACACTACTACCAACGCCCTCACTCATCTAGGACGCAGCTCCGTGTCAGCTCCGCTGCAGGAACAGGACCTCTTGTCGGCCAACTAACCCCCAGCACCACTCTTTTGTAAAATTACTTATTTATTTATTTATTTAGGGATGTGTGTGTGTTTGGGGAGTATATCAGGGTCTCTTGCCAAGCACATCCAGCGTTATGTGGGTGCTCGGGAAGCACGTGTCTTTAACTGCTGAACTCTCTCTCCAGCCTCATAGTCCCGCTCTCGATTCCCCCGTTCTCTGAGTGAGAAAAATCTCATCCAGGCATGTTGGCTCACGCGTGCAACTCCAACACTTGAGAGGCTATGGCAGGAAGGCTGCTGTGAGTTCAAGGCCAACCTAAACTACATAAGGAATTTCAAGGCAAACTTGCCTACTTGTGAAACCATGTGCCAAACAAACAGAAGAACAGAGGCTGGGGAGATGGCTCAGTGGGTACAAGGCTTGATGACCTGAGTTCAGATCCCCATAAGCCATGTAAACCTGGACACAAAAGCGCATGTCTCTAACCCCAGTGTACCTACGAGAAGATGGGGGGCAGAGAAAGGAGCATCACTGGATCATGAGCCAGAGAGGCTGGAGTATACAGGTGCAAACAACAAGAGAGACCCTGCTGCAAACAAGGTGAAAAGCAAGAATGACACCCAAGGTTGACCTTGAACTCTACATGTGTGCTGTGGCATCACACACTAGCACACACACACACACACACACACACACACACACACACACACACGCGTGCGTGAAACAAAAACTAAATATAGCTAAATAAATAGAGAGTGGGTAAATAAAGATGACTGTCTTTAGTTCTCAGACGTGTGATTTCCACCAGACCCCAAGGTTGCTTTGACCAAGGTTTGGCAGCATAGTACTCCCATTTCTTTCTTTTTATAAAAATATTTTGGGGTTTGGAGGGATGGCTTAGCAGTTAAGTTGTTTTCCTGCAAAGCCAAAGAAGCCAGGTTCAATTCCCCAGGACCCATGTTAGCCAGATGCACAAGGGGATGCACGCATCTGGAGTTCATTTGCAGTGGTTGGAGACCCTGGTGCACCCATTCTCAATCTCTCTCTCTCTCTCTCTCTTTCTCTCTCTTTCTCTGTCAAATAAATAAATAAAATATTTTAAAAAGAATACAGCATTCTTAAACATTGAAAGACAACTTTAATCCCAGCACTTGGAAGCAGCAGTAGGAGGATTGCCATGAGTTCAAGCCCAGCCTGAGACTACAGAGTGAATTCCAGATCAGCCCGGGCTACAGTGAGACCCTACCTTGAAAAGCCAAAATAAATTAATTAATTAATAAAAAATAAAAATTTGAGGTCCGGAGAGATGGCTTAGTGGTTAAGATGCTTGTCTACAAAGCCTAAGGACCCAGGTTCAATTCCCTAGTACCCATGTAAGCCAGATGCATAAGGTGGCACATGCATCTGGAGTTCATTTGCAGTGGCTAGAGGCCCTGGCATGCATCCTCTCTCTCTTTCTCTCTCTGTCATTCTCTCTCTCTCTCCCCCTCTTTCTCTCTCTCTCAAATAAATAAAATAAGCTAAAAAGTATTTGAGGCTAGAGAGATGGCTCAGTAGTTAAGGCAAAGCTTAAGGGCCTGAATTCGAGTTCCCAAGTACCCACATAAAGCCAGATGCTCAGTGGCACATGCATCTGGAGTCTGTTTGCAGTGGCTAGAGGCCCCAGAGTGTCCATTCTCGTTCATATTTTCTCTCTCTCTGTCACACACATAAACAAACAAACAAACAAACAAATGTTTTTATTCACTTATTTGCGAGGAGAGAGAGAAGAAGCATGGGCATACTAGGGCCTCTTGCAAATGCAAAAGAACTCCGAAGCATGTAACCACTTTCTGCATCTGGCTTGACTGGGTTCTAGGGAACAAAGCCCAGGCCAGCCGGGTCTGAGAGCAAGTGCGCTCGATCCACTGAGGCACCTCCCCAGCCCAGCACTCCGCGTCTACCGCGTTAAGCAAACCGGTCTCCTGTGAACACCTATGAGCCCCAAAGCTACTGAGCTGGGGACTGCCTGACTATCTTCCTCAATGACCCAAAACACAAACTCCTCTCACAGACCCTGCTAAAGCAAGAGCTGAGACATCCACCTTGAGCTCTACATGACTGCACTCCTAGTACTGCAAGTTGCTTTGAGAAAAAGGAACTGCTTTTCACACTTCAAAACTTAGAAATGTGGGCTGCAGAGCTGGCACACTGGGCAGCGCACTCACTGCTTAAGCTGCAGCACCTGAGCTGGCTCTGCGGACCCCACATCCACAGCCGACCACCACGGCGGGCTTCTGCAGTCCCAGCGCGCTGGCCCTGAAGCTAGACGAGAGGCAGAGGCAGGAGAATTTCCTGGGACTTCAAGGTGAGCCCAGCGTAGAACAGCACCGTGAAAATCCAGACCTCTGCCTCAGAGGAGGTGGACTGGACAGAATCAACCCCGGAGTTGTCCCGTGACCTCCATGTGCAAGACGTGGAGCACGCACCCCCAAGCTCACATGCGTGTGTGCACGTACACCCACACAAATAAATAACTTTAAAAATGTGTCAAAGGACAAAGTGTAGGGAGATGCTCTCTTCAGCTTTTATGCTCACCTTAATTAGAGAAAGTCAGGAAGGTGTATCAACCAAAATCACCCCCAAATAATAACAAATTCTTTAAAACTAAACCAACAAATACATACCTGAAGCTCTTCCCTGCAGCATCCAGGATGGATTTTCTAACAGAGGAGTGTGTTTCAGCTTGGACCCGTCTCCTTCTAGCTGGGTAGGTAATCTTGGGGATAAGACAAACTGATCTCCAAGTCCCAAGTTTCCCTACAGAAAGGTTACATCCTCCTCAGAGTTCTGCTATAAGTAGAGATGGAAAACCCATGCCTGTCTTCAAAGTATACTGACATCTTCTCCCCTCCCCTCCCCTCCCCTCCCCTCCCCTCCCCTCCCCTCCCCTCCCCTCCCCTCTCCTCTCCTCTCCTCTTCTCTTCTCTTCTCTCCTTTCGTGCCCTGGCTCTCAGTAGGCAACTTGTCTCCTATTTCTGACAGAATAGGAATGTAGGAATGCCATCAGACAGAAATCAAACATGGGGCCTGCCGGTATCCAGCCCATCTCCCTCAGCTGGAATGGAGGAATAGGGCAGAATCCCTCCGTGGGAGTCTTCTCCCCTCGCCTTGCCTCCTGGGGAATAAGTCTTCCTTTCTCCTGGACTTCGAACCTCCCTGCCACCTGGATCTTTTCCTAGCCTTTCACTGCGGACTGATGTCTCTCGCTAAAACCCAAGACCAGGTGAGTGGGCTGTGGAGTTCTGGCCAAGTGTCTTTGTTTGCTGAGGCCATGGTCCCTTTGAGGCTGTCTACCCCCCGAGCTGTAGCGCCCCCTTGCAGTCCTGCAGGTGAGAGGCGCGCCTCCCACCCATCTCCAGGGTCTGGGTGTTTTGTCTTCCTTTCACTTGTGACTGTTAACTGGGTTAAACCCCTGCAGAACGACAGAGTCCTCCACCAAACACATACTTGCTCTTCAGACGGTTTGAAACTTTTGAAAACCATGGGCCCCAATAACATATAGCGGCTTCTTTGTCTTTTAATTTATGTGTGAGACAGGGGTAAGAGAGAAAGAGGTTGAATAAGCAGATAAAGAAAGAGAGAATGGGCACACCAGACAACTCCAGACACATGTGCCACCTTGTGCATGTGGCTTACATGAGTCCTGGGGAATTTCACCTGGGTCCTCAGGTTTCGCAGGTAAGCGCCTTACCCGCTAAGCCAGCTCTCCGGCCCTTGTTTGGTTTTGAAAGAGAGTCTCGTTCACGTACAGGCTGGTTTTGAATTCCCCATCCTTCTAATGCTGAGGCAAATGGGGTTATTGGTGTGTGCCACCATGCTCAGTGCAAGTAGACTGGTGGTACTGGGGACTGGACATCATGTAGGCGAGGTCAGAGCTCTATCACTATATCCACGGCCTCACTGTTTTCATTTTTATTTATTTGTTTGAGCTGGGGGAGGAGAGAATGGGCGCCAGGGCCTGTAGCCACGGCAAATGAACTCCAGACGCATGCACCGCCTTGTACATCTGGCTTAAGTGGGTCCTGGGGAATAGAATCTGGGTCCTTTGGCAAATGCCTTAACTGCTAAGCCATCTCTCCAGCCCTAAACATTTTTTTGAATTGAGAACTTTAAAAAAAATTTTTTTTGTTTATTTTTGTTTATTTATTTGAGAGTGACAGAGAGAGATAAGGAGGCAGAGAGAGAGAGAGAATGGGCGCGCCAGGGCTTCCAGCCACTGCAAACGAACTCCAGACACCTGCGCCCACTTGTGCATCTGGCTAACATGGGTCCTGGGGAATTGAGCCTTGAACCGGGGCCCTTTGGCTTCATAGGCAAGCGCTTAACCACTAAGCCATCTCTCCAGCCCAAATTGAGAACTTTTATATAAACATACTGCATGAGTGCTGGGATTAAAAGTATGTGCCACCATGCCGACACCCAGCTTATTATTTCATTTAAAAATATTTTATTTATTTATTTGAGAAAGAAGCAGAGAGAAAACGCATGAGAGAGAGAGAGAGGAAGAAAGAGAGGGAGACAGGGAGAGAGGGAGAGAGGGAGAGAGGGAGGGAGGGAGGGAGGGGGAAGGAGAGAGAGAGAGAATGGGTTAACAGGGCCTCTATCTACTTCCAAACGAACTCCAGACATATGTGCCACCTGTGCATCTGGCTTTAGTGGGTACAGCAGAATAGAACCTGTGTCCTCAGACTTTACAGGCAAGTGCCTTAACTACTAAGCCATCTCTCCAGCCCCTCATTTTTCTTAATAAAAGTATTAAGTAGCCAGACATGGTAGCAATGCCTTTAATCCCAGCACTTGGGAGGCAGAGGTAGGAGGATCGCCGTGAGTTCAATGCCACCCTGAGACTACTTAGTGAATTCTAGGTCAGCCTGGGCTAGAGTGAAACCCTACCTTGAAAAAATAGCCCCCCCCACCCAAATATTAAGTAACAATTAAAGGCAGATCCAATAACGTAATAATTTCAAAGGAGTGTCGAACATAAAGGACATCATGAAAAAGTAAAACTAGGCTGTGGATGTAGCACAGTTGGCCAAGGGCTTGACTAGCGTGCATGAAGCCTTGGGTTTGGCCTCAGCCCCACATAAAGCCATGTGCGGCGGCACATGCCTGTAATCTTGGAGCATAGGAGGTTAAGGCAGAGGAATGAGGAATCTGAGGCCGGTTACATGAGATCATGTCTCAGGAAAGAAAACAAGTTGTGACATTCCTTAAAAAGTCACAGCATGAGCTGGGGAGGTGGCTCTACGGTTAAAGGCACTTGCTTGCAAAGCCTGCGGGCCCCGGCTCCGCTCCCCAGAATCCATGTAGAGCCAGACACACAACGTGGTGAATGTGCCTGGAGTTTGTTTGCAGGGCCCTGTGTGCCCATACTTCCTCTTGCTCCTTCTTGCTCTTTTCCTCATCTTCAAAATAAATAAATGAAAGTGTAAAACAATCTGCACCAACCGCCTTGTAAATTTGTAATCATCTACGACTTTGTTGTCAGTAGAAACCCAAAGCCTCTACCAACAAGGTGGTTTGCTGCCTACATGCACAGTTAAAATAACTAAAAATTTCACTTAGCAGTTAGTGAATATAATGATGCAATTTTCCCCCAAGGTTATGGATTTTTTTTTTTTTTTTAATTCTGTCCATGGATCCAAGGACAAGAATCCATGTAAAAAACAGTACTGACATTGAACTTGATTGGCTCCCTGTGCCTAAGAGCTACTGGTGATAGACCGAGTATGTGCCAGCAACAACACAGAGGGTAGAAGGCGTGCTTTCACCTTGGAATTGTGTCCCAAAAGGAACCAGTTAGGAAGTACCACACTGGGGCATTCTGCCAAAGTTCTGTATTTATTTTTAGATTTTGGAAATGAGCCAGTTAATATTAGGATTTCATTGAGGGTCAAACTGTAACCTATAAATTGAGTTGGAGCTTTGTAGAACATAGGCTTTTCTCAGAAAATTCCATCAATTACTTGGGGTGGAATGACTGACAAGGCAGAAAGAATGTACAATGCTTTAAACAAAAACTACTACATATACTAGCATACTGTCTTACGTTATAGCCTAGTTTTTAATGATATCAAGTTCTAGCATGCATAATTTTCCATGTCAACTGATGTAGTTATAAAGTATTATTTTGCCATAGGATGAGCCAAATTTATTTAATTAGTCTTCTGATATTATATAAACAGTGCTACAGGTAGGTTTTTGTCCACATTCTACTTTTACTTCCTTAGAATATTTGTACAAGTGAAACAGTTGTAATAACAGCCCTACAATGCACATATTGATGAGTGTGTGTGTGTGTGTTCCTTGGGCCTGAACTCAAGGGTCTACTCACCGAACTATATCTCCAGCCATTTGTTCAAATTTCAGTTTTTAATATTTTACTTTTATTTATTTGAGAGACAGAGAAAGAGGGAGAAAGAGAGAGAGAGAGAGAGAGAGAGAATGGGTGCACCAGGTCCTCCAACAGCTGCAAACAAACTCCTGGCACATGTGCCATCTTGTGTATCTGGCTTATGTGGGTACTGGGGAATCCAACCTGGGTCCTTTGGCTTTGCTGGCGGGTGCCTTAACTGCTAAGTCATCTCTCCAGCCCACAGATTTCGTTTTGAGTTGGTAGTCTCAGTAAGTTACGCAGGTTGGCCTTGAGCACACTATGCAGCCCAGGCAGGCCTCAAACTCCGGATCATCCTCCTGATGTTAAGGATTTTTAAAAAATCAATTCTGGGCTGGAGAGATGGCTTAGCGGTTAAGTGCTTGCCTGTGAAGCCTAAGGACCCCGGTTCAAGGCTCGGTTCCCCAGGTCCCACGTTAGCCAGATGCACAAGGGGGTGCATGCGTCTGGAGTTCGTTTGCAGTGGCTGGAAGCCCTGGCGCGCCCATTCTCTCTCTCCCTCTATCTGTCTTTCTCTCTATGTCTGTCGCTCTCAAATAAATAAATAAAAAATGAACAAAAACAAAAAATCAATTCTGTCAAATTGTTTTCCGGCAATCTTGGCACAAAGACAGGGAAATGAATGGAAGAATACCTCTAGGAAGTAACAGTGTCACCGCAGGAACCAGAAGGAAGATGGTCAGGACCAAGGCACAATCTTCTTCCTGTCTCTGGTGCTGAAAATACCTTCAGGATGGAGCGTAGCATGGGACAGGCCCTTTAAGACCCAAGGTCCTTCATATCAGCTAAGTTTAAATCATTTGGGTAGATCCAGTCTTTGTGCTAAGGGGACCAAAGGAATGGGTTGCTACCCTTATTGGGACCACAGGACAGTACATATGTATTACTCATTGGAAGGGGACAGCTGTTTTCTATGTGGGATGCCATGAAGTAGCAATGGTCACTTGGTGCCTGGCCCTGTATCTAGCCATTCCCATGTCGATATCTCTGCACAAATAATAGGCTTGTCAGGCCGTGCTAGGATATGGGAGACTTCTTGCTCCTCCTTCGCACCTCTTAATCGTCTGTTTTCTCTACTTTGCAGCTTGACAATGTATTTCAGGAGGACTGAAACTATTTTATATTTCCTTCTCATAATTAACAGCAGTATAAGTAGGAGACAGGGTTTCACTCTAGCCCAAGATGACCTAGAACTCACTCTGTAGACCCAGGCTGGCCTTTCAAACTTGGTGATCCTCCTACCTGTGCCTCCAGAGTGCTGGGACTAAAGGTGCGCACCACCACATCTAGCTGACAATACTGATTACACTGTTAAGATAAAGTTGTTAAATCCTTCCACAAACTAGGCTGGACTGTTCAAAAGTCCAAGCAGACCTGCCACTGATCATCCTCTGCTCTTCCTCATGGCTTCAGAAATGTAGGTTTGGTTTTTAAAATTTCCTCACGTGGACCAAAGGATCAGTTTTGGCTGAGAAATTCCACATCTGCAACTAGCTTATTATCTGCTAGGGTTCGAATGTGTCCCCTTAAAGCCCATGGGTTGCAAACAAATTCCCCACATTCACATAGCATGGTTACTTGGTGATCCGGCTTTAGGGAGGTAATGAGGATGAGATGATACCACTAATGGCTTTCAAGAGACAGGCTGAAAGCAGCGTACTCACTCTGTCCCACCACTGGATGCCCTTTGCCAGCCATGATGCAGCCAGGCCCTGTACCAGACTGGCAGCAGATGCTGACGCCCGGCTGTCACCTTTCACAGCCAAAAGAACCAAGCAACCTTCTATTCTTTCTACATTTCCTGTCCTCTAGCATTTTATTAAAGCATCAGAAAATGGACCATGTATGCTTTCCCATGTCTCCCTCTGATATGCCATAGCATATGGCTCCCTAATCACGATCTTACACAGATCGTAGTACTACAAGCTACATCCATACCACTTTTAAAAAAATTATTTTTATTTATTTAACAGAGAAAAAGGGAGAGAGAGAGAGAATGAATGGGCGCGCCAGGGCCTCCAGCCACTGCAAGCTCCAGATGAGCCCCCTTGTGTATCTGGCTAACGTGGGTCCTGGGGAATTGAACCTGGGTCCTTTGGCTTTGCAGGCAAAGGCCTTAACTGTTAAGCCATCCATCCAACCGCGTACCACTTTTTTTTTTTTTTAAAAAAATGTTTTCCTTTTCCCCTCTGGTGACCTCTGGACCACTGTCCTTCTGACTCACCGAACTCAGGAAAAGACATAAAGCCTATAGGAAAACAAGCCAGCCCTGAATTGTCATTTGTTTATCTTCCGTGGTGCAACCCTGGCCTACTCTCTTAGGCTTTGGACTTGCTGGTACCGCTGAGACAAAAGGGACTCCTCACCCCCTCTCGTGTTGTCTTTAGTTCTAGATTCTTCTTGCCCGGTGGTGACAATATAGTGCCCCCCCCCAAACCCTCGCTACCGCTCTCTCTCCTACCCAAAGGGGTCCTTGGTGTAGTCCTGGGCCCTCTGTCTAGGATGGGGGCAGTGTACCGTTTGCCAGCATTCGCGGGTCTCCTTAGTCCGAGGGAAAAGTTGAGTTGGGTGTATAACTCCGTCTTCTTGCCAGCCTGGTGGGGGGGATCTTGGGTCTTGACACTTTCACGTGCCCACGGCTGCGACAGAATCATTGCCATTCTTCCTCCGCCTGCCACCCCCCAGCAGGCCGGGGGTTGTATTATGTGAACCAGCGCCACGTCCACCCCGGGACCGCCGCGAGGACAGAGGAGCCCCACGCACGGCCCACCCGCAGAGACTCCAGCCATCTGTTAGGGTGGACAAAAGCAGCGCACTCGCCACGCGGGGCCAAACGCCCCATCCGATCCCGAAGCCGCGAGTCCCAGATGCAGCCCCGGGCGGAAAGCAGGTGTTTGCGGAATTGAGTATCCCAGGCCCTCCGGCCGGCTGCACCCCACCCCACCCCACTTTCTATCACGGCCTCCCCCGTCCCCCTCCCCAACCCCACGCCTCTAGCCCTCCGAGCTCATCAGACCGAACCCTCGGCTGGGGTCCTGGGTTTCTCAACCCGGCTCCGGAGACCCAAGTCGGTCATGCTCCGGTCTCCACCCAGCTGGGGGGTGGGGGTGGAGAAACACTGGGCGAGGAGCCCCGGGGGACGCCAGGCTGGCAAGGACCGGGCGCAGGGGCGCGGCGGCGGGTCGGGGGGCAGGGCGGGGAGACGCGGGGAGCAGCCAATCCCCGGGCCGCCCCCTCCCCGGCCGCCCGGAGCCCGGAGCCCAGCGCCGAGCCGGGGCGGGGGAGCCTGGCGGCGGCGGCGGCGGCGGCGGCTGCCGTGGGGAGGGATGGAGAGGGGCGGGGGCAGCGGAGCCGAGCGGAGACAGCCGCGGCGCTGCAGAGCGGCTGGGGCGGCGGCGCGGCTCCCGGTGCTCCCCCCGGCGCGCGCCCCGAGTCGGTGAGGGCCCGGCCCCGGAGGCCGCCCCCGCCCCGGAGCCATGGGTTGCATCGGCTCGCGGACTGTGGGTGGGTACCGCGGGCCGGGGGGTGGGCTGGGGAGGCAGGCTCGGCCCCTTCCCCCATCCCCTCGTCTCCCCTTGGGGACCGGGTTGGGATGTGCGGGGGGGGGGGGGACGGGGGAAGAGGGGGAGACACCGTTCTCCGCGCCTTCACTTTTCCTCCATCCGCCTGCGGTGCTTCCATCCATCCCTCAGTCCACCCATCCCTCCATCCCTCCATCCACCCATCCCTCCATCCCCGCGTCCTCGCGCTCCCCTCCCGCGCCCCGGGCATCCGTCCCTCTCCACTCTTTCTCTCCCTCCTCCCCACCGCTCTCCCGCAGGCGCGGTCCTCACCCCCCCCCCCCGTCGCTCTCCATCCGCCTTCCCTCGCTCCCCCGTCGCGCTGCCCTAGTCCCTGTGCCTCCCCCCGACCCCCATCCCTCCATCCCCACGCCGTGCGAGTCTACTCCGCCGTGCCCAGCGCCCCCTCTTTTTGCTAAGAACCCCTTCCCCAGCCTCATCTCCCCCCCCCGCGCTCCCCGCGTCTCTCCCGCACGCTCCTTCCCATCTATATCCCAGCCCCCCGCCACCCTCCATCTGCCAGGGAGCGCTTTGCCCCCAGCCGTTCCCTCCTCGGTGCCTTTTCCCCGCCGCTCCGGCCTCCCCCGGCCGGCTTTGTTCACGTGCGCTTTCCCGCGGGGGCGGGGGCGGGAAGAGCCGGGGCGGCGCGGCGGGGAGGCAGCGGGCTCCACGCCCGGAGGGGACCGGGCTGGGCCGGGGTGCCGGGAAAGAGCGCGTGGACTCCGGGAGCACGTAGGGGCTTGGATCCCCCCGCCTCCCCACTCCGGCCGGGGTCTGGAGTCCGCTTCCCAGAAGGATGGGGCCCACCCTGGAGTCCCGGAGTCCTGAGACTCGCCTGCACCTGTCAGCGGGTGGCGGGGGGGGGGGGCGCTGGCGGGGCGGGGCGGGGCCGCCCCTTTATTGACCTTTCACTGGGAGAGGGAAGAAAGGAGGGTCCTGAGTGGAGGTCCTCCTGCAGCCTCAGCCTTACTACCGGTCCCCTCGGCCCCCCATCCCCCACCTCACGCACCCACTGCACTACTAGGGCTTAACAAATTAATCCCGTCCTCTCCCAAACACCCCAATTTTCTCCTTCCCAACTCCCAGTTTCTCCCGCCTACACGCCCCAGTGACCTCAGGCTGAGGGAATAATTCGTATTATTACTACAAACAAACTCACCACCACCCCCCATCCCGGAAGCCTGCTTTCTGAGACCCGGGTTATTTCCATGGAGACCCCCTCCTCCTCAGCTCTCACCTCTTTCTCGTTCTCTTTCCCTCCCCATCCCTGCCCCCCCCCGCACCCCAGGCTCTGACTCAGCTCTCCCTCTTCCTCAAAGGCCACCTCCCCTCCCGCCCCTCTCTCCCGCTGTTCTCCTGCGTGCCCAGTTATTGATGTTTATATCCAAATGCCTTTCCTCCTCTGCCCCAGCCACAGGTCCTGGCCCTACCCATCTCTGGTGCGGTCCGGTCACCCTGAGTCCTGTAAACTACCTACCATCTCCTTCCACCTGCACTAACTGTATTGTTGCATGTTGAATGCCTCCTCACCCCCCAAGACCTCATTCAATGCATTCCTTTCCCAGAAGTGATTTGTAACCGTAAACCCAAAACTTCCTATGTGCAAAGGATCTGTAAGGAGACATGACTCAGGCAGCCATTCCATGCTTGGATATCTTTGTAAATACTCAAGACGTGCTTCTTCGGAACATCAGTGCCTTCCACCCTGTGTTTGCAGCAGGAGCCTCCCTAGGGTTCCCTGGTTTTCCATCAACCTCAACCCTGTCCACCTCTTCCATTATCCCCTATTGCCTCCTTACCTTGAATTGCTATTCATCGGGTATTCTTCCTCTGCTACAAAGGCCTCTTGTCTCCTACTCTGTCATTCCTCTTGAATCCATCCCCTGATGCCCAAGAGACCCCGTTCAAAGCCTTCATCTCACCCTTGGGTCTCTACTCTAATGGGTTCTTTTTTTTGGGGGGGGAGGGTGCGGAAACAGGCTCAGTTTTCCTTACCCATCACCTGCCTATATCCTCACCAAGTCATATTCCTGTGTGCCAAGTTCACCCACCCTTAGGAGGGCCAAGGAAGGAAAATGATTTTTTTCCAGTTCCTCAAATAACAAAGTCCTTGAGCAGAGAAGCGTCCCCTAGACAGCACTGCGTTTTCTTGGACGGCTGTAAATGGGTCCAATCCCACGTAGACACCCTCAAAGATTCCTCAGCACAGAATGGCTTTCCTGCTAAATCCCAGTCTCCAGTCACTCCCCTTTCTATGTAAACAACCACCACCAATGAGGCCATAAAGCAATTTTTCCAAAGGTGCTATTCCTGGTTGAATTCAAACTGAGTATTTTCACCCAACAATATTAATTTCACCAAAAATTTGGGGACAGTAGGAACATAGAAGGAAATAGACGGCATCTATTTCAGATCAGAAGGCATGGCAGCTGGGGGAGGGGTGGGGGGGAAGGGCAGGTCCCAGTGTGTGGCCTTAGCAGCAGTCAGCAGGGAAACTGCATGCATGAAAGTACCCAGGAGGCGAGGCTGAGTGACTAACCTTCTGGCCACTTCAGGGAATGAGGTGATTGCGGTGGACTGGAAGGGCCTGAAGGACGTTGATCAAATCCACATGGACAGCACCAGCTCCCTGCACGGCAGCAGCCTCCATCGGCCTTCCACGGAGGTAAGGCTGGGTGTTCGTGAGCCCTTAGAGACAATCATTTACCACCAATAGCTCCCAATTCCCAGCTGCCCCGGGCCTCTTCCTAAGTTCCACGGTGGCAGCATCCCAGACACTTCTTCAGACTGACACAGACCACGTCTCCCTGTTTTCCTGAAAAAACACACAGTGAGGTGTTACACAGCCTTAGGAAGGCCTGCCTCTCCTTGCACACTTTAGGAAGGCTCTCTGAAGAAGGTGGGGTTACTGATATCCCTGGATGTGCCCAGATACCATTCTCTTTCATCTCTCCTACAGCAAACACGAACTGATTTCTCCTGGGACGGCATCAATGTGAGTGCATCCACTCCAGCCCTCCCCGGTCCCCCCGACCCTTTCTTCTTATGTGCTCTGGGACCCTTCACCCTCCACAGAGACAGGCTGCCCGACTTCAGGCAGCATGAGCCCTATCTGTTTTGCCACCCCACCAGTTTCAAGGGCACGTGGGGGAATACACCTCCTCGGTTTTCCGTGTCACCTTCTCCCTTGGGTATCCTTTCTCCTGGGAGCCATGAATCTATTTCACGTGTAAGACGCCCCATACCTTCTCTTTCCTCTGCCCTTCCTCTCACATATCTGTCCCAGCTCTCCATGGAGGACACCACTTCCATCCTTCCAAAGCTTAAGCGAAACTCTAACGCCTATGGTATTGGAGCCCTGGCCAAGTCATCTTTCTCAGGTGAGATGCCCTCCACCTGGAGGCACACCTAGACGGGAATACTTACAGGCTCCTCACCTGTCTCCCTGTTCCTCGGCCCTCATGAGATTCCTCCCCACAACCGAGAATCATTTTCATGTCCCGCGAAGCCTCTGTCCTAAAACTACTACTCCTCCTGCACGGGGGTCCTGGGGGACACTTGCCCCAGTGGGTGGGACAGGGCAGGGATGGTGCGGGAAGCTCTGCTATGGGTTTGTGAGATATTCTGGAGTGCTGAGGGTTATCTGGCTCCTCAGGGATCTCAAGGAGCATGAAGGACCATGTGACAAAGCCCACGGCCATGGGACAAGGCCGGGTGGCCCACATGATTGAGTGGCAGGGTTGGGGGAAGGCGCCGGCCATTCAGCCACAGCACAGTCACGAGGCGGTGCGCAGGGACACAGATGCTTACTCTGACCTCAGCGACGGCGAGAAGGAGGCACGTTTCCTAGCAGGTACTTTCGCTTCCATTTTAGTATTTTTTTTTTTTATTTGCATGTATGCAGGTGTGTATGGATGTTCCAAAGCCTCTTGGCACTGCAAAGGAACTCCAAATGCATGTGTCACTTTTTTGTGTCTGGCTTTATATGGTGCCTGGGAGTTGAACCCTGGGCCAGCAGGTTTCACAAGCAAGCACCTTTAGCCACTGGCCCTGATTTCTCATTTTGACTGGTATTTCTGATAGGGGCCCTCAAGCATATTTTCATTACAGCCTCAGAATACAGGAATCAGAATCAGACAGGATTTGTGAGGGCCACATGTACCAGATGTTTTTTTCTCCTTTGTTGTGGGAATGGCAAACTGTTCCATGACACCTGTGAGAAGATGTGCTAACACTGGGATCTTAGTATAGGAGAACACGGCGGCCTTGGCCTTCCAAAGACTCTGCTTGTGCTTGTTTCCTGAAAAGGAAAGAGAGGCCTTGGGGATTCTGTAGCCTTGTCTGTCAGCATTTGGTTTCATGAATTCGCTTACTGGAGTCATTACCGTAACAACCAGTAGATGGTCCAGGGAACTGAGCTTGGAGACCGTGGTCCACAGGAGAGGTTTCACTCCAGGAAAGCAGTCCAGGCCTGATTCCAGGCCTTTGGCCCAGCCCTGGGTGCCAGCTTTCACTAAGATGCTTAAGAATAGGGATGGATCTGGGAGGCAAGAGAAGAATGATTGTCTTGTTGCTAGTATGGTTGGTGGGGGAGCTCTGAGAAGAGTGGGGTGACAGAGATGGAGGGTAGGGAGACAGGGCAAGGTGGTAGCAATGCCAGCTTTAGCTCGCTCAGACCTTTGATCTCTTGACTTGTCAGTTTTATATCACTGTGGACGCATATTTCCACAATGCTCCATGGAGGAGGATAGTTTGTTGATCTTAAGTCTATCATGTAGATTCCTCTGTCCTCAACCACCCAATACCAGGCTCCATTTCTAAAACCTCCAAAGACAAGCTCTGGGATCCCTAACTTTAATCACTGACTCTCTCTTTTCCCTAGGAATCCTAAGTCTGACTTGAAAAATCCCCCACACTGCCTAATATAATAGCCACTGGCCACGTGTGGGTATTTGAGAATTTGAAATATAGCCAGTCCCAATGGAAGTGTGCGATCAGTAGAATGTCCATTGAACTTCAAAAACAGTACATATAAAAGGATGTAAAACAACTTATCAATAATGTTTATGTTGATTATATGTGTAAAAGAGAGAGTCTTCCACATATTGAAGTAACTAAGAAATATCACTAGAATTGATTTCACTTGCTTTTCGTTGTCTTAGCTGCCACTGCTGGAAAGTTTAAAATGCCACGCGGCTTTTTCACTGTCTGGAGGTGCTCTGGGGTGTGGCCATCCCTCTTTCTTACGTCTGGGAGTTCCCTGGGGAATCCTGTGGTGATAGTGTTTCTTCTCACAGGTGTTATGGAACAGTTTGCGATTTCCGAGGCCACACTCATGGCCTGGTCTTCCATGGATGGTGAGGACATGAGCGTCAACTCCACCCAGGAGCCATTGGGCTGCAACTACAGTGACAACTACCAGGAGTTAATGGAGAGTCAAGGTGAGAGGGCTCCAGCATCCAGCGGCCAGGGTCTGCGAGGCTTTCCAGCTATTGACACTCCCTGTATGTCTTATTCTTTTGGGACGTTCCTGTTTGTCTCAACTGCTGCAGTGTCCGCCCCCCCCCCCAGCCGCCCCTGTGTGCCCTGTGTGCCTCACCCTTGGTTCTGTGGGCTCTTGCCCCTGCCTGTGATTCCCCACCCCACCCCCGCCCCCGTGGATCTTCCAACCTTCTGTGTTCTCTACAGATGCCCTGGCTCAAGTTCCCATGGACGGCTGGCCTCACTCCTATGTGTCCCAGGGAATGTACTGTCTGGGGTCGTCGGATGCCTGGGAAGCGAGTGACCAGTCTCTCATTGCGTCACCAGCGACAGGATCCTATCTTGGCCCCGCATTTGATGACTCACAGCCCAGTCTGCACGACATGGGGCCCTCCCAACCTGCTTCGGGATACTCTGTTCAGGATCCCACACCTTTGATGGGCACAGACACTGACTGGGTACCTGGCATGGGCGGGGTGGACCTGGCCAGGGGTTCTACAGAGGAGGAGAAGAGGCCACTGGCCCAAGAGGAGGAAGAGGATGCGGGATGCAGAGACCTGGAGTCGCTCTCTCCACGAGAAGACCCAGAGATGTCCACTGCTCTCAGTCGGAAGGTGTCCGATGTCACGTCTTCAGGTGTACAGTCCTTTGACGAGGAAGAAGGGGATGCCAACAACTAGCTTCCTCCCACCCGAGGGGCATAACCGCAGCCCATACCCTCCTGTGCTCTAGTACAGGTAAAACCCAGGCAGAAGACAGCAGGGAACCACCGGGAACTTCCAACCCTCATTGCCTGCTCATCGGCCCCGGAACGTGGAAGACCAGCTGGGGGGGGGGGGGTTATGTAGGCTTGCGCTCCACCCTTCCTGGAGCTGAGACCCAGGCAGCTGATGGCCGGTGGACCTGGCGTGGTGATGGGAGGTGAGCCGCTGCCAGGGCTTCCGGGTCCGTGCGCAGGCGCGCTGTGCTGGAGACTGGACCTCAGTTCTTCCCCCCTTTGCCTGGTTTCGTCTTCCAGGAGCCTTGGCTGTGTTCTCTGAATGCCTCCTTTCCCTATTTCACTCTTGCTTTTCTGACTCCGTTTTGTCTGCCTGTGGCCCCCGGCCCATACCTACTGCGAGGAGCTGGTCTCAGGGGCTGTTTGGCGGGCACAGGGGAGTGGCCTGAAGGGCTCATCCGCGTCCAGGCTGGACAGCCTGCCCTCGGTGGGTAGCTTGGCTTCTGGGATCAGGAAGCAAGGAGGTGGTAGATGTGACAGCTGGGGTTTGCAGGGAGCGCAGCATGATTCTTTATCCTGAGGCCTACCCAGAAACAAGAGGGTGGCTGACGAGACAAAGAGTGAACACTGTCGCTGTCCGGTGGCTGGGAGGAGGGTCCTGAGGCTCTGGGAGGAGACCCAGCAGAGCTGGCAGCTCCGGCTCCTCCGGCTCCCCTCTTGGCCTGCTTCCGTCTGCTCCAGGAGCGTAGCCCTGAGAAGCGTAAGGGGGACCAGCCTCCGATGGCTGACCCACTGGGGGAGGGGGAAACATGAGGGTTGGGCCTCCCCTAATTCTCTGGAGCTGTTTACACTTTTCTCTTTGCCTTTTCTACATTTTTTATAACTTCTTGGGGACTCAGGGTTGAGCAGGGTGGAGGTGGGGGGCGGGTCTGGTGCTGCCACTGCCTTGGCTGGGCTGGGCTGGTGGCTGAAGGCCCAGGGTGGGCACTGACTTCTGCCTTTTGTCAGCTCCTGCCAGGGGCCCTCCCTCCTCCCTTCTTCTTTGCGGGATGGGGTTGGAGGAGGGGCTGCAAGCTTGCCCACCCATGCCTACTTTCCACTCGGATCTGGAGTGGGGCGTGGGAGCGCGGGGGCGCTGCTAGGAGGGTGCTGAGGCGAAGGCAGCCCCCGCCCCGGCCCTCAGCGTGGGCAGAGTTTGGGTAGAAGCAGCCTAGGCTCATTGCCCTGTGTTCCTCTTTCCTCTTGTCTAAGGCTCCAGTCACAATGCCTTGTGTCCTACTATGACTGTCAGGGGTCCTAAACGAACCCTCTCCCCCCGCAGGCCCTGTGTCTGTAGCTTTGGAATGGCAGGGCTGAGGGCCGGGGTGACTGTGTCCATCTACCCCATTCCTCGCCAAGTTCCTGCTCACACACACACGCACCCCTGAAGCGTAGCCAGGGTGGGTGAGCGGAGTGTGCAATCCTGAGGAGCCGCGGGAGCTGAGGTAGGTGAAGGTGAACAGTCACCCCGTCTAACGCTGCCGGGAAGGGAGGAGATACCTCGCGTTTGCTGATGCGTTGTGATGTGGCATACCAGAACCTCATTTCTAGGAGATCTGGGAAGGGCTGGCCTGTCTATCCAGGCAGCTGTCCCTGGACCCAGTCTCCTGCCCCAGGCCCCTGGGAATTTGCATGCTCCAGCTAACCTCCTCCCAGGGGGTCTGTTTCTTCGCCTTGTCCATCCTGCTCTGTGAACACATCTTCTCGTCCGTCTCGACCTCTCGGTGCCCCGTGTCCTTTCCTCAGATCATGGTGTGTACCCAGCCCAGTGAGTGAGCTCACTCATGATGGTTCCCTTTTGCTCAGGGCCCTGGCAAGTTAGGAAGGACGGACAGTAGCATCTTTCTTTTCCTCCCTCACTTTCCCAAGGAAGCCAAATGGTCCCTAGTGAGAGACTCCTCAAGACCTGAAGGAACCCAGTAGGGTCTGCACCTGAGCTGGGGCTTGGCTTCCCCAGAGCACTAGCACATTGCCTCAGTCGGGGATGGGGAGCACCCCACTCAAGAGAAGGGAGAAGACTGAAGGAGCTGGCCCAGGACCACTTTGAACTCTTCTGGAGAAAGGGACCACCTCTCTGGTGCTGGGGAAGGATGCATGGGGGGGGGGGTTGCTTCTAGCCTATCTTAAGGGGAGGGGTGGGGCATGTGCAGGAAGAGGCTTTTGGGGGGGTGGGAAGGGTTGCTTTTCCTTTGGGGTTAAAGGCTGTGCAGCACGTTTTACAGCAGCTCTGGAATGGAGCTGTTTTTATATATATATATATATTCTTGTGAATGAAACTGCTCTTGCTAAATGATTTTTTTTAGGGGTGGTGCACTTTCATTTTCAATTGACTTTATTAAATGAAAATCCAAACTTTCCATTCCTTCCCTTCCAGTGTCTCCCTCTCCCCACATACCTCCCTTCTTTTCCTTGTATTAAGGAGGGAATCCCAAGGCCGAGGGATGAGTTCGTCCCCTTGCCCCTACCTATACATCCCAAGTTCTATCTTCCTGCTCTGAGAAAGACCCACTTTTATGGCCAGTCTTAGCATGTTTTCTTAACGTGACATTTCCACCCCAAGCCCGAGAAAGAGAGAGAGAGAGAGAGAGAGAGAGAGAGAGAGGGAGAGAGAGAGAGTCTATGACATATATTACAGAGAGAATTCTATATAAATATATATATATAAACATTATAGATTATGTACACATGGGCTTGGATGTCCCCTGCCAATCCCCCTACCTAGGCCTTGGTGTCTCTCGGACTGGGGAGGTGGAAGGTGGAGAGGGCCAGAGGCTGTTTTCAATGACACTAAACAGAATGTGGTCCATCCTCTGACTATGAGTGTCTTATTTGGGGGGATGGAGGAGATTGGGCGCAGCCAAGAATGCCTGAGGGCAAAACTACTGGGCTAAATAAAGCACACAGGGAGGGAGGGAGCAGAGCCTGGGTATGGACCAGGGCGTGAGGATGCTCAGAACACCTGGCATCTCTTCCCAGGGGAGGCAGGCTAAGGCTGTGGGCCACAACTGCCAAGCTCCTAGTGCGGGTTTAGAGGACCCAGATGTGACTGCCCCAAGGGTGCGGAGCACCAGTGAGGACTGTCACCCTGAGGGTGCCCTGAGTCCCCTCCAGAAGCATCTACACAGCTATTATAAGAGGGGTGAGTCTGAGTGACTCACGGTGCTGGCTCGGAGCCTTGGTACTCCTTAGGAGTCCCAGGGAGAGTGGCTCCAAGGCAGAGCCAACCTCGGCAGGACAAGTAGGCCACTGCGGTGGGCAGACAGAAGGAAGATGCACGTTCTGCGGGTAACCTGGAAACGGTAGTGTGCCTGCCCTGAGACGGAAGAGCGAACGGGAAGGCTTTTTGATGGCAGGGGTCAGACACCACCACAGAGCTGGATTTGTGTGGCATCCGCCCCTTCCACACGGCGCTTTTGGTTACCTCTTGAAATAGAGAACACAGGAGGTGGGGCGGATTTGGCCTCTGCTTGCCCTAGCACTGGCTCTGGCCTCGGCAGCAAGGACAGGATTTGGGAATAGATTATGAGGAGCAGACGAGAGGTCTGGCTGGGGGCACATCCAGAGAAACATGCTTTGGAGGACACTGTGGGGTAGTCAGTCCACAGGGCAATGACGTAGTCCCACATTTACTGACAGTGTGGCATCTGCAGGACCAGTCACTTTGGACCTCCCCTCACCTACCCCCTGTGACAGCTGAAGAGGAGACAGGCCAGGATAGTTACTCACACAACACTGGGGATTGTGAGGAAGGGGAGGTGGGCAGAGGAATGAGGGGAGCAGAGACTACCTGCACAGCAGGAAAACCCAGGGGCCCTTCATGGGGCAGGGGGTTTGAATCCCATCTGGGAATGGGGGAGATAGTCGAATGAACTGACCCAAACTCCTCTCTCCCCAGTGCTGAGTCCTTCTAGAGATCATCATCACCATTGCCTTTGACAGTGCGGGGTAGGGAGAAGATGTACACGTGTCCTCCCCAACTTATGGACACCTGTCACACATAAGTCCACCTTCTGGCATGGGCCTCATGGCTTAGAGGGTCTGAGTTGGGGGCGAGTGTCACAGAATCAGCTCATCTTCATCCTCCTCATCAGTGGACCTCAGGCTTGGGCCCTGTAGGATATCAGCCAGCTCCTCTTCTGGCCCTGGGCTCTCCACCATCTCCAGTTCCTCCAGTTCCCCCTCCAGCCTGGCTGGAGCCAGAAGTTGTGGGGGCCTTGGGGATGGGGGCGGCACAGGTGTCTCTGGCGTGGTAGAAGCAGCCACCTCTGCCACGCCAGGAGCCCCAGCCCCAGCGTCAGGCAGGTTCCAGCCCTCTGCAGGAGGGGGTGGCCCCCCGGGGCCCTTTCGCGTTGAAGTTGTGCTTCGGAAGCTGGCAAGCGGAGGGCGGAGCTGCACTCCGGATTTGGTGTGGCCCTCAATGGCTTTCTGCAGCTGGGGAGAAGCGGAAGAGCGAACAGGTGACAATAGGAAAGAGAAGACGGAAGGCAGTGAGAAGGTCGGTGGAGCAAACCCGACACAGCAGTCGGAAACAGGAATGGGAAAGAGACAGCAGGGGACAATGACAGAGGAAGACAGAGTAGAAGAGGCCAGGAAGGCCGCGACACAACAACTTCAGTTCCCTCGAGCCAGGTCCACTAAGGACCTCTTAGTGACCCCTAGTGGTCTCCTCACACCCAGCCCGTGCAGAGCTCGTCCCCCAGTCCTCTCTGTAACACACGTTCCTGCGAAGAGAGGCTCATACCTGTTCCCATCCCAAACCCTCACAGTTAGGAGATGGGGTCCCATCTGAGGTGCAGAACCGTGCCCCTCACGGGACTTTGCAGTTTCTCCCTCCTGGAGGGACTCGTGAGATGTCAGCTTCATCCCTTCCCCACTCACATCCCCTCATCCCGTCGTGTTCACCCTTCCCTCCCACTGGTGAAGTGGGACCCGTCCCTCTTACCTCTTCTAGTGCCAGGACGCCCCTGAGCTTCCCCATGCTGGTTATGTAGGCAAGATGGAGGCCGAGAAGCGAGAAGAGCGTGTGAGTCTGAGTGGGGAAAGCACAGGTCAGCTCATGCCCCGCTCTCTCTCCCTGCCCGCCCTGAAGCCCTGAGCAGTGGGCAAGGGCTTGCCTTGTGCAGGGTGGTCTGCTCCACCAGCTGGAAGGGAGACTGGTCGATACAGCAGCAGTCGAAGCAGACAGTCTGGCTCAGCTGCTCCTGCTCCCAGGCCTCAATCTGCGGGCAGAGGATCACAGAGGCCCTTTCTACCTCAGTGCTTGCCTTTGACCCACCCAGCTCTTCTCCCCGCTGTCCAGAGTCCTAAGTCGTACGCGAACCATTGCAGAGACTCATCATTGTACCCTCACCTCATCAGGCCCAAATCGATGGTTCACCTGCAGGCACCCAGAACATGGCTCCTCAAGTCCTGCAAGTGCTCCATCCCTGGGCTCTCAAACACTCATCTCTAATCTTGAATGTATTTATTTTATAATTTTTTTAATATATATATTTTTTATTTGAGAGCGACAGACACAGAGAGAAAGACAGATAGAGGGAGAAAGAGAGAATGGGCGCGCCAGGGCTTCCAGCCTCTGCAAACGAACTCCAGATGCGTGCACCCCCTTGTGCATCTGGCTAACGTGGGACCTGGGGAACCGAGCCTCGAACCGGGGTCCTTAGGCTTCACAGGCAAGCACTTAACCGCTAAGCCATCTCTCCAGCCCTCTTTTATAATTTTTTAAATTTATCTATTTATTTGACAGAGAAAGAGAGAGGGAGGGAGGGAGACAGAGAGAGAGAGAAAGAAAGAGAATGGGTGCACCGGGGCCTCCAGCGACTACAAATGAAGTCCAGACATGCACACCGTGGGTCCTGGGGAATTGAACCTGGGTCCTTTGGCTTTGCAGGCAAATGCCTTAGCTGCTAAGCCATCCCTCCAGCTCTTGAAGGTATTTCTTTTCCTCATACTCCTTCTCTTCTAATCTCTATGGTACTTTGTCCTTTTCAGACCTAGTACTGGTCTTCCTTGGCCTCACGCTGGCACCCGTCTTTACCTATTGGATGTAAACTCCTTGAGAGGGTCATATGCTATTAACTGTTGGAGACTGAGGAAGCCGGTGGTCATTACTCACGAGGAGAGTAGAGCACCGTGAATATCAACTGAATCTGAGCAGACTTCCTGCACTGCGCAGCAGGCCATGCTTTGATTGCGTTTGTCTTTCAGTCTATGACAGAAGCATTCAGGACCAAAGCCTGACTTAGGTATGCACACCCATACCTCCAAGATATCAGATAAGCCATCGTGTCCCTGTATCCCTGGGATTCATTCATGAACCCAGGGTGTCCTTCAGTCCCGCCATCTGAATGATGTGCTACTTCCACTCTTTATTTTCGTATCTGTCCAAACTGAAGCTCTAACTTTTAGAAAGCACCAGGGAAGGCCAGCACCTTGCTCCAGGGGTTCCGTCCACAGTGAGGCTCCTTCTATGTGTCCGCTGCTCACATTTCTGGATGTGCCAGTGCAACCAATAAACTCTCATCCTCCCGACTAAGGGTTTGCATGAGACAGCCAGCTCTTTGCACAGCAAGGAAACCACTTAACAGGAATGTTGCACAGTGGACTTGGGTATAGAATGGGTTCGGAGGACTTCTATAGCATGGGGTTGGAGGACTTAGGTATGACATGGCATTGAGCCTGTCTTCGTGGTCCTTTCTGAGATTTTGTCAGGCCTTCTCAGCTTCCACATTTGCCTTTCTATAACAACAACAGCAACATTCCTATTGCTGTACATGTCTCAGCTCACTGAGTCCTGCCAACAACCCAATCTCCAACAGTCATTAAATAACCACACTCATGGGCTGAAAAAATGGCTTAGTAGTTAAGGCACTTGCCTGAAAAGCCAAGGGACCTAGATTCAATTCCCCAGTACCCACGTAAGCCAGATGCACAAAGTGGCACATGTGTCTGCAGTTCATTTGCAGTGGCTGAAGGCCCTGGCATGCCCATTCTCTCTCTCTAAAATAAATAAAATAAAATAAAATGAATAAATGAATAAAAATATTAAAAAAAAATAATCACACTCACCAACTAGCTGGCTTTTACTCTTTTTGTTGCAATAATGTGTTGTGTGTAGATATATATGTATATGTAACAACATAACAAAGTACTCCTTAAATGTAGTTATGGCTCATCTATACCTGGGCAGAAAGAAGGGATCCTTGCCCCTGTGATCATCTATGTGACTATGCTGGTTTCAATCAGATGTCCCCCATAAACACATGTGCTCTGAATGAGTGGTCCCAGCTGGTAGCATTTTGGGAGGTGGAACCTTGCTGGAGGATGTCTGTCTCTACAGGATGTTAGAGCCAGCTCCCCCTTGTCAGAACTCAGTTACTCTTTTGCTGCTGATGTCCACCTCTGCTCATGCCATTCTCTCTCCTGACACCATGGAGCTTCCTCTCAAGACTGTAAGCCAAAATGAAAACTTTCCTCCCATCAGCTCCTTTTGGTCAGGTGCCTTTCCCCAGCAACACAAAGGTAACTATAACAGCAGCTCTTCAAAAGTCACTCAGGCTCTGGAGAGATGGCTTAGCGGTTAAGCGCTTGCCTGTGAAGCCTAAGGACCCTGGTTCGAGGTTCGGTTCCCCAGGTCCCACGTTAGCCAGATGCACAAGGGGGCGCACGCGTCTGGAGTTCGTTTGCAGAGGCTGGAAGCCCTGGCGCGCCCATTCTCTCTCTCTCCCTCTACCTGTCTTTCTCTCTGTGTCTGTCGCTCTCAAATAAATAAATAAATAATTAAAAAAAAAATAAAAGTCACTCAGCAGAAGTATGTGCTTGTGTGGGTAGTAGGGAAGAAAGGGAAGGTTCCCTTCCTCCCTCCCTTCCTTCTTTCCTTTCTTCCTCCTCTCCCTCCTTCCCTCCCTTCCTTCTTTCCTTTCTTCCTTCTCTCCTTCCCTTCCTTCTTTCCTTCCTTCCCTTCCTCCTTCCTTCCCTCCCTTTCTTCTCTCCTTTCTTCCTTCTCTCCTTCCCTTCCTTCCTTCCTCTCTTCCTTTTTCCCCTTCTCTCCCTCCCTCCTCCCCTCCCTTCCTTCCACCCTTCCTTCCTTCCTTCTCTTCCTTCCTCCCTTCCTTCCTTCTTTCCTTTCTTCCTTCTCTTCTTTCCTTCCTTCCCTCCTTTCCTTCTTCCCTTCTCTCCCTCCCTCCTTCCCTCCCTGCCTCCCTCCCTCCCTTCCTCCCTCCCTCCTTCCCTTCCTTCTCTCCCTCCCTCCCTCCCTCCCTTCTTTCCTCCTTCCCTCCCTGCCTCCCTCCCTCCCTGCCTCCCTCCCTTCCCTCCTTCCTTCCTTTCTCATCATCACCATAAAGGCTGAGCAGTATTACTTTAACTCTCCTGTGCAGATTTATGCTGGATGTCCAGTAGATATGTGTTGCACAAGAGCACCCACCATGGTTTCTGTCAGCTGCATACTTTAAAAAGCTCTGGCTTTTCAGCCTTCACAGACAGCATGCATTCTTTCTGACTACATAGAACACTCACTAATGGATTTTTTGTCCCCCTACAACCCCTAGGGCCTGGTGTGACTGGGCCGCCAATGGCTGCTGCACATTGTGTTCACTCCTCAACCAAATACCCTTCGTATTTGCCTTTTCTCTTCTGGACTTGAGAGCATCCTCTTCTAGGAAACGTATTTCTCCAAAAGGCATCACTGTTCTATTTGTCCTCCACACGCATGCCTTCCTAGCCTCCATGTCTGCTGTGTCCCAGGATTTCACTGTCTCGGGGCCTGACCAGTGCAGCATAGTTTTGCTACGGTTCTTCTTGTGATGGTCAAGGGCTGTCCCTCTGGGGCCATTGTCTCTGTTAGATTCCTTCCTTGCTAAATAGCTTCTGCCTGGTCTAGAATGCCCTGCAGAAAATCCAAGCATTATCCTAGAGCTGTGGTCCCATCTCTACAAGGAGCCTCAGAATGTTCTTTCCTGAAACAACTCTGTGCCCCTGGGAACACCATTGCGCCCCATCACCTGCTCCTTGCTGGCTCCATAATCACGTCTTATTCTAACATCTTAAAGTACCTCTCTACTTAGACTAATGCTTTGTCCTTACAATATCAAAATAAAGCAGAAACGTAGCCATGCCATCACTGGACAGAGCAATGCACCCCTAGGCGGTGGTTTATCTCACCTCTTCAGGTGACATGGTGTCCACTAAATCTGGGGTGTCCTAGGGGAGAAAGACACAGGTCCAAGTTCTTTGCCTTTTCTTCCCATGCGAGTTCCAGGCAGACAGGGTCACAGTAGCCTCCTTGCCAAGTCATCATCCTTTGGGGGACCTGTGCCCTCCTAATCAAGGACCATGGCTTCTCGCTCCTCAAAGACACGCTGCGCCCTGCCGGCTCTGTAAAAACACCTCTTACCTGGGTTGCTTTCTCCTTTGTGGGACGAGCTCTGCCCAGCAGGCAATGAAGCAGACACTGGAAGACAGAGACTCTCTGACCTGCAATGAGAGTTGAGCAGATGGGGGTGGTGGCCAGGGCTTTTCCAGTGGTCGTGCCACTCACGGACAGCCCTTCCCAGACACTGAACCTCCAGAGTACTCCTGTTGCCTCTACCCCGAGTCCCTGGGAATAGTCAAATGGGGAATTGTTGAATAAGCGTCACCTCTTACGACCCCATACCTCCTTACAACGGGAGCTCTCAGGTGGGAGAGAGCCCAGACATCACCCCCAAGACATGCTGGGAGGTCTTCACCTGCAGGCCGTGGGGCTTCCAGCGGCTGTTTGTGGCTTGGCAGCGGCCCGTTGGGCTCTTCGGGGGACAGTGGAGCCGCAGGAAAGGGGGAAGGTGCAGGAGGGAGGGGAGGAAGCTGAAAGAGACCGCAGAACTTCTCAGTCCCAGAGTTGAAGTTGACTAGTGCTCCACTGCTTTCACTACCACCCCCCCCCCCCCCGGAAATCTACCTCTGCGGCCCCAGCTCAGAATTCCTAGGACCCTCTGGACCCCCGAGGAACTGCTCCCTGGCGCTTTTTTTTTTCCCCTCCCAGGCATCGCCCCTTCTCTGCCCTTCCCTTCCTTCCCACGCCCATCACAGCAAGCCCAGCTCAGCCATCCCTGCCCGTAGAGGTGTCGCTGGCGACCCCTGCCGACGCCTTTCTCTTTTCCTCTTGCCCGGGGCCGGCTCGGTCACCTCGGTCTTTCCGCAGAGGTCCTCGTCGTCATCCTCATCTACGAAGGCGAAGGACTCTGGCCGGCCCTGGCAGGGTGCCCCCGCAGCCGGCCGCGCCTTGCCGTCGTAGGGCAGCTCCGACAGCCTCCGCGCCACGTCCTGGGCCGCCCGCAGCCTCCGCTGGGGACTCAGGTGACGCTGCAGGAGCGACTGCAGCTCGGAGCGCTCCACCGAGCCCAGCAGGATCATGGAATCTGCGCGACATTCATTCCCCCATGGAGGGCCACTCCACACACCTGCCCGGCTGACGGGTCTGAAGCAATCCCCTTCTCTTCGTAAACACTCCTTTCAAACATCCTCCAGGGTTGGCCTCAGTAGACCTCTTTTTACTTCACCCATTTAGCGCTTACAGACCCGCCGCAGCGCTAATCTGTACTATTTGGATGCTGCCCTCATAGCGTTTACAAATTAAGTGAGCTCGGTATTAAAACAAGCTGCTCAACTCTATCGAAATGTAATGAGAGGGCTGGAGAGATGGCTTAGCGGTTAAGCGCTTGCCTGTGAAGCCTAAGGACCTGGGTTGGAGGCTGGATTCCCCAGGAGCCAGTTAGCCAGATGCACAAGGAGGCGCATGTGTCTGGAGTTCATTTGCAGTGGCTGGAGGCCCTGGAGCGCCCATTCTCTCTCTCTCTCTCTCTCTTTCTCTCTCTCTGTCGCTCTCAAATAAATAAAAATAAACAAAAAAAATTTAAAAAAATGTAATGAGACTCTGCAAGCCCTTGCTACCAATCTGAGCATGAACACCTTCTCCAAGAAGTCCACAGGCAGCTCTAGCTTCTGCCCAGGAAGAAATCTTTTAAAGAGCCCCGGGCCTTCTACGGTATAAACAAAAGTCCCACTATTCCAGAGAAGGTCTTTTTTACGTTCATAGAAATTTTGCTCTAACGCTTAGCGTTGTCCTCTCAGTTGGAGGCCATGACTGGATGGCAGTGGTACTGAGACCCATCTCGCTGCTACGTCTTCACACCTCACTGGCTGTCCCCTTGCTCCAATGAGGAGCTTTGCTTTAGAAACACTTAGAAAGAGTCTTCCAAGAGCTCAGCGGAAACATTTGAATCTCTTCAGAAATTTGGATAGTCTGGGTAATCTGAAAGCAGAAGTCTTAGTGGCTCCAGATCGCCCCCGTGGGCTTTTTCTGTATTGTGTGAAAGCATAGGCTAGAAGACTGTGTAGCATCTGTTATTAAGTACTTCGAACTGTGGCCATCCAGCCGTTATAGTCGGAATATATAGGAATATATAGGAATGCCTAACCTAGTGACAAAGACAACATGAAAACACATAAACCACGGTAAGACAGAACACAAGGCGGGGTGAGGGAAGGATGGCAAATGGCAGGAAGGACGGAGTCACCCCTCACTCGGACCACTCACCATCCCTAGGTTGGGCACTAACGACTAGGTGGGGTTTAGTTAAGCAGGAATGGCCAGAGCGCTGCAGCTGGCCCACACTGTTTATGAAGTGGTGCAGCCACTAAGTACATGTACAACTGCGAACCAACACTAGAGGGGCTGTGCTTGTAGCTCCCAGACAAGCCCAGAACCACAAGGCATCTGACTTGCCTGATGGCCACGTTCCCAGCCGAGGCTGAACAAAACAGCGCTCAGCCTTCTCCTTCCAGCTTGAGTAAACAAGTGTTCTTTTACAGTCTATCAAATGCCTCATTGTTGTGTTTTTTTTTTTTTTTTTTGCATCCTTGTGCTTTGTGTGGTAATTGTGGAAAACGGCCCCAAATGTATGCTGCCGTTCTGCTCAGTGTTCTGAAGCCCAGGAAAGGCTGTGCTGCGCCTTACTGAGAAAATCCATCCAGGCATGGTTATGGTGCTGTTGGCCATGAGGTCAGTGTTAATAAAACCAAACATGTCTATTAAACAAGTGTCTGAAAACAGAAGTGCACATGGAACATGATCATGTATCGACTGGTTGACAAAAACGCTGTGATCAGAGTCTCAAAGGAACCCAAGCTGCATTACCCCCCCCCACCCCCGGGAGCAAATGTTCCGTAAACTGCTCATTTTAATCCCACACTCATGAAGACTTAGAAAGCATAGCTTACATGAATAACAAGACTTGACTATATGACTATGCCTTTAATTGAATTCTAGCTGTCTTTGCGTGTATGCATACTGATCCTTCCTCAAAGCTCCTGCTGCCCAGTGCGCGCAAGCTGGACATCTTATAGTGGTCAGGATGACCCTGAAGACAGGCCCATGCCTGTGACCATTAATCTTTATTGTCAACTTGACTGCATTTGGAATCACCTAGGAGACTGAGAGGTGTAACCGTGAGGAAGTTTCTAAAGAGGATTAACTGAGGGGGGAGAGAATTGTAGATCTATTCTGAATGATCCCATGAGTTTGGGAGTCATAGAAAACACAAGAGAGAAAAGGAGGAGGCCAGTAGAGCACCAGCATTCCCCTTTCTCTGCCTCCTGGCCCACCATGATGCGCATGGCTCTGTCCTGCCCTGCCTTCCTTATCCTAATAGGCTGAACTCTGTGAAGCGGCAGCTATGGTAAATCTTTCCTCCCTTAAGTTGTTTCTGGAAGGGGCTTTAGTTACAGGGATGAAAAGCAGCTGGTGTTGTCTTGACTCCTTTGCGACTGTAAAACCCGCCTTAGGTCAGCAGCCTGGGAGTGGGCTTCCTTCCTACCCACTGACCTTTGGAATCAACCAGCGGCAAGGTCTTGACAGTAGTAGTCTGGAGCAGGCTTCGCAGTTCTCCGTAAGTGCAAGAAGATGAGACAAACTTCACATCCCGCACCATGATGTCCTCAACAAAGATGGTGAATTTGCTGTGGAGGGAGAACATGTCCCGGGTTAGCCTCACCGCGCGTCCACGCCTTTACTGCCCCTTTCTTCCTCTCATAAGGCCTGCCATGCATTTGGTCACTCACACTGCTGATTAAGTACATGAAACCAATGGCTCCCCAACACTGACCCTAACCTCATTCCTCACTTGAGAACCTCCCACATCCCATCCAATCTAAACTAGTTCCAGCTACTGCCCCTGACCTGAGCTGGTTCCAACCAAGGTCTGGCAAATAGGGAAGCTTCTTGACCTGGATGATGCTGTCATAGAGGGAAGGCTGCAGACTCTGGGCCACCATGTTGGCCAAGATAACAGCCACCATCATGGGCAGGATGTGAGCAATCTGACCCGTTAATTCAAAGCAAATCACAGCTGTGGAGACTGTGTGGGAGACAGCCCCCGTGAGTGCTGCCGCTCCTGCAAGGACAGGAACATTGTAAGGGTTAGGGGTGCCACTGCTGGCATGGGGATACCTGGGGATGTGACAGGAATGATACAGAGATAGGACTCTAGTCAGTGAGAAAACAAAATCGTTGCGTGTGTCAGAATTTTTATTTAGAACATAAAGAAAGTGGCGTCATCCATTCTTTTCTTTTTAGAGTTTGGATCAATCTTACTGAGCATTTAAAAATACAATGATAGCATTTTACATTTGGCTTCAGGTACCGATGCCAATAATTCATGAGTGTAAAGACCCAAGGCGCATGCTGCAACTGGGTGCAATGAGACCTACATCTGATCCTGATTCTGCGTCTTCACTCTATGAATAGAGCTTACTTTCTCTGGAATCTCATGTTGTCATCTATAGAGTGAAAGGGTCATTAAATTTTTCTAGATTCTATCACCAAAGATAGAATCTATCTTGCTTATCTTTTTTAAAAGTTGTTTTCCTATAAATCCAAGTAGTCCCCCCTTCACTAACTGTATTTCTTATTTAAATACAAGGGGCATATCCTGTGGTAAAAATACTGGGGAAGTGAAAAGGCAGCAACAAAAAGTCACAAAGGTCGCACTCCTGGGAGATGCATACAACATGGAGCAGGAGCGCCAGGGTTACACACCAGGGAAGAGGAGGAGAGCCACCTGCGGGGCATGCTGCTGGAGAGGGCCAGGGAGTAGGGCACCGCATGTAGCTCTATCTTAGAAGTTATTTTAGAACAAAGAAACCGAGGCTGAGAAAGGCAACTAACCTTCTCCATGGTCACATGGCAACCCAGGTAACAAGTGGCAAGGAAGGCCTAGGTTTGTGCTTCTCAGCTCAGAGGTTCTTAGTTTTCATCAGCATTAGCATACCTCCAGTTGGAATGACCGAGGCAGTCGCCTGCATTGTTGGTTCATTGATCCTTAGGAAGGAGACTACTAAACATGCAAACACAATCCAGGATGCCTTCCTCCTTATTTTCTTACTTATTTCCCATCATTCCTTTACAATAGTCAGAAACCATGGCCCACAGAAGTTCAATAAAAACCAGTGAGAGTTGGTTTTGAACAAAAGTTGAATCAGTGTTAAATTTATACTATATTGTGTGCCTGCGATGTATATTAGGAGAATTTTAATGCATGGATTTGGGGTGCTCAATGTTTGGTTACTACAGGGTAGGAATATGTCTCACCAATTACTGCATAGCCCCCAGGTAGGATCTTATAGATGACGTCATCAAATAAGATACCGTCAGGGAAGAGCATGGCCATGACCTCGCCTACCAGCCTTCCAAAGGCAGCACCTGAAGGGAAGATGGAAGAAGGGAAAGGCTGTGCAATGCCAGTTCCTTATCTCTGTGTTCTCAGGACCATAGTGCTTAGCCACTATGACCAACGGCAAACTCCCAGCACCCTCGGTCTTTTCCTTGTTTTCCCAGACTGTGGCTCAGCAGGATGACATCGGACCTTACCTAGTACAAACACAGGCATGAAGCCTCCGCAGGGTATGGGCATAGTGGTGGCCACAATGGACATCCAAAACTATAGGGTGAAAAAAAAGCATTAACACATCCTCTCTACTCTGCCTAGCAAGCACACAAAACACACACACACACACACACACACACACACACACATACACACACATTCACAGACTCCATTCTCATTGTTCTCCTTCTTCCTTCTTCAAGAATCCTAACAGAAACCCTGGGAAAGCTAAGCTCTGGAAACCTTCCTGTCTGTCACCTTTCTTAGATCTTAACTTGGCTCTTTCAGGTTGAGAGAGCACTAAAGACATGAGGATAAGAAAGTTCCACCAGATGGCTGACACAAATCCCTCTAACTGTGTGTGTGTACATTTTCCCAGAAGACCCTTTTTTCACTGCTCCTAAGGGATCCCCATCCACTGAACTTGGCCCAGAAAGTTCATCTCTGTGGAAAGGCCTGAAACTCTTGAGCTGGAGGATTGCTTTTCCAGCTCAGTGTATGTTTCTGAAAGGGATCCCCAGCTCCCTGTGGCCGATACCTTAAAGTCCAGTGACTTACTGCATGATTAGTTTAAAGGCAAGCCTCATGGGGACCCTGCTCTGTATTAGCCACTTTCTTTGGTATCGAATCACTTTAAACAAGGATCTAGAATTGGGTCTGGAGTCTGAGGGTGTAGCTCTGTAATAGTACTCTTGGCAATTGCAAATCCCGTGTTCAAACCCAAGCCCAAAACACCAAATCAATCTGCTCCAGCTGTACAGAAAGGACAAGCTGAGAACCTTGTTAATCCTCCAATATAATAGAAAAGATATCCAAGGCCAACTTTGTAAGGTGGTATTACAGCAGAAATTGGTACAATTTTAGGAAAAGCAGTATGAACATTCTTAGGCAAAGAATACAAAGGAACTGAGAAACAGAATGAAACAGGAATAGTAGTTGAACTTCTGAAATATCGAAAGAAGTAAACACATGGGACCTAGTTTGGAAACTAAGCAACAGGTTTACATATCGCTTCCACTGTAAGCTAGCCAATTCTAGAAAAGAACCTCAAATTAGGTGCAAAATGGTAACAGCTAAAGTTCAAACAAGCTGTGAAGAGTGTTTACAATTTTAAATGGTACCAATTGTACTGTAAACTAGTGAACAATAAATTTCTTTTTTAAAAATATATTTTATTTTATTTTTTGAGAGAGAGAAAGAGAGAAAAAGAATGGGCACACCAGGGCTTCCAGCCCCTGAAAACAAATTCCAGATGCATGTGCCCCCTTGTGCATCTGGCTTACATGGGTCCTAGAGAATTGAACTGGGATCCTTTGGCCCTGCAGGTAAATGCCTCAACCACTAATCCATCTCTCCAGCCCAGAAATAAATTTCTTAATTATATGGACTTTAGAAAGAACTACCTTCAGCCAAGACTAAAACCAAGAGCAGCCATGAAGACCCAACACTGCACTGCAGAAGCAGTGAGAGGAGAAAACACGTGCCTCTTCATGTCAGAACACGACCATTTAAACAGTTGAGAACTGCAAAGTGCAACCTGCAAAACGAAGAGAACACACTGCGAATTTCTCAAGGGCAGAGGATGTGCCTTGTTCACTGTGCCCTTTCCACACTGGCACAGTGCTCCACAGTGTAAGAAGGAAGGAAGGAAGGAAGGGAGGGAGGAAGGAAGGGAGGGGAGGGAGGGAGGGAGGGAGGGAGGGAGGGAGGGAGGGAGGGAGGAAGGGAGGGAGGAAGGAAAGGAAAGACCAACATGCTAGTCAAATCATATCCGCATAAAGCGGCCAATAGTCACTAAAGCATCCACCTGCAATGCTCTCCAAAGGGAACTTAATAATCTAAAAGCGGCGCTAAGACAGATAACAGGTGACTCTCAAGGTCTGACTTCAGAGGATGAACAAGATTACCCTTCGAGATAAGTTTAACAGCTGGGTCAGGGTCAGAGGGTATGGAAATCATCACGTCCTATAGCACAGAGAAGGAGCAAAGAGATGAGCACACTCTCTTCGTCACTGGTCCGTGGAGAAACGGAAGTGAGGCGGAACACAAGCGACGTCCGTGTGTCTAAACATCCCGTTCTAGAGAACCAGGAGAGGAGAGGCTGACCACAGATTCCATCCCGTCTGCACTATTCAAGAAGGATCAACAGGAAAATCAGGCAAAAAGAACTCTACAGAGCCTAACGTTTCAGTTACTAGAAAGGAAACAGAGGCGGGAACCACATTCAAATCTGTTGCAAATCTCTGGACACTGAGGCAGACGGAAGCCCCCTTCACTGATATTGACAAAGAGCTGTACGGGCACTGTCATCTGCCTGTACTGACATGGCCAGGGACCCCACGGACTAAACCTCAAGTCCGCTAGTGGAAAAGTCGTTTCAGCCACTGCAAGGGTTTGTATAGTGTATCAGCTACTTTCTAATTTCTGGGACAAAATACCTGACCAGAAGCAGCACAGGGAAGGAAAGAGTTGATTTAGGCCTAGGTTCCCGGATGGTGGAGTTCATCACGTCGGGGAAGGTAGGGCAGGCTGCAGCCGGGAGCTGGCAGCACGATTAGGAAGCAAAGAGCAAACCTGATGTGGAGCCAGTCTCAAGGCTGGACCCCCAGTGACCCACTTCCCCCAGCAAGGCTCCACCTCCCACAGTTTCCCCAAACAGTGCCTCTAGCTAGGGATTAAGTATTCAAGCACGTGAACCTATGGGGACATGTTACCTTTAAACCACCGCAAATATGGGTTGATTGTTCCCTGAAGCTTACTGTTTTGAAATTCAGTCCTTGATGGGAGGTATTAAGAATGTGGAAACTTAATCCCATGGTGACTGTGATGCTTAGAAGTGGGGCCTTTGGAAACTGGATAGGATTAGGTAAGATCATCAGGGTTGAACACTCGGGACAGACTGCTAGCAGCTTTGTAAGAATATGGACAAGTGAAAGAAATGCATAGACACATACACGTGACCTCTCTTGCCCCATCTTAGTACTCTGCTAACTAGAGCACCATCGTTAGATATGGCCCTGCGACCCTGGATGTCCAAAACTGAGAGCAAAGTAAACCGCCTTTTGTTATAACATAACCAGCCTTGGGCACTTAATTGTAATAATGAAGAACAGACAAACAGAACTACTTTCATATTTTAATTTTACTATCAATCTCCTTTCTCACATTTTGGAAAAAAAAAAATCAAGGAATGGCTCTGCATGCAGTGACGAGGAACTGACAACGCTGGGAAGCAGTGACAAGTAGATGACATTACAGATTTCTAGCGACAAATACTTTTGCATTTATAAATATCGAAGAATGCTATAGACTTTTTGAAAACTGTTGGCCTTGAAATGTAGCCTAGAACATATGGGTTTCTTTTTCTTATACAATTAAATGTAAATATTATCAAGGATATAATTCAGTGGTAAATTAGCTATAGTGACATACAGTTAAGTCCTATTATGTCATCCAAATAGGTTTCTGAAAATAAGCTTTACTTAGTGAAGTGTAATCCAGATATATAATTGGAAAGCTGAGGGAGGTGGTGATGGAATGAGGTGAAAAGGAAATGTTGAAAAATATACAGTATTTTGTTTCTATGAAAGTTTTCAAAATCTTAACATTTTAATAGTATGCATGATCCCAACATTACCATATAACTCAGACCTAGCCCCATCATCCCTGGACTGTGAACTTTGACGTCAGGGACATGCGAATGCAGATGGGAATGTAGCCTTGACAACCTGTGCAGAGCCTGGATTTGGAGACTCGTGCCTACGATCCTCGCACTTAGGAATTTAAGGCAGGACGATCACCGTGAGTTTGAGGCCCGACTGGGCTCCAAAATGAGACCCTACTTAAACTCCTGATCCCCACCCACTCCGCAAAGCCCAACCAGACTTTATACATTAAGACATGATGCTCATTATAATAAATCTCCAGAAATCAAATCTCTAACAAGATGCAAGGAAGTTCTTGATGAAAAATTTTCAAATATATTGAAGACAGAAATAAAGAAGGGCTAAAAATAATAAGTGAGTGTGCAGAAGAAGGAAACTATAGATGCAGCGGACTCGCTCTGAGTGAGGTGAGAGGCGCACACACACCAAGAAGCCCACAGCAGGCCCTGAGAGTGTAACTACGGAGCTGAAACCTGGTGTGAGAAGCACTGAAAATGGCATTACACAGGTAGCAAGAAAAACAAAGGAGAGAATTTAAAAATGCTTTCAACTACAAGAATAGAATTAGCCAAAGAGCAATGATCAAGAAATATGTATTAAAAAACACTTATTGAATAAATGAACTCATTATTTTGCAATAACAATACAAATATAGCTTAGTGATTCATAGTCTGGGAGGATTTAAATTCATTAAAAGTATCATAAATAATAGCAAGGTATTCAAAAGTATGAACATTCAGTGTGGACAAATATATATAATATATAATAATATATATGTATATATAATATATATAATATATATATATATATGAGAATCCTACTGTATAATAGGAAAGTACTGATTATTTAGGCAAAATATACTGTTAGTAAAAATCACCCCAAGAGAAAAAACAAAACAAAACAATGGCAACCAGTAGGTAACATCACCAGGTTTGAAAATGAGAAAATGTCTTTGCTTGAGGCAGCAATTGAGAAACTAGTAAATTTACGTGGACAGTCAAGAAAAGGAAAGAATGTAGTTATCAAAAGTTATCGGCTTTTGTTTCCTAATTTAAGTTAGAAACAATGTCTGAGCAAGGCAGTAGTCTTATAGGCTCACTACCTATGTGGGGAGTAATCATATTTGTAAAGGCTATTTATAGTCACTAATAAAGTAGATTGGAATATTTTATCTGTTCTCTAATTGTACAAATGGGACTGCCCCACAGGTAGACAGGGGTGCATGTGTAAATCACCTGAAAATGAATAATCAGACACATGGGGAATGAAGTATCTAATTATCTAATATGTGGGAGGAATTTGGTTAATGAATCTGAGGCCCTTACACAGTTATCTATATTGCTAAACTCTGTCTTGCTCCTGTTTACTTGGCTGCTGAGATATCTTAACAAGATAACAAGTGAAACCGTTACAAGGGTTATTATAATTATGCCAAACACCACTAAGCTGATGTGAATGGAGCAATTAACTCAGATAGTGGTTCACTTTCACAGATGAGCAATTTACTTATGCCGTGGCTTCCTGGTTTCTTTCCAGGTTGGCCAAAGACCAGATGAAGCTCTACCCTTTCATGGATGACACCCTACCTTCCTGCACTGAAAACACATGGTCTACGGTGGGGGAGCAGTACCTTCATGATGAAGAAGAGAAAGATGATGATGACCACATTGACCTTGGGGTGAATCCACACAGCTGACTGGCCCAGGCTTTGGGGGTCACCAATGTGTTTCACCCATGTGTTGTTGTCAAACAAGGTGCTGATGGCTTCACGGGGCATGAGCTGTGAGGGAGGAAGCAGAGAGGACGGCTCTCCTAGAGTATACTGTGTGTGACCAGCCTCATTATTCCAGGATCTATTTTGCCCTTTTCGCAGGGAGAAAGTCTATTCCTACGCAAAAAACTACAAGAACCCCAAGCCTGAGCTGCCTCCCCTTCCTGGCTTAGAGTCCACAGTCATCTGGACCCCTCTCACCCCACCCCCACTCTCAGACTCCCCTAGAGCTGACCTCTCCCGCCATGAATTGGCCCATTCCTGGTGGGAAGGTGAATGAAGCGATGACAAGGGTGACGATCCCAGGGTACAGCAGGCCGCTGGAAAAGAGACCATGTCAACCCTGATCCCCGCTCCGCCAACCCACAGTGAATAAGGCCACGTGGGGCTCCGGCAAGCTGTGGCCTCCTGTGGCCCAGTGACTCAGTTCTTCCAACAGACAGCATTCTCCGCCAAGCAATCATCCTTTTACTGCTTGCCCCTACCACAGTGTCAGAGATTCCTCCTGTTTTAACACACACACACACACACACACACACACACACTGCACCTTACAGCATTTAGTGCCTGCCACAAAGTTGAAAACTCCGGGAGGAAGCAGAAGATAAGTGGGTAGGGCCAGGGAAGGGCAGTGACTCACTGCTTAGCAAATAGCTGGCTGAGGGCCTTGTGCTTTCGGATACCCAGCATGACTTGGCGGTGCAGATACACAAAAGCAGCTCCCAGTAACCCGCAGAAAATCCTGAGGGTGCAAGTTTACCGAGGTGAAACCATCCATGACACCCTCATACCTCCGACTCAGCCTCTGCAGGGAAGCAGACAGCAGCACCCCCCTTCTCTTTCTACCTAGCTCCCTTTGAGTGAGGTCCACCCACTTTCTTCCTAGCTCCAACCCCTTCCAATCCACAGCCTTAGCCCACTTCCGGTTCCCCATGCCCAGAGAAGACGGTTCCACTGACCCGATAACAGCAAAGGCTGGGAGCTCCTTAAGGTCAAAGGGGAAATCCATTCGGAAATTCGTTCTGAACAGAGCAGTGATGGTGACTATAAGAAGAACAGGCTTGGGTTGGAGAGATGGCTTAGTGGTTAAGCGCTTGCCTGAGAAGCCAAAGGACCGAGGTTCGAGCCTCGATTACCCAGGACCCATGTAAGCCAGATGCACAAGGTGGCCCACGCATCTGGACTTCATTTGCAGTGGCTGGAGACCCCGGCGCACCCATTCTCTATCTGCCTCTTTCTCTCTCTGTCTGCCGCTCTCAAATAAATAAATAAAAATTAACAAACAAGAAAAAGGAGAAGGAGGAGAAGAGGCCAACGGTCGGGTGGGAGGTTCAGAGACAGCCACAGATAGTGAGCGTCCAACGCTTCCCTCCCACCTCCCTTTCCTCCTCCCCCTTTCTTCCTCCAATTTCGGTTTTCCTTTTCTGGTTAATTTCCTTCTTTCTACACACCACCATGGTTACAAGTCTTACCCTGTGACCTCACCTGCTCCTACACCCTTGGGCCTTGGGCCTGCTTCCCAAACAACACCAGCCTTTCCTCCCCTGAAGCGCCCACCCCAGGGCCCCCGCCCCCGCCCCGCCCCCGTGTCTAATTCACCCCGCCGCCCCCCAGGCCTCCTGATACCTGCGTCCTTGTTCCACACCGCCAGCACGCGGAACACAAAGGCACTGAAAGTGGCGGCAAAGAATCCTCGCCAGTAGTTCCGGACAGCAAAGTAGGTAGAGGTGACCTCGATGCTAAACAGCACTCCTGTGGGACAGGGAAGACGGGTCACGTGCACCCCTAAACCTCGCGCGGTTGAGACCTCAGGAGCTCTGGCTGACACCTGACTTTGAGAAGCAGTAGTGGGAAGTGGAGATCTCTCATTGTTCCATGCTCTCAGCCACCGATCTGCTCACGTTAGCTTCGCTTGTGGGGGTGGTGTTTTGCTTCTAGACCAGGGTTGTGGGTCAATGAGCTAGAGGGAAGAAGGGTCATGGGGAGGCCTTCCCTCAACCCCCCAACACATGAGGCTCAAGTGGCTGTGCCTGCTCCACCCCTTAAAATGTAGGACCAGGGCTGCAGAGGTGGCTTAGCAGTTAAGGCACTTGCCTGCGAAGCCTAAGGACTCGTGTTTGAATCGCCAGGTCCCTCGTAAGCTAGAGGCACAGTGACACAAGTGAGCAACGTCTCACATGCACACAAGGGGGCCCACACATCTGGACTTCAATTACCATGGCTGAGGCCCTGGCGCTTGCATCTCTCTCTCTCTCTTTCATCAAAAAGAAAAAAAAAGGCCAGTTTGTTGGGCTTGCCTTAAAAAAAATTTTTTTAAATGTAGGGCTCAAAACTTCCAGATACTCATATTTAGAGGCAATAGAAGGACTTTGCAGAAAACAGAAGAGGAGGAAGCTTCTGGAACCAATGCTCAGCAGAGTTCACACAGCTGGAAGTCAGGATCGGCAGATTATTTGAAATGCCTTTCCAACCCTCCCGCCCCTCGCTTACCCCGGAGCAACTTTATGATAAAGAAAATAAGAAAAATATGACTGCCCATTTTGCAAGGTGACAGTATGCAATATTTCAAGAAAACAAAGCAAAAGAGCCTTCCCAAATAATAATAATAAAATAATCACAATAAAAAATTAACAGAAAATTTGACTCACAGGGACCAGAGCAACGTGGGAACTGAGGCAGAAAGAAGTGAAAACAACTATGCTTAGGGAAGGTGACTGAGGTCAGAGAAAAGTCGGCTAAGGGTCCTCACCAGTTCTAGTTCTGATGGGCATGGTGAAGCAGGGCCCCTCCCAGCGGTGGGAACAAATAAGAACGGCTAACGAGGCCCAGAAACACCACATTTAAGACAAATAAGAAGAAATCACTGACAGTTAGGAGTAAGAGGGCTGATCTTTGATTAGATGCAAAGTGAACATTGATGGCACACTCAAAACCTGGCTAGGCTTCATGGCCCTCCAACACAAGGAACCAGAGATACAAGCTGAGATGGGTGGGGGAGAAGGCCCAGCGCCAAGGCAGAATTTGTTTCCTTGCCATGGTGAACAGTCATTGATCCGCCCAGGGTCTCGATATCTCACATGCTAGGAACTTCTTTTTCCTGTCCTAAAGTCAAAAGTCACGCCTTTCAAATATATCAGGACCTCACTGTCTTTTGCAAGGGCCAGTGAACTGGTCACAGCCTGAGCACCAAGAGTCCGGCCTGTGGCTACTCCTTTATGCGTTCTGGCAGAGGTTTCCTCTGTCCCTGGAGAGCTGTCCCCAGGTCTCTTCTCCAGGCAGAACCAGCCCTCTCTCAGCATATCCTCTGCGAGTTCAATGACTGAGTACATCCACTTGCACATCTAGTTATTTGTCCATACTCCTGAGCTCCTCCTTGGATTGGACGTTCCTAGAAAGCCAAGACCTAACCAGTAGTGGGCTTGGAGTTGGGGCTTGATGCCCGCACTAGGGGTGGGCAGGAGAGGAGAGGCTACAGAGGAAAGAGAACCCAGTGAGGGGGCTTCAGAGAACAGAGCCAGGCGGTGCAGAGCCAGCCACCTGTCTTGCCCTGCGCTTCAAACCCCACCAGGGAAGGCAGAGCTACTGGGCCTGGAGGAAGAATGCATGCAGCGGCCATCAGGGTATGTCTCTCTCTTTTGCTTTCGTTTGACTGCGTGAAATGACTCAGCTCACATTTCACAGGTTTTTGAAATCCTGGGCTTGGTTTTCTTTTTCCATGATGTTGATCTGGGGACACTTTCCCCAGCAGTCTGCCACTTTGTGCTCAGGGATGAGAACTAATTTTAATATTTAGCCTGAAGCCGGGCGTGGTGGCGCGCGCCTTTAATCCCAGCACTCGGGAGGCAGAGGTAGGAGGAGCACAGTGAGTTCGAGGCCATCCTGAGACTATATAGTGAATTCGAGGTCAGCCTGAGCTAGGGTGAGACCGTACCTCAAAAAAACAAACAAAACAAAACAAATTAGCCTGAGCCAAACATAAACTGTGCTGCCAAGATGAAACAGAGCTCTGAAAACACAAGCAGCCCTTGGAAGCTTCTAAGCCTTAGGTGTGTACTACGCTGCTATTCCCTCACTGTGGGTCCCCTGCTGGTCCTGGGTGTCTCTCACCAACCCAGCTCTCTACTTGCTATCTGGCTACTCCATAGAAACCTCATTCTCTGCATCCTCAAAGTGAAATGTATCAATTCTCTTCCCAGATCTGTTTCACTTTTGTATCCAGCTCCACTGTCATTCACACAATTGCCTTGATTGCATGTTAGCCTAAAACTCTCCTATCAGTCAATTTCACCTTTCTACCACTGAAATTTCTCCTCTTCTCTGTCTTTTCTGCCTCTGCCCAGTTCAATCATGTCATCTAGCATCAAGACTACAATAGTCTTCTTGTTAATCTTAGATTAATCCTGTTAATCCACAGCCAATTCTACCCACACACATGTGCCAAGGGGATTGGATGGGCACACAACGCTGGCCGTGTCACTTCCTTGTAGAAAACTCTTGCGTGGTTTCACTTTGCCTACAACAGCATCTCCCAAGTCAGTCCCCTGAGCAACTACAGGCCCCATGAGATGATCCCTGCAAAAGCAGTTTGGCGGGAAATGCTGTTAACAGTCATTTTGGGTATTCACAATGCATGTCAGCATCCCAGACGTTCTGATAACCTTTCTTTCCAGTGTATTTATTTTTAACTGCCTAATTACTCGAGCATTTCACACATTACACCTATTAACACCATAAAGAACTGTGTTCTATGAAGCACATTTGGGCAAATCCCAGCCAAGAGAACAAGCCTATTTTCTCATCATGCCTTCTGACGACCTCCATGACTCAGCCCTGTTCACCTGTCCAGACTCGTTCCTATGATCCTCTCCTGTTTCACCTACTGTAAATGGAGACCTTGACTTTACATGTTGTCCATTTTGTCCACAGCACCCTTTCTTCCTTGCAAATTCCTACTTATTATGTTTAAGCCAAATGCTATCTCTTTTGTAAAGCCTCAAAGGCTTCCGCTTTAAGGCAACCTTAAAGGCTCCCACCGTATTTTCCTTGGAACACCGCTGGGGCATTTACCTGGCTGTGGCGATCTGTGTGTCTGGCTCATCGAGCCCTCTGTGAGCATAGGATTGAGCCCAGTGCCTGGCACACAATATGGGAGCAAAAGGACATTTGCCAGTGCAGTAGGATACTGAGTTGTATTTCTTTTTGTAAAATTTTATTAATTTATTTTATGGGAGAAAAAGGGAGAGGGAATGAGAATGGGCATGTCACAGGGCCTCTACCCACTGCAAACAAACTCCAGCTGCATGAGCCATCTTATGCATCTGGCTTTACCGTGGGTCTTGGGGATTCGAATCTGGGTCATTAGGCAAGTGCCTTAACCACTGAGCCATCTATCCAGTTCCTGATTTATATTTCTTTCACCAGCATGAGGAGGTTAGGAGTTGCCTAGGCTGTGAATAAGTGATCTTAATACTAGCCTTTGTTTTTTTTTTTTTTTTTTTTTTTTTTCAAGGTAGAGTCTTCTTCAAGCCTAGGCTGACCTGGACCTGGAGTTCACTATGTAGTCTCAGGGTGGCCTTGAACTCATTGTGATCCTCCTACCTCTGCCTCCTGAGTGCTGGGATTAAAGGTGTGCCACCATGCCTGGATTAATGTTAGTTCTTTTTTTTTTCTTTCAGAGTTCTTCTATATTCATAAAAAAATCAAGCAGTGCCACCTGCAGATATGTTTGCTATTGGCCACTTAACAGAACAGCCTGAGTACAGCCCTCAACTTCCAAGTACCTAACAATTTTTCGTGTCAAGAGCAATGTTGTGTCTGTGACTCTCCTAAGGGCTCTGCCTTTCCCATACTCTACACAAGACCAAGAGAACCTTCCTCACTCATCTCAGAAATATCGCAGCTTCAGGGAGAACACACCCAAGAAACACATCCTGCCGTAAGAACACTCTTTTGACCTCTATTTGGAAGGCTAAGGGACAAATAAAGGCAGTGTGTGTAATGCAGGTGTGACTACTTAACGTGTGTAGAAATGCAAAGGCATTGCTGGTTCACGGCCAGGGGCTTGTGACTTGAATAGCTACAAGTGGCAACAGAAGTGCAAACTGGACGCTGGCCGAGCGCTTGCTCACTGACCTCCTCATGCTGCCGGCCTTGGCATGGTGGGAGCACAGGGAGGAGACGTTTCCATCAACTTTGAACTCTTACCCATACATCACTCCAGAGCCATGCCATTTTATGTATCCGGAGGACTCCTCCATGGAATGACTTCTTGTCCTAGTTGAAAATAAACCCCTAGCAGCTGGTCATTTAAAAAGCGTATGACCTTCCTGCAGCTGTATCCTTCAGTGATCAACCTGGTGTCTTTTTCATCCCCAGTGACTCCAGTGACTGACCCATAGACTCCTGTCCTGTTCATATAGCTAAAACTCAACTCTGATGAATAAACAGATAAGCTGCCTTTTGAGGCCATGTCCAAATGTTAGTAACCCGTGAGAGAGACCACTGTTTTCCTTAAATGTGTAGAAAGAGCTCAAGTGTAAATCGCAATCACACCAAGGAACAACTTTCTTTTAAAACTCTCACTTAAAGCTCATTGAAATTATTAATCTATATAAATTCCACCTAAATTACCTTGTCCTAACTAAAAGCCAACTTTTCTCTTGGAGAAGGAAGTACATAGAGTTTTCTGTTACAAGACATAACACACGAAGGGCAAAAGTATCCAGAAACAAAAACACATTTTAACGGAAGCCGGGGGGACCTCGAAGACTGCGGTTGCTCTGACCCCTGGCTGTGCACTTGCTGAGAGCACACCCTTGCTCCATTCTCTGGCCTTCTCTGTGACGTGCTTCTCGCTGTCACACGGCGTTGGGCAGAAACCCACGTAAAGTGGTTAGAACACAGCTAGGCATATAGTAAATGTTAAATGAAAGCTAATGGTTTCTGTTCTGGTAAGAAAACTGTAATTTAGTCCTAGCACTTGGTGAGACTGACAAAATCCAGTCAGTGAGAAGGCCAGGTTAGTGGGTTGATGCATTGGTATTGTGGGGAGGGGGGACACTTGCCTCCAAGTGGTGTGCCAAAACAGCAGCCGACCCCCACAGCACAGCCCACCGTCAGGATGTCAGTGTAATAGTATGGCTGCTACTAGGGAGAGACAGACAGACAGACAGTGGGAGGAGAAAGGTAAGGGCAAGGGGGGGGGGATGGAGAAAAGAAACGGGGCAGAATGAGAGGCTTACATCGCAGAGAATGACCGTGACCCTGCCACCCCCCCGCGTCTCCCCGGCTAGGAGAAATGCAGTGAGTTTGGCAAACAGGAAGTGACCTCATAAAGCTCAAGGCCAACAACAGAAATGGAACAAAAATGTTATGCAAATGAAAATCAGCAATCATGTCTATAGAGGGCTGAAGGGAAGCAGCAGTAGCCAAGAGGCAGGCAGGCAAGGACTCCGGGTAGCCAAGTACCAGTCAAGCCGGCCTAAGAGAACAGCCAGTCTTCACAAGAACACTCAGCCCTTCTGGAGGAGACAGATGGGCCCCTGGAGACCAGGGGCTGTACCCCGCAGTCAGTCACTCCCTGGATGCCGACCCAGCAGTCCCTGCAGCGAGTGTGGCCCCCTCTGCCCCGACGCTATGGCAGCCCCCCGACTTCCCCCTCCCAAGTCAGGCTCAGGCAATCCAGGTAGGGAGGAAGTGAGACTTGCCTCCGACGGGGGCTGCAAAGCAGCACCCCACGCCCACTGCACAGGCTGGCACCAGGAGGTCAAGCTGCCCAGGCACGGTCTGCAACAGAGAAGCACGACAGGCAAGGCGGATGGTAGCAACGTGGAAGCCAGAGTGGGGTGGGAGACAGGGCGAGGGACAAGGCGGATGGTAGGCCACAGGGAAACTAGCGGGTGGGAGGCGGGAAGCCCAGGAGGGCACGTGGAAGGGAACTGACAAGGGTCCACGCGGATTAGGACAGAGCATGCGCACAGGCCCAGCTCGGGGTGCCTTGCTGGGGCATGGCTCAGGAAGGGCTGGGCACCAACCAGAAGGACAGACAGAGGCACGCTGTGGCCAGGACAGAAGCCCGCGTCAGCGCTATGCTCCCTGAATTCAGCACCGCAGCTAGCCCCCCTCCCCAACCTGGCGCCCTGGGCATGCGCGGCTTCCTTCCACCAGCTGGCCCCTGCTGCGTGGCACCTTCTCGCCCTTACCTCGTAGACCCCACAGAACATGGACATAAACTTGCTGAGGACAGCGGCACATATGCTGGCGATGTGGACAAAAGGGCCCTGGAAGAGAGGAGCAGAGCTGGAACTCAGGTTAAGAGGTCTGGAGGGCAAGCATGGAGGCCTCGCTGAACTAGTATGTCCTGCCCTGGAGGAACCTCACTCCAAGAAGGAAGGGAGATGATAAAATCAGTGTCTTATCTCCACAGATAATGCCAAGGGCTAGGAAGCAAAAGCGAGGAGAGAGAGAGGATGGGGACATGGGCTTAGAGAAAGTTGGTCTGTGGCTGGCCAACTACAGCTGAGTTAGCGCCTTGATTGATTGCCTGAGCCTCCTGGGTGCCAGGGGAGGGAGTTGCAGGCAGAGGAGACGCGTGGCATGGTGGAAGGATGGGAAGAGAGCCACGTGAACCTAGCACAGGAATGGGCCAGGCTGAGGCTCCAGGCCTCAACGGAAGCAGCAGCCTTGCCTACGTTGAGAAGTGTTGATTTCATTAAGTGGTACAAAAAACTTCTTGAGAAGTTATTGACCAGAGGTCAGAAGTGACCCATTTCATGTCTGAAAGATGTCTGTGGCCACTGTGTGGAATATGGACAGTGGGGGGCAAAGTGTCTCTGTGAGGACCAAGGCTGAAGAAACCCTGAGATGCCACCTCGAGGAAGTACAGCCTCTTTGTACGTCTCTGAAACAACGGGAGGAGCCAGGCACGGTGGTTCACACCTGTAATTTCAGCTCTCAAGGGAGTGAGGTAGGAGATATGCCTTGAGTTCAAGGTCAGCCTGGACTATATAGCAAGTTCCAGGCTAGCCTGTGTTTCAGTGATATCCAGTCTCAAAATAGAGATAGACTTGCTGGCTCATGCCTCTAATACCAGCACTCAGGAGGCTGAGGTAGAAAGATCACCATGAGTTCATGGCTAGCCTGGATTAGAATGACTTCTAGATATACCTGGGCTAAAGTGAGACCCTTCCTTAATCAATCAATTAATCAACCACAAACAAACTAACAAAGGGATCAGCCTGAATTGAGTTTACCCCCCCAAAAACATTCTGGCACTCTGAAGGCATTTTGGTCGTCACGACTAGGGGTTGCTGGCATCAGGGTCAGAGTCAGAGATGCTGCTAACACCCCACAGTGTGCAGAGCAACCTACACCCCCAGCACAGAAGGACCCAACCCCACATGTCAACCATGACTGCCGTAGGCGTCCCAGCATTGCCATTCCTGCTATTATATCTTATACTAGGGTACAAGGACCTTCCAAGCTTTCTTCTTATGTTCCTCAGCCCTGGTGTAGTCCTGTCCCTTCCTGTCCACTTCTGTTCCCAAAGTACCCTTCTAGATTGTTCTCTCTCTGTGTCTCCCCTACCTCCCTACGTAACCCCTGATGGCACCTCTCCCATTCTGTGCCTCAGCTATGTAGACCTACCTCTTTCCCCACAGGGATGCCGCTGCCCAGCCCAGCGGTCAAGGCTACCACCTTGGCCACGAAGGCCTTGAGTGTGAGGTATTCCTTCAGGACAACCCCACGGAGGATTGTCTTCATTTCAGGGATGCCAGAGCCTAAAAAAGGGTCAGAACAGGTTCAAGTGTGAGGTGAAATAGGAGATGAACCTGGAAGTGGGAGTGGGGAGGGCCAGGAGGCAGCCACAGAAGACTGGAGAGGTTGGGCTGGTGGACAGGAGGTCACAGGGCAAGGTCTGCAGGAGACTAGATTGTGTGGTCTTATAGGAAGTTCTCACCAACAGCCTGGGGAGACACGAGATGGCAGAAGAGAGCGCTGAAGAGGACGAGGACAAGTGGGAAGGTGACCCAGACCAGGTACTGCAGGGGGATGTTGGGCTGCATCTGGGCATAGCTCCACTTGTAGGCTGCAGGAACACATGTGCATGTCAGTGAGTGTGTCTCACGCTAGCCTCGTGTCCACAGCCCCGGACAGCATGGGGGTGTGCTTTCATGCCCTGGGTGTCTCGTTTTCCCCAGTCCGGGGCACAGCTCTCTTTGTACATGTGGAAACTCTGAGCTGAAGGAGGGGACCTCTCTGCTCACGCTCCCCTGGCTGCGGTATAGCGGGCTGTGCTCTGTGAGTCACGGGTGAGTACGAAGCTGTACTTAGCCTGGCTACAGGTTTGCCCGCAACCAAGGGTTTCCTGGGATGTGGGACTTTCAGCGCTGAAAATGGGAAGATTCCAGGGACACTGGGGCAAGCAAGCCATTAATTTAGGGGCACTCACAGCTGGGGGTGGGAGATCTGGGTCTCGTTTGGGGCCACAGCCACACACCCCCCCAAGCACTCATGCAGTATCCTTGCCCCAAACACACCTAACATGCCTCAGGCAGAAACTCAGAAACAGTCTCCACATGGAGGAGGCTGAGGGCAGCAGACCACCCGGACCTACCCTGAAGGGTCTTGGCACTGACATAGTCCATGCACCAGCTGACCAGAGCCATCAGTAGGCCCAGGAGCACGAGAAAGATCCAGTCTTCCCCCAGCTGCCTTCTGATCACGCGTTCCAGGCGCTGGACACAATCTGGGAAGAGGGCAGGGTAAACAAAGAGGAAAGCAGCTCCCCATCACTAGCTTGGGGCGTGGCCGGAGAGGGTGGGGGAGTTGTCCACACGTGTTAACGCTGGCTCTCTTTCCATCTCTGCCGGTTGCTACCCCGTCCTTTTGGAAAATGCCCCTCTCCACCCCCCCCAACACGCACATCTCCCACAAGCACATGCATTCTCAATCTAAAACTTGCTTCTTGTGGTTGGGGAAGGAACCGTAGGGAACAAGGCAAAGTATGAAGGAGGTGTGTGTGTTTTAGGCACAATGGAAATCCAAGTTATTCTACTAATCCCTGTACCTCCTTCTATTCCAGATTCTTTTATTCCTCAGTCCCCATCACCTTGACATTTAGAATAGTGGTCCTCATCCGTCCTGTCCAAGGAAGAGCTGGAGCCCATCTTCTTGGGCATTGCTCTGTTCTTGTGCTCCTTGTCTGAATAAGGTACTTTGTGATGCCCATATATCTGTATGGAAGGAGAATGGTCAGTGTCTGTCTTGAGTGTTTAAAAAAACACAGAAGTCAGGCGTGGTGGTGCATGTCTTTAAAGCCAGAAACCGGGAGACTGAGGTAGGAGGATCGCCGTGAGTTTGAGGCCAGCCTGAGAGTATGCAGAAGAAGGAGGAGGAGGAGGAGATGAAGAAGAAGATACAGAACCCAGCATTGTGGTGCATGCCTCTAATCCCCACACTTAGGAAGCAGAGGTAGGAGGAGTGCTATGAATTTGAGGCCAGTCTGGGATTACAGAGTGAGTTCCAGATTAGCCTGGGTTTAGAGTGAGACCCTGCCTTGAAGAAAAATAAATACAGAGGGCATCATGCTCAGAGAAGAAGAGTTCTTTTGGGCTGTGGACATTGAGGACAGAGTACTTTGTGGTCCTCCTGCCCTCCCCTCTCTCTTCACATGTTTCTTGTTTTGTTTTGTTTTTCCTCTGTCCTTCCATCCTCATTTTTTTTTTTTGTAAACCAATGCGTTTATTGGGTTTAAAAAATTTTATTGACAACTTTTATAATTATAGACAATAAACTTTGATAATTCCCTCCACCCTCACTTTCCCCTTTGCAACTCCACTCTCCGTCATATCCCCTCCCCCTCTCAGTCTCTTTCATTATCTTTTCCTCTTATTATGATGGTCTTAGGTAGGTAGTGCCAGGCACTGCAAGGTCATGGGTATCCAGGCCATTTTGTGTCTGGAGGCATGCATTATAAGCAGTCCTACCCTTTCTTTGGCTCTTACATTCTTTCCACCACCTCTTCCACAATGAATTCTGAACCTTGGAAGGTGTGATAGAGATGTTTCAGTGCTGAGCACTCCTCTGTCACTTCTTCTCGGCACTATGGTGTATTTTTTAAATTTAATTTTATTTTTCTTTTCACAATTTTTTTAAAATTTATTTATTTATTTATTTGAGAGCGACAGACACAGAGAGAAAGACAGATAGAGGGAGAGAGAGAGAATGGGCGCTCCAGGGCTTCCAGCCTCTGCAAATGAACTCCAGATGTGTGCGCCCCCTTGTGCATCTGGCTAACGTGGGACCTGGGAAACCGAGCCTCGAACCGGGGTCCTTAGGCTTCACAGGCAAGCGCTTAACCACTAAGCCATCTCTCCAGCCCTCTTTTCACAATTTTTATTAACATTTTCCATGATTATAAAAAGTATCCCACGGTAATACCCTCCATCCCCCTCCCTGCGCTTTCCCCTTTGAAATTCCATTCTCCATCATATTACCTCCCCATCTCAATCATTGTAGTTACATATATACAATATCAGCCTATTAAGTATGCTCCTCCCTTCCTTTCTCTTCCCTTTATATCTCCTTTTTATCTTACTGGCCTCTGCTACTAAGTATTTTCCTTCTCACACAGAAGCCCAATCATCAGTACCTAGGATCCACATATGAGGGAGAACATGTGGCACTTGGCTTTCTGGGCCTGGGTTACCTCACTTAGTATAATCCTTTCCAGATCCATCCATTTTTCTGCAAATTTCATAACTTAATTTTTCTTTACCTCTGAGTAGAACTCCATTGTATAAATGTGCCACATCTTCATTATCCACTCATCAGTTGAGGGACATCTAGGCTGGTTCCATTTCCCAGCTATTATAAATTGAGCAGCAATAAACATGGTTGAGCACGTACTTCTAAGGAAATGAGATGAGTCCTTCGGATATATGCCTAGGAGTGCTATAGCTTGGTCATATGGTAGATCAATCTTTTGCTGTTTTAGGAACCTCCACATTGATTTCCACAATGGCTGGACCAGATTGCATTCCTACCAGCAGTGTAGAAGGGTTCCTCTTTTTCCACATCCCCACCAACATTTATGATCACTTATTTTCATGATGGTAGCCAATCTGACAGGAGTGAGATGGAATCTCAATGTAGTTTTAATCTGTATTTCCATGATGACTAGTGATGTAGAACATCTTTTTAGATGCTTATATGCCATTTGTATTTCTTCCTTTGAGAATGCTCCATTTAGCTCCATAGCCCATTTTTTGATTGGCTTGTTTGATTCCTTATTATTTAACTTTTTGAGGTCTTTGTATATCCTAGATATTAATCCTCTATCAGATATATATCTGGTGAAGATTTTTTCCCCATTCTGTAGGTTGCCTCTATGCTTTTTTTCACTGTGTCCTTTGCAGTGCAAAATGTTTGTAATTTCATGAGGTCCCAGTGATTAATCTGTGGTTTTATTGCCTGAGCAATTGCGGTTGTATTCAGAAAGTCTTTGCCAAGACCAATATGTTAAAGGGTTTCCCCTACTTTTTCCTCTAGCAGTTTCAGAGTTTCAGGTCTAATGTTAAGGTCTTTAATCCATTTGGACTTAATTCTTGTGCATGGAGAGAGAGAAGAATCTATTTTCATCCTTCTGCAGATATATATCCAGTTTTCCCAACACCACTTGCTGAAGAGGCTGTCTTTTCTCCAATGAGTATTTTTGGCATTTTTATCAAATATCAGGTGGCTATAGCTACCTGGACTTACATCTGGGTCCTCTATTCTGTTCCACTGATTCACATGTCTGTTTTGTGCCAGTACCACACTGTTTTTGTTACTATGGCTCTGTAGTATAGGTTAAAATCAGGTATGGTGATACCACCAGCCTTATTTTTGTTGCTCAGTATTATTTTAGATATTCGAGGTTTTAGTGATTCCAAATGGATTTTTGGATTGTTTTTTCTATTTCCATGAAGAATGCCTTTGGGATTTTGATAGGGATTGCACTAAATGTGTAGATTGCTTTTGGTAAGATTGCCATTTTCACAATATTGATTCTTCCAATCCAGGAACAAGGTCCATCCCCATTCTTTATTCCAGTCAGTATGAAATAAGAGTTTGGGGACTCTTTCCCAATACACCAATATGCCAATGCACCAACAAATTTAGGGTACCCCAGATTCTTGTCTTACGAATTTAAAGAATTAAAATCCATAGACTACAGAGTAAGGTTTAGAGAGCCTTTATTAGATTAAGAAAAGGAGAGAGGAGACAGGGGGGGATAGAAAGCCTATGTGGGATTGTGGGGGGCTTACCAGGACCTGGAAGTTTAGGCAGCAATAAGAGAGACCTCCCACCTGGTAAGCAGTTACTTACAACCTTACTGTGGTGGGCCTCACCTTCAGGCTCAGGTGAGCCAGAGCGAGGGGCTGATCAGTCTGGGATAGAGGCTAGCTCACAAAGAGGTCGGCCATGAAGCCAAGGTTTTCGGGCTGAGCTTAACCACAGTGCTAGGGTCAGATTTAAATTTTAGAAAAGGGATACTTCCTCCTAGGAAGGACTCAGGTTGTTTATGGAAAAACAGATCTCTAGGTAATTCCTTTAGTCAAGAGATATGGAGAGGAGAGATCTCTTGATCTTTAATAAAGTAGAGATGGCAAGGTCAGACTTAAGGACATTTCTTTCTGCTTCTTTACATTCAGGTCCCAGCAACAAAGCTACCTGACTCTCTCTCAGTTCCTCAACCCAGATACAAGTTGGCCCACAGTGGCTTCATCAAAGAGGCTGATCTCTATTTGGAAGAAGAGGTAAAGAAAATTGTACTAAAACTGGGTATCCATATCAGGTGGGGTGCTACTTATGCTTTCTGTGTGTCTGTACTTAACCAGTACTCCCTGCCTTGTCTTCCTTCCTTTGCAGCCCAACTTGAACAGGGCCAGGCCAGAGTGGCCAAGCCCCCAGATGATCGTCTTGACTTTTCTTTCTTTCTGTTTTTTTTTTTTTTTGAGGCAAGCCCAACTGACTACCTTTTTTTTTCCTTTGGTTTTTTGAGGTAGGGTCTCACTCTAGCCCAGGCTGACCTAGAATTAACTATGGAGTCTCAGGGTGGCCCTGAACTCATGGCGATCCTCCTACCTCTGCCTTCCGAGCGCTGGGATTAAAGGCATGCTCCACCACGCCTGGCTCTGACTGCCTTTTTTTTTTTTATGAGAGTAAAAGAGAAAGAGAGAAAATTGGCATGCCAGGGCCTCTAGCCACTGCAGTCGAACTCCAGATGCATGCGCCCCCTTGTGTGCGTGTGCAACCTTGTGCTCTTGCGTTACTGTGTGTCTGGCTTATGTGGGACCTGAAGAGTCAAACATGAATCCTTAGGCTTTGCATGCAGGCGCTTTAACCGTTAAGCCATCTCTCCAGTCCCTTCCCCCTTTTTTGGCTTATGAAACATTTGCATCTTCAAGGGGCCCCTTAGCTCTTGCTGGCATTTTGTCATGGTGTGCCTGACTTCCCTGAGGCAGTTGGGTCCTCTATCAAGCTCAGAGAAAGGCCACTGATCTCACACTTCTCAGAGTTTGTAGGCACAGACAGGAACCAGATCTAAAAGGAAAGTCATTCTACTTCCCATATTCCATATCGAGGAAGGCAGATTTATGTTAGCATATATGTCTGTAAGGGGCATAGTCCACTGGCCACTCTGATCCTGCCTCATACCCCTACATTAACTTGTCCTATCGGTAAAGTGCTATAAATTTGCCAGTATGTGGAGGGCTGAGGGTAGAACTGGAAAGGAGCAATAAAACAATCCTGAGATAATATTGATGACTGCTGTATACTTGTACGTGAGGTTCATTATGCCATTTTCTCTTCTGCATATGACATTTTCCATCACAAAAGCTTGCCTGGGGAAATGGCTCGGCACTTAAGAACACTTGCTGCTTGTGGGAGGCCAACATGTTTGACTCCCTAGAACTGATGAAAATGGTGGGTGGGCCAAGAACATCTGCACCCAGTGTGCAGTGGAGTGGACATTGGAAAATTGCTGAGGCTTGCTGGCAGACAGCAGCTCTGGGTTGAGGGAGAGAGCTCATCTCAAGGAAACTCACACATAGGTGGTAAGAGGGCCCTTGACTTCTCTGGCACACACATCTGCACATGCCACATCCATACACAAAATAAAATCTTAAAAAAAAGGAAGACAAAAACTAACACCGAACCCTACTTGCTTTCAGGGTCCTGTGGATGCAGTCTGCTCCCCACACTAACTTGCCAGTCATTCTCACATCATGCTCCTCTGGCCAGCGCGTCCCCCAAACAGCACTTGGCTCGCATCGCCCCTCCTGCTCTGGAAACGACGAGCGCTGCGTGGGAATGAGCTGGCCCTGACGTCTACGACCGGTTCTCCAATAGGCCCCTCTCCCCACTGCCTGTAAACTACCCCTAGACCCAGGGAGAATGGAACCTCTTGACCCCAGTGTTGAGGTCTCCTGCATAGCCCATCCCTCGGGTTCTCAGCCCAACACCTGCAGGAGCTTGGCTCCATCAGTGACACCCCTTCTGGTCAGATCTCCCTCCTGTCCTGTCGCACTGCATTCTTTGAGAGAAAGGAGCACTTCGCTGTGGCCTGTAACTCTGCCAAGGCAATTTCACAACCTTTCCTTCCTCAGCCCATCCCCATTTTCCCCTCTCTTGAACATTGGTTGGCACCCTACTGGTGCCAGCTCTGTTGACCCCTTTCCGAGGCTTCATGCTCCGCAGAATGTTTTATTTTGTTCGCTTTCCCCTCAGGGCGAGGCCTCAGGTACACTTAGGCAGGCTCGCCCCCAAGCCGCATTCCCTTGCTCTGCTCGTTCTGACACTGGTCTGTGGCCACTGATGGTCCAGTGTGCTTCCCCTCTCCCCAGCTCCTTTCCTCTCCCTTCTGGAGAAGTGTTTGTGTAGGGGTGTGTTTGTCTGTGCTCTGCAGGACACTGACGGGGTCTGTGAGTGTGAGAGGGTATGAGACACCCGTAGCACGTGCAGCTCCTGTCCGAACCACTCTGGAGGTTATGTAAGCATGCCCCCCTCACGCACGTCCCTCTCTTGCTGGTTTCCCAGAAGGCTCAGTTCTTCTGTCAGTAAAGGCTTTGTGAACATGCGTACATGTCTCTATAAGTGCATACTTGGACCAAGCCTAGATCTTTGTCAGACTTTCATATTTTGAACACATTACCATGTACTTTAAGTTGAAAAATAATCACTGTACTCTAGTCTCGTGGGTAAGTTCCACCAATCCCTGATGTCCCTCCATTGCTGCCCTCCACCCGGGACTTTACCTGTGTGGGGTGAACGTTGTGCCGGGGATCTGTGTCCTTTCGGAGCCGGTGCTGAAGACCACCATTCTCTGAGGGCAGTCCATAGCTGGTACAGTGTTCGAAAGACATGTACTGGTACTGGGGGGCACTACCCCACCAGCTTTGCTCACTTCCATGCTGCTGGGACTGGGATCGCTCCATGGGTCCCCCCCCCAGCCCCAGCCAGGCCTTGGCCTGTTTGCCCCCACTCTCCTCACGGTGCAGTTCCTTAAGCCTCTGTTCTCACTTGTCCCCAAGGCGTCTGGGGCACCATGCCCACCTCCAGCTATTTATAGTTGCCTCTCCATCACATGACCCCCCCCTGCTGCCACATCTGATCTGCCTGGGGTCGAAGCAGGTGTGAGTGCAGTGTGGGGTTGGGGGTTGGGACGAGAACCTGTGGGACAGCCCCACAGGGAATCCCCTCCGCCAGCCAGCGGCATTGTCCTCTCCCGAGGAGACCTCCGGCTGCAGGCCACTGGTTCCTCTATAAATATCACTGGGACCAGGATGGGAAACAGACCGTATGCTGAGCTGAATCTTTCCTGTAGTCTGCCAGGGTAGACATGCCTCCTTGAGCATGTAGAAGGTGATAGGTGTGGTGGCACTGGATGAAGTCACTCAAAAGTCTGAGACCACTGGACAGGTAACTCACCTGGGAGAGTAACTGGCGTCTCTCTGCCATCTCTTTCTCTTGGACTCTTCCAGGCGAGGTTGGTATCTGTACAGGGCTCAGTCCTCATCTGGATCTGGAATGGTATGGCCACCCCATTCCTGGCTCTCTCCAAGCTCTCTGCCTGTCTGCCAGAGCCTGCTAATAACACTCTGGTACCATCTTCTGATCCCACCTTTATCACCCACTAGGTGTGGACTGCTGTGGGAAGCGGGGCTGACGGCCTTGAGTTCTGGAATAGCTCCCACTTCCCAGACTCATCACTGCCCGGTTCTAGGGGGAGGGATGGAACTTCCATTTAGACTGGGGTACCCACACATGACACCTCTCCCAAGGTTAGTTAGATAATAAGGGAGAAGAGGAAGTACGCCAAGGCCATTGGGAAGGTGGAGGCTGGGAGTGTTTCTCATTCCTGATGACCCCAACAAACCAAAAGGTGAGGAAGTAACCAATTCCCTTTTCTGGCCAATAAATAATATTTGACCAAGGTCGAAATGCTCCATCTGCCATTGTGCTGCTTAGGCATTCGTGCCTTCCCTATAAATTCCTCAGTGGAGAAGAAACTGAGGAAAACTCAAGTTTAGGATTCCTCAAGTGGGGTCCCTTCCAGGACAGCCCAGGTCTAGGAAGTGCAGGGTACAGACACCAAGCATCTGGTCTACTGTGTAATGTTAACCTACGCTAAATGGGATTGCTCGCAGCAAGTGGGAAGATGGATGCTAGTAAAAGAACCTTCTCCAGATGCTCAGCACCATGGTCACGAGGAAGTGCAGATCAAACCACAGAGGGGTCTGACAGTGGCAAGAGAAACTGACACAGGTCCTTACGGAAGACACTATGGGAATTCCTCCAAAAACTACACACAGAAGCTACCATAAAATCCAGTAATCCCAATCCTGGCTATCTATCCTGAGGAAAATAAACCATTATCTATCTCTAAGAGATATTTGTACTTTTGATCATGGCAGTATGACACTTAACAGCCAAGACATGTCAGATATATTCAAATACTGTGTGATCTCATTCCTATGTCGAATCTAAAATAGGACTCATAGAAAAGAGTAGAAAGGGGTAGTTGCCATTGACTGGACCAGGGGAGTGGGTAACAGGGAGACATTGGTCAAAGGGTACAATGTTTTCAATTATGAATTAAGTTCTGGAGATCCAACGCATATGGTGGTGATGTTCAGTAACACTGCACTGCATATTTGAAATTTGCTACAAGGGTAAATTCAAGGGTTATTACCACATAAGGGTAATAATGTAAGGTAATGGTTACCTACCTTGATTCCAGCGATCATTTCACATTGTAGGCATATACCAGTGTGTAAGGTTGCAAACTTCAACTGTGTACCATTTCTACTTGTCAACTATATACCTGTACAACTGAAACAAATAAACACCTTTCTAGCATCAGTCCTATGATCTCAAGGCTAAACAGTGCAGCCTACAAAAATGGTTGAGCGAGTAAAAGTTCTGTCTTTTCTGCAGACAGAAATGAAGGAGAGATCAAAGGATGGATGAGAAATGCAAGGAGTAATTTCCCAGTGAAGACATTAGTGCACCAAAGTGAGATTATGCTCTTGGAGAACTTCAGAGACAGTGATTTGTTTTCACCCACTTGTGGAGTTTGGCTCTCTGAGAAAACCACAGTCTGTAGGCAACTTAAAAATATTAGCCAGAGCAGGGCTTGGCGGTACACGCCTTTAATCCCAGCACTTGGGAGGCAGTGGTAGGAGGCTTGCTGTGAGTTCGAGGCCACCCTGAGATTACCTAGTGAATTCCAGGTCAGCCTGGGTTAGTGTGAGACCCTACCTTGAAAAACAAAACAAAAACAACAAAAAAAATTAAAAAAAATATTAGCCAGGTATGGTGATGCAAGCCTTTAATTTCAGTACTTAGAAGGCTGAGGTAGGACGTTGGCTATTAGTTTAAGGCCAGCCTGGACTCCAGAGCGAGTTACAGATCAGTCTGAGCTAGAGTGAGACCCTACCTCAAAAAATCCAGAGAATAAATATCAGATTCAATTACTGCTTTCCTAGTATTCCTGAATAAATCGTGTCCCTACATGGGAGCAGTGAGGTCATGGACTGAGATCTGAAGGCAGAGACTGGCAGGGTTCAGAAGGGGAGCACATCTGCTCAAGAGGAGTGGTCCACAAGGAAGGTACTCACCACAATTCTGAGACCTACGTTTTCAAGTGAGCAGAATCAGACGTACCTACAGGCTGCTAGGGCAGCACAAGAGGGGTTTGAGAATAATTATCTTGTGTTCAAAACTAGCAATGACTTAAATCCCATGAACTAAATGTCAACTATGCCCACCCTACGCTCCAACACCCCATTAGGCCTGATGCGTAGGTTCTGATTTGAGGGGCCAACGATGGGCTTCTGGGGAGCCCACTGAAAGCTGAGAGCAGGTTCATAAGCATGAGTGATATTGTACTCTTTTAGCTTTACTCAGATTCTCCTATGGTCCATGTCACTCAAGTAAAACACTGTGGCATACACAAGGCAGAACTCTTCTGTGCAGTACAGGTAGTTTTATCTTTCAGCATCCCCAACAAATGTGAAGCGCAGATTTTGAGTTATGCCATTTTCTAGCTGTACACTCTACAAGCCTGGCCTCTCCAGTGTGTGGGACCATAAACAGGACCACTGCTCTGGGTGCCGGGGACTGGACTACCAGCGCCCTCTTCCTTTTATTACACAGAGGTTATTACAGAGTAACGCTCAAGGGTAAAGCTGATAACCAATGTTCCTTTTTTTTTTTTTAAATTTTATCTATTGTTATTTATTTGCAAGCAGAGATAGAGAATATGAATGAAAATGAAAATACGTGGGTAGTCCAGGGCCTCCTGCCACTGCACATGAACCCCAGGCTCACGCACCACTACTACCCTGGGCGCCTGGCTTTACATGGGTACTGGGAAATTGAACATGAGCCTTCAGGCTTTGCAAGCAAGCGTCTTTAAGTGCTGGGCTATCTCTCTAGACAATGACAACCACTCTTTAAGGTTTTTTTTTTTTCCTCATTCCTCTCTCTCCCTGTGTATACCCAGGTAGCATGGGACCCAGGCCTATCTATGTTCTGAAATTTTAGCAAAGCACCCACTTTATTGACTCTCATTTTTCCTCAACTCCTTAAAAGGCCCGGGAGTTCCCATGCTGTGCAGATTAGCCTTCAGTATAGTGTGCCACAGCCTTTTACTCCCTCCTGCCTTGTCAGACACCACACACTTCCCCTGCATCATCACCTTTAATATTTACAGGAATCTTTTAACATATAATTTTCCTTTTTTTTTTTTTTTTTTTTTTAAGTAAGGGCAACTGAGACAGCTCCGTGGCCAAGGTCTCCAGCATCTTTAAAGGCAGACCTAGAAGCTGGGGAGATGGCTCAGTGGTTAAAGGCATTTGCAGGCCAGGTTCAATTTCCAGGTATCCACGTAAAGCTAGATGCACAAAGTGGCACATGTATCTGGAGTTGGTATGCTCATTCATTCTTTCTCTCTCTTTTCTGCTCACAAATAAAAATATTAAAAGGAAACAATAAACATAGACCCAGCAGTTCTAGAGTTCATGCTTAACACTACCTTTCTTTCTCTTTTGATAGTTGCCTTATTTTCCTGTTCCTTAAAAAAAAAAAAAAAGCAGCCTGTGTTCCATGGAAGGGTGAAGAATGCCAGGCCCTGAGCTCCGGCTGCAGCAGCAGACCACACACTGGTCAGGCTTAGCTCTTCTTCACAAGCCTCCTCCCTCCTTTCGTAAACCTCGGCTTTGCTCTATCAAGCACTTGTTCCATTTCTTCCTGTCTTTCTCTCCCTGTTTGAGAAAACAGGATGGGGAAGGGCAGCGGAGGGCAGCCCCCACCTCAGGGAGGGGGATAATTTTAGAAGAGAATCCCCTGGCAGAGGTAAGTGGGGGAAGGGACTAGAGCTGTGAAACTCAACCTGACACCCTCCTCATTCAAGGGCGGGTGGGAAGGACACGGGACTGCAGCTCAGGCAGACATGCTCTGAAATGGCCAAACATACTGCACCTCCTGTAAACTTGTACTTCCGCCCATGAAATCTACTTAAACCGGAGACTTTCGTGCCTCACCCTCCCTTGGAACTACCTGTCTAAAAGCACAACAAAACAGTTTATGTCCCATGCGACTGCCCCACTGTTCCTTCACCTTTAATTCTCTTCAGTGTGGTGATATTCAGCTCAGCTCAATGCATTTTGCTTCAGTAGCCACCACTCTTAGTTTTGGCAACTTTCCATGCTTGTTTACTATCCACATGCAACTTTCTAAACAATATTCTGCCTCTTACTAAACCTCCCTAACACCTATACCCTGTCCAGGTATGTAACCAAAGTAACCCCCAACTCATGATCCATTGCTTACACCAATTCTCTAATCATTTTGTCTGGCCAAGAAAACCTTAAATCTCATTTGGACCTTGTTGAGAAATGGAATCCTCCTCTCCTCTCTTCTTCCTCCAGTCCCAGCCCCACCTGTGACTCCAGCCTCCACCCCGTAATCTAAAGAGCCAGAACCACCAGTGCCTGCTCTTTCCTCTCACCCAGCCAAGAGAAATCTCAGGGCTCTGTCAACCTAGGGAAGAATGAGGGCAGGAGAGCGCCTCCAATGGAATAGGGGCAGGGACGAGGAAAAAGAGTGCCAGTACATGATGTATCCATATGAAATATATTGTTAATAGTACTTGGGCTGCAAGGTCACTGAGAAATCCTGCTGGAGCTGAGTTGAAAACCTCCTCCATGTAGACCAGCTCACAGAAACTGCTGGAATAAGATACACTGCATGCAGTTCAATGGGAGAGAGAGAAGTAACCAGTGAAGATACTCAACAGTGGACACTGCAAGCCTTACATTTGGCCAGCCAGACCAAATGAGCCAACAGGTGCAACAGTGGCACATCTGTTATAGGGGAAACTAACTGCCCTCTAATTAGACTGGAGACCTGCTCCATGGGAGAGAATAGATCTTGATACTGAAAACCTACAAGAGGGGTAGTCATGAGCCCTAAGGGGTGTAATGACTGCTGGTGTCTAGCTAAATGTATATACTATGCTCACCAGACTGCCCAGTAAGCACTTCTCTCAATGTTCATACCCTTATGTTAATGCTTCTTTCACTTTTGGTTAGAGATCCTTCTCTTTTCAGATGGCAGTGACCTTGGAATAACTCAGAAAGCATCATTGTGCTGAGAAGTGACAGAAGAGTGCTCAGCACTGCAATATCTCTACCATATCTTCCAAAGCTCAGGGTCCAATCCACAGAGGTGGTGGAAAGAATGTAACAAACAGCCAAAGGATGTGTATGACTCCTTACAATGTGCTCCTCTAGACTCAAAATGGCCTGGATATCCATGACCTCATCATAGGAGGAAAAGATCATAACATCAAAATAAAAGACTGATTGAGGGGGAGGGGATAGGATGGAGAGTGGATTTTCAAAGGGGAAAGTGGGGGGGGGGAGTGTAGGGAGGGAATTACCAGGGGTTATTGTCTACCATTATGGAAGTTGTCCATAAAAAATAAATAAATAAAAAATGGGCAGAATTAAGAAACAAAAATTAAAAGAAAAAATGGGCAAGGGAATGGGACACTCTGTGTTCAGCCTGACCACTGTGAGTCAGTGTACTTCACAGCAGCCCAGCACATGGTGGGGCATGGGCACACCATACACGTTACACGTACAAGCAAGAACGGGAAAAGATAGTGGCAGCAGAAACAAGGGCTTTTAAGTTCCAGGTACACCTTGTGAGGCGCGGGAGAGGACGGTGCTGTGTAAATGTCTAAAGAAACGAAAACCCGCGGCCTCAGCAGACCGGGTATCGACAGAGACAGACACCAAGCACACGGCAGCAGCAAAGATGAACATTTATTTGGCACCTGATGGAAATACAAAATCTTGGCAGTGGGAAGTGGAGAAGTTCTACCACTCAAATACCTCCATCCTATACCAACCCAAAGGCAGGACTCGGCAGCAAGTCTTCAAACCAAATCAAATGAGCACCGCAACTACTGGAGGCCTAGCATGTTGCTAGGCACCATAGGAGATGTGAAGTACGTCGGGTATGTGTTCAAGGAGCTGAACAAACACCCCAAACCCAGTGAATAAGAACAAAACAACCGGTCCATACAAAAAATGAAAGCATGAGGAGAAAAAAGAACAAAACACCTAAAGCATGAGTAAAAATACTAAACTATGTATATTGTCAAATGGGAAAATCTGACAAAAAAAAAAAGAAGGATTCTAGCTAAGATTGGCTGTTTTCATCCATCCTTCATTCAGCAAACACTTACCAAAAATCTAGCTGTGTCAGACACAGGGTACGCAGTGGTAAGTAGGAGAGCCAGGGACTGTGCTCTCTTGGGCATACAGTCTGTGTGTGTGTGTGGGGGGGGGACGACAATGGACAAGTCAAGAGCACAATGAAACTTTGACAGGGTGCAAAGATCACGAAGGCTGAAGGCTGTTTGTAGACAGACTGGTCTGGGAAGGCCTCCACAGACTTGCAGAATATGATGCCACCCCAGAGAACAGTAGGACAAAGAGCTCAGAACACCTGAGAAGCAGAAGGGCTGGAACACAGTGAGAAACCACCACTTAATGAGATTCAAGGGGAAGACTGGAGCCATATCACAGAAGTCAGGGTAAGGAATTTGGATTTTATGAGATGTAGCTAAGAAGCCCAAATGTCCCAAACAGGAGAGTGACACCATCAGCTAAAAACTACTGGTATGAAGAGAAGACAGTAGAGGTGGAAAGAATGGAAATGCAAAAGGCTTGGTTTCCTGAAAGCAGAGACTATGGTTTCTGGAGAAGAGGAGTAGCATGTCTATAACATCCTCACTCAGGCTGAGATGTGAGAAAGGGAAATAAGGCCACCAGAAAGCAAAGGGGTTCCACCGAAGCTAAAGATAGGGGCAAAGCACTGCAGCACGCCTCCAGTGGAGGAGAGACTAGGCAGAAGCGGTGAACAGGATCAAAGCGAAGGGGGACCAAAGCAGGAGGTACTGGCTAACACTCCGTAGACGTCTAGACTGCATGGAAGAGACCACAGTGAGGGGAATTTGTGACTGTCACCTTGTCTTTCTTCTGTTGATGCTCACTTCTAGGCCCGTTTCAGTAACAGTTCAGGCAAAGAAAGACCAAGGGCGATCTCTAAGACTGTCAGAGGCCAGGCATGCGGAACCCCGCTCTGCTCACAGACCAAGTGCATGAGCCCGAAGGAAGCAACGGGACAGCTGAGAAGACGCGCTTGCCCGGGACCTGCAAGCAGCACACATACTTCCGCCCAGAGGCAAAGCGAGCGTCCCAGGCCCATGTGCCTCTTCAAGCCACAAGGAAACGCCGACATTAAAGGGATATGAACACAAACAAAGAAAGAAAAAGGTAATTTCGGAGATACCTTAACTAATGCAATAAAAGCAATAACCAAAGTGTCCCCCCCCCACCAAAAAAAAAGCCCTAGGGACAGAAATACAAGTACTGGGCAATCAGCATGCCCTCACCCCATGACGATACTGCATTCACAATGTCACTTGCCAGCTCTTTGGCTGCAGCTAACACTCCTGGCAACAAATCCATCTAGAGCCGGCTGTACAGGGAGAAAGAGTCACCCAGGAGGAGCTGTCCTCAAGTCTCATCCCCAGGCAGAGATGACTGGCACAGGAAACCGACATGGGAGATTTCCGCATCCCTGAGAGGGCAGAACAAAAATGGTGCGTCCTGAAGAGAAAAGGCTCCACTGTGCCTCCTATGGTCCTGAGAGGTGGCATCACGTGGGCGGGTATCCGGGGAACAGGTAGAAGTGACGGCACAGAGTGCTGCAGTACTCAGACATCTCCTTGCACCTGTGGAATTCCGTGCCGGGAGCATAGCCCTCCCGCTCCTTGATGAGGGCGTTCACCTGAGAAGGCAGAACCAACAGTCCAACTTGTGTTTTCACAATACAGCCCAGCCAGGAGAGTGAAGACGACAGAAAGCGCACATAAGAGGAAGGGAGGGCACTGTGGAGACGCAAAGGTTCGTGCAGCCACAGGAAGCTGACCTACCTTAACAAGCATGTCGGCCACATGCATGTCACAAGCCCTTTCAGAGAACACCTGACTGAGTGCCTCAATGTACCAGGAACCCCGCTTGGTGTTCCGCATGGCAGCAGTACCTGCAACCAGAGGTGTGAAGATCATGGGGAATGCCCAACAGCTGGATTTTTCTGCCTTCTTATACCCTCCCAGTCAGACAGCCAAGCAAGAGCTCCCCAGCTGAGGGCAGTATCATCTCTGCACCAGTCCTCTGGGGCTCAGCACACCTTTGAGGCAGGCATAACCACATATCATATCGGAGCGGGTGGGCAGCCGTGTCTTCAGCAGCTGCTCTCTGCCAGCGTCGCTCTCCTCACACCCCGGGGGTCCTGCATGCTTCTTCCCATCCTGCTGGTCAACCCCGCGATCAGTCTCATCTGTAAAAGACCAACAAATGGACAAACATGTTACTTCTCTCTCTCCTACAGGACTGTCACAAGTAAGCCCATGTCCCCTATGTGCTTGACTGAAGAGCCATTTTCAGCTGTTGTATCCAACCTATGGCTGTATTAAAAAAATCATTACTTTCCCAGCATGCATCCATTACTCAAGGGTGCCTTAGGAAGGCCGGGCACATGCACACACACAGCTGGAGTATTTCCCATTCTGCATATGAAAAAGCAAATGCCAAATTAAGTACTCTTTGTAAATGGAATTAAAAATCACCTCTGTTTATACGCATGGGATAAAACAATATTGGGCCACTGCAGGTTGAGGTGAAGCGTTTCATCTCTTCTGCATGGTCTAGACATTGTTAAAAGAAAAAAAAAAATCACCTCTGTGTTCAATGAGTCATAGCAAGCTTTCTCTGTATCACATGATACTGACACTCAGCCTTATTACAGAAGCAAAAGATAACAAACCAAGTCTGATTCTTTTTTTTTTTAAATATACTTTTATTTATTTGAGAGAGAGAGACTGGAAGAGGGAGAAGAAGAGAGAATGGGTGTGCCAGGGCCTCTAGCCACTGCATACAGACCCCAGATGATACGCCACCTTGTGCACCTGGTCCTGGGGAGTTGAACCTGCATCTTTGGCTTTGCAAAAGGCAAGTGGCTTAACTGCTAAGCCATCTCTCCAGCCCCCAAGTCTGATTCTTATACACACCATAGAAAAATTATAGTCTAAAGATGTATTACCAGTAAAAGAGAACTGAAACTAAGTATGATCAGAAATTTTCAAGGTAGTTTTTACATTTGAGTCTCTTACCAATTATTGAATTTGACATGACAAATTATAGCAGGTATGTATGATTTAAGAGAAATTCAAAAGGGGAAGCACTTAAAATTGGAACAGTCTCAGCAGTTTCTCTTCCAACATGGACAAAGAGCACCACCATCCTGCTTCATCTGGGGCTGGGCAGGGGCACTGCACAGGAAAGGGAGACCGGGAAGATACAGGCAACAAACTACAGGCAAGACCATGCTCTTTCATAGTGTCTCCTGCCTGGTGGGAGAGTTAGACCTAGTAAAAAGGGGCACTTGAAGAACTGTGGGGCAAAGGATCAAGATTCACACACAAAAAAATCACTAAGCAGCCGGGCGTGGTGGCGCACGCCTTTAATCCCAGCACTCGGCAGGCAGAGGTAGGAGAATTGCTGTGAGTTCAAGGCCACCCTGAGACTAGTTAATTCCAGGTCAGCCTGGACCAGAGTGAGACCCTACCACGAAAAACAAAAACAAAAACAAAACAAAACAAAACAAAATCACTAAGCAACTTCCACGTAGCAGGAACTGTGGTAGATTAAGACCTAGGGGCACAGATTTTATTAAGCTGACCCCCTTTAGTTTAGGAGTCTGTTAAACGGGACAGAGTTTTTTTTTGTTGTTGTTGTTTTGTTTTGTTTTGTTTTGAGGTAGGGTCTCTTAGTCTAGCCGAGGCTGACCTAGAATTCACTATGTAATCTCAGGGTGGCCTTGAACTCACAGAGATTCTTCTATCTCTGCCTCCAGAGTGCTGGGATTAGAAGCGTGCACTATCACACCTGGCAAGATGTTATTTTTTACAGAGATGAATTACCAGAAATTTGTAAATTTGACCTTCATCCTTTTTTGTTTGTTTGTTTGTTTTTCAAGGTAGGGTCTCATCCTAGTCCAGGCTGACCATGAATTCACTATGTAGACTCAGGGTGGCCTCGAACTCATGGCAATCTTTCTACATCTGCCTCCCGAATGCTGGGATTAAAGACATGTGCCACCACGCCCAGCTTGATCTTCATCCGTTAATGAATTTAATTTTACAGAAGAGTTGGAGAGGTCCAATTCCAAAAAGAACTATTTCTTTATACAGCTGCAGTACTGTATGCATTTCTGAGTTCAGAAGAAAATGACCACTGATGCTTTATTTTAGTTTTCTGGTAATGCCTCTTAAGGAAATGGGCCAGGCTAAGTATGTCCTTCAGGGGATAAGAGACTTTATCTCTGGCTTCAGTTACAGATCTATTCCTCAATTACGTCATCCATATTTTTCTTCACAATTGCTTTCTACATTGTTATTAGAATCTTAAGATAAATTTTCATCCATTCATGCAGTATTTGTTAAGTGCCCCAGTATGTCCGGTAGTGCTCTGGAGAGACATCTACAAATGCACACCCAAGCTCCTGCATCACGTGCTGTTTCCCTAGTGCAGCACTGCTGTGGTCACGTTCCTAGAACAACTCACCAGACGTGCCCTGCCCGTCAGCTCCCAGCAGCATTAACTGCTGGAGTTAAAAATCTCCGCTGTGACTGAAGGTTTGTAATTAGCTGGATGAACCTCCTGTGATCAGCTGCATCTTACCACGATGCTTGCAGAGATACTCAGCCTTTTAACCAGATCTGAGGACTGGGCTACACTAATTATATAACAGGAGGGACACTTTCTTCTCATGCTGCACTGTCCCTGTTTGGGAGGCAACTCTCTCTCCACATCTGTGGAAACCATATACTTAGGGTCTAAGCCAAGCCATGCCCTAGCCACAGTCTCTCCAAACAAACCTCACTCACAGCAGCAGGTCACTACTGCACACGCCTTTTCATGTGCACATGTGACCTTATGAACACATTTACATGATAACTAGTTGCAAACTATTTCCCATGTATTTGCTTTCATTTCCTGGGTAATCCATAGACTCCTTAGAGGCCAAATTTTCTTCTGATTTTGTGATGGTTATCTATAGTCCTCATTGATGACAAATGGAAATATTAGGTGTTACACAATACATAAATTATTTGCATGCTTGGATAAATCGAACTTTGACCTAAACTATAAGCTCCTTGTGGGTACTGACCAGGCTGTAAACAGTGGCAGCTAGCTTTCTCTGTGGACTGTGCTAGGTAAGTTCTTACATGCATAATTCCATTTAATCATCACTACAGCCTTCAGGAATATGTAAGTGGTTACCCACAATTTCAGTGAAGGAAACTGAGGCAGTGAAGTGTGATGTAAACTTTTCTCACTTTACATAATTACTGAGCAGTATAGTTAGAATCTGACTCTGGATTTAGAACTCTTAATTACTACTGTTTTCCTCCAGCAGGTGAAGGAGGCCTGCGTGGGTCTTCTGAGCCCTGTCACACACGTCTGGCTCTTCAAGAGAAGACTGCATGCAGGGAGGAAGAGGGAGAGAAGCAGGTCTGAAGAGCCCCAGGCTGACACGGGTGCTGAACCATATCTTGCACAGCCCATGGCTGATGAAGAAAGACAGCAAGTATGGAGGCATGAACAGAAAAGTACAGGGAAGAAGTGGAAAAGGGGGAGGGAGACGCAGGAAGAAAGAGACAAAATGAGAAGGGTAGAAAGAGACAGCCAGCCAATCCTTAACCAGAACGAGTGAGGAGTGAGGAGTGAGGATCAAGAGGATACTACAGTTAATAAGCGGAGAAGAGTGCGAGTTCTCAGTGAAAATCAGACACTGACAAGGTCCTGAGAACAGGTGTGGTGGTGCGCAGAGAGCTGACCAGCCGAGAGCCATGGGCTGCCCAAGTCCCAGCACACCCCATGCATTGGGAGACACTTACAGAGCAAGAGAGGCGGTGGCAGCAGTGAACAGAGGGAGGTGCCCAAGGGATCCAATAGCACCTGAGAGGAGCAAACAGGAAAGTGAGAGCTGGTGGGAGGCTGCCCAGGAGCCACCACCCAGATGCTGGTCTGCCAGGGCACTCACCTCCACGGCAGGCTTGGATGAAAAACATCTTCGGCTTGTTCTGTAGACCTGGACAGTTGGCATTGTCAAAGAGCTGAAAAACCTCTTGGAGCTGCCAGAAGTGAACAGGGACATGGGAGGTTAGGTGGCCACCGAGACCTCGTGAAGTCCTACATATACACAAGCAACTACCACCCAGAGGACAGCGCAATGGTTAATCGTCACTGCCAACTTGACTAGATTTAGAGTCACCTAAAAGGTACACCTGTGAACATGTCTATGAGGATGTTTTCATTTTTCTTAAATTTTTTTATGTATTTTACCGGGGGGGTGGTAGGTAGAGAGAGAATGGGTGCACCAGGACCTTCAGCTGCTGCAAACAAACTCCAGACACATGTGCCACCTTGTGCATCTGGCTTACGTGGGTCCTGGGGAATCAAACCTGCTGGGTCCTTTCGGCTTTGCAAGGAAGTGCATTAACCGTTAAGGCGTCCCTCCCACCCTATGAGGATGTTTCTAGAGAGAATCAACTGAGCAGGGAGGACCCAACCTACATGGGGGAAACCCTATATTATGGTCTGGGACCCCAGAATGAGTAAGGGAAAAGAAAGCCTACCATCTGGCAGCATTCCTGCTCTCTACTTTTTTTTTTTTAAAGTATTTTATTTATTTCAGAAAGTATGGGTGTGTCAGGGCCTCTCACCACTATAAACAAAACTCTAGTTGCATGTGCCACTTTTGCATCTGGCTTTATGTGAGTACTGAGGAATTAAAACTCAGATGTGCAGGCTCTGCAAGCAAGCTCCTTTAACCACTGAGCTATGACCTAGTTTGGAGGGCCAGATTAAGTTCCCCAGCCACTGACGGAAAGCCAGACACAAAAATCACAAGCATCTGACATTTGTTTGTAGGGGCAAGAAACCTTGGCATGCATTCACCCACACCTGCAAACAAATAAACTAATAAATTAACGAGACTTTAACAAATGGCTTCATTTGTTTGGCAGAGGAAATTTTAAGAGGGCACACCTCCAGGTTAGAGCATGGTTACTGTTCCCTGCATTTACCTATACTACCAGTGAGGGAGAGACAGAACAGACATAAAGGCACGGAAGATGGCAGTCTGGTGAAGAAGAGCTTGAACATGGTGAGAGCTGAGGTGGTGGCCTGTTGAGAGCCATTAAGGAGAGAAATTCAAAACTGTGAACTGGGCCAATGAGAAAGATGCCTTGGGTTCAATACACCACACATTCCAGAGCTCCAAGGTGTAACAATGGAAATTCATTCTCAAGGAGAATAGCAAGGCAGGAGCAATGGCTTAGCAGTTAAGGTGTTTGCTGGCAAAGCCTAAGGACCCAGGTTTGATTCCCCAGTACCCACGTAAGCCAGATGCACAAGGTGATACATGTGTCTGGATCCATTTGCAGTGGCCAGAGGCCCTAGTATATCCATTCTCTCTCAAACAAACAAATAAATAAATAAAATATATATTTAAAAAACAGAGGGCTGAGAAATGGCTTAGAGGTTAAAGCACTTGCCTATGAAGCCTGAGGACCCATGTTCAACTCTCCAGGTCCCACATAAGCCAGATGCACAAGATTATGCAAGCACACAAGGTTACACATGTGCACAAGGTGGCATATGCATCTGGAGTTTGAGTACAGTGGCTAGAGGCCCTGGCATGCCAATCTGCCCCTATCTCTTTTGCTCCCTCTCATAAAAAAGGGGAGAGGGCAGTCTGTTTGGCTTGCCTCAAAAAAAAAAAAAAAAAAAAAGAGTGCCTCAAAAGAGAAGCCATCAGGGTAGTCTGTGGGGAAAAACTAAGCCACAACAGAAAACTGCGCAGGGTGGTTCAGCCAAAAAAACAACCAACCAACCAACCCCAAAAAACAGAACCCCCATGGTTCCAGAGACATATGGAGTGAATGGGTCTGGACAATCAAGACAAGGTTCCAAAAAGCTGCTGAGGCCGACGCTGAACGGCAGGGTTGGATTCCCTGCATGTTACATGTGTGGGCTATGGGTTAAGCTTTGACAGTAAAACCTGGTATTTCACCCCAGGATATTGGAGATACCAGAGACATGGGACACTGATCAAGGAAAGGACAAGCCCAACAGCCCAAGAGAGGCCACAGGGCTGGAGGGTAGGGTCCATCAAGCTGGGGCAGTAGATATCACCAGGAGCCCCGGACATCGGGCATGGAGCTGCAGCCTTTGCTTTGTTCGCCCCGTTGGGTCTCAGTCATGGTCCAATCCTTCCTATGCCCTCATTCCTCTCTTCTGGAATGGGAATACCTACCCTCTGTCATTGTATATTGAAACTATGTAACTTGTTTATTGATATTACAGGGGTTCACAGTCAAGAGATTACTTTGAGTCTCAGATTAGAATTTTGAACTTTGACTTTTGAACAGTGCTGACTGTGAAGATTTCAGAAACTCTCGGAGATGAACAAAAGGTCTATATTCTGAAATGGCCAAGAGCCTTCCAGGACCAGAAGAATGTTAGTTTTAAAGTGGTGTGTTTGTCTTGTGATTGTGCTAGACTCACCCAAGACCCTGGTTTCGTAAACTAAGGGTCACAACCTCATATGGAAACTCAATGTGAAGACCATAAATTATTTGAGACAGAAAAGATTTCTGAATACACGTGGTAAACAATTAGTTCAAAATCAAATGCATCATGAATCTGCACTAAGTTTTATTACTCAACTTCATTGCAGCCTTTGTTCTGACTGCTTAACACATGGACTTTGCACTGTACACGGTCACACCCACAATGCCAATAGAAGCTTCCTGAAATACCCCGACTCAGATTCACTTAAGCTATTCTGTGCTATGAATCTTGATGGTTTTAATATACATACAAAGTTTTCTGCTTACAGAAACATGATGGTTTAATTACAGAAACAAAGCCTTTAATATTTTCCTATGTAAATCCCACAGTATGGATTGCCAGACTAGTAATCTCAGGATTGTATTGCGCTTGAATATTTTATTTTATTTTATTGTTTGTGGTTTTTTGAGATAGGGTCTCACCTAGCTTAGGCTGACCTGGAATTCACTATGGAGTCTCAGGGTGGACATAAACTCACAGCGATTCTCCTACCTCTGCCTCCTGAGTGCTGGGATTAAAGGCGTGCACCACCACGCCCAGTGAATAATTGATTTTTTAAATCACATATTTGATATTTGAGTTGTTGATTTGAGTATCATTAAAAACAAATCACTAAACACATTGCGGCTTTGGAATGGTTATAAGCATATTTCTACAATTTTATACTACATGCTTATGTAAAGCAGCATTCTCAGCACTGACAACTGTAAGTCAAAATACTGATCAACTATGAAAAATGTTGAAGATGCTCTATGACCTACAAATCTTTATGTAAAACTAAGTAAGTATATCTACCTCATTAGTATGCAAATTTGCTTTCATCTTTAATAAATGGTAAAATTATATATGCATAGCAAAAACTTATAATCAGCGTTTGATTTGTATACCTATTTTCTCTATTATTTACTTGGAGTCAGATAAAAATTTTTTGGGTGAAAAGATGTCCTGAGTAGAAAGTTTGAGCCCTGAATAAGGCTGAAGAGATGGCTCAGAGATTAAAGGTGCTTGCTTTCAAGGCCTGACAGCCTGGGTTCAATACCCCAGGACACACAGAAGTGGTGCATGCATTTGGAGTTCCTTTTACAGCAGCAAGAGACCCTGGTATACCTATTCTCTCTTTCTCTCAAATAAATAAGCATTAGACAAAAAGGAAGTCCTGACTTAGGTACATACTTATGTGTCTACAAGGTGTTTCCAGAGATGTACTGAGCAGGGAAGAGCTACCCAAACCACCATGGCACGTGGCACCCTCACTGGCCTCGGGGCTCACACTGAGTGAAAGTGGAAGAACAAAGTCGGATGTGCAGCAGCCCTCACCGCCTCTGCCTCCTAACACGACGCAATAGCTACTCTCTGGACCTCATCCCCTTCCCACACGATGGACTCTGCTCCCTTCAACCACAGCCAGAACTAAGCCTGCTTTTATTTGCTGCTTGTCAGGTTTTTGGTCACCTGACAAGAGAACTAAGACAGACAAACAGGCATAGTCAGCTTGTGCAGAGCGACACGCACCTGAAGCAGCTTGCCATCCACACCGTAGATGGCACCATCCACACCATGAGAGAGGAGTGCCACTATGCAGGAGTCGGTGACCTGGTGTGCAGGTAACTGTGCAAACTTCTGTAGTTTCTCTTGCATTTCCTAGAAGACAGACACTGTTCAGTGTTGTTCACCATCACTATGGTTTATCTAAAAGCCTACCCTCTGAGAAGATAATTTCTTTTGTATGTTCCTATAGTCAATGATAAGACTGAGACCCTTTGAAAGGGTCAGGAAGACTACACACACTAGGAAGACAGACACCAAACTCTGAATGCAGGCAATGAGATAGGGGTAAGCACTCCAGTTGTTCAGTTTCTCAAAGCTCTAAGGTGGCGCGTGTCTGGAGTTCGTTTGCGCTGGCTTGAGGCCCTGGTGTGTCCATTCTCTCTCTTTCGACCTGCTTCTTTATCTCTCAAATAAACAAACAGTAAATTAATTTCACTTCATGTGTGTATAATAAAATCATTACAAGTAAATTTTCTCTTAGTCTATGAAGGCTGAATGAAATATTACACAGAACAAAATGAATTACTGTCTTCACATACTGCGAAGATCTTTCATGATTACAATAGGTATGCCTAATAAAGTAATAATGTCACCATTTTTTTTTTTTTTTTTTACAAAGAAACCTGTTAGTTCAACCTAACAATCTTACTTATCTTGCACTAAGTTGTCATATATGAGTACCATTAATTTAAGCATTTGGTTCTTCTAACCGAAAGTTACATAGTGTCTAACAGTATAATAATTTTTAAAATCTGTCTCCCTTTGCAACTTACATGTTTAGGTTTTCCTCCTTATCTGATAAGTAGACACTAAAGTTCATTTTATTTCAAATTTGAAGGAAATGTAGTTGATAAACTCCATAGGCAGAATAGTCATATCATATGTATTTCAGTTACCACTCCCTCTGCCCCCAATGAAAAGCACACTGGGGCTGGGATGGCTTAGCAGGTTAAGGTGCTTGCCTGTGAAGCCTAAGAACTCATGTTTGGATCTCCAGGTCCCACGTAAGCCAGACACACAGTGATACAAGTGCTCAATGTCACACATGTGCACACATCTGGAGTTCATTTGCAGCGGCTGAAGGCCTGGCGTGCCAATTCTCTCCCTCTGCCTCTCTCTCTCTCTCTAAGAAAAAAAAAGCACCCTGTACCATATGTTTCAGAAGTTCCCAAGGAGTGGTCTTCCAACTATGAACTGGTAAGAAATGTGAAATTATCAGACTGCAACAAACTCATCTACTTGCTTGAAATACTTTTTTCCTTTGTGAGAAAGTGTTTCCCTAACCGGAACTTACTATTAGCCCAGGCTGGCCCCAAACACCTGAAGCTCCTCACACAATCACATTCAGCTTATATGGAATATTTCTGTTTGGATATACATGGAACATTTGAGCTTCTATTCAGAAGAATTTCAACTTTAGTGATTATTTCAGAAAATTATTTAAGATTAAGTGAGAAGACAACAAAACCATATATACTTTGCAACTAAATACAGTAAAATTAAACCATCGAACAAATGCAGATTAATTACTTCTGGGGAATTTCCCACAAAGAGCATCACTTAAAATAGGATCTGTAGATGACATCTAATAAAATTACTGAACTTCCATAAATAGCAAGATTGAGCTGGACGTGGTGGTGCATGCCTTTAATGCCAGCACTTGGGAGGCAGAGGTAGGAGTATTGTCATGGGTTCAAGGCCACCCTAAGACTCCACAGTAAATTCCAGGTCAGCCTGAGCTAGAGCAAAACCCTACCTCGAAAAAACAAAACAAAACAAAATAAATAAATAAATAGCAGGATTCTTAGACCTTGGGTGTATTTTGGCTGGGGTTTTCAGGACACATGAAGGATAATACCTGTGAACCCTCAGAAATCACATGCAGGTTGTATAGGTGGCTGCATTTTCCAGGGATGACCAGTAGAATGTCCTTACACTGTCCTAATGGTCTGTGACCTAAATGCAAGTTTAATAACAAAACATGGTAAAATTTACCACCTCAGAATGTACCTTCATTTGCTAATGTGATGAGTCATAATTCTAGAGTCAGTCACCTCTTGAGGTAGGCACAATGAGAATCTGATGACAATGAATTGAGCAGTAACAATACTAGTTCTCTTTAGCACTTCTGACAGGAAAGGATTCTCCAAGATTAACTATACTATTTTCTATTTAAGGGGAATTTATCTCTAAAGGCATAAAGGTTTTGTAAGAGAAAAAGAGGATCTTTGGGTTTTTCTTTTTCTATTTTCTACCACTAGTTTCTTTGCTAGGATTTATGTTCAGACTCTCCCACCTATCTCACTCAAATGCCAGAAACTTAGGATCACATTTTAAATTTTATTTATTTGCAAGGGGGGGGGGGTACACCAAGGGTCTCGTGTCACTGCAAGCCAACTCCAGATGTGTGCGTCACTTTGTATGTCTGGTTTTATGTAGATACTGAGGAAGGGAACCCAGGCCATCAGGTTTTTGCAAGCAAGCACCTTTAACCACTGAGCCATCTTCCCTAGCCCAAGAACACATTTAAAAAAAATTCAATAGCTGATATAGCTATGTAATTTTGGTAGCTTTTACAAGATACTCAAAATGTGCTTCTATGCAACTCCAGTTCTACACCAATATTATTAGACAAACAGAATTCAGTCTTTGAATCTCTCTTAGGTATGTCATAACTGGATATGGTATTTATGGAGTGAACTCTGCTGAATGTCAAAAAATGCAGCATACAGCTGTCTTGATGATTCAACGTTGTGCCCTTTAATGATCAGGCATTTAGGACTCATTATTAACGGCATACAATTTAGAAAACTATAACATAACAGATTCTTCGTAAAAGAAATGGGCAGACCAAAACCTTTAAGAAAACATACATGGCACATATTTTTGTAGGGTGCCTTCTGACAAGCTGTATTCTGCACACCCTCTTCCACCCCTTGATAATATTCCAACCATGGCTTTGCCTTTTTGTGGTGGTACAAGAAATTAAACCCCAGGCCTTGCACCTGGCAAAGGTAATAAATGTCCTGCCACTGAGCCTGACCCAAGCCTATAAACCATGGTTTTGAATGAAGTAAGAGTGAGTTTACTACTCTGAGCACACTATTATCGGCAAGCTGAGGAAAAAACAAAACAAAACAAAACACAACAAAAAACAGGACATCAAGCACAGCAACTAGGAACCCACTGATGAAACTGGCTATGTCCAAAGTATAGCAAAAATACCATTATTCTCACAGAGAAGCAAGACAGCTGAGAAACAAATGAAGGCCACAAAAAAAAAAAAAAAAAGCCAAAATACAGGTCAAAGGAAGTCTCCTAGAAATTTTAATTTCTTTTTTCTTTCTTTCTTTTTTTTTTGAGTCAGGGTCTTAGGTAGCCAAGGCAACTCACTATGTAGAGAAAGCTGGTCTTGAACTCTTGATCCTCCTGTTTCCACTTCCCAAGTGCTGAAATTACAGGTGTACACCACCACACCAGGCTGAGAATTTTTTATTTACCACAGTCAAGTTTAAGAAAATAATGTGCTGGCTTTTGTTTTGCCCACGTATGCATGTTCCCATGTATGGGTCCATGTGTATATACAGGGAGACCAGAGGCTGATGTGATCTTCACTATCTCACTTTGTTGTTTTCCTCGTGTGCACGTGTTGAGTGGGATGTGAACATGCCATGGCGTAAGTATGGAGATCAGAGGGCAACTTGTGGGTAGAGGACCCGCAGGCCACAGTGTGCACAGGGAGGTCAGAGGACAACCTGTGTGCGCGTGGGGTGTGAGCATGCTGAGATCAAAGCACAACTTTCCGGTGGGACTTCACCTTTCCACCTGACAGACAGGGTTTCTCTCTCTGGATTTTTGCTCTGCTGTTCTCTGCTGCAAACACTTCAAGTTTTCAGGAAATTCTCCGAACTGGAACGACAGAAGCCCACCCTGGCTTCCAGCTTTTTACATGGGGTCTGGAGACTGAACTTGGGTACTCAGGCTTAAGTAGGGAGCACACTACCCACTGAGCAATCTCCCTAGCCTTTCTACCTTTTTTTGTTTGTGTGATGTCTTTCTGCTTGTATCTATAACAGGGAGCCAGCTTCTTCTACCACTGATTATGGACCCCTGAAATTTGTAAGCCTAAAATAAATACCTTGCTCTTGTAAGCTGCTTTTGGTTGGATGTTTGTCCAGCAATGCAAAGCTGACTGCGACACCCAGCTTTGGTGCAGGTACTGGGGATCTGAAATCAGGCCCTCATTCTTACATGACAGGCACTTTATTCACTGAGCCATCTCCCCAGTCCTGAAAGTACTACTGAAGTACTAAAATGGTTTATAATAAATAGGCCATTATCAATTTCAAGAACATAAATCCTAAGAGTAACAAAGCCAGTAATGAAGCCGAGTAACAGGTCACTGAGGTGCAATCCACAATGAAAGTTCTTGTCATTTGCGTAATTCTAGTTCAGTAGCATCTACCCCAGGTTAGGATCCTAACATGGGACTAATAAAGACTTTCCCCATATATTAGTTAGACTATCACTGAACAGCACTTGAAGGGATAATTCTACCAAACTTCCATTTGGAGAATAGAATCTCCCAAAATAACCACTTAAGCAATAACCAGGCTCTTAAGTAATGGTATGAACCAAGAAGTGATGTGCTGTGCAGTCCTAGTTTATAAATATCTTTCCTGAGCCGGCGTGGATGAATCCCAGTGCTTCATCACTTCCTCAGTTAACTGAGCCGTCAAGTCTTACAAAAGTTAAGAACTCAGCCGTGGACTATTCTTACTCCCTGAAAGCAAGCTACTCAGGGACATCGGCGCTGAAACAGCTGGCCGGCCCTGTGTTCTATTTTACTAGACTAGAAGGTGAGAAGCACAACAGAGCCAGGGAGCATGTGAGGCAAGGGAGTAACTTGTAAGACACATCCAGCAGGACCAGGAAAGTGGAGGCAGCCAGTCCCATCGTGTGGCTCAGCCTCAGATCCGCAGGTCAGCCTTTCCAGCCTCAGGTACCTGTGCAGTCTGGTCGTGTAGAACATGGATGTCATAGCCCAAGAGCTTGAAGAGGGTGACCAGAGTACTGTGGTCCACGTCTCCTCCAGAGCGAAATTCCAGGTCTTTCTCCCCAGTGAAGTGCACGTTACTCAGCACTAGTGCCAGGCCACGAGGCCGAGACTGCAACTTGTAGGCCTAGAAGGAAGCAGCCAACTGGACGTGAGCATCTCGTGACAACTATGAACACTGAGCACTTGCTGGATGAAGCATTTCAACCCCCACCAGCATTCACAATAACAAAACCAAGTAAACCATACAGAGGAAAAAACCCGAGACAGCCAGACATGGTGGTACAAGCCTTTAATCCCAGGACTTAGGAGGCTGAGGTAGGAGGATGGCTGAGTTCGAGGCTACCTGGAGACTACATAGTCACTTCTAGGTCAGCCAGGGCTGGAGTGAGACCCTGGCCCCCAAACAAACAAAAAACCAAGACACTATTCTTTTAAATCCCACCAGGTGAAAACAGAAAGCAGGGAATGCCACAGGAGAAATTCATTGTTTAGTCAGCAATCAAGTTTCAATCAACAAGTCATAAAGAAACATGCCATAGGCTCTAAGACCACGAATGGTTTCTTATTGCCCAGCTCCCTTTGCGTAATCATGCAGAACTCACCAGCTGGTAGTGAGTCTGATAGAACTCAGGAGTACAAGGCTTCACTTGAAGGCAGGGAGGACCATCACCATTATCTAGGGAGTGCTCCACAGTATCTGTGGTATAGACAGAAAGCCAGAAAACTAGTCCACATTTAAGCACCCGTCCTAGTACACCACTCGGACTCAGGCATCCCTCGGAACTGAGGCTTTGAAGAATACTGATCCCACATACTCCCCAGCTCTGCAAACTCCATGAGAAAAACAGTCCTGCTAGCTTTAGCTGACCACTGAGCTCTCTGCACTTGGTTTGTATATGGAAGCCGGGATGGGCTTCTGTCATCCCAGTTTGGAGAATTTCCTGAAACTCACTAAATGATGGGAAGACCATGTGAGGAAACCCTGGGCCTAATCAACTCACTACAGTTAGCAGGCTAGGGCCCCAAATGTAGTCTTTACTCATTCAGCTTTAAAGGGAAGACAAGTCAAATCATATGTATGAATTTCTACCTGTAAGTTGCTCAAAGGGCCAACTAACCTTGAAGAATATTATCTGTGATGAAGGGAAATGGACCCAACTTATGTCCCATCCACACTGCCCTGCTAGCCCCTAACAAATTCACCAAGGGAAATAGTCATAATATGAAATGTCTCACCTGAAGGAAAAGTCAGGGAACAGTCAGTCAAAAAACAGGGAAGTTATTAAGTGAGGCTCCATTTATCCCATCAATTCTCACCTGCTGACAGGCGGAGCTGCTTATGAGGGGGACAGGACTCACACACTGGAAAAGGGAGATTCACGTCGTAGTCACAGCTCAACTGTAAGAGATCAGGACTCACCATGAAGCACCTCAGGGGGATGGCTCAGTCCAAACAGAAGATCTAGTGTCCCTCACCCTGTTACCTGCCCCCCAAATCCTTTCTGGCCCAACTAACCCTTGTTAGGACACATTTCTAGGGTACCATACCGGTGGGAGTACAGGCTGAAGACCAGAGAGGGTTGTGAGCAACAGATCCTCCAGGTGACCTTGCTTGGTCTCCCGCAGTGCTGCACAGAAGGCATCAAACGCCTGGGGCCCCCTCTTTGGCAGCAAGTTGAGGAGTTCCACATTCTGGCTGAAACTGCCCACTTTGGCCTAAGCACAGGAATAAAACATGAAATCACTTATTTATCTAGTTATAAGCCTATTTTTCCACGCGAGCTTCCTAAGTGATATCCTCATTCATCTTAAGAATTCCTTTTAAGCTGGGCATGGTGGCTCATGCCTAGATTCCCAGCACTCAGGAGGCTGAAGCAGGAAGATCGTCATGAGTTTAAAGTGAACCTGGCCTAGAATAAATTCCAGTTTAGCCAGGGCTAGAGCAAGAGGCTGCCTCAAAAAAACAAACCAGAATTCCTTCTACAGGGTAGGAATAGGTAAAGTCATTCCCATTAATCTTGAGTTATGTCTCTTTTCTGTCACTCTCCAGAGTTAGGAGGGAATTTCCATCTCCTTAGCATCCTTTTCATACCCAGTTGCTGTCTGTCCTAACCGCAGGACCACTTTAACTCTGGGCTCCTCTTTCCACCTGCACGCACCTGGATGAGCTCTCTCATCTCCAGGGTGATGACGTCCTTCTCTAGGAGATGCTCTAACAGCTCACTCAGCAACAGCTGTTTGGCCAGCACCACGCGGTTCTTTTTCAGTGTTTCCTGATGGTCAGGGTGCATACCACACACTGCCAAAACCCTACAGGAAGGAGGGAGACATGAAGATGGTCAAGCAGAAAATCAGACACAGAGGAGTAGAAGTAAGTGAAGAATAACCAAAAGGATGCATCACCAAGAAAGAGTAGGCATATTTTACTGAATCTGTTTAGGGTCAAAATGTACTAGGCAGAAACACACTGATCCTAAGGAAATAATGTAAGTTCTCTAAGGAGTATGCTGAAGTGATACTATCTGACACGAATAGTCTGATTAGGAGGAAAACACCTACCTTGACCAAAAAATATATTTAAGCACAAACAGTCAAGACATACATTTCATTGTTTAATTTAGGAAAATAACCTAATATCAGGAATAAAATAATATAGCAGCAAAACCTAAAGGTAACAGCCAAGTTTAATAGATAAAGACTACCTATATAAATTGTTTTTTTTTTTTCTTTGAGGTAGGGCCTTACCCTAGCCCAGGCTGACCTGGAATTCACTATGTAGCCTCACGCTGGCCTTGAACTCATGGCAATCCTCCTACCTCAGCCTCCTGAGTGCTAAGATTAAAGATGTGCACCATCACACCTGGATAAGTTTTTTGTTTTTTTTTTTAAACTTTAGGTCTGGAGAGATGACTTAGTGGTTAAGGCACTTGCCTACAAAGCCAAAGGACCCAGGTTCAATTCCCAAGGACCCACATAAACCAGATGTACAAGGTGATGCAAGCGTCTGGAACTTGTTTGCAGTGTCTAGAGGCCCTGGTGCACACATCCTCTCTTTCTCTCAAATAAAAAAATAATAATAATTTGGGGCTGGGGAGATGGCTCAGCAGTTAAAGGCACTTGCTTACAAAGCCTAACAGCCCAGGTAAGATTCTCCAGTACCACGTAAAGCCATATACATGAGGTGGCACATGCATCTGGAGTTCATTTACAATGGCAAAAGGTACTGGTGTGTACACTCGGTATCACCCCCCTTGCAATTAAGTAATAAATAAATATTTTTAAAAACCTTTGAATTCCTATGACAAAGTAACACTAGAAATGATCAAAATCCTGTTATATAAACAGAAAACGACAAAAAGCCATAGTAAACACCAATGAATACAAAGAATGCAACTTGAAACCACAGGGGTAGTACAAGTAATGGTTGAATTATTTTGGTAATTGAGCAACTTGGTAGCTTTATTTCAAAGATGACTGTTTTGCTATCAGTTTGGAAAGAGATCAACTTCTGCCTGAACTAAGAAAATCTCATTTCATTCACTGATAATATAAATGTCCCCAACGCACATAAATCCAAGATCTCCATTCTGCTTTCAAATATATTTGATTCAGGGCCTGATGGCAGTGAAAAGGATTTCATAGAGCTACCTTACAAGACACCAAAGCAGTGATGTTCCTTGGGTATTTCCTTAGGGCACAGAACCCACAGCGGAGCAGAATTGTCCCTTAAAACTCTCTCTCCCCTTAGTTTTCACAGTTCTTTCTCTGGAGGTCCTTTCTGCCTAGCATGCTCCCGTCGGACACAACAGTTCTTTGACTTACCCTTACTCTTTATGTTTTTGAGATGCAATCTCCCTAAGTCGGTTCCAAATTCATGACCACCCTGCCTTAGTCTCTTAGAGTGCCAGGACGACCTGGTAGTCTTTCAATGCTGGTATTAAATTAAGGCTTCTGTGTAAAAAGCCTCTTCCCTATGGAATTTCATCCAAACTCACAACACACTAATTGACTCCTCTGTTCTGAACTCTCTCAAGTTCCAGGCATAAAATTTCAACCAACTCCTTAGTTTTTATCCGAAGCATACACACTCTATACTCTCTAAACACCTGCTTCTTCCTGTTTCATATCGTGAGGATATCTTAAAAAGGGAACTTTCCAAGTTTCCAATCACCTTGTATTTCAGGACACCCACAGAAGGGGGAATGGACAAAAAAAAAAAAAAAAATACCAGAGATGTTCAGAAGTGTTGATCCTTTGTCCTTCTCAAGGTCCCTGTTCCTAAGTGCTAAGTTAAAGTGACAGGTTCAAGCAGGGCGTACTGAAATGCGTCCTCCTGGGTGACGTTTGCACCGAAACTGAAGCAGTGAGGCGGAGGCGGTTTACAGAAAGCAGTGCAAGACTTGGTGCAGTCAGTGCAAATCAAATGCACGGCAGGCCGTGCAGCCAAGGTCTGCAGGTCTCATCGGTTTTAAGGGAGACAGAGTTGAATTCCTCCTACGAGAACTCGAGAGAGAAAAGGACGGAGAGCCTTGCAAGAGACGCCCCGACGCCGAGACCCAGCGGGGCTGGGAAAGACCCACCGTCACGCACCAGCCGCGGGGATGGAACAACAAAGGGAGGCTGGACGGACTTGGCACGGGTGGGAACCAGGCCTGGAGGCCGGAATTCGCCGCAGAGCGCCCCCGAGGGGCCGAGCCGGGCCTGGCCCCCTGCGGCAGGAAGCGGGGCCGCTTCCCGGGGCAGTGCCTTGGCCCTCACGGGGGCCCGTCCCTGCTCACCTGCCTTTCCGGTCAGCGGCCATCAGTCCCTTAGGCTGACGAGGCGGGTGGGTCCCCGCGTTCGGCGCCGCCATCTCCAGCTTTTCCCGGGCTCCCTCCCCACGCACCGCCCACAGCCCAAACAAACGCGAAGCCGCGCCTCCCTGCGCATCCCACCCGCCCCGCAAGCCTCCCACGGACACGGCGCCTGCGCGCGCGGCCCCGCCCCGCTCCCACCCTGGCCGGTGCGTGCGCAAGCGCAGAGTGCTCTCCCGGGGCCGCGCCGTCCAATGGGCAGAGAGAACGCGCTGGGCGGAAAGGGAAGGGGCGGAACCTATGCGATCTAGGAATCTGATTGGTTTCCGATTCCCGCGGAATCCACTGCCCCGCCCCTATCATCTCCCGCCCTTCCTCTAGCAGAAAGTCGGCGGGCGCCGCAGCCGCGGGGCTGGTCGTTCGTGTCCCGCGGTTTTGCCCGCCCCGGGGCGCGGACGGCAGGAATAAGCGCCGGGAGGCGTTCTTCCCGGAGGCGGCCCTGATGGAGGCGCAGCCGGCCGCCCGTTCTGTGTCTGTGAGGTCTTCCCCTCGAGACAAGGACTGAAAGCAGTGTGGGCTTATCTTGTCTGGGCTCCCGCAGGCTTTCTTGTACTGAAAACGCATTAGGCTTTGGAATTATGAGTTATTTTTATGTTATTTGCTAGCAGGTTTCTGTGCGTATGCACGCACAAGTTATCCAACTCCTCTGTCACTGGGAACCGCCACTTTCCAGTGAGGATGATACCTCACAAGGGGCTCCAAGAGAGGCATGGCGTCGGGAACAGATGTGGCATAGCTGTCTCTCAGATGTCACTTCTCCAGGTTCTCGGGATCGCCTCTCCCTATCTCTCTGAACCTGACTCTGGAGATACTAGACATGGTGTAGGTCCCTGAACGCTGCCCAGAGAACCAAAGTGTGTCATCTACATGTCGGCTGGAAAGGGCTTACCATAGCCTGACTCCCCACTGAGTTCAAGGCCTTATTTGTGATGTCTAAGCAGAAGCACAGTTCTCCGGACTCAGTAGGCACTGGGAAATGCTGGGCAAACGACAAGTGAGTGGGTCTGGTGTGGAGAGGTGATAGGTCCTGAGAGAATGGCTTAGTGGAGTGTCCAGTTGTCTTCATAGAAAACATCATCGTCATCAGGGTGGGCAAAACAGACTTCATAGGCAGGAGGTGGAGTAAGAGGCTCCATTTTGGGGGGTGCCCTCAAGCTTTGCAGATCAGGAGCAGTGGATACAACCCGTGGACCCCGAAGCCGAAGAGCTCTTCCGGGGTTTGCTTTCCCAGTCATGGTCCCTTCTGAGCCCACGCGTCTCTCCAGTCTGCCTGTGCTGGATGCCTGTGGTTGACAAGGTCCAACCTCAAGGCCAGGAGCTATTACAACACTGTTGTAAGGAGGTGGTTGATCCAACACTTGAGGGTGGCCCTGTGGTTGGGAATCCAACACCACCACGACCTGTTCATAGGTTGGCACTTCAAAAGCTTCATTGTCCCTGAAAGAGGAGAAATAAGGTCATTAGTGGCTTCCAAGAAAGAAGTTTTCTTTCCCTTTTCCATTTCACTTCTGCACAACACCCCTCCATTGCTGCCTGACCAGTCCTGCTCTTACTGATACCAGTGGTTAAAAAAAAAAAAAAAAAAAAAAAAAAAGCAGTCTACACTTAAGAAATTAAAGGGTGGCAGGAGCCAGACCTCAGGTCGTCATGACCTTAACTCACCGTGCATTGCCCAGGACCCCTGGGCTCTCGGTCTGCATGGTTCTCTGCATTGCTTGGAGGCCCCATTCCAGACAACAGGCCAGCAGGCAGGCAAGAAAGAAGAAGCCAGCTAAGCAGAAGAAGACATAAGCAACAGGGGACACCTTGGGCTCTAAGGCCAGCAGAGCCAGCCCCAGCAGGAGGGAGGAACTACCCAGCAAGAGAAATGGCTTCTTCAGTTTCCCCCACAACTGGCTTGGCACCATGGCCCCTCCCAGGTCACCTGCGAAAAGACACACAGTTGTGTGTAAGCTAGCAATTGGCATCATAGCTGTGCCAACCACTAAAGCAAGCATGCTATGTACTCCTCTGTTTGAGTTCCTGACTTTCAGACTCAAAATATATCACCTGCAGGGTCTCCAGCAGTTCCATAGTTCATTCCTTCCAGGTTTTTAGTGTGGAAATCCAGGACACTAGCCCCGTACTGACTCCAGGACCTCACATCAGCTTACTGTTACTGTGACTTGGCTCTGCTTTTCTTCCTGGTCGTCTCTTCCAGAAGGTCTCCCTACCTACCACATCACCCAGGATCCAGTGCTGGCCAACCAGCCAATGGCCTCAGTGCACACTGGCATTTCTGGAATCCAGGTGTTGGGCGGGCCCTTCCCTTTCAGTATTCCTGTTCTGGTAGGATCTCCACCTTTATCCGCCCCAGCCGGGAGGCCCTCATTCTGATCCTGATGAAGAGAGAAGGGTACATCACTTACCTGTCAGCCCTTCTGACCTCCCCCAGTCCAGTCAGCTCATGCCCTGGTAGGAGGGAGAATATGCACACAGAAACCGACAAAGGCACAGGGACACAACGTGAGAGTGTTACAAAGGCCTGGGGCAATCGCTAAAGGCTCTGATGACTCCGGTCCTCCCCCACACCCCATATCTACCAGACCCTCATTTCCTCCCCAACTCACAGCCCTCAGGTTCCAAGTCTGCTGCTAGGCCTTTGGGCAGGAGGTAGCTTTTTTATTCTCTGAAAAGAAAGCAACGATTTCAGGGCACTCACACCCACAACTAGGCTGCCAGCTCCCTGAACTCTGGGTAGGAGCAAGGGGTCACAGACCCTCTCCACCCCCGCCAGCCCCACTCCCACACCCTGTGCCTCTCCTGGCAGCGGCCCCAGGACCTCCGGCTCACCTGTCTCAGAGGACAGCAGAAAGCAGGTCAAGAGCTGAGCACAGGGGGAAAGGCGGGGCTCACTGGCTCCACCCTCTCTCCCGTCCCAATCCCTCCTTCCCCTCTTCCTCCTCCTTTTCTCTCCAAGACTGACCTACTGTGACAGCCTCACCTTAATTTCCACTCCACCCACCTGTGGGGCTTGAGGCAGAGGGCTCCCCCCTCCCCCCAGTCACGATCTTTGTACTTAGGACCCAAAGCAGAATTAACCTTTCCCTCTCAATGCATCTTGGGTGCTAATCATTGCTCTGAGCAATGTGCCTTCTAGCTGGGTAATTTGTTTTGTGCCTGTCTCTCCCAAGTGGCTGGGAGCAGCAGAGACAGTGGCTATGTGCACAGTGCTTTACACGGTAGGAGCCATGGTGAAGACGTGGAGTGAGTTTCCCGGCTGCTTCTCCCGCGGTTTCCTTTGCATGCATCAGAGGCATGTGCTTCCTGGCCCAGTTAACTGGGCTCTTCAAAATATACCTTGGAGGGATGGGGAGATGGCTCCATGTTTCAAAGGTTGTAATGTGCTCACTCTGAGGTTGGTTTCTCTGTCTCTCTGTCTCTCTATCTCTCTCTCTGTCTCTCTCTCACACACACACATGCACACACCACCTTGGAAGTAAGTCTGTTTTGGAATCTGACTCCAGCATGTAACTACACTACTTTTTTTTCTTCCTCTGTCCGTGCTTGTCCCTGGTTGTATAGTGTTTTCTGTTTACTTGATTTTCTTCCACTGTGAGTTTCTCAACGGACATAATCAGTTTCAATGATCTTTGACTCCTAAAACCAAGTGATTCTTGACACAGGGTACGTGCTGCTCCACAGAGCTGATGTTTTTATCAGAAGCCATCCAAGGGACCTCACTACATTCTGGCATCCAGAAGTCACTCTAGTTGTAGGCCAGACCGTAAGTCAGTGTGAGGGAGGGGGTGGTACTGGGAGATGGTTGGGGCCTCCCTGTGTTCTTGAGCCAGACAAGAGTGGGCTGTGTTCTTTCTACGTGTTAGTAGCATTAGGCAAACCAAGAGTAATTGCTTATAGTGCACCAGTGTAATCCAGGATCCCTAGCAACCGTTGTTGGGAGAAAGAGAAAGAGAGAGAGAGACAGAGAGAGAGGGAGGGAGGGAGAGAGAGAGGGAGGGAGAGAGAGACGGAATTGTATATACAGGAAATGGTGGAATTGATCCTTTGTTTGCTGTGAAGTGAGGGAGGGGCCATGTCGCTCAGGCTATAGTGTCCACATGAGGTATGTAGCTATACAAAGTAAGAATGGGGACTTGGAAGAGATTTTTTTTTGCTTGCACCTAAGTATTTGTTTGATTTGTACCAATTTGCTTACAGTTCAGCTCAAAATGGGGAGAATATGATTGGGATCAGGATTTCAGTTCTCAATACCTAAACAGGAGAGTTAGCTGAGTCCTTGGTATGCCTAGTGAGTTAGGGGATTTTGTTAAGGAATCAGTTTGGGGAGGGAGGGGTGGTAGTGTCAGAGGCAAAAGGCCAGAAGGAGTGGGCCAGAGAGCCTGGAGTATCTTCTGTGCAAGGGTTCTGCTGTATTCCTGGGCACAAAGGCTAGGACCTTTATAGCTTAAGACTTTGGTCACCAAAGGAGGCTGAAGGGAGAGACCTGCTGATTGTGATAAGAACTAGCTCTAAATCAGAGTTAGCACTTCCTGCTGGTTAGAAGTGTGTATTCTCTGCCCCAATAGTTATTTTATTTATTTATTTAGAGTTAGGGTCTTGCTCTAGCCCAGAGTGACCTGGAATTCACTCTGTATTCTCAGGCTGCCCTTTAATTCATAGCAATCCTCCTACCTCAGCCCTGTCAGTGCTGGTATTAAGAGCACGTGCCACCACACCTGGCTGTCCCAGGCATTTGAAATCGAGTTTTCTAAAAGCTGAATTAAAAAAAAAAAAAAAAAAAGCCGGGTGTGGTGCTCACGCCTTTAATCCCAGCACTCAGGAGGCAGAGGTAGGAGGATCGCTGTGAGTTAGAGGCCACCCTGAGACTACAGAGTGGATTCCAGGTCAGCCTGGGCTAGAGCGAGACCCTACCTCGAAAAAAAAAAATAAAAAAAAAAGACAACCTGAAACTACCTAGTGAATTCTAGGTCAGACTGAACTAGAATGAGACCATTCTCAGAAAAAAGAAAAGAAAAGAAAAGAAAAGAAAGGAGGACTGGAGGGATGGCTTAGCAGTTAAAGCACTTGCCTGCAAAGCCAAAGGACCCAGGTTCAATTCCCCAGGACCCACGTTAGCCAGATGTGCAAGGGGGCACACGGGTCTGGAGTTCGTTTGCAGTGGCTGGAGGCCCTGGCACATCATTTCTCTTTCTCTCTCTCCCTCGTTCTCTGTCAGATAAGTAAATAAGTAAAAACAAAATATTTTTTTAAAAGAAAAGAAAAGCACAACATATTTAAGAGCCAAAGAAAAAAAAGATGCACAAGAGGGCACACGCATCTGGAGCTCGTTGCAGTGGCTGGAGGCCCTGACATGCCCATTCATTCATTCATTCTCTCTCTCTCTCTCTCTCTCCATCTTTCTCTCTTAAATAAATAAATAAAATATTTTCAAAAAGAAAATAAAGGGCTGGAGAACTGGCTTAGCGACTAAGCACTTGCCTGTGAAGCCTAAGGACCCTGGTTCGAGGCTTGATTCCCCAGGACCCACATGAGCCAGATGCACAAGGTGATCCTTGCATCTGGAGTTTGTTTGCAGTGGCTGGAGAGCTTGGTGTGCCTATTCTCTCTCTCCCTCCCTCTCTCTCTCTCACTCTTAAATAAATAAAAACAAACAAAAAAAATTAAAAAAAAAATGCCTCTGGTGTTAGGGAGAGAGAGTGAGCAAACGAACTCCAGATGCGTGCGCCCCCTTGTGCATCTGGCTAACGTGGGTCCTGGAGAATCAAGCCTCAAACTGGGGTCCTTAGGCTTCACAGGCAAGCGCTTAACCGCTAAGCCATCTCTCCAGCCCTTACTAGGTTCTTGAGATGATGGCCAGACATTGAGATGTGTGCTTGTCTTTATGGCTTCATAGTTCTGTGGTGATGTATTTCTGACTTTGGGTCCCCTTTATAATTGTGGCAAACATATGTGACATGTTCGGCGTTTGCTGCTCACTGTGCTGAAAGCACAAAGAGTTTACAATGTGTATAATAGGAAGTGCTTATTGTGATTGTGTCCATTTAATAGATGAGGTTGAGGAAGCTTAAGGAACATGGGGCCTGGGGAGGTAGCCCAGTGGGTAGAGTGCTTGCCTAGCATGCATGAGAACCTGGGTTTGGTCTCCAGCACTCCATAAACAAAGCATGGTAGCTCACGCCTGAAATTCTAGCACTTGGGAGGTGGATTCAGGAGTTCAGGTCATCCTAGGCTACATAGCAAGTTCCAGGTATAGCTGGGCTATGTGAGACCCTGTCTCACAAAGAAGGAAGGAAGGAAGGAAAAGAGGGAGGAAGGGAGGGAGGGAGGAAGGAAGGAAAAGAAGCTTAAGGAACACGTGTAATGGTTCAGTCAATACCTGAACGCATAATCCAAGCCCAGTCCCTGGCTTGTAACCACTGCATCAGGCCCTCCGCACACTCTCTGTTGTACTGATAATGTTGACTTGATGAAAACGCCTCTGACACTCTACCGTCATTACTTCGCTCTTCCTGAGGAACCGTTAGGTGAAATTGTCCGTTATGTCGAGCATCATAAGAGAAGGCTGGTCTTTCTTCATACCACAAGGTCAGCAAAGGAGAGCTTCAGAGATAAAACCAGGTCAACTCTGTGTCAGGATCAGAAAACTTGTGACTGCAGTGTTTATATCAGGACATTAACATTTCATCAAATCAAGACTCAGTAGCCTTGGCTGGAGAGATGGCTTAGCTGGTAAGATGCTTACCTGCTAAGCTGAAGGACCCGGGTTCAATTCCCCAATATCCTCAAAAGCCAGATGCACAAAGTGGCACATGTGTCTGGAATTTGTTTGAAGTGACTGGAGGCCCTGGTGCACCTATTCTCCCTCTCTCTCTCAAATAAATAAGCAAATAAAACACACATTTAAAAAAGACTCAGTAGCCTGAAAGGATGGGTCCAGCTGACCTTGGACTAAATCTCTGAACCTGTGAGACAAAAATAAACCTTTCCTCCTTTGTGATGATGCTTTCCTTCTATATTTTGTCACAGTGCCAGAAAAATGACTTGCTATCACAGATGCATGTCTTTGTATTGCAACAGTCACTGGGCTCACATGCACATTTCTCATCTGATCCTTACAAACAAACAAGCTAGATAAATCTGATCATCATTTTCATCCTCCAGAGGCGTCAACCAGTTCAGAGAAAGTGTGTGAGTTGTTTAGTTAGAACCAAACACAACTTGACCTGTTAATTCAGCAGTGTTTTTCTCTACATTAATTGCCTCTTGCTAAATATGAGCTGTAAATCCTTCAATAAGGAAGAACCAGAGTCCTCAGTAACCAGTTTTAATATTGTGCAACCCTCAGTAGGAAAGAATGGAGCCAAACAATGGGGATCAGGCAGCCAATGTGCATCAGGTATTCAGCACCCAGCCACCAAAGCATTTCTGACATTTGAGAACTTGAGCGTGGTTGTTGCTGGGTGACAACAACAAAAGCATTGTGCCTGTTAGAAATGTCGACAGTTGCTGTCAAGAGTCCCACATGCAGCCAGGCATGGGAGTGGACACCTGTAATTCCCAGCACCCTGAAGGCTGAGGCATGAGCCTCGTGAATTCCGGGACAGCCTTGGGACACTCAGTGAGCCCCTGTCTTCAAAATCCTCAATCGACAAGTAAGTAAATTATAAGTAAATGAACGAGTGTCATATGCATATATCCCTAACTACCAGCACACAGCAGGCATCCGGTGGTTAAGCATGTGTGTTTGGGAAATGGCCAACATGCTTTTACCTCTCCGTTCTAGCAGTCACTAGCTGGGTGACCCTCGGTCAGTTTACATAGTTTTTCTGAACACCAGTTTCTGGTCTGTAAACCAGCAAGTTAAGCCACTGTTCTCCCACCCTGCTCCTCAGCTGGGTAAACTGCTCTGCAGTTGTCAGATTGGAAGGTAAGGTGCCCATCTTCTTGAAGCCAGCAGGGGGCACCATTTTGCCACTGGGACCAGATTTCATTGAGGAGCCCTTGTTTATCTACATTGTTCATGACCCATGTTAACCTCTCAGTTGATTTGATTTTAGTCATGGGGTTTTGTAATTACAGCAGAGAGATAAGACACCCATATGGAAAAAAATGAATTAATGATTAGTGTCAGTATTTGAAGGAGTATCAAGCTATGGATCTGGAAAAGAATAAAGACATATAATACTAAAATGCAGTTGTTTTAGGGGGAAACCAACTACTCTTTTTTTTTTTTAATTTTTAAAAATTTATTTGTTTTGAGAGCGACAGACACAGAAAGACAGAGAGAGAGAGAGAGAGAATGGGCGCGCCAGGGCTTCCAGCTTCTGCTAACCAACTCCAGACGCGTGCGCCCCCTTGTGCATCTGGCTAACGTGGGACCTGGGGAACCGAGCCTCGAACTGGGGTCCTTAGGCTTCACAGGCAAGCGCTTAACCGCTAAGCCATCTCTCCAGCCCCCAACTGCTCTCTAATTGAACTGGAGGCCCGCTTCATGGGAGCCTGCAAAGCCAAAGGATCCCAGTTAGGTTCTCCAGGATCCACATAAGCCAGATGAACAGGGGGCGCATGCATCTGGAGTTCATTTGCAGTGGCTGGAGGCCCTGGCACACCCATTTGTGGGCTCTCTCTCTCTCCCTCTCTCTGCAATTTCTCTCTGTCAAATAAATAAATAAAATATTAAAAAAAATAATATACAAAAGTAATTCAGATGGCCTGCCTGAATACAACTGGAAGGGCACCCTAAGAAAACTGCTTTATATTTTGTTTTCTACTTGCAATATAAGTGGGAGATTATTCCTTATTGCTGTATACAGATAGTTTGATTGGAAATTATTAAAAAGTCAGAAACTAATTTTACAGTGAACACCCTTATACTCATCACCTGTATTTTACAACCAACATGATTCCACACTTGCTTGTTACCTACTGATCGATGGACCTTTCTCTGTTCGTTTTAAAAGCTTCTGCAGATGGCAGTACACTTCTGCTTAAGTACTTCAGCGTGCACAAAAGTAGGGTTCAGTATTTGTAATTTTGCTTTTAAAGTAAAATTTGCCTATTATGAAACACAGATTTCTTTCTTTTTTAAAAATTAATTTTTTTTATTAACAACTTCCATGATTGTAAACAATATCCCATGGTAATGCCTCCCCTCCCCCACTTTCCCCTTGAAACTCTATTCTCCATCATATCCCCTCCCCCTCTCAATCAGTTTCTCTTTTATTTTGATGTCATGATCATTTCCTCCTATTATGATGGTCTTGTATAGGTAGTGTCAGGCACTGTGAGGTCATGGATATCCAGGCCATTTTGTGTCTGGAGGAGCACGTTGTAAGGAGTCCTACCCTTCCTTTGGCTCTTTCATTCTTTCTGCCACCTCTTCCGCAATGGACCCTGAGACATATAAGATGGAAACACAGAGAGTTTTAAAAAAGACATTATTTATTTATCAAAGAGAGAGAGAGAGAGAGAGAGAGAGAGGGAGGGAGGGAGGGAGAGGGAGAGGGAGAGGGAGAGGGAGAGAAGAAGGGAGGGAGGGAGGGAGAGGGAAAGAGAGAGAGGAGAAGGAATGACTGTGTCAGGGCCTTTAGCCACTGCAAAGTCTAGATGCATGTGCCATCTTGTGCATCTGGCTTAAGTGGGTATTGGGGAATTGGACCTGGGTCCTTAGGCTTCACAGTCAAGCACTTTAACCACGCCCTGCTTACACTTCAGTTTAAATTGAGAACTTTAATATATGAACCTATTGCAATATTGGTCATAGTCCCATTGGGTTATACTCTTATGTCCCCCTCCCCAGCCCCATTCCAGAAGAGTTCTCTTCTCTGGGGTTATCAGTAATCACTGTGGGGCCATGAATGCACCAGTCAGATTCTGTGGGGAAGCACAATGCTTCCTCTGAAGAGATGGTGGTAGACACTGAGACTTAAAACATCAATATTTTTTTAAATAATTTTTTTATTGACAACTTCCATAATTGTAGTCAATAGCCCATGGTAATTCCCTCCCTCCCCCACTTTCCCCTTTGAAACTCCACTCTCCATCATATCCCCTCTCAATCAGTCTGCCTTTTATTTTTACTTTTCCAAATTATTATTATTATTATTTAGTTTTTGAGGTAGGGTCTCACTCTAGCCCAGGCTGACCTGGAATTCACTATGGAGTCTCAGGGTGGCCTCGAACTCATGGCAATCCTCCTACCTCTGCCTCCCAAGTGCTGGGATTAAAGGCATGCGCCACGATGCTTGGCTCCCAAATTTTTATTAACAACTTCCATGATTATAAAAAATACCCCATGGTAATACCCTCCTCACCCCACTTTCCCCTTTGAAACTCCACCCTCCATCATATCCCCTCCCCATCTCAATCAGTCTCTCTTTTAATTTTGATGTCATGATCTTTTCCTCCTCTTATGAGGGTCTTGTGAAGGTAGTGTCAGGCACTGTGAGGCCATGGATATCCAGGCCATTTTGTGTCTGGAGGGAGCACTTTGTATGGAGTCCTGCCCTTCCTTTGGCTCTTACATTCTTCCCGCCACCTCTTCCGCATTAGACCCTGAGCCTTGGAAGTTGTGATAGAGATATTGCAGTACTGAGTACTGTGATCACTTCTTTCCAGCACCATGATACCTTCTGAGTCATCCCAAGGTCATTGCCATCTGAAAGACAAGATTCTCTACCAAAAGTGAGAGTAGCATTAATATAAGGGTATGAACATTAATAGTTCTTACTGGGCAGTTTGATAAGCATAGTATACACATTTAGCCAGACAGCAGCAGATGTTACACCCCTAGGGTTCCTCTCTTTTATTTCGATGTCATCATCTTTTCCTCCTATTATGATGTTCTGGTACTAGGTAGTATCAGGCACTGTGAGGTCATGGAAGTCCAGGACATTTTGTATCTGTAGGAGCACGTTGTAAGGAGTCCTACCCTTCTTTGGTTCTTACATTCTTTCTGCCACCTCTTCCGCAATGGACCCTGAGCCTTGGAAGATGTGATAGAGATATTTCAGTGCTGGGATTAAAGGCGTGCACCACCTCGCCTGGCCATCACTATTTTTTTAAAAATATTTTTATTTATTTGATGGGAGGAGAATATGTGTGCATCAGGGCCTCCAACTCCAGACACACTTCATCCATTTGGCTTCACATGGGTACTGAGGAATCAAACCCAGGCCATCAGGCTTTGCAAGCAAGTTCCCTTAACCACTGAGTCATCTATCTTATCATGCTTTTGAAAAACCTATTTATATTTATTTTCAAGCAGAAAGAATGGGTTACTATAAATGAACACCAGATGCATGTGCCACTTTGTGCGTCTGGCTTTGTTTGGGTAATGAGGAATTGAACACAGGAAATCAGGCTTTGCACACAAGTGCCTTTAACCACTGGGCAATTTCTCCAGCCCATCACTTTTTTTTTTTTTTTTTTTTTTTTTTGGTTTTTCGAGGTAGGGTCTCACCCTAGCCCAGGCTGACCTGGAATTCACTCTGTATTCTCAGGGTGGCCTCGAACTCATGGAAATTCTCCTACCTCTGCCTCCCTAGTGCTGGGATTAAAGGCATGTGTGCCACCACGCCCGGCTGTTTTGTTTTTAAATATAAACAATAATGCAGAGATAAGCACCTGTTATAGTTACCTTTGTGTTGCTGGGACAAAACACTTGTCCAAAAGCAGTTGACAAACAGTCCATTTTGGTTTATAGTCTTGAGGGGGGACGATAGAACTTTGCTGGGAACTGTTATTTTGCCACTGTCCTGGGAACTTGAACAGAGTCGAATTCTAAAGTAATGGACTGGTGTGTATGACAGAACAGAAAGTTTTGATATAATAAAGTTTGCCATGGGAAAAAAATGTGAACAGGTTTTGGAACTCAGGAGATTGAATTACTTCTTTTTGAACTGGGTTTTTCTATGCCATTACGTGTAAGAAGTATTTAACTTGTATTTTGATTTTACAGTTCACTGTTTAGTCGTGCGTCTCATATGAGACTTTGGATTTTTGCATTGTGTTGGGATTGGCAGAGACCATGAGGACTGTTAAAAGTTGGGCAGAATGCCTTCTGCATTACGAGATGGTTGTGAGTTTGTGAGGATCAGGGAAGGAATGTGGTCACTTGAATGTAAAATGTCCCCTATATCTTTGTGTTTATGATTAAGCCTCATACTTCTCAATTGGTGGCAACTTGGGAGGTGGTGAGTTACTGGGAGCAGACCATGATGCTTATTAGCCCAGCTACAAACCCAAATAAATGTGGTGGATTCCTGACCATGCCATGCAGTTCCCACCATGTTGAAACATCCCTATGAACCTGTCCACCTGAAATAAGCCATTTCCTCCCATAAGCTGCTCTGGTCAGGTGTTTTGCCCTAGCAATGAGAAGTTAGGTAAGGAAGGGTCATGGAAAAAGGGAGAGAGGAAGAAGAGAGAAAGTGACAAGGGACAAAAGAGGAAAACAGTTGATTTGGCTAACTGATCCACTCAGTGGTACTAGACCCATTGCTGGAGCTGGGAAACAAGTCAGAACCATACCCAAACACAAGCCCACTCTACAATATCAAGCTACCATCAATCACGGGGTATAAGAGGGCCTACATCTATCAAACTGTCTATCAAAAAAGTAAGTGTTATCTCAATTTTCCGGGTGCTAACTTACTCTCCGTTGGAGAATCTGCTTCTCTTTTTGAGATAGATGCAGATCCTAAGGAGAGAGCTGCCCCAACATACCTCAAAAGGGGCCCAACTGAAACTAAGGACAACTGGCAAAACAAGCAAGGGTGATGTTTTCCTGTGAACCGGATACCAGCACAAAGGGGAAGGAGACCAATGCAGAGAAAAATCAACTCCTACCAAATCAGAGAGCCAGGGCCTCAGAGGCCCCCAACACCTCAGCACTGAAGCAGACCAAAAATGAACCCAACATGGCTCAGGGAAATTTTGCGGAAGAGGGGGCGGAAAGAATGTCAGAGTCACATGTTGGGTCATGATTTGCAGAGACATTTAGCATACCAATAACTGGGGGCTAACTCCACAATGCACGACCCATGTACATCAACAAGGAGGGTCCAATGGGAGGGGGTAGATCACAGATGAGCCTAAACAATGGTACCAAACTGCCTGTATTTACTGAAAAGAAAACTAATAAATTAAATTAAAGAAAAAAAGAGGAAAACAGGCACAAGAAAAGAGCCAGGAACAAAGAGAATCTATCAAAGTCCTTTGGAACTACTGAGGGCTCTGTTTCTGGATCCTACCAGGTGTCAGGTGTGGTCTCAGCTTCAGACGACAGTCTTCCCACAGAAGTGTGCCACCAAACCTCCCAGGCTTCTGGTGACCGCGCAGGAGGCACAAGCAGCAGCAGGGGCTATGAGCAAATAACAGGGGGTGGGGGTGGGGGGTGGGGGGGGATGGGAAAGCCAAGGGTACTTTGGAGAGAAATGGGGTACTTCCAGGCTGGGGACAGAGGTCCAGAGCGTTGTCTGGATCTGCATGGGGCATTAGGGGAGGAAACCCTGAAGGGGTGAGCTACTTCCTCAGGTCATGGCAAGGTCAGCTGTCGTCCAGAACTGCCTCGCTCTGCTTCCATTGGTCTGTGGAACAGGGCTCAGGTTCAGTATCTATCTGAGCAGAGGTTGGGATATTCCTTGGTTCCTTCCAATCTTCACACCTACAAGGCTTTGGATCTCACACATTCCCGGTCACTGTCACCGTGGCTTGGCACAGATAGTCAATGAGAAGTGAGTCAGTTGCAAAGTGCGTGGAGCTTAAATTTCAGTCCCTGACAGAGACAGGCTGGTTTCCTGGGTAAGAGAAAGAGCACTGTTTCTGGCACCTGGCACACTGCTGCCCTACAGTGACCTGCACTGGGGGCTCTTCTTGCCTGATTTCTAGACAGACAGGGACAAGAAGATGCCAATGTCATCAGGGTAAATGTAGACCCAGCACTGTTTTGACTAGTGACATCCGAATTATTTTGAGGCAAAGCACAAGTTAGTGCTTTCCCGAAGGCACTCCCGAGGCACAGGAATACAAGCACCTAAGCTAAGTATAGAGCCCTCACACAACGTGTGCCCCAGCATTCCTGGGGTTACACAGAAGACACACAGAGCCACAAAGGATACCATCAGGTAAAGAAACCAAAGTTCCAGTGCTTCAAGAGGAGGAGGAGGAGGAGGAAGAAGAGGAGGAAGAGGAGGGGTTAAACAGGTGACCTGGCTGGAGATAACAAGGTTTGCTTCCCCAGGTCATTCTTAAAGTCTGGCATTCACAGTTGGGGGCACGGGACCCATCCACTTCTCTCCTGGATGAAGAAACCAACAGAAGTGAATACAATGGTTTCAGCAGCAGGGGATGGTCCCAGAGGGCCTCAGCACTTTCCTGGTGAAAACATGCTTGGCTTCAAGGTCTAGAAAGTTCCCCTTTATCCTAGGGGGAGGAAGACTCTCTCCTCCACCCCAACCGTGGACAGCATTGCCTGTACAAGGTTTCCTTATTGGAAGTGTCAGGAAGGTATTTGCTCTGATCCCTTCCTTCTGGCTATGTGATATAATGGGTGGGGGGGTGGGGGTGGGGAGGCTGAGGCCAAAGGCTTTGATTGAAATCCTGGAACTTACCCAGCAGGTGAGCCAGCAACTCCAAACGGTCAGAGCCAAATAACATGTGGGTTTGGCCATCCATGTGGACCACAGTGACGGGCACCCCAAAGGCCTGGCGGAAGCAGTTAGAGGTGTAGGAGGAAGGTGACAGTTAGGGCTTATGATGCTGGCGGGTTTTCAGGTAACACAGAGGCAAAGCAAGCAGAGGTTTGTCTAGAGGCTCCTCAGTCCCAGCACCGCCCCCGATTCCTCCCCGGCACAGAGGCCATGCTTCCCCTGTCTTTAGCACCATCTACCTCCTTCTCTACCTCTCTTGGGCTCAGGGAGAAGAATGCAGCAGAGGAGGGGTTTCTGAGATGTGGGAGGACTTATGAAGGGGAAGCCGTTCCTTTATGCTGTTGTTTTTTGGACAATACATGAAGACCCATGGCGAGACTGCGATCTACCTTCAGACCGCGCTCTGGAACACGCATGCAGCCCTCACCCCGTATTTGCAGGCTGCCTCGGTGGTCTCTCTGAGCTGGTTCTTCACTGGTGCTGTGGAGATCTTCTCCAGAAGGCCTCGAGCTTGCTCTGCAGCCAAACCTGCCTTTTCTGCAGCCTGGGAAGATGTCAGGTCTATTTTGAGGGGTGGGAGAGCAGGAGAAACCTGCCCTTTCCCTTCTCTGCACTCATGGTTTCCTGCCTGGGCCATGCCCACTTGCAGGCAGGGGCTACCTCTGCCAAGACTGTCTCCTTTCCCCATAGTCTTGAGCTGAACGCAAAGAGCAGGGGGCATGGAGTCAGCCCCGACAGTGAACACCAGAGGGCTGGTATCTAAGTCCCATGGATCACTGATGATTCTGGAACGGGCTTATGGCAAAGGTTTCTGGGTGGGATGGTTGTTAAAAACTTGGAATGACTGGGCTGGAGAGATGGATCAGCAGTTAAGGTGCTAGCTTTCAAAGTGTGATGGCCTGGGATCCACTCCCTAGTACCCAGGTAAAGCCAGATGACAAAGTGGCACATGTATTTGCAGTTCGTGTGCAGTGGCAAAAGGCTCCAGTGAGCACATATAACCTCCCCCTTTTCTCTGTGCTTGCAAATAAATAAATATTGAAAAAAATTGGAATTAGAGGTTCTTTAATCTCCCAAAGAGCTTTGAAAATTCCCAGTGTGAAGGCCATACACTAGAGAATCACATGAGCCTCTCTGGAGTGACACTGAGTGCTCTGTGTGATGTTAGAATACTGCTCAGGCCGAGAAGCCCTGCAGATAGACCTCCAGAGTCATTGTCTTCCTCAGATTCAAGTTGTGTTTTACCCCCAATAGTCAACAATAAGGGAACGGATCAATGAACAGAAAAAGGCCACTGGATGGAAGGCTACGTAGAAACAAAGAACTACAGGCTCAAAAAGTTGAAAGTGGCTGATTAAAAAGATTGATAAGTATTAAGTGAGCAGGAGACTAAAGGTAAGTACATATTTTTCAGGAAATAGATTTAGACACTAGGAATGTTTAAGTTGTTCTTTGCACATTTAACTTATGTGACTTGCCATTTCATATATTAAATATTAGTAGATCTCAACTATCTTTATTCTGTAACTTGGAATAGATGGTTTTGAGGAGAGTGAGGAGATTGCTCAGAGGTTACAGGCACTTGCTTACAAAACCTGCCAACCCACGCCCAGATGCAATTGCTTAGATATCCGTATAAAGGTGGACAGACATTCATTTGCAGTGACACCCACACATGTGGAAATGTACAAGTAAGGTTTTAAGTAAAATTGCCTTGAATTTCTTGACTTAATACAAAGGACATCTTAGTTTTATAGCCCTCAACCATGTCTGCAATGCATTTTAACGTTCTGAGTACTTTGATTAGTTTCTGTTCAAATCTGTCACTTGCCACTTATCTTTTTGTTTCCTTTTATTTATTTTTTGTTTTGTTTTTTTTAAAATATATTTTATTTATTTATGAGGGCTGGAGAGATGGCTTAGCGGTTAAGTGCTTGCCTGTGAAGTCTAAGGACCCTGGTTCGAGGCTAGATTCTCTAGGACCCGCATTAGCCAGATGCACAAGGGGGCACATGCGTCTGGAGTTTGTTTGCAGTGGTTGGAGGCCCTGGCGCACCCATTCTCTCTCTCTACCTCTGCCTCTTTCTCTCTCTGTCGCTCTCAAATAAATAAAATAACAAAAAAATTATTTTATTTATTTATGAGAGAGAGACAGTGAGAGAGAGAATGGGTGCACCAGGGCCTCTAGCCACTGCCAAAGAACTTAAGAAGCAGGTGCCCCTTTGTGCATCTCGCTTCACATGGGTACCGGGCAGTTGAACTGGGGTCCTTAGGCTTTGCAGGCAAGCACCTTAGCTAATGAGCCATCTCTCCAGCCCTAGTTTTTGTTTTTTACCAAGGTAAGGTCTCACTATAGCCCTGGCTGACCTGGAATTCACCATGGATTCTCAGAGGGGCTTCCAACTCACAGCAATCCTCCTGCCTCTGGGATTAAAGGTGTGCACCACCATGCCCACTTCCTTCTAAATTTTTCTGTGTCCCTTTACATGTGTATGTGTGTGGGTGCAAGAGAGGGCTCTTGCTGCTGAAAATAAGCACCAGACCCATGCAGTACTTTTTGTGTTTGGCTTTACATGAGTGCTGGGAATTGAACTTGGGCTGGCCGACTTTGCAAGTAAACACCTTAAACAGGAAGTCATCTCCCAGAATCTTCTTGTTATTTTCAAGACTCTCTGTAAGTCTTCTGCTTCTACTATGAATATATTGCTGAGGTTTGTGTGAAGAGTTTCTGCAGGCCTGTGAATGTCCCATCCTTCCATGGAGGGTTCAAACATTCATCTCACTTGAATGGTTTTTCATCAAATGCATCTTATCAACATGGTGCCCACTTTGCATGGCTCTTGCAACCATATAGATGATGGTGCTAGGGATTGAACTCAAGGCCTCCGTGTACAGGCTAAGCATGCGCTATGTCTACCGCTGGAGCTGGACCCCTAGCAACTGACGCACTCTTAGAACTCCTTGGTTATAACATAACCGTAATGTGTCCCCTCAAACACAGACATGCTTTCTCTGTCACTATGGACTTTGCCCTGTGACTGCTCTGGGCCTCAGGTTCCTGGGTAACAGGATGGGGGAAGGGACTGTTCACTCACAGCCAGGATGCTCCCGGGCTCCGTGATGTCTTCATCCTGAGAAGAAGAAGGCATCAGCAGGAAGGGAGTGGCAAGGGCAGGAGAATGGCCTGGAGCTGGCCAGGGAAGGGGCAGAAGGTCCTTCAGCTACCCACCTGTGCCCTGAGTGGGTTCCCAGCCCAGTCCTTACCCGGGACCAGACGCGCATCCACAGCTCCCTGGACACCTTCTCTAGCATCTCTGGCTGCTCCATGTTCACAGCGGTGAGGAAGCGCATGGCAGATACACTTCCTGTGGGGGCAGGGCGCCCACAGGTGGCCTTGCTCTGATTGCTGGCTTTCCCACCCCTGCATACTTCACGAGTTCACCTCCCAAGCAAACCTCCCCTTTCTACTGCTTCCCACCCTCCTTACCTTTGCCAAGAATGGTAGCAAAGAAATCCTTGGGCATATGGATGGGAACCTGGAAATGCTGCTTCAGGAGTCGAAGGTCACTGGCCATGTACTGGGCTTTGCGAGGAACCAGAGCTGGTGCTTTGTTCCCTAGCAATAGAGAGGTCCACACCGAGTTAGAGACTTAAGGGTCAGTGGCAGGCTTGAAGGAGCCCTCTCTGGGTGTTGGCAACTTGTTAATATAGAACTTTAGTACAGGACAGCAGCCCCCGCAGGCCGCAGAATTGTGCCATCCAGGAACCCTTCTCACTCTGAACCCAGGACTTCGCCCTTCTTACCGCTGTCTTTCATGATCCCAGAAATGAGGCAGGGCCGCAACTGCAGCTGGACGTTCCAGAGGTGCTGGTACCTGCATAGGACCTACAGGTGCAGAGGGAAGGAGGACGCGCCCATAAGGGAAAGCAGCCAGCCACCCCAGGGCTGCGCAGCGCGGCTGTAATCACAGCACCCGAACTGTGTGGTTTAAAGGGACAAAACTTTCTGTCTCTGCTGGAGATCGATCTCAGAATACTTTGTCCCGTGGACGCGCCCCATCCTGCACTGCACCCCCGGCCCTTCAACTCGACACCCGAGGGCCCAGGGGTGAGCATGGACTCCTAGTCAAAGCACACCGTGACCTTCAGCCCGGAACTGCCCTAGTCCCGCAGGCCGCGGCCGAGGCGGCTCCCCGGGCGTCACCTCGAAGCCCAGCCAGGAGTAGGGGGACAGCACGTCGTAGAAGAGCTCCAGGGTGCGCGGGACGGGCCCCATGCTGGGCGCGGGTGCAAGACAGCGCCGGGGCGCGGGCGGGCCAGCGGCAGTTGTAGCTGCGCGTCCAGCGGTCCAGGCCGCTCCAGCCGAGGTGGGCCCGCCCACAGCCGCAGAGGGCCGCTCGGGAGACCACGCCCCCGGGGGAGGATCCAGGGAGAGTCTCCGCCACGCCCCCGGGGGAGGATCCAGGGAGCGTCTCCGCCACGCCCCCGGGGCGGGCCCAGGAGAGTCTCCAGGAGGGCTCTCAGAAGCTGCCCGCTGTGCGGTGGACCGTCCCTCCTCCTTGGCAGCTGCGGGTGCTGCACAACCGACGCTGCTGCCGCTGGCCCGCCCGCGCCCAGCATGGGGCCCGTCCCGCGCACCCTGGAGCTCTTCTACGACGTGCTGTCCCCCTACTCCTGGCTGGGCTTCGAGGTGACGCCCGGGGAACCCCCTCGGCCGCGGCCTGCGGGACTAGGGCAGTTCCGGGCTGAAGGTCACGGTGTGCTTTGACTAGGAGTCCATGCTCACCCCTGGGCCCTCGGGTGTCGAGTTGAAGGGCCGGGGGTGCAGTGCAGGATGGGGCGCGTCCACGGGACAAAGTATTCTGAGATCGATTTCCAGCAGAGACAGAAAGTTTTGTCCCTTTAAACCACACAGTTCGGGTGCGGTGATTACAGCCGCGCTGCGCAGCCCTGGGGTGGCTGGCTGCTTTCCCTTATGGGCGCGTCCTCCTTCCCTCTGCACCTGTAGGTCCTATGCAGGTACCAGCACCTCTGGAACGTCCAGCTGCAGTTGCGGCCCTGCCTCTTTAAGGAGATCTTGAAAGAAAGTGGTAGGAACAGACAAGTTCTGGTTCGGGACAAAGACGGCTCCTGGCAGGCTGACTTCTGCGGCCTGCGGGGGGCTGCTGTCCTGTACTAAAGTTGTACATTAACAAGTTGCCAACCCCGAGGGAGGGCTCCTTCAAGCCTGCCACTGACCCTCCAGTCTCTCGCTCCGTGTTGATCTCTCCATTGCCAGGAAACAAACCGCCCCTGGTTCCTCGCAAAGCCCAGTACATGGCCAGTGACCTTCGACTCCTGAAACAGCATTTCCAGGTTCCCATCCACATGCCCAAGGATTTCTTTCCTACCGTTCTTCGCAAAGGTTAAGACAGTGGGAAGCAGTAGAAAGGGGAGGTTTGCTTGGGAGGTGAACGCGTGAAGCATGCATGCAGGGGTGGGAAAGCCAGCAATCAGAGTAAGGCCACCTGTGGGCGCCCTGCCCCCACAGGAAGTGTATCTGCCATGCACTTCCTCACCGCTGTGAACATGGAGCAGCCAGAGATGCTAGAGAAGGTGTCCAGGGAGCTGTGGATGCGCATCTGGTCCCGGGTAAGGACTGGGCTGGGAACCCACTCAGGGCACAGGTGGGTAGCTGAAGGACCTTCTGCCCCTTCCCTGGCCATTCCACTGTCCTTGCCACTCCCTTCCTGCTGATGCCTTCTTCTTCTCAGGATGAAGACATCACGGAGCCCGGGAGCATCCTGGCTGTGAGTGTCCAGTCCCTTCCCCATCCTGTTACCCAGGAACCTGAGGCCCAGAGCAGTCACAGGGCAAAGTCCATAGTGACAGAGAAAGCATGTCTGTGTTTGAGGGGACACTTTACAGTTATGTTGGAACCAAGGATTTTAAAGAGTGCCTCAGTTGCTAGGGCTCGAATTTCAGCTCCAGCGGTAGACATAGCGCATGCTTAGCCTGTACACGGAGGCCTTGAGTTCAATCCCTAGCACCATCATCTATATGGTTGCAAGAGCCATGCAAAGTAGGCACCATGTTGATAAGATGAATTTGATGAAAGTCCATTCAAGAGAAATGAATGTTTGAACCCTCCATGGAAAGATGGGACATTCACAGGCCTGCAGAAACTCTTCACACAAACCTCAGCAATGTATTCATAGTAGAAGCAGAAGACTTACAGAGAGTCTTGAAAATAACAAGAAGATTCTGGGAGATGACTTCCTGTTTAAGGTGCTTACTTGCAAAGTCAGCCAGCCCAAGTTCAATTCCCAGCACTCATGTAAAGCCAAACACAAAAAGTACTGCATGGGTCTGGTGCTTATTTTCAGCAGCAAGAGCCCTCTCTTGCACCCACACACATACACATGTAAAGGGACACAGAAAAATTTAGAAGGAAGCGGGCATGGTGGTGCACACCTTTAATCCCAGAGGCAGGAGGATTGCTGTGAGTTGGAAGCCCCTCTGAGAATCCATGGTGAATTCCAGGTCAGCCAGGGCTATAGTGAGTCCTTACCTTGGTAAACAACAAAAACTAGGGCTGGAGAGATGGCTCATTAGCTAAGGTGCTTGCCTGCAAAGCCTAAGGACCCCAGTTCAAGTGCCCGGTACCCATGTGAAGCGAGATGCACAAAGGGGCACCTGCTTCTTAAGTTCTTTGGCAGTGACTGGAGCCCCTGGCACACCCATTATTTATCCCTCTCTCATAAATAAGTAAATAAAATGTATTAAGTAAAACAAAACAAAAAATAAAAGGAAGCAGAAAGATAAGTAACAAGTGACAGATTTGAACAGAAACTAATCAAAGTACTCAGCACATTAAAATGCATGCCAGACATGGTTGAGGGCTATAAAAATAAGATGTCCTTTGGATTAAATCCTTACTTATATATTTCCACATGTGTGGGTGTCACTGCAAATGAATGTCTGTCCACCTTTATACAGATATCTAAGCAATTGCATCTGGGCGTGGGTTGGCAGGTTTTGTAAGCAAGTGCCTGTAACCTCTGAGCAATCTCCTCACTCTCCTCAAAACCATTTATTTCTTCCAAGTTACAGAATAAAGATAGTTGAGATCTACTAATATTTAATATATGAAATGGCAACTCATCTAAGTTAAATGTGCAAAGAACCACTTAAGCATATCTACTGTCTAAATCTATTTCCTGAAAAATATGTATTTACCTTTAGTCTCCTGTTCACTTAATACTTATCAATCTTTTTAATCAGCCACTTTCAACTTTTTGAGCCTGCAGTTCTTTTGCGTTCAGCTCAAGACTTTGGGGAAAGGAGACAGTCTTGACAGAGGTGGCCCCTGCCTGCAGATGGGCATGGTCCAGGCAGGAAACCATGAGTGCAGAGAAGGGAAAGGGCAGGTTTCTCCTGCTCTCCCACCCCTCAAAATAGACCTGACATCTTCCCAGGCTGCAGAAAAGGCAGGTTTGGCTGCAGAGCAAGCTCGAGGCCTTCTGGAGAAGATCTCCACAGCACCGGTGAAGAACCAGCTCCGAGAGACCATCGAGGCAGCCTGCAAATATGGGGTGAGGGCTGCATGCGTGTTCCAGAGCACGGTCTGAAGGTAGATCGCAGTCTCGCCACGGGTCTTCATGTATTGTCCAAAAAACAACAACAACAGCATAAAGGAACGGCTTCCCCTTCATAAGTCCTCCCACATCTCAGAAAACCCTCCTCTGCTGCATTCTTCTCCCTGAGCCCAAGAGAGGTAGAGAAGGAGGTAGATGGTGCTAAAGACAGGGGAAGCATGGCCTCTGTGCCGGGGAAGCGGGGGCGGTGCTGGGACTGAGGAGCCTCTAGACAAACATCTCTGCTTGCTTTGCCTCTGTGTTACCTGAAAACCCACCAGCATCATAAGCCCTAACTGTCACCTTCCTCCTACACCTCTAACTGCTTCCGCCAGGCCTTTGGGGTGCCCGTCACTGTGGTCCACATGGATGGCCAAACCCACATGTTGTTTGGCTCTGACCGTTTGGAGTTGCTGGCTCACCTGCTGGGTAAGTTCCAAGATTTCAATCTAAGCCTTTGGCCTCAACCTTCCCCCACTACCACCCATTATATCACATAGCCAGAAGGAAGGGATCAGAGCAAATACATTCCTGACACTTCCAATAAGGAAACCTTGTACAGGCAATGCTGTCCACAGTTGGGGTGGAGGAGAGGGTCTTCCTCTCCCTAGGATAAAGGGGGTCTTTCTAGAACTTGATGCCAATTTTGTCTGTACTGGGAAGTTCCTGGAGCTCTCTGGGGCCATTCCCTGTTGCCAGCACACCCGAGACCATTTATTTACTTCTGTTGGTTTCATCATCCAGGAGAGAAGTGGATGGGTCCAGCCCCTCCAGGTGTAAGTGCCCAGATTTAGATTGAGGGGAGGAAGCGGACTGTTGGTTTCAACAACCAGGCCATCTGTTTATGCCCTTGTTCCTCTTCCTTCTTCTCTTCCTCCTCCGGTGGAGGTGGAGCGCTGGAACTTGGGTGTCTCCATCTGGTGAGATTCCCTTGTTGGCCTTAGGACTGTTACCGTCCATGTAAGCCGAGGAATGCTGGGGATGCGGGAGGGGGATGCAGCAGCTGTCCACTTCTTCTGTGTCTCACGACTGCCTTTGGCCAAGCCCTAAATTGTGCTTTTCCTCAAAATAAACCTGATGCCGCTAGTCAAAATTTCTGGGTCTGCACATGACCTGATGGTGTTGATGTCCTTATTTCCCTGTCTGTCTAGAGACTGGGCAAGAAGAGCCCTCCACACCCACTCCAGGACACTGTGGGGCAGCCATGTCAGGTGCAGGAAACAGTCCTCTTTCTCTTACTCAGGAAACCCGCTTGTCTCTATCAGGGCCTGAAAATTAAGCTCCATGCACGTTGCAACTGCCTAACTTCTCATTTACTATCTGGGCCAAGCCATGGTGGCATAGTAAGAGTAAGACTGGAGGTTTCTTAGGAGTAAAGAGTGAAAGAACCAAGGCATAGTCTACGGTGGTTCCAGTTAAGATGGAGGCATAGGAGCCATGCTGAAGAAATCTGCAGAATAAAGAGGCAAGTTCCTGTGCAATACACCTCTCTTCCCCCGCAAAAAAAAAAAAAAAAAAAAAAAAAAAAAATCAAGGTCTGTTAATTTCTAACCCAGGAGTACCCATCAGAGGAACAGCAGGTAGCAGGGGTTCCAGAAACCACTGAGACTGAATTCTGCTGCAGCCAACCAACCCTCAGTAGCAGGGTCGGCACGGAAACGCGGCTGGCTGGCTAGCATACCCGACTGGGGCAATCCCTGCTTGATGTGGCATGAGCAGTCTGTAAGAGAGTGCATCATTGCCATGGTCAGTTGAGGGGGGACAAAAGACAAAGTGGGGCAGGGCTGTGAGCATGGGAAACTGCGTGGGAGCCAGTGGTCACCACTAGAGTGGAGAGGGCACGGGGAAGGGAAGCACCTAGGGCGTGCGGGACAAAATGTAAAGCCGCGGATAACCGCCAGCCTTGGGGAGGAAAAGAGGGAGTTGGGAAGCAGCAGGGGCAGGGCACCCAACCCCAGGTGAGTGTCCTCCCCTGCGCTTACCAGGCCCAACAACTTCTGCAACCTGGGAGGGAGCCAACACCCTAAAGAGGAACACGCATCTATACAGGCCTGTGCTACCGTACGTACTTATCACCCACAGCTCCCTGGGCATGATTGCACAAAGGCCAGGCACTGGGCAGAGCTGAGCGGTCAAGCCCAAGGTTGTGTCCTCCCCTGTGGATCTAGCAATCGCTGTGAGCAGGGAGCATCAACATTATCTCAGCACAGAGCATGTTTTTGGCAGGCCTGCAGCATCTGCCTTGGGCCCCACAGGGTCCTAGTGCCCATTGTACTCCGAAGTCCCCAAGCACTGAATGACTGGGAGAACAGAGCCCTGATTGGATAGCATCTGGCCCAAGCAAGGTAGGGCCACACCCAGAGCCAGCTGGAGGCTGCACACGCAAGGGGCACACTGCTCAGATTCTAGTGTGCTCAGCCCAATCTAGTGGACCCTTTTCACTTCCCCTTAATCAAAGTTGACCAGGCTGTGCAACACAAGTGTCACAATAGATACAAGTACTTCACTCTCAGCAGAACGAGAGGTTGATCTAAAGACGGGCAAACTCCGGCGCAATACCAACTCAATGCATCCAGACAAGTGCTTCCCCCACCCAGTCCCATAAAGGAAGCCTCCAGTGAGAATTGAGAACATACTCCAGACAAGAATCCCAAAGTGAAAGCATGATAAGCCCATTCAACAAACTTAATGAGGCCGTGAACAAACAGAAGCATAAAATGGAAAAGAAGCAACAAAAGTGTGAGACTCAAGAATGAAATGGAAGAGAGCCAACAGCAACAAAATGTTTTCAACAGTTGCCTCAACAAAACTGAAGAGAGTCACATAGATCTTAACGGAGAAATGAACTGAAGGCGTGTCAACAAAACTCAGCAGTCAGTGGAATAATCTTAATGAGGACGTGGCCAAATGCAGGAATGAAACCCAAGAAACAAGGCTCTCGTGGAGCTCAATAAACAGATGGAAATGTAGAGAAAAACACAAGGGAGAACAAAAATGAAAAAAGCCCTTTTTAAAAGACATCCCCCCCTAGAAAACCTCACCAACAGAATAGATCATGTGGAGGGCAGAATTTCAGAACTCAAAGACAAGACAGAGGAAATTAACCAGAAGTCCAAACATTTTTAATTCAAGAAAAGTGTGAAGAGAATATGAGAGAATTGGGGGACACCTTAAAAATAACAAATATCTGGACCATATACATACAAGAATGGGAAGAAATACAGGCCGATGGCATAGAGGACATCTTCAACAAAATTATT